>NC_081251.1:35640515-36318015 GCF_030490865.1 Poecile atricapillus
TTAATTAAATGAACAGGTATTTATGGTGGCATTGCCAAGATGCAGAATACACAGCAAGAAGTACAGCTGTATCAGCAAAAGTTTAAGCAGAACAGAAAAGGTCTGCCTGGCACAGAAGAGAAGCTAAAGGAAAAAAAAATTCACTTCTTACAGTAACACCAGATGCCCATGGAAGAACAAAAGGGCTAATAAAGTTATGAGAACTGTAAGCAGGGCAAACTTAACCAATTCCATGTGTACAGTAGGTCACCATGTGGAGATCTCCATTAATCTTGCAAGCTCACTATTCCATCTTCTTGGATGCTGCACAACAGCACTTCCAAGTTATTTTTGGAAGTAAGGTGGGGGAGGGAATGTGGTTAAGAAAGCAGGAAGACATCCAAGAAGAAAAACACATGAGAACATTAAGCAGAACACACCAGCAAGAAACTGCCCTTTTTTGTTGTTGTTGTTTTTAACAATATTCAGCATTTACTAGTGCAAGATCTCTATCAGTATGACGAGTTCACAAGCTTCGTGGGCAGATGTATCTTCTGGAAGCGGCAAGAAAGAATATCAGGATCCTCCTTTCAGTGGGTACTGTACTAAAGAGGGGGTGCTGTATTAATACTACTAAGCCTGCTGAGAGGAACACAAATGAGCCATTCCACGTGATGTCACTGCAGAAGTACAGGGAAATTTAGAATAGAAGGTGAGAAGTATGTATTTTTCATGACCATCAGTTCCTCCAGTGCTCTCACACTCAATAAGCAGAGCAAGACAGTACTTAAATCATCACTAAAAACCACTATTAGACTTTTTGTGCAAACAAAAATGAATCCAACATTTTTGAGAGAAGCCAGAAAACCTGTATACACTGTATTATATCTACTAAAATATCCAGATTTCTAATTTGATAGGATTGTACATGTCTTTCAGAAGTAATACAACATAACTACATGCATTTACACTTACATCTGATTTTTAGCCGCTTGTCTCTGAGCTTTCCGTTCTTTTCTTTTTTGATCTGGTGGCTTAGCAAAAACAATTTCAATGTTTTCTCCCTCTAAATCTTTGCCATTCATTTCTTCCATTGCCTGAAGGAATTAACCAGACTTTAAATATACTTCCAAGCATATCTGAAGTTATTAATTTTGTTCTACCTTTTAGAGTAGGCATTTTTAAATTTGTTATTCAGAGCTAAAATAACAATATAAAGCTAAAAAAAAAAATTAACAATCAGAGAGCATAGTATTATGGATTCCAATTATGCACTTCTTCTGAACTTGGCTCTCAAACCCAGGACTTCATGTATCAGTTTAGAAATCTTCCCCTCAAAACTGGAAACAGGTTTCAATCTTTGCAAGCTGTTACAATTAATGAAGTGACAGAACTGTCCTCTCAAAGTGCACATTTTGTAATGCATGAATAAATTCCTAATGTCAGCACACATGCAAACAGTACTAAAGCTAGCTCAGTATATTCTGCTATTCCTTTATTGTAATAAATACCGGTTTTCAACTAGAAGGCAAAAATTAGGAGTCGTTCTGATCACAAGTTAAAAACAAACAAACCAAACACAAAAACCCGCAATTCCCCCCCAAATCCACACCACCAACCTCCCACAACCTTTCTCCTCAAAAAAAAAAAAAAGCAAAACAAACAGCAAACCATCAACTCCTCCCCTACCCTCCCTGCCATATGCAATTCCTATGGGCCACAGTTATTATCATAAGTTAATTTTGAGCAGAGGAATCCTAAAGATTCTACCACTTTTAGGAACTCTACACAGTTATGCTCTGCCAGGATATATATCTTACTTAGACTCTTCCCATCATCTTCCTAAGCATCTGCTTTAAGACATATGGATACCTAAGAAAAACTGAATCCCCCTGTATCCTGCATCCACCCACAGAACATAAAAAAAATGGATACACTACAGGAAAGAGGGGAATTACACTCTCCCTTCCTTAACAACACATGACATCAAGACTGGGCTAGCAAAATCCAGGAATGAAAATTAATAAATTGTCTAGCACCCCTCATTAAATAAAAAAAAAGTTTATTCCTGAAAAAATAAATAAAAACATTACCTAAGTTTTTATCACCTGCCGTATGTAAAGAAACTGCTTTAAATTTCTACCAATAATTTGGTGAGAAGAGTAGTTCAATTTCTGGCACTTGAGCTTCAAATGGTAACAACATTATTATCTTAAGAGCTCATATGCAGAATTACTTAGGAGAGGGACATTTAAGATCCACTTTTCAAGCTAGAATTCCATCATCCTCTGATAGCCAGAGAGGACAAAATTACCTGTGACAATGTGTTACCACTTCTCCAGACAAAGCTTCTTCTCAAGTTAGAAGAAGCATACAGCTTCTAACAACACTACTTACAACACACACATGCACACAGTTACAGTCCTCTTCACTTACCTTTACAGCACCATCCCGTTCATCAAAATGAATGAAAGCATAGTCTTTTAGCTTCTTCACTCGTTCTAGCTTTCCAAATTGACTGAAGGCTTTTTCTAGAATCTCCTCTGTTACGGTATTGGCAAGATTGCGTACAAACAAAACTTTTACCTAAGGGGATTAAAAAAAACCCAAACAAACACAAAAAACAAACAAAAAACAAAAACAAAGAAAAAAAAAAGGACTTAGGAGTATGATCTCATTTCAAAGCATAAAATGAAGCTTTGCAAGTTACTGCTATTGGCAGTACTGAAAAAACATCGTTACATTTTCTGTATAGCATTTTATATACATATATATGAATATGTACATTTAAATAGTCATACAGCACGAGTTAGCTCCAAAATTTCCTGACAGAAATATTCAATCTGTTATCAAACGTGATTATATAAGTATTAGTATCCTGAAAGTCAATCCAATTTATGTTAGTGTGATCCTAGCAGCAGTTATCTCCAACCCAGAATACTATGAAACTTGAGAGAAGGTAACCAGAATTGGTTACACACAAATCAATTAAGTTATCAAAACATGTAATTGTTTAGATAGGCTTTTACTCGGTTATTTGCAGAACAGTCATCACTGTAATATCTAGGTCAGAGGTGACAGGCCTGCAGCTTTCAAGCTGCTTTACTTGCGGTTCCCATGCTGTAGCTGCACCAAACACCTAATGTCAGGACTGTGATTGCCTGAGGGGCACTCAGTGACCTGAAGCCACTTCTGAAAGACAGAACTGCGGACAGAGGGGATACTAAGGCTAACAATTGCCAGTCACCTTTCAGCTTTCTCAAAAGTCAAACGGCGCTGTTCCCTTGAGGAAGTCATCCCCAAAGAACTCTGGAAGTTTATTCCCTCCCGCAGCTCACTAAAAGCATGCAACACAACTCTTAAGCTACACAAAGACTGTTCCACAGCTTCTAAAATCAGAGAGGCAGGTAATCATCCAAATGTTGACTGCCTGACATGGATTAAATCATCAATATAAAGCTTCATCAATCACCAACTGCATAGGATAAAGGAAAATCTAGAGCTGTCTGACAAAGGCTTAAACTAAACCCTCACTTAACATAGCAGACAACATATAGTGGAAACCAGGAATCACCTATTAGTGACCCGACAGTATTGAAAGATTCATCCTTGTGTCCATGCCAAGGTTGCACACAGTGACTGGACATGAGCGTGTTCACATGATGTCATCCATGTGTCCTCACAATTTACAACACTCTTCAACTTCTTGAGAAGAGTTCCTTCCACATGCTGGCACCATGCTCTGACAGTTTAACCACCTTCTACTGCCAAGGAATGCTCAGTCTTACCTGCCTACAGTGCAGCTGCCATTCAGCTGCAAGACCTGCAACTTCTGCTTCCATTCCCACTGCTCCTACTGGTTTCAAATTAGCTGATGACATCAAACGAACACTGCACATAGCAGCACTGACCCCTGACCCTGAAGGTCAACACCAATAACACAAGGTGTGAAAGGACCAAGGAAAGCATGCTTCAATTTCTGAAGCAGAGATGTACTCTACTCCCACCACATACAGGAATTCAATAAACCCAGACACCCTTTTTGGAAGAACTGCTATGTAATTAAGTTATATAAAAAAAAACAGGACAGACTTCCATAAATCTGTCTCATTCACTAGCTGAACTAGATAGGATGCAGAATTTGGAAGACAGGATACTTACAGACTATAAATCTAACCCAGTGTATCAATACTAGGCTTTGGCAATAGCTACTCCTGCTGATTCTCAGGAGACCATAGAAGTCATAGCCAACTCCATGAGAAAAGCTGTTTCCTATTATGTATTAAGCTTCTCCTACATGACTTGATGGTAAGAGCAAACTTTATTTATTGTAACCCATACATAATAACCATTTTTAGTAAAACATCCTAACTGCTACCTTAACCTTATTCCATGGAAATTAATTACATTAAGTTTTGTGATTTAATCAATGGCTTTGAAAACCACTAACTTTTAAACAAATGCTCTATATGCTTTAGAAAAGGATGAAAACTAGAACCTCACAAGGAACCCTAAGTACCCTAATAAATGCATGATGACTGACATGATGATTAAAAACTACACAGAATAATCACTGTTTTTAAAAATATGCTAATCTAATATTATAACATATTATGAAAACATAATGTAATATTATGGTTTTTAAAGAAATACAAAGTAACTAATTTAAATCTTCCCAGTGTAGACAAATCTGCTAATCTCTAACAGCTAAAATTTTTTAACACCTGTGTTCATATTACTGATGAGAAGCGTAACTAAATGAGTCAAAGATGATATAAAAGCTATTAGGCAGGTCAAAGCATAGGTTGAGAGAAGATGAACCCATTTTTACTTCACTGAAGCCAGCTAAAAAGAGAGGGAAGGGAAAAAAAAAACAACCAAATCCTCTTCATTAAAGCTCACATTACACCAAGAATCCACAAATACTCCTAACAAGCAAAATACCAAACACCAGCATTTTGCTTTAAAGGCAGAACTCACATTTAAAAGTCTGCTTAAGACTAGACCATCCCAAAACTTCTGGTATCTGCTCCTTTTCCTCCTCTTACCTACAGCACAAACACTTCAGGCCACATTCTCCAAGGGTTACTAGCCCTGTCTCTTGTCCTGTAATCTGCCAGACAGCCACAAGCATAAGACTTTATTTAGCTGCTTAACCTGCCACTCCAGAACGTCCTCTGCAGCCTCAGCCATCCTACAGAAATCAAGTAAAACATTAATAAATTTAGCTAGACTACCGGTGTAAGAGGCAACAAAATGACACTCAAGAGAAAATTAAAACGATCAACGCAGCTGCTTGTGAAGCTGGACGAAAGTTCACTTTGGACTAGAAGTCAATACCTTAACCAATTATACTCTGATCTGTTAGCACAAGCACTAATTTCCTGTAGCACATCCATCTAGCTTGAGAATCTAGCTTCATCCCTCATTGTGCTCAAGCTACTTTGTATTTAAGGTAACCGTCCATTTAAATGATTAATATTTACCCATACAGTACTCTCCACAACATTTTATCAGAAGGACAAAGGAAAAAAGGCTCAAGTAGACATTTCAGAAATTTAAATTAGTAGGTGTCCATATATTGATGAAATGACATGCCTCTTCTGAAAGATTTAAAACACTGTTCACCTTCTGGCTACATATGTGAATTTGTCTTCCTTACAGCTTGCTCTTATGGGCTTGCTCTCCCCCACAAGTTCAAGAAAACTGATAACCACGTGATTATTTTGATGAAAACAACCTACTTCTCCTAGTCACAGTTTCCTCCACAGCCTTCTACCATAGCAATGTGCAAGACGACATTGGTCAATACCTTTCCCTTTGCTCTGGACTGACAGCAGTCAGAAGCAATGACAGCCAACCTGCAGCTCACATCCAGGAGATTACTGATTGCAGCAGCAGCTCTGCTGCTCTCTCTTAGGAGAAAGATAGCAAGAAAATAAAGTAAACTTTATACTTAGAGAAGGGCCAGATACAGTCAGCCTCTGCAAAGGTACAGCAGGTGGCCAAGAAAGACTGGAGACGTCCCTTGTTGCAAGAACAAACTAAGGGACACAGCCAGTGAGGAAGGTCAGACACCAATGATTGTCTCAGCTTGTGTCTTCAGACACAAGCCACTTTTTCAGTATTCTTATTCACAGAGCCTCATTTTTCCATACATCTTCAACAGAAGCTCCATGTCCTATCTTTGGCATGTGGCACTAGATATATCCAAGCTGATTTTCTCTGTGTTTTCTACACTTCTTTCCGTCATCTCCATGTTTCTTCTCTTTCCATGTCCCATTTCAAATACAAAATAAATGGTATTAACACATTCAAAAAAACCGTATAGTAAATGGAGCAAACAAAAATCAAGCTTTAATTTCTTTTGTCTTTCATTCTGTACATCTGTAAACTTAGGACAGATGCTTGATTATGTCTCCTATCATGTCCTTTCCATCTATTTTGTTCTATCAGCAGAAACTCCTGCTTATTTTGACAGTTTGGTGGACTAGGTCTCTTCTCTTTTGAGCCAAGAAACTAAACATAGAGGCTACCATATTTAGGAAGTGCCACCTTCCACAAATTTGACCTGCAAGACTCTTTTCCTGCTGTTGACAGTCTACCATGCTGGGCAAGAAAAATAAAGTCTGCAGACAAAATAGTCCAAAAGCTTCTGTAATACCTGTATTACAAAAGCAGCTTTTTCCCTAAAATGAGCCCCCACCCCAACCCTTTTCCCTTATGGCTCACCAAAGAGGAGATCCCAGCCAAGCTATCTTACTAGGTCCATCAAAGTAGGACTCCAGCAAGTGACGTGTCTCAGATGAGAGTAAAAGCACAGACGAAAAGCAAGCAAAGAGAAAGAGATAAGGATATGGGCTAGCTAGGAGTTTCCATTAAACAACTCAGCTACACAACACAACTGAAAAAGACAGAGTTGGGCAATATCTGATGAGGGAAAAAAAAAATTAGGTAGTTTGTTTCTGGCAAGATACCAGGCACATATATAAAACAACTGCTACAATGTACTTCAAAATGTTAACAGTCCAGACTTCAGCTTCAGCTCAATATTCAAAGTCCAAAATATTGCCAGTCTAGGTATAAAAAGGTATTAACTCCCCCAAATAAAAAATAACTGCCGAGTTCCAAATACAAGCTAATTGTCTAACTCCTCAGAAGCAACTGCTAATGGCAACTTTTGTTAATGGCAAAATACATTTGTGTACATTTGAACAGACATGTTCTATTGCGGAAGTGATACAGTTCCAGGTTTAAAAAGAATTAAGGCTTGTTCTGCGACAATATCTCTATTTCTGTCCTTCTAAATACTAGGGTACAAAACCATTTTAACTCTAGGAGTCACCACCATCACTTTGAGGTAAAAAATTTAACTACATCATCCTGTGTGTCATTTTGGAAATAATTACATTCACTATGCAGCCTTGAGAACACAAAAAAACGTAAGGCCATATAGAGAGTTTAAATCCATGTAATTTCTGAGGTATATTCATTTTTTATCATCATATCTACAACATCTCTGTCCAGAAGGCCAAAAGATGTTATTTAATTTTAGGCTAATGCCAGGAAATACCTAATTTGGAACAGAGCACTTTAAATGTACTATGGTCCCCTTACAGCTTTATTACCTTTGCCATGACTTCAGGATCTGGGTCTTCTATAGGGTCAGCCCATTCCACTGTGACAACATTTCCCCAGACTTTCACTTTGCCACTCATTAACCTACGTCTGGCCTGAGCAGCAGTTTTGTGATCTTCATATTCAAGAAAGCAGAAACCCCGGTTCTTTTTCTTGTCATCAGGCTGATGATACAATATGACATCTGTAAGACCCTCTGAAATTAAATAAAACGTTTGTTATGGTTTCAATCCATTGATTTGCATTATAAAGTATGGGTAGTCTTTGTAGCTATGGAAGAATACCCTTTCAGGTTAGTTAGAATTTCCTAACTGAATGGAAGAAAGCTAGGGGCAGCCAGGTTCTGCTTTGTCACTTCTCCTCTTAAAGCCCTAAGTCACAGTTATCAGTGTGTGTTTTTTCCATAATGTTGAAACAACAAGAGATAAAAGTTGCATGACTTCAATATCTAAAAAGTTTATTCTCCATATAACCTGAAGTCTATAACTCAATAACAGAGAAAGTCATCAAACAGTGCCTTAAGTTCAAACATTATCAAAGAAATCCTTAAAATTTAAGAATTATAAAGCAGAGAACCAGTTACATTCTTCAGCTTGCCTCAGTTTTGCCTTGAGAAGTTTCAAAACATTCATTAGTATAGAAATGATTATACTTTTAATTCAAATTTCTTTGAACAGATTTTTTAAATATTATACACTTGCTCTACAGGTAGAACTTAGAATCAACCACCTAGTCTAATTACAAATATCTCAGCCCTCAGTAAAACAACAGTTTTTAAAAAACCTAAACAAACCCTAACACATGATGTTGAGATAAATGCTGAGTGGTCTCAGTTTGTTTTCATCATCATTCAACTACAAGCCAAAAGAAAGCTCATCGATTATCACATTTAACACCTTCCAGCTCTACAAAACCTAGTTATTAACTCACCTGTTACTTTGCTGAATTCTTCAACAATTTGCTCCTTGGTTTTACTCTTAGGAATAGAGCCAACAAAAAGCCTATTATTGGCAACAGAGATGCATACGCCAATGTGTTTTCCAGAACGAATTTCATGGTTGTTGTACTGCAAGAAAAAAAGTATAGGACAATCATCAGTTACAAATAATTTTCACTCCCCTTCAACAGCAGCATACCAAATATTCAACTTTGAAAAACACAGAATTGAGCAATATATTAAATTTTTGCAGCTTAACACATTCTTACAATGCATATTCAACTACTCTGAAGTATATCCATGTTTTCTATGGTATCGCCACTATTTCAGCCAACAACTATTTCTCCCTCCTTGTTCAAGCCCCTCAGTATTTTTTTCTTTACAGACTTTTTTGTACAAAATCATACAAGTCATGAAGGTCAAGGCTTCTCCCTTCACAACCATGCAGAACAAAATACAAGTTCTTCTATAGGCTGTAGCTATAAATTCTTGATTTGTGTGTAATACAAGACATGAGTTGCAACTGAAGTGAGATTCCCTTCTGAAGTTCCACAGTTAACAAAAGAGTAAAAGATCATGATCAGATCTTCTCCACAAAATCTTCAAGGCCAATTGGCAAATACTTTCCGAAGTATAAACACTACACGTGTAAAGACAGTCAACAGCAAGAAAAACTTTCTAATAACCTGAAATCCCAAGACTTCTGTTAAAATGCTTCACCCATAATGTTTGGAAGATACCAAGAACAAGTCAGCAGTTTAAGAGGGAAAAAAAAAAAAGTATTACTGTAGATATCTGTTGAGAAAACATCAAAAAATGCCTTTAACTGAGATGCAGACACAGACATGCATTATCCAAATAAGAAGCAGGGAGGACAACTGCTGGTGCATCAACCCACTTTTAACTGGAAGCCTTATAACAAACAGTTCTTTAGCTAAGAAAATTAATTTTGTGGTCAAAATCTTATTGCCAAGTAGCAGGAAAGATTTTTAAAATTTCATCTAGCTATTTATTCTATGACTTATTTTGTGTTTGATGGTAAATATTACTACATAAGGTAGTTATCCTCCACCCCATCATGCTTTTTGTGGAATAAAATTTGGGAGAAGATATTTATTTATACTTATCTTGGGCAAACAAAAGCTCCACCACTGAAACTTTTCTAAGCTAGGTAACAGCACCAAAAATAGTCAAAACAGAGAACTATACCGGTGAAAAGGACCTAGAGCGACATCTTCACAATGAATTATGTCTCAAAACATAGCAGGAGACAACAAAGGACGTCTATCTCCATATCTGTTGCCCATGTGACAGAGGAATAGTCGATTTTAAAGTAGGAAACTGCAGAAGGAGCTGCACTAGCTGCATAGGAAGACTGTATATAGACTATCACCACTAATATACATTAATGAAGAGACAGATTATAGTAGGTAAAGAAAGAAGTCTTCTAAAGAAACACCTTTAAAGAAGCTGACAGTTTATTGGTCTGTGGAAGTGATTCTTTACTAACTGAACTGTACACTAGGAAACATTTTTTTGCATTAGGGAACTTTTTTTACTGAGGCTGCTCAAACACTGGAACAGGCTTCCTAGGGAGGTGGTCAATGTCTCAAAGCTGTCACTGTCTAAGAGAGGCATCTGGAAAATGCTCTTGGTAATCAAGATGACAGCAACAATTTTGGTCAGCCATGAAATAGTCAGACAGACTAGATGATTGCCGCAGATCCCTTCCAAATGAAATAAATACTCTATTCTATATGGATAATAAAAAGTATTTTCCAACTGTTCCTGCTAAAGTCTAACACCAAAGTTTGACTATACATCTAATCCTAGAAGAGTCTCTCATGGAACTCAGGATGTTGTATGAGAGTAAAATTAACAAAGTAAAATTAATATTTTCTACCACACTGCAGTTCCATTAATAGTTTCTAGTAGTTTCTTCATCCTACAATGCATTAACTGCTACTTTTTAACTGTGTGTTTCTCTTTACATAGAGAAAACACTCTTCATTTAGGTGTTCTTGACCATCAATTTGCTGATTTTTAGGTGAATAGTTTGCATACCATCTACAAACTCAGATTAGACATAAAAAGACTCAGATCATGATCTGGGTAAAATGCCAAAACAGTCAGGCTACCAAAGTAGCTATGTCAGCATACTGCTTCCCCCTTCTGTCACCATGGAATCTGTGTCTGAAGTCAGTAGCAGAGATTGCCACCCTCTAGACAATGTAATAGTTTTGTTTTTTTCTCACTGACTTATGTAAGAACTTACTCACTAACAAGTCAAAATATGCAGAAGGTCTGTCTTGTCATTTTACCGACTGAAATTTTTACTACCAATTTTAGTTTATCAGGAGCAAATGGCAAGTTGTACCTCTATGCATGGCTGGCAAACTGCTTCATTCACCTGTACCTCCACTCTGGATCAAGCTTACACCTGTTCTAATCAAAAGTATACTGAATGCTTCAATACTTTTCAGTCTGTTTGCCTACTAGGTTCACCTCAAAACTTTTCATTCTATACATATCTACACTGACCTTATTCACATGGAAATCTTTAGAAAAACTTAACTCTAGTAATTTCTTATTAAATAGGAGGGAGAACTGAATGCGTGTGCAAAGGAACACAACTGGAGTTGTAATTACTAAACAGTATAAAGTAAACACAGGAAAAAATGACTGAGATTAAAAAATCATACTTTGATAGTGAATGCTTGTGTGAACTTCTGAGATGCCATTTCTACTTAACTAGCAAAGGGTTAACCACACTGAACTAAATACTGGTCATAAAAAAAAGGAGAGAATTCCCTAAACTTTATTTAAAATAGTTCTGGCTGTGCTTAGGACAGAAATAGAGTGATACTACAGCCTGATACTGAAAAGAATTACAGATATGAAGAGTAATTAATTTTAAGTGGCTTAAAAATGCATATGCATAAACAAAATCAAGACTTCAACCTTTTATACTGCAAGACTTTTTGTTAACGAATAAAGTAAGTCAACATTAAGTGTATCCAGAAATTTTAGTTCCACTTTACATTAAGTTGTCTTACAGACTGTGGAAGATACATACAGCAGCCACACAAACATGAATTGTATGCAAATACATGTTACACCAAGTCCAAGAGACTGAAGACAGGTCAGTTAATTCTTACTACTGTAGTTTGGGTATTGATAAAAACTGTCTCTTATTCCTCAAAAGCCTATAGGCAATGCAGAGATTTTTAATCTTATTTTTTCTATATTGTCCTGAAAAAAAACCCAAAAGCCTCTTGGAAAAAGATGGGAAATAACAGAAGAACCATTATCCAAAGGAGTCCAGAAAGCTGGGAACTAAGTTATATACACATGAGAAATTTACAGGCAGTATCAAAAAGAACACCACCTGTTAAAACAATAGGTTATGAAAATGACTAGGACCAAGTGTTCAGTGTTTTGAACAGGTCATTCAGCAGTATCTCCCATGCATGTGTAATTACTGTAAGTTAAAGACCAACAATTCTCAAGTGAGCTTGACAGCCACAGTTTGCTAATACTCCTGCAAAACACTTCTTGGGAAACTTATATACCAAACTAGCCAGTCAACTATGGTTGGAATCACTCCAAAAAAACCTGTGACACATATCACAGAATCCAATTTAAGACTAACCCTACTTTCTAGGAGTTTAGCATAAAAGTTGAAAGACTGCTCCATCAACTGCAACACTTCTCAGCTATTACCCTCAGCGGCTATTTAACTGACAAGCAGAACACAGTGTGCTTTTTTCCTGCATATCAAAGAATAGACATAAAGGGACACCAAGAAGCTCCAGCCCTTGTATTGCTTAGTAGAATACTAAAGCTAGGATCTGAAGTTACTTTTCCTGAAACATGACTTGAATGACTTTCCAGAGCATATTGCCTTTAAGCAAAATCCAGCTAAATAAAGAAAAATTGGGTTTTTTTTCACTTTCTAGGTGCTCCTGAGAACTTAGGTAATTTGATTCAGTGTTACTTAGCTTTAAGAGTTCACACACACTCTGCACAGCTAGGTTGACAATGAAAGCACAAAGAGTTATCCCCGGTATATCTGACTGCACACTGGAACAACCAACTGTTCTTATTTAAAAAGCTGATCAGCATATACCAAATTGGTTTTGTACTTCCACTTTTTCAGACATTTGTGTGTTTTCTCAAAACAAATTGCCATTTTCACCTTGATTTGTCTCCACCAATTGACTTACATGTCAATAGATGTTTTAAGCTAGTTTAAGCTATGCCTCATTACAAAACAAGGTATGTTAACCCTACTACAGCAATACAGTATTGGCACACTTCAGAATGTGTGTGGTTAGCACTTGCGAGTCACACCACAACTAATCTTGCCCATATCAGTGCAGCAGTAACCAGCTCAAGAAATTCAAATTTAACTTAGCCAGGGAAACAAAGATGCTGTGCAAAGATCATAAAACCTGAAAAGCTTATTAGGAGTAGACCACATCAAACTATTTCATACCTCTGTGTGAAACAGAGGGAATGCTCCTTAGGCCAGCAGGATTTATGATGTTTTCCTGTCAGCTGCAGCAAACAGAAAAGACCTTCAATGCTCGAGACATTTTTTCCCCATCTAAAGTATCTTATAAAATTCTGTGACTTTGAAGCACTTTTCCAGCATGGGCCCCCTGCTGGTGCAGAAACACATCAGGAGTCACAGACACCCTGACCAGCATTGCCCTTGTACCTCAGCAACTCCAGCACCACTGCTCTCCAGAACTCACACAGATGCAGACAGCTCAGAAGTCACTACTACTAATCCAACTTTGGTTAATAATAAAGACTCATCTAACTGGACCAAACAGCAGTCCATCAGCTTTTTCTTTCCCTGTCCCTCATGCACTCAGCAAATATTTATATGCAATGAGGAAATAAATTTAACACCTAGTGAACATTTATGAAGTAATCTAACCATGACGATTTCACCTTATGCATTTAAACACTAGGACCAGGAGAACAACAGCTTCTAAGCCAGAGTATACTTCATCAAAAAAGAAAAAAATCCAAGAAAACTTACCAGTTTAACAGCTTCCTGAGCTGCCTCTTTAGTACAAAAAGTGACAAAAGCATATCCTCTGTTTAGACCAGTTAGTGGATCCATCATTAAGCGGAGATCCCATATAGGTCCAGCTTTCTCAAATAATGGAACAAGTTCATCTTCAAACAAGTCTCTCGGAATCTTGCCCACAAATATCTACAACAGACATACAAAGCACTGTTTATAAAAAGTATTTCCTAAGAGTAAGTCTACATCTGCATGAACATCTTCTTACCTCTGTACCAACAGAAGGTTGTTGTCCTGAATATACAGACTCTGGAGGAGGTCCACCATACTTCCTCTGTCCAGTAGTCACATCAAGAGTGTAGCCAGTTCTCTCCAACAGTGCCTTCAAGTAAGAAACTTAAAATTTTAAAACCACATACAAACTGATCAAGTTCAGTTGCACTTTATTCACAGACAGACATGCTTCTAATTCCTTTTACACTGTACTGCTTTGAAGCTCCCACAAACAAATCTACTACTAGTACTTCAACAAGAAACTTGCAAAACAATTAACAGAACTATTAGGTAAAGAAACACTGCTAGAAAATTAGAGATTCACATCCAGTTTTCCCAATTCCTTGATTTTCATTAAAAAAGCCAAGTAATATAATAGTGAGGTTCCCTTTAATTAGGAAGATCTTAGTCTGAGCCACTTCTTGTTTTGGCATGTCCTATCCTGCAGACGTTTGTGCACAAGAGTTCCCCGCACTTAATGAGATTACTCATAAGTGTGAAGTTAAAGAACACATGTTTAAGTGCTTACACCCCTGGAACACTGCAGAGCCTGCTTCAGGTACCCAACTATCAAAGTGGTAGTACTATTTCCTTTCTCTTATCATCCCCCCCTTCAAATTCCTTGTGGACTTATACAGGATCCCTAGGACAACTAACCCTCACTAGAACCACTGCATGTAGTTATAGTTAGATATAGTTACAGACATACTAATAACTTAAAATGTTAGCTGGCATTCAGTATGCAAACACATGAGAAACTACTCTGAAATTAAGTCTTTCTAAATAATTTTGTACAAAGACAAATCAACTCTACACACAAAGAAACTGTATATTAAACCAGCCCAATTATAGTCAAGAGTTAGCAATTTTACGACTACAAAATTGCAGTTATTTTAAATGCTATAACCATCAGCAATAGAAGCTATGCTACTTGAAGTTATTAACCAAGTCCTCATAATATTGCTGCTTTATGTGGCACTGACAAAAACTGTACCAGTTTTTAAAAAAATTATAATTAAAAGCATCCCAGCCTCAAAGTCAAGAGAAAAAAAAGATTCTCTAATTTTACAGGGTACACAGTTATTTGTAATAATCATTTTATACTATATATATGGAGTGTCAAGGAAGAAAGATTCTCAGGGGTTTTTTTACAACATCACCTAAACATGCTTAGATGGTTTTCCTTCCCTTAAGCTTCGGTAAAGTTGCTAATCACAGTACTTTAAAATAAATCATTGTATGCCTAACCCTTGAGAAAGCAAGACTTGCTAGCAGCAGACACGGTCAAAAAAATAATTTACCCCTCATTAAGACAGTTTGGAGTACAGTTTATGAGCACAGTGATTATGTCATAAGAAGTGGGCTAAATCCTAAATCCATTACAATCTGTTTTTTCAGACACGTGGTATCTCCTCCCTATTGTGGAATTGCTCTAAATCTGAACTAAGGGGGTGGAGTAGAAACAAAAACAAAAAAAAACAGAACACAAAAAAAAATCAGCAGTAGCTGAACTTATGCATTTTGAACTCGAGTAATTATGCTGACAAGTATGCACAAACTTTTTACTGTGAAATAGAGTAATTGTCTCAATAAGACATAGAGCAAACTGAAATCTTCTTCACTTTTATACACTCAGTTCCAGAAATTAATATATTAACTTTCTACTTGAAAAGGAAGAAGCGGAAGACAAAATTGCAAGTGACAGCTTTCAACAATGACAAATATGAAAAATAATCTGTAATAACCTTTTTAAGAAAAGCACAGCGCCAAAACAACTAATATAACTATCACAACAACTCAGAAAAACAAACAACAGGTAGACCTCATAACTTTTATTTTTACCAACATACCTTAATTTTTGCCTCATCTGGTCCTTTGCTAGAATCTGCCACCTTGGTCCCCTGTTTTTCCCTCTGCCTGTATGTCTTCATGACTCCACATAAAAAGGCACTTTTGTTCTGCAAAAGATACAATCTTCAGTTCTGAAAACACGACAAGCCAGAAGCTCATTTTACCTTGAACTAGTAGTGGTCACTTCACATATCACACATGGATCACTGAAGAGACAGACCTCTTCCCAGACAACTAAGTTTATCCCTCAACAATTATATCGTAAATTGCTTAACGTTACCTGAACATGTGAGAGATCACTGTCTTTAAACTGCTGAAGCACTGCTAGTGCACCTTCTTCATTGAATTCCTTTAAAGCTTCAATAGCTCTTTCATCTAGATCACTATGTGCAACTAGCCCTAGAAAAAAAGAAAAAAAAAAATTACTAATTATATTTGGTCAGTGATCTTTGTAAAACCTAATGTAGCATCCCTAACACATTTCAGTGACCTCTAAATCAAGTACTGATTAAAGTAAGCTACTATGCCTAAAAAATCATTTTGTACCTTTGAAGTTAAATATTTAAGGGTATAATTCTTTAATGAAAAACAAGGTTCAGAATAAAAATTACTACATTTATGTGCTCATTTGACTTCTGTGAAACCCAGATATTACACGGGCCAAGTTTAATTTCAATATCCTGAAGCTGAATTCAGAGGCAACTATCAAAACCTACCAAAGCCTGACTTAGCTTGCCTAGCAATAGTACCTTGGTACGCTTTTAGAAGACTATAAATACAAATAAACTGCAGCACTAAAAATGACCACAATGATCCAAAAATCGAGCTTAAAAAATGCTAGCTATTACCACACCTGAAAGAACCAACGCCATAGCTTCTGCATCCATGAGCCCAAACACCATGTCAGGAAGTATCACTTACACAAGAATACTCATACCAAGGCTTTAGTTTCTTACAGTTGCCTACAGTTACCACAAAAAAATGCACAAAGAGCACATCACCTGCTCCTCCTAAAAATCATCTGTTGCCTATTCTTGCTGTTGCTCTGGTCCCCTGCATACTTCTTCCCACCCCTCAGTCCAAGTAGCCTGGGAATTTCCTCTGAAAGTTACTACAATAAATTGAAGTACTGAATCTAAAACATCCAGATTTTGTCAAGACTGCAGTTCCCATACTTGGAAACCACAAAAAGTTGCTATTTCAGCCCAAAGACAGCAGAATCCAATAAAATATTGTATGTGTGGTTTTGCAAGTCTTAGATCTTACCTGCAACGTAAATTTCATCTAGTTTTTCAGCAACTTTCTGTGGTAAACCAGCATCAAGCAATGTCTGGAAATGCTCAGAATGGGTAACTGCAGCAGAAGTATCCATGGGCTCTTCAGTACCATTCCCATTAACATGTTCAGTAGCCATGTTTCCAGATATCTGTTCAAATGCAATAAGCATCAAAATTAAGCTAAACATATCTTCAGGTAGAACAACTCAAGTGACAATACATAAAACAGACTGCCCTATTCTTTTAAAGTAATGGGAAAAAAATATAAAAAATAGCAGATCACCGCCCTGATAATTTTTTTTTTTTAGTTTTTTTTTTTAGTTTTGCAAGGCGCAGGAAATTCCTCAAAAGAAGCACTAACACAAAGAAAAGCCCTGACACCACTGCCTAGGGGGGATGGGGCAGCTTTCACTGCAGGTTTTACACAACCCAGACAGACACTGACTCACCTCCCCTCTCTCTAACACACTCCCTAAGACGCTCTGGACAAGTTAGAAATGGAGCAAAAAGGCAACAGCGGGGGTGGCAGGACAAGCAAACCTGCCACATGCACCGCGATACCGTCACTGACACTCGCTGCCGCCTCCACCGCCCGCTGCAAACTCGCTGCCCCTCGGCGCACGCCGCCTCTCCAGGCCCCGGGCGCGGCCGGGATCCCTTCTCGCCTCCACTTCGGTGCCGGCCGGGCAAGCGAGAGGAACAAAGCGCTCTTCCCAGCCCGCACCCACCCACGGCGGCGGCGGCCATGAGCCCAATGGAAACACGTGCTCCGCGCGTTCAGATGTCCTACAACTTCCTCCAGTGACCGACTTCCCCCCCCTCCCCGCCACACTCCCGCGGGAGGAGCGGCTCCCCCCCGCCCCGAGACCCGGCCATTCCCCACCTCTCACCCTATTCCCCCCGGAGAGCGGGTTGCAACACCCCGGGCCCGATTTCACCACCCGGCCGGAGCTCTCGGTGCCTCTCGGCCCCACCGCCGCCTCCCGGCCACACTCCTGTCCGGAACAATGCAAGGCCCCGTTTCCCAGCCAGGAAACACCGCTGCCCATCGCCCACCGCCTCCCGACGTGACCGGGGCCACGCCAAACCCGGGCGGCTCCGCTCCCCCGCGCACACGCCGGGCACCGAGGCCGCGGTTCGGCCCCTGCCCCTCACGGGCAATGAATGGAACGGCGGAGCCAGCGGGACAATAAGGCGGGAGCCACGCGCCCCGCGCCGGCCCGGCTCGGGTGGTGCCCCGGCCGCCGCCGCCACGCCGGGGCCGCGCACCGGCCCGGCCGCCCCCCGCCCGCCCGACAGTGGCGGCAACGAAGGCAGCGCCAGCAGCTCCTCCACCCATCGCGCAGCGCCCCGGCCCCACAGCGCTGCGGGGCCCCAGCGTGCGCATCCCGCCCTCCGCCCGCTCTGCCACCCGGCCCGCTTCCACCCCGCCAGCGCCCGGCCGCCCTGACCTGTGTGTGTCTGCGGGGGGAGAACCGCCGTGTGCGAAGGGTCTCTCGGGGCGCGGGTCGTGGCTCGGCGTGCTGAGGCGCTGCCCCCGTTCCGCGCTCCCGCGGCGGTGTGTCCGGGCAGTGCTGCTGCTGGAGCTGGCGTAAAATGGCGGCCGCTCGAGCGCTCACGCCGCTGCTGCTGCTGCTGCTGGCACCAGCCCCGGCCCCTTCCACTCCGCGCGGGGGGGGCGGGCGGAGGGCGGGCGGGAGCGGAGCGGGGGGAGAGGGAAGAGAAGAGGAGGAGGAGGAGGAGGAGGAGGCGCCGCCGCGCGCGCTGGCGCAGCCCCAAAACCCGGGGTCTCCCAGGCAGCTCCGCAAGGGTTATATCGCCGAGCCCCGCCCGCACGCGCGCGCCCGCCCTCCCCTCCATTCGCCCCACGCGCGCGCTCCCCGCCTTCCATGCGGAGCGGCGCGCGCCGCTGGCTCCCTGTATTCCTGCCTCCCGCGCGAAGCGCTGCCGAGGGGAGGCGGCGGCGGGACGAGCCCCGTGCGCGGACGGCGCGCTCCCCGGCGCCGCCCGCCTGCACCTGTGCGGGCTCGGCGCCGGCGGAGCGGCCGTGGCCGGAGCGGGATTGGGCGAGCGGCCGTTCCCACGGCGCGCAGGTGGCACAAAAGAGGGGGGCAACGGCGGCGGCCGCAGGCGGGGGGGGCTGGGGGGGAAGTCCCGGCCCGCGGCGGGGAGGGGACGGAGGAGACAAAGCCACGCAGACAAAGGGAGGGGAGAGCCACGCTTTGTGTGGCTGCCGGCCAGGCGAGCCCGGCAGTGCTCGGCGTTCCCGCACTGGAGAGGGGAGGCGCCTCACCCCTGCCCAGAGGAGCGCCCCGAGCTCAGCACCGACCCCTCGGACTGCCCGCCCCGCCAGAAGCGCCGGGCCGGAGGCAGCGTTTGGCCGAGGGGAACGGGAGTTTCCCTCAGGCACTGCGCGGAGCGGCGGCGTCGGACGGGGCCCCGGGGCGGGGGTCGGCGGTCGGAAGGCGCTGAAAGCAGCGATGGCTGGGGCGGCGTGCAGTTCCAGCGCCGGAATTCCGCAGCACGGCCCCAGGAACGGGGCCTTGGCCCCGCAGCCACGCTTGGAGCG
Organism: Poecile atricapillus; assembly: GCF_030490865.1. NCBI lineage: Eukaryota > Metazoa > Chordata > Aves > Passeriformes > Paridae > Poecile > Poecile atricapillus. Next base: position 35,660,081 of record NC_081251.1, read on the forward strand.
CACCCGCGGTGATTTACTTTCTCATGGTGGCCCCAGCGGAATGTGGGTCTGCCCGCACAGCGCTGTCAGAGGCAGGTTCCTTGCCAGAACGTACACTTCAGAATCCCAGTTCCGAGCACGTCGTGCTTGCACACCCCACACGAGAAACTTGGAAACCAGCCTACTGATCTCTGGCAGAGTTGTGCGTCCAGATAAAGACGGCAAAACGGAGGCAGGAAGGCACATAAGAGTATTACTCACTTCCCCAGAGGCGGCTCAGCCACAAGTTGAGCAGCGCCTGCTGCCCTGAGCCTGGCCGAATACTTCCAGCATATCTCCAGTACTTCAAAAACACTTGAACCTGAGCAGTGGAGCAAGCACAGACAATTCCAATGTTAGTTCAGGTGTCAACAAATGCTCACGTGCTGGTGTATAAGTATGTGAAACATACAACTGGTATTTGGTGATACAAGGAAAAAAAAAACAAAACATCTTTTCAAGTATTCGATGCAATAAGGCTTCATTAAAAGCTGGAGCATTTCACAGGTTTGTCTGAAATAGCAACAAATACAAGGCAGATGTACACTGTCAAATAGACCAGCTAATTTTTAATGCAAAAATTTGATAAAAGGTAATTTTTACTCTGACTTCCCCTCACCTTTAAAAAAAATGAAACTTCCTGAAAAAAAAAAAGTAAAAAAAAAAAAAAAAAAGCTAACTTTTTTAGGGCAAACCTGAGTGGTATTTTTAAACATATCCTTTTTACAAATACATATTATTTTTTCAGTTTAAAAGTTAATAAAAAAAGTTTTAAATAATACAGCTGGGCAGTGAAAGTAATATTCTCAAAAACAAACCTGGGGAGCATTTTTCCACATATCAAATTTTTCCAGTTTTGGAGGATTTGCACCAAAGCATGTTGTTTTCAGATGTTTACAGGTGTTTCAGTGTTACATTTATAGTACGGATGTATCCAGAATATTACGTAAATTTCATAAATGCATTTGTTCTCCGGAACTAATGAAAACTCTGAAAAATCACAGAATCATTAGGGTTGGAAGGGACCTCTGGAGATTGTCCAGTCCAACTCCCCTGCCTAGAGCAGGTGATACAGGAATATGTCCTGGTGGGTTTGGAATTATCCAAAGGGGGAGATCCACAACCTTTCTGGGAAGCCTGTTCCAGTGCTCTGCCACCCTCAAAGAATTTCTTCATGTAGAGGTAGAACTTCTTGTATTTCATTATAATTCTCAGCCAGTCAATTTGACTAACTGTAGATGGCAAACTTGAGAAAGTAATTCCTGCTTTCAGACCCATTTTTAGAGGAAAACTTTTTTATGCGCTTAACTTTTTCCTCCATAAGATGGAAGCAAAAACAATAAAAATACTAGGATTAATGCAGTGAGCAGATTTGCACCCTTACTTAAAATCATAGCTGACCCTGACTTAAAATGACAGAGTTGCAGTTATTAGATCCTTTGAAATTTTACATAGAAAGCAGGAAGCACAGAATCTGACACACACATTTCTTCCAAATATAGCTCCGTTATTAGCCCTAATATCAAAGCCAAAAGTAGCATGCCCAGGAAAACCCTGAGATTAGCTCAGTTGGGTAGAGTGTCATGTTAATGAGACCTAAATCTTGGGCTTAATCCCTGCATGGGCTAGAGTTGGACTCAATGATCCCTATGGGTCCCTTCCAATTCAGAATATTCTGTAATTGTGTGACAAGATCCATGAAACCAGTGAGGGTTTTTCTTTTTAATTGTGTAAAACACTGATTGAAAAAATACCTTTGCTAAGAACATTTGCATGTACTTACCTGGTGACTTTACATGAGGAGCTTCTCTGCACATGCCTGGAAGTTTGACAGCTTCTCACCATAATGAAAGTTGTGTTGAATCCTAAATTTTCCTGGTATTTGAAAACCCTGTTTTGCTTCTGTTGCAGTTATAACCATTGTAGAACCACACTGAAGCCACAGCTGGACTTCAGTACCTCCCAGCACACCCATGGTAAAACCAGTGGTTAACAAAGACAAGACCAACAAAATAGCACAGATAAAGCAGCGAAGAATAAATTTAATTTGACAAATAGACTAAGAGACTAGTTTTTGCTTTGGAGCTACTTATATACAGCTAAACAATCATATCCTAAACAAAGAACAAAAATCCAGGAAATTCAGCAGGAATCTTACCTTCAGTTTCTATGTTGCCTCACCTTTCCAAAACATATACTCATTGGAAATTTAGGCCTGTCTGCAGAATGCACTGTACTTGAGCTATGAAATGCACCAGCTACAGTCCTAGAGGGATGGATCACTCTGGTCATACAGCAAATGTCATCGCTTGTAATAACAAAACAAGCCCCTTGTGCTGTGTCTGCCACAGTAGACTTCTGAAATTAATGAGCCACTCTTCGGGTTTCTCAACAGTGTGCTTTTCAAGCCATTCCCTGCCCTTAGCTTGGTTGGTAAGGCTGCCAAGTTATTCATACATCTCTATATTATAAAGATATTTAATTTCAGGAAAGGATTGCTGTCTGCATTTTATTCAATGTAGTGCACAGCTGGCTGATGGCCTATTTGCCCTGTGAGATCCTTGGTAAAATAAAGTTATTTGGGGAAATACCTGTTTAATTAAAAGTTTGTGCAATTTCTTCATTCTATCAGTCAAATTCTCTGTCTTAAGATAGGTTGCATTATAAAATGCAAGGCCTGTGTCTATTAAGAGAAAAATGCAAGTCAGAAATTAATGAAAAGGAGATGAATCACATATATGAAACTTTATTCAGAAAAAATGCTTTTCATATATGACTGTCTCAGTCTTTAATACGCAGATTTGAGAGTCCTTACCATCTAAAATTGCAGTATGATTTCAGCAAATAAACTTTACTAACATAACTAATGGTAATATTATCTTTTAACATTCTTTCCAGTTATATCCCTTGTGCACATTGGAACTTTTTGAAATCTAGGCAAGGTAGCACTTCTTAAAATCAAGGTTAATCCCCCTTACATTTAAACTATTTCTAGAGTTCTAACTTTGACCCTGCTAACTCTTCAAACACTCCACTTCTAACTAAATCAGGAAAACAAAAGGAGCAAACAAAGCATTTGTAAATTCAGTACGATTCACAGCACCAGAGACAATGGGTACAAACTGAAACACTGAACATCAGGAAACACTTCTTCACTGTGAGTGACCAGGCACTGGCATAAGTTGCCATAAGGAAGGTTATAGAGTCTCCATTCTCCAAGACATTTCAAAGCCTGTCTGGACATGGACTCAAGTGACTAGCTCTAGGTGGCCCTGCTGGAACAGACAGATTCTGTGATACAGTTCTTCACCTTGGATCTTTACAAATCCAGTTCTATCCATGATCTGATGCTTCTTTCTCCCCCCTGCCCCCTTCCAAATCAAAACCCCAAAGTAACTACATTTTAACTAATTTTTAATTCTAGTTCTGCAAGATAGAAGAAGAGTCTGATCCTACAGACTTGACATGATGCATTTCAAGGCTTTTGAGGTTGAAATCACCTGCATTCTGCTAAATATTTTCCCAGATAGTTGCAGGCAGAGAACAAGCCTGGCAATGAGGAAGAACGAGGCTATCCCAGTTATTCTTTTACTGTTGAATTCTATGTATAGACTAAAGGTGTTAAATTCTTCTCTCACTTTTGTTTAATGTCTGTGCTAGAGCAACACTGCCAGTGAAAGAAAGGGTATCTAACTGCTCATTTCTGTAAAGTATTTGTGTTTTAAGTCTTTCTTACCAATATCAATCACTGGTTTTGCCTCTTCCTCATCAACATCATCCCCCTAATACACAGGTACATCCACCCCCGAACAAACATTCCTGAGCTGACTTTCTTAAAAAGAGGCACAAGCAGAAGGCAGTTTAGTTCACATTCTGTTAACCTTTAGTTTTTTTCTAACTTAAGTGAGAAGATTTTAACAATTGTTTACCAGCTGAGGGTTCAGAACAATCACTGTAGAATTCAATGTATTTGCAGTATGCTGTAGGCTAATGTACAAGTATTGAAAGACGACTGGAGGAGGACAGCACTCTATTTTTGCACACTCAGAAGGCAGTGAAGTCGCTTCCACATGTATTGTGGAAATACCAACTGAAAGCCATCCCAAACTATTGTCACTCAGAAATAGGTCCAGCCTTGCAACAAAGAACTACAAATGCCACATACTTACTGGCAAAAAAGCAGCACTAAGTTATTCAGAACTTATACCTTCAGTACGAATGAGAAGACGAGGAAACCATAATGCAGGCCTACAAGTCAGAAGTGGCATGGGGAAAACTAGAGAATAACTGCTCGCTCATTCTTCCAGCAGAAGAACTAGGAAACATTAAATCAAACAGGCAAATAGCCAAGCAAAAACCACTACTTTTACACACACGCAGCTAAGGCTGGGGAATGCATTGGCACATGAAGCTGTAGGTATTTCCATAAACCCCCAAAATAACTAATTAATGCAAGAAACACCAATCTAAAATTCCTAAATGCAGAGCTGGAGATATCACCCCAATTTAAATTTTGCAAAAGGAATTAGTGAAAGAATTGCAGAAAGTGGGGGAGCTTACCAGAATGTTCTATCGTACCTATGCTTGCCCTCTCTTTGTATTTTTCCATTAGCCAATATTCGCTACTGGAAACTGAATATTGGTCTCTGCTCTTCAGTCTAACAATTGAAATACCTTGTCATTGCAGCAAGCAGAACATGCAAACAGTAATCTGTTCTTTTCTTCCCAAATCCTTTCTACTTCCTGGAAAAGTATACATGAAAATGTTCCTTCAGATTCCCTCTAATCACATATTCCTCTTTCCACTATAGACCTATAAATCATACGTTTCCTATACAAATAGCTCACAAGTTTATCAAGGGTGAGGAGACTATGGGAAAAAGCTTCCCAATCTGACTAGAAAATATTGCTTAACTATTGCTCTGGGTACAAGGGCAAGAGTTAAGATAAAACTGCTGCCTTTTCCATTCCTGTTATCCTAAGCATCTGATGCTTTAAAGCTCTTAGAGGAATGCTACCATTAGGTCAGTGCCTGGCAAAGCTCCATGGAAAGAGGAGACAAGATATTCAGCAAAGTGACAGGAGAGTTACCACATATACTGCCCTATTTTCCTCAAATTAGCATGGAAAGGTTGGAGAAAGAAGTTTCCTCCACATCCTAGTGCATTCTGCCATATGAGAAGGAGTCATGCAAGAGAACTGCAGAGAACATTCCTTATCAAAATCCATCTTCAAAACATCGCCAAGTCATCTCAGGACAGTAGTGCTGTCCTGTCCACTTGTGCATTGCGAGGTAGCCAAGTGCTGAAGCTGCAACTCACTGAGTACAGCCACAGATGAAAGTGTCAATAGAGAACTTAATGCTGTATTTAGAGCCTTTCCTTTGCCCCAGACACACATCCAGCCTGGCCCTTGCATCCTGTAGTGCCTAGCAGCCATAAGGATTCCAGTACTTGGCACCCTTGTAAAAGGGGCTGAAGGAAAGAGACCTTTGGGATCTACTTAACCCCGCATAAGTTACTTACTGCGTTAAGCCCATCTCCGAAGGCAGACAGCATGTCATTGGGTCACAAAATATTCTTCTCCACCTCTGGGCATCTTTCCCAGGAGAGGAGAGCACAGCACACCACAGACACAATGGCCACAGCCATACAGCAGATGGGGCAGGCCATGGGCTGTTCTCCAGCTGTAAGGCAAATACAGAGAGCGCAGCTTGCATTCCCACAGCTAAGCTCTCGCCCACCTTAACTTCTAAACCATGCCCAAATATTAAACTGCTGCCCAGGCTTTAGCTGTCAGACTGTATTAACCCTTTATAGCATAGATGATCAGTTGCCAGAAATTGGGCTTATGTCCCAGGCCTTTTTAGTTGGCTAGTAATTACATGGCTGATTACTCAGGAGAGTGTCTGATGCAGCAGTTGCAATACACAGCTTTCAGATCAAGTGTTCCAGACTACTTAACATGTAACCAAAGAACCTAAAAATCCTTTCAAGGGTGGTTGAGCCCAAATAACCTTGTGTCTTCAAGGTCCTTGTAATAATAGAACTATCTCACACATACATTTATGACCCTTGCCAGGTACAAGGCACCTACTAACTAACTACCAAAATGCAGCATTTCTGCAGATCCCAAGAGCAGACTATACAAGCTTTTGCATAGAAATTATTTTTTATTTTATTTTTTAACGACACCTGGAGAATTCTACCCTATGGGAATTCTCATTTACAGCACAAACATAAGACCAGTGCACAGGGATGAAGAATTCTGACTATATCAGTACCTCAGACTGTGCTTGAGCTTTTCAATAATCTTCTTTTGGAAGATCTACTCTCTACTTCTACGTGGGCCTTGAGTGATACTAGAATTAGATCTTAACCTAAAATACAGTTTTAGTATATAAGTTTTCCCTTTCCAGCTTGTGCAGCATCAACCGGGAATCTCTTCATTGTTTTGCACAGAGCAGTGCAGTGCAGGCAACAACCTGTGCTCAAATCTGAACAAATTTGTAATTTAATATGGTACAACTAATGTAGCTGTATTGTGCTGCTGGAAGCAGAAGTTTAGATCTTTAGAGAAGCAAAGTTTTAATTTTACATGGCAACTGGAAACTAGAAAAAATGCTATTCTGTGATCTGCAGGGGACATTAATATTAATCTTTTAATCTGCTTTTTTTTTTAATTTTCATATTTAGCTTTGATCCTGTAAAAACATAAAAGGTTGTTTTTTCTTTTTTAAAGTTTAGCTCTTAAAATAGAAGTAAGAACATTTACAGGGAAGTTTCATTTTGAAAACTTAAATCTATTAGAGTCAATTAAAAAAAAATAATTTTCAGTTTATGACTAGGTAAATACCTGGCTGATAAATCTGTGAACTTGTTTATTGACACCACATTTAAATTAACCAAAACACTTCTAATACCTCTTGTATTTTCCAGCTGAAGTTATGTACCAATGGAGAGCAATGTTTGGGGGCACATACTGAGCAGCAAGAGGAGTCAATGCAACTCTGTGAGATTATGTATTTTTACTGCCAATACATCAATTCTTAGTTACAGCAAAATCATTAAAGATAGCTGAGTGAGCATGTCCATAAAAAATAGTTAAAATCACTGATGACAGTTAACTGCAAGTTTCTAAATTCTTTCATACCCTTCCAGGTCAGGTGTTTTTAGATTTTACTGCCACATCCATAGCAATACCTTATGTGTCTCACAAGAAAAATGATAAAATAATTCTTACCCAAGAGATGATCTTATATACACTAAAAGGCAAAAGTTTGTAATATAGCCAATTTTTATTTTAATCCCTTTAAACATCTATTAAAAGACCAGTCCTGGTTAGTAAATTTTATGCATGAAAACCATTAACAAATTTCAGATCAACAGTATTGATACAGACCTGCTGCAGCCAAAAGAGGCAGCGAGGAAAGTGCAGAACTTTTTTTAGTCTGAAAATATTTCCAACTCCTTCAGTCTCAGCGCACAATGGAAAAAAAATTAGAACCAGAATTAAGAAGGGAGGGCTATTAAAGTAGAAACTTTTGTAAACTATGCAGAAAAAAAACCCAGCCTAGACAAAGAAAACAAAAAAAACCAAACCCAAACATAAGACATTTCCAGCTTAGAAGTTCACCTGTTCTCTATAGCTCAGCCAAGGTTGACACAAATGGTTTCTTCCACACTTAGGCTGATGATCATAGCGCTGGTAACACATTCACTTTCCCTCTGAGCCTGTGAGACTCCAACTGCTAGGCAGACTTCTTAGCAAGTGGTGAGTCTATGCACCCCAGCAATGACCAAGTTCGGATTAAGGTTAAATCCCAGCAAAAGGTGAGACTACTTCAGCAAAACACAGAAAACAAATAGTTCATAACCTACTGTTGCTTGGCCTAAGAAAGTATTTTCTATATTATTTATCTTAATCACCATAGTTCAGCAGTAGGATTAGACTGCATAGGAAATCAAGACATCCCAGGAATTTTCTAAAACCTCATTATCATGCTTCTTTTGGAAGCTTTAGCAGAAGCTCAGAATGTTTTGCTTCCAGGGCCAGATGCCAATTCTGCTGGTAGTCCTTTTAGCTGCTGCTGTAGAAAAGGCTGTCATCTTCACAGACATTAATTTCTGCCTTTTTAATGAATTTGAGGTGCCTGTTTCCCAGCCAAACTTCAAAATAGTCAAGGAGAGAAGAGCAAGTTCAACAGAGCCTATTTCTGCAGAATTGAGATATTTCTGAAAAATGGTTATGGTTTTTTAGAGAATACTATACGAAGTACAATTGAGTTTTAGCCCTATTACATTAATTGTGGGTGGGAAAGGTTTTTATTTAAAATCATACTCACCTTGCACATTTTTTTCCCTAACACCTGCTTTACAGCCTGAAACTTTCCAGCAGAGAGCTCAGTATGAACACAAAAACAGAGAAAGATGTAGTTTCCTCCCATATCTGAAACACCTGAAGCCCTGCTAGCTGTCCTTGATGACAGATCTGCAATTTACCTCATATGTGACTCTTATTTGTAGGCACTGTCTCAGATTTCTGAAGAGCAAATCACAGTTGTCAAATCACATCAATTACAGGACCCGGTCTTGTTTTTAAAACTCATCATATATTTCAATTTCATTATTATATCCTTGAGTCCCAGAGATCTCCTTTTTTTTCCCTTTACAGAAGTTTCATATAGTCTTGCAGCCCTTCTGGGATTAATACTGAATGCTGTCTTGGTTTGAAAAGACAGGTGTCTGCTAAGGAAGGCAGGAGCTTCTCTTGAAATGGAAAAAATGTAACACCCCCCCCCCCCCCCCCCAAATTATTGTAATTTTGAAATTAAAGCAAAGATATAGGAGTAGGAATAGTTCCTTACTAGGAAAACTAAAATAAAAATGCAGTAATACAAAAAAAAAAAAAAACCCAACAAAAACACTGACAGTCAGAATACAACCTGACACTGTTGGTCAGAGTGTTGATAGCAGTCCAATAAATTGTGGCTGCAGTCCTCCTGCAGTGACAGATGTGGTTCTGTTGAAGCAGTGATCATGTAGAAGGGTGTAGTCTCTCCTCTGGGAATTCAGTGGAGAAAGGCTGCCTGTGATGTTCCAAGTCTCAGGATATATCCAGGTAGGAATGCTTGGCTCCTCCCCCTGGGCAGAACATTTCACAATGGGATGATGTAATTTTGTCAGTCATGCTGTGAGACTCACTAGCCCATTAACAGCAGATATCCCCCTGGAGGAAGGATGGGTCGTGAAGAGATAAAGAACACTGCCCCACCTGGGTTTTACAGCTGGTAATGCAATACATACTTTGGTTACATCTTGCATTTCAACCTAAGACAAATGCTTATGTAGTAGTCATGTAATTTCGTGGGTTTTTTATATTTAATACATAACTGTTAAAAGGAAAGTAATACAGTACTAGTATAGGAGGAATAGTATCTTTAAGAGACTGGGGTAAAACTGAGTGCAGTATAAAAGTTTTGGACAGCAAGGTCCCAACCTTGGCCCAGAGTAAGAAATCTTATGCTGGGAGATAGAGCAGATTATCTGTGGAAGTTTGAGCTTTTTATAAAAGATATAACTTCAGGAAAGGCCAAATATGCATGCTTCTTTTGTCATTTTAAATGGATTTTACTAGTTGATAGACAATAGTACTTCAGGTCTTACCTCAGTGAAAAAAATCACAACTGGAGAACTCCAAGTAGCCCTTAGGAAAAAACAGCAAAAAAGACCAAGAGACAGAGCACTTCCAGGAGCACTACCTCAGAATAACAGAATTCCTCTTCTCTTACAGGTAGGTGAGAGAGGTTCATTATAGTGAACCATGTCACTGCCAAGTTTCTTCAACCAAAAACAGAAGGTAAGTGGCTATTTCCTTTCAAAGAGTGCTGTCAGGCAGTAGCCATCAGGAAGTCAATGGTTCTTACACCACAGGTCTCTTCATGTCTGTAGCTCCTAGCAAATCCTGTTTGTTCGTATTTCTAAGGTAAAAGCTTTGGATTTTCCCACATCCACCATGGCCCATAAAGGGTCTGCACTTCTATAGAAAATATATCAAGCAGTTGCTACAATTGTCCAGTGTAACTTTTTCAATTATAAAACTATAAACTACATTATATTCTCAGGAGAAAGTACTCATATATAATTTCCAGCCATCTTTTCATAGGATTTAAAGCATAGCAAAACCACGGCAAAACACCTTGCAGTCAATCCCTGCCAGAGGATCATCATATTAAGATCTCTTTACATAGAAAAAAGGTTTCCAGCAGCCTTACAACCTGTATGTCAAATTAGCAGAAACTATACTGCTACTATATTAACAGCAACAGAAATTAAGTTGAAGTATATGTAAATGAAGACAATCCAGTTCAGACAAGTGTAAGAGTACTACTTCAGAAACATCTTCAAAAGCCTAGACACTCTTCCCTGCCATGGAGATTTTTTGAGGAAACACTCTTAACACTGTGATAGTGTTTATTATAAATTACTATTTCAAGATGTTTTAGAGGTAACTCCTTGTTCCTGCCGTTAAACTTTTTTATTTTGTGCGGTTTATAATCTGTGAAACAGGAAGAGGGGAAGAAGCACTAATTCCCACAAACTAAATTCTCTTTCTGTTTCCAGTAGCAAACAGGCAGTTTAATAAAATTTTCAGAATTAGAAACTCCATGATCCAACTACTTTCAGAAAATGCTTATTCTAATATACTCTGGGCAATGAATAATCATACCCTGAACAATTTTAGTTATGAAGTCAAAATGATATTAAGAACTGTTCCTCACCATGGTTCAATATTATACTTTTCTGGTGGAATGTGTGAAACAAAAGACAGCAATTTTTCTTGTATTTTCTGCTGCAGAAAATGACCTAACTACTAGACAGAGCTAACAAACCATCATGGTTTCAGCCGAGTTCGTTAGTTTTCTTCTTAGTATCTGGTACAGTGCTGCGGTTTGGATTCAGTATGAGAATAGTTGATAACAGTTTGATGTTGGGGTAGCAATACTTAGCAACAACCAGAAGTCTCTGCAAGTGAGGAGGGTCTCAAGAAGCCGTGAGGGAGCAAGGCCAGCACAGCTGACCCAAACTGGCCAACAGGATATTCTATATTAGCATGTCACGCCCAGAACATAAACTGGGGGAAGCTGGCCAGGAGGCATGGATCATTGCTCAGGCTGGGCAGGTTAACAGGTGATCAGTAATTGTGTATTATCACTTGCTTATCTTGGGGTTTCTCTTTGTTGTCTTCCTTTATGGTACAATTGTTATCTTTAATTTCAATTCTGTTCTCATTTCAACCCACTCCTTTTACCTTTCCTCATAGTCTCCTCTCTATCCTACCAGGGTAGGTAGGATGTGGTACTTAGCTACTGGCTGGGCTTAAACCTTGAGAAACACAAGAGTTTACATCTCAAATGCTTTTCGCAGGACCCTAGTTTCTGCAATACTCCTCACTCTGAAAGAAACCAAGGTAAGCCTAGGGCAAATTATTTCCTATTTTGTCAAGGTAAGATGAAACACAGATTGAACAATAGCTGCATATTCTTCTTCCTTTTCAATCAACTTACCAATTTAAAAGTAAGGCCCAAGCATTTGGTTTTTTACAGTCCATTTATCTCTTTCTTTCCACAAAAAAAACCCCTGAACTTCATTTTGGGACAGATATTAATCATTCATCACCTGCCACTATAAAACCAGTACCATTGTTGCTGGGAGAGTGCTCCTTAGTAAGGGAGAACTCCAATTTCAGGGAAAAAGAGTGTTTATTGGTCTGGTGAGAAGCTTGAAGTATAGCTTAAGGGTAAGAGCACACATCAGTACTTCAAATTTTCACCCTCAACACAGCTCAGTTAAACAGCAAGGCACCAGGGCCTTCACTGAACTTCACTTACCACTGTTTTCAGTAAGATGAGAATCAAAAGTGACGTCAACTTCAAAAACAGGGGAAAAAAAAAAAAAGGCATTTTACTTCAGCCCCCTCCCAATCCTACCCTCCCTACACTTATTAACATACCCACTACTACTTAATCTATTTTACAGCCCACGTATCATTCATGTTTCAAATATTTTTAAATGGAGACAGGTCATAATTGCCAAGTAGTATTCAAATACAAACGAAAATCTCAGGAAATTCCCAAGAAAACTGCTGGAAAGGCTCTCTATACTTCTCCTGTTCCTTATACTGGTCATCCTCAGACAGAATACTGAACGAGGCAGACTTTGTCCCACTCAATACAGCCATTCTTCTGAGCATCAAACACCACTTTGTCCTCTGGAGCCTGCAGGAAGTTTGAGACAATGGCAGAGAAGTACTGTCTTCATAGCCCTGATAGCTCAACTGGACTATCAACTAAAAAGCCACATGATGTTTGAAAGGAAACAGAATTCATCATTCTAATTGTACTTCTCCAGTATATATCCTCAGAGGGAAATATAAAGACAGACAAGCAAAAATGCTTGTAAAACCGGTTGCAACACCAAAAAACAGAGAATGCAAATCATCAGACGTGCATTTACATAGTATATAAATTCTCCATGTGTATTTTCACTAATCTGAAATTTCCATTTTTCTGTTAAATCCATTCATACTCCAGATGATAGCTCAAAGGTTGTCCTCTGGGACAAAGGGAGGGAGTGTGAAGAAAAGCTACGAGTTAGGGCCAAACACTCTTCAATATAAAGAATACCTTTCCTTGTGCAAAGTCAAGCACTTGCTAAGTGCTGTGTCCATGTTTAAAGGTCCTATAGAATGCTTTTCTTTACCAACTGATTTCAAGTCAATGCTGGTTTTTAATTGGCAGAAGACATACCTCAAAGTTTGTATGGCAAATTTATACAGTTAAGAGCTTTCCTGCAGGAAAGATGGTAGGAACCCCAACACCAGCACACAATATAGCTGCAGCCAGTCACACACTCCTCTGCACGATGGCAGCCAGACAGCACAGCTTACACTGAAATTACTATTCACAGGGATCTGATACTTCAAGCAGGTGTCACACCAGCACTGGCACTACATAACAGTGTGGGTGCTGTGGCAAGATAACCACAGCTAGCTTAGTTTCACTCACTTGCAGTTCTTGATTATAGATCACAGCCTCCACCAGTAAGACGAGTTCTTCAGCAAGACAAAACCTCCCACCTTAATAAGGACCTTGTTTATTCAATAATAGCAAAGCATTTATGCAGAGCTGCTCTCAAATTTTCCATGTGGTTGCAAGGTACTTCTGCTTATAAGCTCAGCATTTGTTTAATTACCAAGTCTCTGCTGGTTTTGCCCAGTTACTAAAACCGATAAATGGCAACATTCCATAAGTTTGTTTAACCACCAATTTCCTGGACCACAGCCCAACAGCTATGTGACACTTCTAACTCACCACTAATGATGGTTAGTGCAAGACTTCACTGGACTAAAGCACAAAAACAGCAAAGTGCTTTCATGCTGTTTACTGCACAATCTTAAAGCTTTAAATCTAACAAGCTGTTCTGTAAGCTCTTAAGTTTCATGAAGTGCTTTTGCGGAGAAATCCCATGCCACGTGTTCAAAATGTGTCACACAATAACTCTTCACAACTGAATCTCATCTCACTTGTATTAAAGAGCACTCCAGAAAATGTACCAGAACTAAATCCACAACTGAAGACCTATTAACCCCCTCCAAACAAAGTAAAAAAGCCAGTTTCCATCTTAAAATTGGTTATAAAAATGACCTTTCAATTTTCACTGGTCTTATAAAGCAAATCTTCTGGAACATGTCCTGGTTAAAACATTAGTTCACTTTTGTAAACACTTTACTCCCTATATTACTAGTACACATTTTTTATTAGCTACCGATTTTCAGTAGCTCCGAAGAACAGGACCGTTCCTTGAGAAAGTTCTGCAGCTAAATATGTCATTAGCCACATCTACCTTTTTTATATGCTGAGGCAAATCTTTTTCATGACTAAACATTCTGACAGGCCTCCACATTGATATGCAGTAACTTTATTCCCTGACACCTTTTATCTATTGCTGTCAGTCCTACCTCTGAGACCATCCCTAACAAATGCTTTGGAACATACAGAACAAGACTGCCATGAAGTACTTTGGTACCTGAAGTGCCACCCACAACCCTAAATCTTGTCTTCTATTTCATCCCCAACATCACAAGATAAACTCACTTTCTCCAAGTTCACTGCACATAAACATGGCATCCTCTTTAGAGGTTTTAACATTATGTATTAGCATCAGCCTAAAGATGGTACCTTTATTCTCCAAAACACATGCCACTCATCTGATCCTGTAATGAATATATAAATCCCTTTGAATATCTAAGTATTTAACCACCTCTCTGCTCTTTTGACATCTTAACATCCAGAAGAGACTGACCTAGCTAGAACTGGTAACTTCTGTACTTAAAAGCCAGGCAACTCCACTAGATGCTGCTAACAGGACCCAGACTTCTTGCAGACCTGCAGTGGGCAGAAGATTGAAACTGATCTTACCTTCCCCCTTGAGTACACAGTAGTTTGTCCAGGAGTCTCTCAAACACAACATGAAGCATGTGCCCAGTATATACTGCACTAGACAGCATAAGGCCACATTGCCTCCATAGCTCTTTAGTACAAGAAATGGAACACTGATGATCCACAGCTGATGTGCAACAGCCATGACTTTAACATCCTTTTATTTAAAAACATGTACAAAACATGGCACATGAAAACATGCACCATTCTCAGTTAAAATTTGTTAACAGAAACAAGCATTATGGAACGAAATGAAAGCTATTCTCTAGTTTTTATCTGCAGACCTTGACGTTCAATAGACTGATTTACCATTCCTTGCTCAAAAGAATCAACCTTTAGCCAGAGTACCTGTCCACTGCTTCATAAGCAAACCATAGGAAATGCTCAGTGAGCCACCAATGCACTTCCAGAGTTCAGTCATATTCTTAGCATCCATTGTAGTAGCCTGACGGGTACTTATTTTTGACATTTCCAATGTGCTGCTCCTGGTACTGTTTATACTTCATACTACTTTGACAGAAAATTAGACTTTACATGGAATTTGTCACTGATGAACAGGAACACCCCATGAGATACAGGGTTGTTGTATGTATTTTGGACCATTTCAAAATTATTCAGTAATTGTAGGTCTATGAATTTTTAATTATGCTAGTCTCATGTTTCTGCCCTTATAAAGAATTGCTGACAAAAAGGCTTAAAAGTCATGCTTCAAGGCAAATTTCATCGTATGTATACACCATGAGTTGTCTTTAAATTTACTTGGTGAGCAGTTTATGATCCTTTACTCCTCTGTGGAAAGGACAGTTTGCTGGATACAGCAAAAATGCTGCTACTGTGATTACAGCACCAGTACTTTTCAAGCGACTGTTCAAAGCCCAAGTTCCAATATATGCAACTCTTTTCCCCAGAGAGCAAGCAAGTACTGTTGCCAGTGTATTCCTCAAAGGGCAGTTGCACTGTTCTGGTACTAGCTCTCTCCTGCTGAAGTGGCAGTCCATAAAACCCCAACTCCTCACTCCATCACTAGATACAGTGATGCAAGCTGTAGACAGTGTCTTTTTCTTTGCTTTCACACTGTATTTACAGGGCCTGACTGTGGGCTCCACTCTTGAGATATCACAGATCTCCAGTATCTGCAAGACTGTGTACTCATGTGGTATTTTAAAAGTGTAACTAATCATAAGGTTTTCCATGCACTGAAGCTCAATAATATTGATATCTCAATCTAATATAATATTAATATTATCTCAATTTCCCTAATATTACTGCTACACTTCCTAGAGAAGACAGTTCAGTATTTTGGAAAGATGGTGTTTTAAACATGCAGAGAGAGTAATTCTGGTCTACACGTGTTTTCTGAAGACAGCATCTACTGAACAAAATTGCAGCTGTTTCAGCAGGCTTGTAGAAGCATGGCATCCCACTCCAAGCCACAGTATCTCTTCAGGTGTTACACTTCCTTCTGGTTACATCATCCACATTTGTCAGCCAGTTCTGACAAAGTGTTCCAATTTATCACTGAAAAAGGAGAACAATATCTAAGTAAAATGGTACATTCAAGGTAGAAATTTCAATTTGCAAGAAAGCACACAACAGTTTGTACTGAAATGTTGCTAATTCTGAAAAAAACACCCCCAAACCCAAAAACTAAACCCACAAAGACAGCTTAGTACTTTTCAGAAAGTTCAAACAAAGCATTTTGGTCTCATCTCAGACTCCGGATCCGTATAAAGTTTGTCAGCAAGGAGTTCAGGTTCGGGATAGGATCATCACAGATGAGACAAAAGCAGTAAATGAACAAAAATTAGTAAGCAACATCCTATAAGATTTCTGATTGCTTAGTTTTTGTATTACAATCTAACATTTTGTTATATTTCAGTAATAGTATACATTATTTCAAACTTTTCATGTAGGTTTGAAATCTAACAAAGGTTAGGTCCAGCTATCAGTTCATATTGTGACTGAGGGAACAAGTGTCTTATAAATGCCAACCATGGCTTACCGTACCAATTGGTCAATTATGTTCATAAATATCATAATGCAAAAAAATCTGATGTGTAAGCACAGTTACTTTAGACTTAGAACCAGAAAATGTTTAGAAGCTTTTCAGTTACATACTTAAATAAGCCAAAAGCACTTGTTCCTACTTGTTTCCTATAAAACACATTTTCCTGTAAAAAAGACATTTATTTTTAAATTTTAGTTTTCTTTCATCACTCAAAATACAACCTGACATCTATTTAGCCTCTCATACAGACCCAACTGCATTATTCAACATGTGCTGCATTGGTATCAGCACACTGCAAGTTCTGTGAAACTTTAATGAGAAGTGTAGTCATGTCACAGTAAGATTTGTTTTGCTTCTCTTGTCCAGCTATTGCTCAACCTGGGCATGAACTATGATAGGAGGGGGGAATTACACCTAATTATCAGGACATACAATACTGGCAATCTGCCTATCAGGATCCAAAGTAGTATTTATTGGAATTCATACCTTCTATTCAGAAGCAGCATTCAAGCATCTCTACAAAGACATAAAATGCACTGGTTAGTTAACGCCAACAAGTTTTGCTACTTCCAACTTTTCTCTAGGTCAGCCATGAAAGTCACTCCCTTTTCTACTTTTTACTCCCTTTTCTATCTAAACAATACAGCATTTTATAGGCAATACTGCTGCACAAGTTTCACTCATACATTTGAACTTCACATACTAGAACAAAACCTGTTGTTGAAAAGAAAGTACTGGTTGCTAGCAAAGTATTTAAAGGTACCTTTCTTGAATAAGGAGTAGAATCAAGTTATAGATGTGTAGCAACACAAGGAAATTAGAAGTTCTCACTCTACATTTTAACCAAAACCAGCCTGTGGATATATCCAAGCACCAGTGCAGTAAAGCATATCTCACTGAAAAATATTAAGTTCAGATACTTACGTGGGAATGAAGCTCTTGGAGATCCACTGCTAATATTCTTAAAGCAAAGCATTTGTGAGCTTTCTTTTTGACTGCTTCAAGTACATTATACTAGCCCTTGTGAAGTAGTTAATCTCTGGAGCTGAATCAGCTGTATTTAGAATTCACTACAATTTACCATCGAACTCCACCTTTGTCATTAACATGACTTTTCCTAAATGCTCACATAGGAATGAGCCCTGAATTAACTGTCCTAAGAGGACTGAAGTGCAAACAGCATCACTAGCTTTCAAACACCAGCAACACTTCCTGACCACACCTTACTAATGCTTGTTATTTACCCACTATAAAGGCAGAATGCCTCATATCTAACAGTTGCCCCTCTCTGCTCTTTGAAGTAAGCTTCTGCAACAGCACATATTTTTGTCAATACAGACCTGAGGTGGGTTTAAAGAATGCACCAACATTCTTATTCACAGCCTGGTGCATGCTGGCACCTCACTTTTACACAGCGACAGCATTAAACCAACACCAAATGGATGATTTATGATTGAAATATTTAAGTGGTTTCATCTCAGTAGCCAAAGCCTTATGAAGCTTCTCATCAATGTATCAGGTCTGGCAGCGTGATTGATCACTATTTACAAAGATCAGTGACAGGACCTGTAACACCACCCATACAGTCACACAACACAAAACAAGCTTTGCATCTTTCACTAGCAATGTACTAAAAAGGCATTACAATCAACAAAAAAATGTCTGCTGTTTAATCAATAATTATTACCTGTTTTATTTCTTGTTGTGAATGAATCTTTCTTCAAGACATATCACATTCCTGTTACTAGAAATTGTTCATGCCACTCTAGAAATTTGAGTAAAATCCCAAATTACAACAAGTTAGTGCATAATATAACACAAGCCAGTAAGAACAACCAAATTTTACTGTTGTAACAACCGGTTGCAAACATTTGAGTCAAATTAAGATGAATACAAACCCTGGAGCCAAGGGCTGCCCCACTTTCAAAGAAGTGAGGTTATCAACTATACATTAAAAAAGTGAATACACATTTTTATAGAAATATGGGAACATTTGTTTATTTATATTGATAAGCGTCCAGATGTCCTGTTTGTCATCTTTGACTAAACACTGTTTCACACTTATTTCCCAATAAAGTGCAAATTCCCAATTAAAATCCATACTGAGGTAAACTTTAGATTTATTATGAACACTTCAGACAGGCATTTTACCAGCTCCTCCAACACAATCTATTCCTAATCCCACACAGTTCTAGACCATGTCAAACATGTCCAAAATTACTGATACCTCAATTTTAAAGCTAATGACATAAATAGTAATTTAATCCTAATCCATCTTTTGCTAATCCATTTACTGTTAATTTATCTTCACTGATCATTCAGAACGTACATGGCTTTCAGGAAAATCCACTTGTGTGTACCAAGTATTCTT
Source organism: Poecile atricapillus (assembly GCF_030490865.1). Lineage (NCBI taxonomy): Eukaryota > Metazoa > Chordata > Aves > Passeriformes > Paridae > Poecile > Poecile atricapillus. The sequence continues at coordinate 35,678,978 of NC_081251.1, forward strand.
CTACTTGTGATGGTCCTTCCATGGAATCCTAAAATTAAAAATAAGCAAAAATTGTCTTTTAAACTAGAGAACATTTCTTCCTGTGGTCTAGCATCATCTCTCATGTTACTATGTCAGAAACTTAATCACCAAGCACAAAAACTGACATTTTCACACAGCAATTTTATATTCTTCTGGAACAGCCTACAATACCTGACAAGGTGAATCTTGTAAAAAAGAAGTCCAACTAAGAACTGATCTACAGGCTGACTTTAACTTCAAGAGCACCAAACCCAAAAATTATCAAATAATTACTTATCACTTTGATGGCAGTTATGAAAATGCAATGTAATTTTTCCTTTTTGTCCCACTCAGTAGCCACACAAAGTTGACAACTCTCTGGCACTTTCCATACTTTGACAGACAAAAATACAGAAGTCAAGTTAAGAAACCCAAGTACTTATTGACTTGTTCAAAAACAGAAATGCAATGTAGATGTAAATGTACATCTAGAGCAACATTAAGAATTCCGGAGCTGTTACCTTAATGTACAATGTGCTCGACACCACTGAAAACCTCCTCTCCATGACACCTAAAAACAAACAGTCAATCTTACAACTTGAAATCAGCAGATTCACATTACCAGGCCAGTAAGTCACATATATTATGAAGCAATAATCATCAACACAATCTCTAGAAGCAGCATGTTAAGTACTAAATCACAAGCTTGTGGGAGAAAAGCAGCAAAAAATGCAGTTTTAAGCAACAAAGGAGTTGCAAGCTACACCCACTTGAAACCTCATATGAAAAGCATTAAGGAAATAATTGCACGTACTCACTGTTAAACCTCAGTCCAAAGATTCTTTTAACAAAAAAATCACCATCTCAAGGTTTTAATGATTCTTAAGAACTAATTTTGGTTCGTTTACAGAATTACTTTAACCATGGAGCAGTAATAAAAATCCACCAACTCAAGCAGTTTAAGAAATGCATGACAAAGGATGCTTTGTCATACACATTATTACCTGAATGTAAGTATCTCACTTTTTAGTACATAGATCAAATAAATGCATCGAGCCATGAAAGGTAACTTATCACACTTTGTTTCAGATCACAAAAATAGTTAAAGCTATAGAAACTCTCAAGCTAAGCTTCTACTTCTCGTGTGCAATAAACTTTACACTTATTGAATAAAATAAACCAAATAATCAGGGGGTACTAATGGTTTAAGTTTCAAAAATTTCACTGTTCAGTAATCTAATGTGTGACTCATTAGACAAGCTAATTAAACACACAATGAATGCACCTTAATATGTCTTTATTCTGCTATATTACTGTCTTTAAAATAGAAAGAAAATACCATTAGTTAAAACGTAATCTTACGATTTACATTAAGTATCACCTAAATGTTGTGGGTCTTTTTTCTCTGGGACGCTATGTGGGTTTCACAACCCTTTTATAAGTCTTCTGCTGTGGGGCAATGCCATGCCGGTGGCTGATCCCTCCGAAAGATGTACAGGTAACACAAGCACGTGCCTCAACCCTCTGCCACTTGAACATGGTGGCCCCACGCTATTTAACACTTCACGCAGGAACCCAGACGACCGAAGGCTGTCGCACCGTGCCAGGAGCCGCCCCAGCCGCAGCTGAGGGCACAGCAGGGGCAGCAACCCCTGCACCAGCCCCGGCTGCCACGCCTGGGGATCAAAATGGCGCGGGCCCGGCGGCGCCACGCGGGCCACCACCGCCTACCGATCCCAGCCTGCCCCGCGCCTCAGGATGCGGCTTCCGGCAGGGAGTCTCCCAAGGGTCACGCTGGGATATGTAGTCCCCCTTCAGTCCCCTCGCAACACCGCTGCTGCCAGCAAGGCACCGTGCACGGGCGGCTGCGGCCCCACAGCTGGATTACAGCTGCCTTTCGCCTGACTCGACCCGCTCCAAGGGTGAGAGCTTCACACACCAGCTCTAGCCTCGAGCACTACGCGACGGGCACCGCGGGAGATCCTCCCGAGCGTCCAAACACAAGGAAGAAGCCATGCATCCCCCACCCACGCCTCGCTGGAGAAGCGGCACACATCGCATCCCGCGCCGCCTTACCGCGTTCCACCACGGCAGACGCTCCGCAGGGAAAAAAGGAAGGATGGCGCGCGCTCACTAGCTTTATATATACGCTGCCAGGTGGAAACGAGGCTGGCCATGCCCCCTGGCGCGCGAGCCGAGGGGCGGAGACGTCGCGCGGGGCTGGCGCGGGAGCGCGCGGAGGGGCGGGCGCTGACGTGTTGTCCGCGCGGGCCGGACGCCGAGGAGCGGCGCTGCGCTCCCGCCTCCCCGGGCACGGCGTGAGGGGATGGGCGGCGCTGCGGCCCGGCTGCCCGGCACCGTGCTGCCCGGCACCGTGCTGCCCGGCACCGTGCTGCCCGGCACCGTGCTGCCCGGCACCGTGCTGCCCGGCACCGTGCTGCCCGGCACCGTGCTGCCCGGCACCGTGCTGCCCGCGCGTTCTGCGTTACCGGTGTCGGGTGTGAGAGGGAGAGCTGTTTTATGTCGGGTTTTAAAAGGGAGGGCAGGAACCGACCTGGTGCACCTCCACCTCCCAAACTTAAAGAATCCGTTCCCCAAAGAACCACAGCGTCGTCAAGGTTGGAAAAGACCTGAGATCATCGAATCCAACCGGTGACCGAACACCACCAGGTCAACCAGACCATGGCAGTAAGTGCCACATCAGTCTCTCCTTAAACACCCCTAGGGATGGTGACTCAACCACTTCCCTGGGCGGCCCATTCCAATGTCTAATCAGCCTTTCTGTGAAGAAATGCTTCCAAATGTCCAGTTTAAACCTCCCCTGGCACAGCTTATGACTGACTGTGTCCTTTCGTCCTGTTGCTGATTCCCTGGGAGAAGAGGCCAACCCTCACCTGGCTACACTCTTCTTTCGGGGATTTGTAGAGAGTGAGAAGGTCACCTCCGAGTCTCCCTTTCTGCTGGCTAAACACCCCCAACTCTCTCAATCACTCACCGTAGGACTTGTGCTCCAGACCCTTCACCAGTTTTGTTGCCCTTCTCTGGACTCCAGCACCTTGCTGTAGGAGTGCACCTTTTTGCAGTAAGGAGTCCAGAACTAAACAGAGCCCTCAAGGTGTGGCCTCACCAATGCAGAGTACAGGGGCATAATCAGTGCCCTGGTCCTGCTGGCCACAGCATTGCTGATACAGGCCAGGTGCCATTGACCTTCTTGGCTACCTGGGCACTGCTGGCTCATGTTCAGCCACCAGCACCCCCAGGTCCTTTTCCACCAGGCAGCCTCCCAGCTGCCACCAGAGTGAGTACTTGTTTCTTACATCTGTCTTATTTTCCTGTTCCCTAGGGCATCCAACTGGTTAACCTTGTGAAACTATGCCTTGATGCCTCAACTTTCCTTCGGCTCTAATTAGATGTTTCTGAAACATTAACCACAGAGCACACATTTCTACTTTTTGGAAGTAGCATGCAACACTATATCCCTGTATAACATTACAAGTTGTAAGAGCTGAAAAATCTCCTCTTACCCACAGCTGACAAAAAATAGACCTTTCTGGAGTTTTTCATTCCATACATATATTTTAAGGATATTGTTCCACAGTGAAGCAAATAGTGGATTTTAGTAAGAGCTTTTGTGCTATGAAGATGGTGGGACACTGAACAGGTTGCCCAGGGAAGCTGTGGATGCCCCATCCCTGGAAGTGTTCAAGGCCAGGTTAATGGGGCTCCAAGCAACCTTGTCTAGTGGAAGGTGTCCCTATGGCAGGGGGGTTTCAACTGGATTATCTTTAATGTTCCTTCCAACCCAAACCATTTTATTATTCACCTTATTTCACCGCAGCTTTATCCACTGGAAGTTGTACAACTACACCTTGTGAAGGGACTTCACCTGAATCTCCCTCCTGTACTGGTGTGGAAGTGTCAGTGAAAGGTGCCTGGGCTACAGTGAGGATAGCAGGAGCACTGCAGCCTAGATGATGTTTAAACTGATGGGAAACTACATCCTAAATTCTCATTTATGGAGGTTCTCACTAGTTGTCTATAAATAGGTTTTGTTGGTTTTTTTTGGTCCGCCTGTTTATTGAGAGGTTTAGTATATCAATCAGCTTAATTGAGGGAATAAGGGAAAAACAAGGAAGGATGAAGAAAAGCTGAAAAAAAAATTTGATGTTTTGACAAGTTATTAATAATATGACAAAAAACAATGTTCCATGTATGGTCTCTTTTTAGGAGGGTTTAACTGTTGGGAACAGATAAGGGAAATCTAGAATAGTCAATTGTAAGGTTCTAAAATATTTGGCAATTTTATTCCTAAAATTATTGAGATTGATACTACCAGGAAAACTAAACAGCTTACAAATTTTAAACAAGTTTTCTTCTGCAGTCCATGGCAGCGGATGACACTCTTCTCTCTGCTTTTCTTCCTATACATCCCATTTTACCTGCCTGAAATCGTGAGTGTGAGCTGCCCTTTGCCCCTTTTCTGCCTTAAAGGCATGAGGAATGAGGTCTACAGTGCTGCCTTTTTCTCTGAGTGCCTCCTACCAGCAACTGTTTTGGCTGCTGTTTCTGCAGGAGTGAGAGTGAGAAGCTGTGTAAGCATTGGGGAAGAACTTCTAGAGCTTCAGGGAGTGCTCAGCACCCCAACGGGCACAGACAGGCAAGCAGTTTATGCTGTTGTTATCTTTCCATCTGACCTATTCAAAGGCCTCAAAACTGATGTTTGCCACATTGCACTGAAAATGTTGAGTCACCCTTCCTTAGTGACATCAGGGTTAAAGACAAGCAAAGTAATCACAGCCATTCATCACTCAATCAGCCCTAAAGAAAGGCAGCTCCTTACCATTCCTTTACTAAGTGCTAAATAATTCTGTATTTCTACCTGTGCTCGTGGAGGGCTTTTACTCCATGTTAGTCTCTCAAAGACTGGAATTTCTTTTTGGGGAAAAACCACTCACAATTAAGCCCGAAGTACATTGCAGTAAGTATAAATAAGTTTTTTTTTAGTTACTAAAATGCAATTACTAAAATGCAATTTTAGTTTGCATTTGGTAATAAGAATCCTATAAATACTAAGATAAGGGCTATCCAGGCCTGATGGGTGCTGCTCTGTAGTGTGAGCTTCACAGGTGAAACACGGGTGAGCACCCAGTGCAGGGAGCCTTGCACTGTGCAGTGCTACTGCACCCTGGCTTTTGGAACTTGCCAGGGGAAACTCCTCATCTCTCTGTTAAATTGGAGGGCACAGGTTTACTAGCAGAGCCTGAATGCACTGCTATGCAAACCTTTTATCCCCAAAGAAATGTGTCTCACATTTCTCAGCATCACTCAAAGCTACTAGCACTGGACAAGCTTGTAGGGCAAGTGAAGAACAGCTTTACTGTAGGTAGGCAACAATTACAAGTCTGAAAAAAGTTAACCAAACCAAAGCAAAAATATATACCACAAATATAAATTATTTTTCAAAGTGAGGTTCCTTCTTTTACCTTTCTTTCCCCTCCTTCAGGCTTCCACATCTTTAGTCTATATCCCAGCTGTCTGGATGAGGGTGCAAGCTGTAGAACAAGAACTGATCCTCTATTGCCACTCTCCAGAGAGATCCTAAGGCTGGTCTGAACAATAAGCCTGGTTGCCATAAAGTGATGGTTTATAGATGACTTGCTTCTGAATTTAGTGCACCACATGGCTTTCACATTTGTGCACAGTGTCAGCACTGGTAGAAGGGAGTGCTGGTTTTGAGATAATGGGGAGGTACTGGATTGACTCTCCTGTGTTGGCCCACACAAATGTATGTCAGCCTGGAAGTCTGGTGGTGCAACTACCTCCATTGCTTTCCAGGTCTAGGTAACTCCAAGTTATCTTGTCTTAAATTACTTCTTTCTTGTTCTTTCTCTTTATTTCTACCCCCCCCCCCACTTCCTTTCTGTTCTTATTTTCGGTTTCCCTTCCTGGATTTTCTCCAGTAATGTAGCTTTGATGACTCACATCTCTTGGTTTGGTTTGGGGTTTTTACCAGTGCATCCTTTGGGATGCTGAGTTCCCTTCCCTCTCACCTTCCCAGCAGGAAGTCTATTGTATATAGTTTTAATTTCTTCCTTTTCAGAACAGATAGTACTCGTAAACTCCTGAGCTGACTTTGCCATATTTCACATAATGCATCATAAAATATTTGAGTAGGGAAACAATTAGCTTATGAATATGACTGTGTTTTTAGTGTTTTGCAGATACCAGAATTTTTTATTTAAACTTCTCAAGTCTCTCTCTTTGATTTTTTAGTCACTTCAGTGTCACAGAAAGACAAGCTCTTTTTTTTTTCTTTTTAATAATAAATGAGATCATAAAAACATTAGAAGAGCTCTACAGGACCAGATCAAAGGTCTACCAACCCCCTCTACCCACTAGTATCCTGCTTCCAGATGAAGCTCAAAGTAAATGCCTAGGAAGGGGAGTAGGGATAGAACAAGCATGTCCTTCCCCAAGTATTTGCCCGGCCTCGGAATATAAAGCTTGGAAACCTCCTAGAGAGTTATTATTTTTGTATGCATGAGAATGTACAATCCTACATTAATTTCCTGCCCATAAATTTGTCCAGTCTTCCCTAGAGCCTTTACAAAATTTTAGCACCCCCAATAACAATGGCAAGGAATACCAGAACTTAATTAGTGTTACAGGAAAATGCATCTCCTTTAATTTGCTTTGTATCTGCTTTCTGGTCACTCTTTGCACAGTTTTAGAAGAAGCAGTGGGTAATCCTTCCCTCCACAGTCATCCCCTCATTGAGCTCCCACCCTCCAATCTCTTCTTCAGGCTGTGGAAACCTCATTTATTTAATCATTCTTCATAGGGGAATCAGTTCCTACCTTTGACCGTACTCTTGTTGATCTTCTTTCAACTTCTTTTGCTTTCTTTTTGAGAGGGGACTCCCAGAGTATACAGTCTATTTAGGAAGCAGATATGACATGGGACTATGCAGGGTGCCATGCTGTTCTTTGCTTTCTTTTTTTTTTTGTTCCTTAGCACTTCCTAAACTCTGGTGTCCTTTTTTGGCTGGCTCTTTGCATGGAGCTGACATTTCCACAGAACTGTCTGTCATAACTGCAGGATCTCACATCGGAGCAATAAAGGCCAGAGCCCATCATCTTGCATTTGCTGTTCTGTTTGCTTTCCTTGGTAAGTGGTGCTTTATATTGATCTATGTTGAATCTCATGTATTGCTATTGTACTCACTCAGCCTTTTTAAGCTCCTGCAGCTACTTTTGCATCAGCAATAAATAAATTATTACTAAGGTTGTTTTTTTTTTACCCCTCTGCATACCACCTATTTCAGATCTATTCAGTAAGTTCAACTGCAGGTCATGCAGATTTCTGTGCTAGTTTTCTTCCACTGTGAAAATTAACCATTTAAACCTTCTGTTTCTTGTCTTTTACCTTTTATTGCATGTCTGCTTAGCTTGCTTAAAATCACTTACCAAGAGGCTTTAGGGAGCCTATGCACTAGATAAATTAATAACACACTTGATAAGTGTGATGTGAGTTTACCAAGTGTTCTGACCATTGCCCTACAGATCATAATTATCTAGATACACACTAATTCTACTTTTTAATAATAAGTTTTTTGCTTATTTCACTGGAATATATGTGAAGCTTAGTAGGATTTTTAGTTTTCTGGATTTCTGTAGAACTGTTCAAAACATTATCATTCTGCTTGCTGCTTGCCCTTCCTCAGCACAAGAGTAATTTCAAGGAGGAGTTCACACACCACAATTAGAAGTTTGTGTTTCACTAGCTTCCTCTAAAGTATCATTTGGTCTTGTTGAAACTGCAGCATCTTCAAGATGTAGGAACCAACTTCCCTCATGAAAGCCTCAAAACTTCTGCGGTGCAGGGAATTTCCCCAGATTTTTCACACTGAAAACAGGAGCAAAGAATGAATGCAATTACATGGCCTAATTTTCTCTGAACAGACTTCCTCATGGGGGTCAGATTCATGAATCTGAAAAGGCATATATTGTTAATTTTGATGACTAACCAGTGTTATTCTGAGATGTAGTGTAAGTTTCCTTTTGCCCTTTTATAAGCCTTGAATGGTGATTTTGTGCCTTCAAGACAGTGTTCTCTGTTTGTCTTCATACCATTTGTGAGGTTCTAATGCATGTTGAGGGTTCTGTTCCTTTTGTTTTTAACAACATCCTCATTTTTAGGTATCTCCCCTTTTTGAAGTTGAGCACAGCTCTGGCACAGCTCTGGGTTTCTGCTGCAAAGTTAATCTAAAAGTACAATGGTTGCTTATACTGACTATACTTGGTTTAGTGCCATAATCTAATCATAAAAATTAACAATAAAGCATAACTAAACTTTATGCAAGAAAAACTCTCTTCACTTGGTTACCTAAAAGAAGCTACAAAGTTGGTGTATTAAGGCTGACCAACTAGTTAATATTAATAATTTTAAATTAAATCAGCTAGTTTTTCCTGTTTACAAAGGTAATTCTGTGTGCTGTCTCTAGGAGTGCATCACTGTAACTATTTTTCTGTGTAATGGAAGTGTTCATTATCTTGAGCTACTGCAGCAGCATGCCCAAATATACTTCAGGGAAATTTCAGTCTGAGTCTTTGTTAGTGATTGGGAACAGCATTTTCTTTCAGTGTTTAAATCTCTTCTATGTTACTCCACATAAATAGCATATTACTGGAAGATAATATGTTTTATTTAATTGCTAAATAATTGCTACTTATCTTACTGTCTTTTCTCATCCTAAGTGATGAGATGAACAGATTCGGATGAGATGAAAGCATTGAGGTGACGAGATGGGAGAAGAGCAACCTGCTATTTAATGTTCTTCTCATAGGTGTATGACCCAGCCATTTATTGCTATCACTTGCAGTCACTTCATTAATTAATGAGGCATAGGAAAAATAAAGCTTTTCTGTCATATTTATACAGCCTTGGAAAATTAAATGTCAAATCCATTTTTAAACAGAAAATATATCTTCATGTTCCTTAATGAGAGACTGCCTCTGTCACTTAGAGAATACAAGGCTGCTGAGTCTTAATATTGGCATCTTTCAGAGCCTTTCTTACAATTATATCTTATTTCTTACAATGTCCTAAACTCACACTTTGCAGAATCAGGAAAAACAACAGATATTTACTTTGTTCTTTTTAAAATAAAGTGCCATGTGAACTATTACAACAAAATAGAAGTTGTAAAACTACATTCCAATATCTAGAATTGAATCTGGATATGATAAGCACAGAACTCTGGGTAAGAAAGAGGCACTCTGTTTGAGGTGGATATTTCTCAGACACTCTTCAACTGCTTGGAATGTTTAATTCGATAAAGTAAGAAAATCAAATATGCATACATATTATTTTACTCATTGTATTCATATTAAAATAGATTAAAATATTTTTCAAAATTAAGAAGTGTAGGAAAATGTAACTACCTTAGCTACAGTGCCAATATATTAATTTTAATAGATGTAATTATGAATCAGGTCTTCACTTATGATGGTGCATAAGTCCTTCTATGAAATTTGCATAGATACAGGTATTTTTCAAATCTTTTATTGTAGAATTTTGTTTCCATGTTGTCTTGTTCTTAAAACTTAGCAGGTTTTGTGGGTGTGTCTTGCTCTCAGTAGCTCAGTTTTTCTCATACAGGGAGGGATCAAACAGCACTTGCTATAGTGTTTTAACTTTACAGTTAAGTAGAACGTATCAGCTCCTGCCGAAAGGCATCACCTTGTTCAGGGATCACCTTGTTCTTCCCTCCTCCCCTGTCACGACTACAGGCTGCTACAAGCAACTACCTGGTGCAATAGAAGATATTTTTTTTATTTTTCTTACACTTTAGTTTTCTAGCAAATCAGCCACCTGAGCTGACTTAGACTGTGACCATCTAACCACTAGATTTCACAGAAAGGAAGTGGTGGGAACAAAAACTCTGGGTTGGGGAGGGTGAACAGGGTGATGTCCCCTGACATCAGCTAATACTCAGGCTGCTATAAATATGATGTGAAACCTTGTGCTTGATCCCTCCAAAATGCAGTGTATCCCCTATTTAATTATACCTAAATGCAAGGATTCAACTATTAAAATAAACAATGTTTGACATTTAAGAAGTCTGTTGTTCTACTGTTCACTGATATTTACTCTCATACTATGAAGAAACAATTATCTCTGTCTAAATATAATTAATTTAAAGAATAATTTCTATTCAGAGCAGTAAAACTAATGACTGGTCCTACTAATGAACAATACAATTGTGATGCTCTTCCCTAGGATATGATATTAATATATTCAGTGTTTGAAGGTGGAAGTCTGTATTTGTAAAGAACAGAAAGGGGCAGGCAGCACAGTTAATCCTATAACCATGGTAATATTCATTAAAACCCAAATAAGCTATTTCAACTGTGTAAGTAATTTGTTAACTTTAAGAGAAAGTAATCTAATATTGTTAACTTCTTAGGAGGGAGCTCATAGCATTGCAAATTTTTGCCAGGTACACAAGCACACATTCCCTGTCCTGATATTCTTGACTGGAGCAGGTAAGAGACCTGCTGATACTGGAGAGACTGCATCCTTCTGTCAATGAAGTGCTCATACAAGGTGGCTTCTGCTGGAAGGCTCTCCTATGATCTAACCTGCTTTGCCTGGTTTTGCTCTCTTGGATATTCACCAATACTACAATGGAGTTTACCCAGGCTCTCAGGGCAACAGAAGGAAAGACCTGAGCATTTTAGAACTTACAGGCTCCCTTTGTGTGCTCAACAGCAGAGAGCAGAGTCAAACAAGGCCATCCTGGTTTTTGGTCCTGAGTTTTACATATGCTGTGTAGGTAAAGTATGGGCAAAGGCTGCCACTCCTTGTCAGCACTGAGAACATGCAGCTAATATGCAGACAAGATTTCTTCATGCATTTCATGTGACATGAAGCAATTGCTCTGCCAGAGGTAATAAGCAGGCACCATTTCTAAACACAGGGCTTTTGCAGATCAGAGAAATTGTGGTCTGAAGCTTGAACTGATGTGAATCCTCTGGTACTCCTAAATCTCCAATTGCTGCCAGAGTCTCAGGGTGTACTCCCATCAGCATCCTTTGCAATCCCTAAGCCAGGCCCTCTTGGGAGCCAGAAATGGATGATCGGGAGGTTCTCTATTCCTTCTCAAAAAAGCAGTGCTGAGGGAGTTTTCAGAGGCACCAGTGATCAGATCTGAGTGCATCCCTCCAGAGAACAGCAGTTGACTCAGCCTCCTCTGGAGGATCTCCTAGATGGAAGCCTGTGGTGGTGTGCAAGATACAGAAAGGTCTGGCCATTACCTGTTCTCGGATGAGGCAAGCAACCCACTGCCCACAGGCAGCCTGATGTTACACAGGGGAACTTAAGATGCTAGATGGAGCTGGAGAAACTGCTGAGTGGCCCTGGTAGCTGCATGCACAGTGAAAACCATCAGTATTTGCTGTAATGCAGCTGACTATTCCCTCAGGAGCTGTCACAGTTGCCAGAATTACCAAGTGACCTTGGCTGGAGCCAGCTGCCCTGTTAATTGATATCTTTCATTTGTCATGAAGATTCTGCAGTTTATTGGCATGTTTAAGGAGTTTCTATGAACTGCAACAGGAGTTTGTGACACAGTATTGTAGGGTTTGTCTATTACATACAAGTAAGGAATAAACTAAGATAGCTTTAGCATAATTAATGCATATTATACTAGGAGTGTCATAGAGTTTGAAAAACCTTACTCAGCCTACCAGACTGGTTGTAGGCAGAAGCAGATGAAGAGATTATCCATGTCCTCTCCTTGTGGGAATCATGTGGGTCCAGCTCCATGTGTCCCTCTCCTGCTGTCGCCCTACTTTCAGTTACCACAGACCTCACTAGGATCTACACTAACTTGATCATATTTTATACCTACATTTCTGCAACAAAGGCAGGACTTGCCTTGCAGGAGCTGGGAGGGAACAGCAGATAGAGAGGAACCAGTGGCTCTTGTTCATGTTTCTCCACATGATGCATGGGTGGTGGGCCTGTGCAAAGCCAGGGATTGCTGAAGGTTGCAGCAGAAGAGCTGGTGATGGAGAAATGAGCTGCATGATACTGCATGACAAAACAAGAGGCCAAAACCTTATTTGAACTAGTAAGCGGTCGGTTTTGCAATGCTGATGTACCCCTGACCTGCAACCAGCCTGAAGATGCTTGATACAGGAGCAGATGAATTTTCCCCACTTAGTGATTTTGAATGGCATGACCATTAGGATCATTCCTCTGTAAACACAAGAGGGCACTCCCGCCTCACTCCTCAGTGGTTTGCAGCACACGGAAGTTTTTAATGTAACAGATTTGCAGCTAATCCATTGTACATGCTTTGATAACACTGTGCATTTATAAGCATTTATAGTTCATGCACTTACAGGCCATATTCAAGAAATGTGGTCTTGGTTTGATGCTTTCTCTAAATTAATATATATGGAGAAAAGATTGAATTTAATCCTGATATCAATGCATTGAAAACAAAATTCGTATGTCCTTTTAACCGGAATTACACTGAAAATGGGGGCCTATGGACTACTTGTTGGGATTTTAGGTACATTAGCTCATGGAAACAGAGATTGCTTGTTTTGTCTACAGTGAAAAAACCTCCAAGAGCAACTACAGAGGGTTAATGAGATTTAAAGTTGTTACATTTGCGTGTACACAACTAGCGTCTTGAAGTGGAATGTCAGTGATCCATTCATATAAACCTTTTGTTCACTCATTTTTGTCTACCTAATGTGCTGTGCTATCAGTGCTTTTCATACTCTAGTCACACAAGAAAAAAATGTATTTTAAGCCTACTCAAGGGCCTTTTGCCGGTAGGGGTCAGAGTTTCACTTGATTGCTTGGAAAGATTTTAACTTTTAATATTGTTCAGCAAAGTAAAAGAAAAGCTAGGCTTGCAAAGGAGAACTTTCTGTCCATTTTGAAATACAAATGAAATCCACAAATAATTACTCTTTAAATGTAAATATAAATATTTACAAACCCCAAAGTCCACTGTGCTAATTATCTCAGTTTAAATGCTTACAGTTTCTTCATTTGGAGAGAATTATTTGGTATTGTCTAAAGCTTTTCCATGGGGAAACAAATTTTAACTGTACATTTAGCCTCTTCACATTCTTTCTGCAAGGTGTATTTTCATACTATTTTGTGTAAATGGGATGCACTTTTTATTGTCCCTTGACAGTCCTCTCCTTGTGAAGTCTGTTCTAGCCTCTGTTTCCCATATAAGACAGAAAATGTCAGGCAGTAGAATAAGGAGTGGGGTGGGAGGAGAGAGGCCTGGCAGTGCCCCAGGGGAGATAGCAGATTTGTGTACATGAGTCTTGTTGAGATACCAGCTTGGTGATCTTCCCCTGCACTTCTTATCCCTTCTTCTTACCCTCATGCTTCCTTTGGTCATTATGAGTTTTCATCACCAATTTCTTAAGCTCTTCCTTTGGCCAGGAGGTCTGATGTCTCTCAGAATATTTTTGATTTGAGACGCTGAAAGCAAGAAACAGAAGAAGGATCAGCACTATCCAGTATATCACTATGGGGGAAAATTTGAGGACTAAAAGTGTAAAGTACTAGAATAAGAATTATGTAGAGTGCTGGCATTAAAGGCATGTGAGTATGGGCTGTGGAGATTTGCATTGCATTTCATCTTCCTGACACTTTTTTATTTTATGGCCCAGCAGACCCATAAGCTCATGCCTGACTGCTTCATAAAGTAGACTGTTAAGTATGTTTTGAAAATATTAAAATCAGACAAAGTGTTTGTAAAGTAAATTCATAGAAAAATATTGAGTCTAACTGAATCGTCAGTTACCATGTCAGTTAGATTTTTTTCAAGGAAATCCGGTTTACAAAAACATGCATTTTGCCTGAAATAAATGAAGCAGTGACAGATCCTTTTGTGTTAATGTGCTCATTTCATTTTCAAGCATGATCTTCTCCTCAAAAATAGTAAATGATTTGTAAGTATGGATGTTTCTGAAATGACGGTCATAAAAGTTGACTTTTAGGTATGTTAATGAACTGTATTGAAGAGGCTGGCTGCTCTACAGTCAGCCTCCTCTGCCAGCACCAGGAAATTGCTCCCCCAAAGAGGGTCAATAGTGATTATTAAAACAGAAGAAATCAATTTGAAATGTTAGTGACTCTCTCATAGGTTTTTTCCCTTTCCTATAAATGGTCCTAGTCATATGCATGGCAAAGTTGGTACAGGAGGACAAACTTGTCTAAAGTAGTATAATTTGAAAATCTATCATGACTATGAATTTTGCTACGAGACATTATTGTAATTAATTATGCAGTTTATTATTGATAATTATTCATTTTCTATTTATTTTTGATTGAATTATGAGGCCTGTACGTCCCATCCTCCATCACAGACAAGCCCATTTCCCAGTCCTTCCTCCTGTCTTATAGCAACATGAAGTGCTCAGGCCAGAGATGTGTTGGTGCAGTGGTTGACTGATGGCTGTTACATCCACAAATGCTGTGTAGAAGCTTTTCTACCCTGTCTTTGAGCTGTATATGGAAAACTTTGCATTTTGTGCAGGCAGCTCCTGGTGCGCAGAGCATGCTGCCCAGGGAGAGTCCTGTGACACTGGAGGCAGCATGGGGATGTGCTGAGGCCAGTGCTCTCTGGGGACAGCCAGTCTCAGCAATATCGGCTCAGTAACCTCCATTTGTCGACTGTGCTTTAGCAATAAAGTTAAACTTCTCTGTATGGTTAGACTTCAGTTTTGGATGTGTTTAAACAGTGCAGGAAACAATTGCCAAGGAGAGAAATTGTGGAAGGCCTTACACTAAAAATGTGTGTTTAAATCACATTTGCAAGTAAAATGACAAAAATGGTTTGCTTATGGCATTGGCATATTGTAGTTTAAAAATGTCCTGGAGATAGATCCTGAGAGGGGTAAGTCAGTATGTCCTGAATCTCATCCATGCTTGAAAACATGAGTTTTGTATGACTGCCTGCCTAGAGAAACCTACCACAGTTAGTGATGGAGCAACTGCCCTCAGGGAAACCATGCATCAGGGAAAAGAAGACTGAGATGGATTGTTTTGAAACAGTATACAAATAATGTGGAGTATTAGTGTACTTGACTGCTGTACAGACATTCAAGCAGCAATGCAAGAAGGAAAATCAGCAAGAATTATGTGGGAGATCATGAAGCAATGGCTGTAGACAAAATCTGCCACAGTAGTTCTGTCAGTAAAATAAAAACTTGCTTAATGTTATTTGTGTGGTATGAGAATGGGACAGAAAGACAAGACACAGAAGTGTTCGAGTTTATAATTATAATAACTCGGCATCAACTGACATCAGAAGTCCGTCAGCTAACTTTAGTAGACCTTTAGTCAAAATTGTATGTCACTGAGAAATACCAGAATGGAGAGAGCAGAATAATTTGGGTGAGCATCTTAAAAGTAAGACACAATGCTATAGCCATCTGCTGCCAGTCATCACCATCAAAGGAAAGTGTCTGAAAGCTCCTGAAATTCCAAACAAAGCATCTCCAAAATGCTACTGAGTAGAAATTTCTCTTGAAAAGTAGGACTGTGCAATGTCAGGGGTGCCAAAGCAGCATTCAGAATCAAATATATGAAAGTGCTTGTGTTGCTAAGTTGTATATTGCTTCAATGACTACTAAGCTGTGCCTCATCTCACAGTCTCTTTGTGAGGCTGCAGTTTAAGAGTGGGGCTACAGTTTAAAATAATCTGGTGTCAACATCAAGGATGTACAATTTTGAGGCCTCTATACCATTATTCTAATGAGAGATCAAGTCATTTATTGAGATACTTAAACTTTGACTTTTAATATCCATGGGTATGTATGATCCATGGTCATGGATCCATGATCCAGCATCCTCAGGCAGCTTCAGAGATAAGCAAACTGAGACACCCAACACTGCAGTTTGGGCTATGATGGCTATTGAGCAGCTAATAGCAGCTCAGAGTTATTAATTAACATGCCTAGACATGACACAATTATTAATCTAAGTGGATAATTTCTGTTTTGGTGAAACAATGGTAACCAGGGCACTATGAGAGGGAAAGGGTTGAGTCATCTGAGGGCAGAAACAGTCACAAGTTTGCATACATTTTGCTATTTTAACTGAACATTTTTAATGACTTTTTGAATGCCCAAATCAAACCAGAAAACCTGTAGTTTCCACTCCCTAATGTCTAAGAACTTATTTGTGTAGTGTTATTCAAAATGCCTCCTCCACCTCCTCTTTACTTCCTTAGATCTGTGCAAGGCACTGAAGAGTCTCGTAAGGAATTCAAATGTACAGAGGTGCTATGTTTGTGCTTACTGAATGTGAAGGCAATGAGAATGAACCCACTCCATGGTCCTGCAGGAGCTTATTCACTTCCTGAGCACTGACTAGAAGGCCAGAAACCTGTACTTTGTGTCTGGCTGAAAGTTGAAACACGATGCGAAGAACTCAAATAGTGAATTTTTAGAAGGTAGAATTGCACGTGAAAATTCCTGCTGTACACGAACAAAAGGATTTTTAATAGTTCTCACATCTCTCATAAATTCATTGTCATTAATCTCAGTGAATCTGTGCTGATTAACACTGAATGCAAATCTGATTCTCCTCTTTCATTCTGCCTCTCAGGAAGGGATTTCCTGTGGAGACACACTGGCTTGCTCTAGAAGCCTCTGTGTGACCACAGACAAGTGGTGATGCCATTGCAATTGTTTTCTATATGGTAGGAGTTGCTGGGTAAGATATCAGCAGGCATGGAGCAAGTGAATTACTTCCAGAGAAGAAGTTAAATGCTGTTGACTTCATCTGTTCACTATAGAAGGAAGATTTTTTCCCCCCCAGAGGAAGTGGGTTAAAAAAACAGGATTCAGGATGTACAGATCTAGGAATGAGAGCCTTGTCCTTGCAGCACAGGATTGCTGTTCTCAGATTGCAGACCATGATCTTTGTGTTGAATCTGCAAGGCCGAGAGACTGTGGTTTATTAGGCTTGCTCTGTCTGAGTTTTCTTGACGTTTGTATCTTGGTTTCACTTGGCCTAGCTGTGACAGCAGTTTCTCTAATTGACCAGTTATCTGTGGTTAATTTATTTTGCTTTTGTGTGTCTTTATGTTGTATAACCATGGTTCTGTACAGATATTTTAGCCGATAGTAATTCTATATGTGTAATGAGATATTTATGGCTCTAACACAGTGATGTAGTGTAAAGAAATACAACCCTGGAGTGATAGCATCGGCCTTGAGAGACGGAAAAATGGAACACAGCACAGAGGAATGCAGGCAAGGGATGATAAGAGATAGGGACCTATCCTGGCACTGGAGACTCCACAGCTATGAACAGTTCTACAGCTGCCAGATAAGGAAGTGCAGATCTGGACAAAACTGATTGCAGGGGTAACAAAGAACATAAATAAGTAGAATTTTTTGCTGTGAAATGTATGTCTGAGGTGCAGGGAGTCTCTCATACTCTGGACATCATCAGTGCAGAGCTACCCTAGAAATGATAGGACAGCTACACAACCCACCTGCACGGACCTTCAGTCAGACAAGTGGAGTAGACCTCTGTGAGGAGGGAGCCGAGTTTTCCTGGAACTGACAGGTGGTACAGACTTAGAGGAAAAATCTCAATTTCTGAAGGTCACTTCACACTTTACTGCAAAGTTATGCAAAAATAAGGGCACACTACTAGCAGCACTGGCATAACACTGTCGGATGTAGTATTTATGATTCTGTCACCAGGAGAACACAGCTGAGAAGCATTAAAGTTGAGAAGAATGCACTTAGTAATTCACGCTTATTCTGTGTAAGCTAAGTGTATGCATAGGTTTTCAAGCTATAATGTATTAAGTTCCTTATGTGATTCTATAGATTGTTTACAAAATACTCTGCAAACATCTTCTCTTAGCAGTCCTTCAACATCTGTTTCAAAGGTGTTTCTGAAAATGAATATTCTGTTATTGCTCTTCCTGATTTCCCTCAGTGAAGGAGAAAGATGATGAAGTGTGGTTTATCTCTGACAATAGGTTTACTCTGCCTGTCTAAAATGTCCAGTACCCATGAGCTACTGCTGCTGTCTGGTTTGTTAGCCTGTATGATTTACAGCAGACCCACTGTACCACAGTAACAAATGTGTGTTTTCCCTTTCAAGACGTGTTCTTTCATGCTGTTAATGAACAGTCTTCCTGGATTGGGCCATCATCCAAAAAAAAGAATGATACATACAATAACCTCAGATCTTGATTTCTCATTTAATTGCATTTCATGTTGCTCTAAGAGTGTCCTCTCACTGTTGTATTATCCTTAAATGGATGTCAGGAAAATGCTGGCATATAGTTAATTTGTGTAGGTGGTTTTCTTTTCACAGATATATTATGCCCAGTAGTGCAGCAATTTGTATTTGTTTCAAACAGGCAGACAAACTTACTCTTGTGCTTGGCTCAGTGCAAGGCAGGACTTGTGATATTGTAATTCAGAGATTTCTTCCAGAGGATGAGAAATAGCTGTTGGTGTAGAACTCCATGGCTCAGGAATCAAACTCTCTACCCATAGTCCCTAAATGAGAGCAATGCAGCTCCTTAGTGCTTAGAACTGTTGGGGGTTTTGATGTACATTAGTCCTGCAGTTTCATGGTGGACTAAAGGCAGTCTAATTGCAGAATGTTATTGTCCCAGCTACCAGCGCATGTTCCCATCACTGCTCTTGTATTGGCTCAAGCTGTGCTTCAGATGTTCATTCTTCAACTAAAACTGCAGTAAGATTAGTTCCCAGTCAGATCAGCAAGCAAACTAAGCTCAGCCCCAGGTGGTGAAGACTGAACCTGATGTGGGAGGAGTAAATGGGTGACACAAGGGCACCCATTCAGTGGTGCTATGCTTTTTGATCACCTTGTGGTCATGGTGCTACACCAAGAGACGTGTTTCTTACATCTGTATTTTCAAGGCTGACAGAAAATGACAGGGGCTAAATGTAGAAGTACGGTCTGGCACTCGGAAGATATCGGAATGTAACAGAAAGATAGTCACCCCTCCCCCCCCCCCTTTAGTATGGTAGTGCCTCTTGCAATTAGCCAATAGCACCTAGCTGTGATGAAAGCACATGGGAGTAACACAGTGACCCTAGGTTATAAAATGTCAAATTCTCCAGCAATAAATGCCATTCTGCCATCCATCACATTGGTGTCTTGTGTGCAGAGGAACCGAGTAGCCTGGGTATTGGTCACCGTGCTGGCTCCTGAACCAGGGTGTTTACCTTGCTTGAAAGGCAACAGCTAAACTCACAGGATGAGATTCTTCATCACAGCCAGTGGAATGATTGAAGCCTTATTTCTGCAAATTTCTACCTCACAAATCCTGTTCCCTCTCTTTGCAATAACTCAAGATCCCCCATTTTAATTCCAAAATTTCACTTTTTTTTGAAGGTAAAAAATGAGTGAAAATTTCGCTTTGTGAATGTAATGGCACTCTTTTGGTTACTTAGTTTAGAGAATTTATGGAGTGCTAAATATTATTGCATTAAATGATCTCTGAGAACCTGTCGAGAGCATGGAAGATGGCAATGAATTCTTGCTGTGCTAGAACTGTTTCCTCTCTAGCCCACTGGAAGAACCTGCAGCTTCTCATACAGTATTTTGAAATCTTTCTCACAGAAAAATTTTGAAGGGCAGTCATATTGCAGAATGGTAGGCACCAATAAATGTCTTCTTAAAAGAAGGTTGGATGAAATGTCTCAAATAAAGCTCAGTTCCATTTTTGTAATATGATGCTCTTACTCAAATCAGCTTGAAAGCTTTCCAGCAAAGTCATGAGTAAGCCTAAATTGATCACATTTTTACTATACCTGTTTTACAGTAGCTGACATTGATTTGATATTATGGTTCTATTTTAGTGCTTTGTAAAATGAATGCCTTAACTCATTTTTCTCATCCCTACTCTAATACAGTATTCCTGTCTGTAATTTGTAGAGGCAGCAGAGATATACTATATACAATTCTAGAAATGCACCCATCAAATTATTATGCAGTTCTCGTGCACTGTAAGAATACAATATGATGTGAATAATGTGCCATCCACACCAGATTTATGGGTTTGCATTCTTGTTGCATTTCTCTTTCTGTATTGTTCGTATTCTCTCAAGCATTTGTAAATACTTAGGTGTAAATTATGCAGATGTCAACTGCCCTTTGTTACCATGGGTCTCGAGACTGAAGTAATTACAAAAAGATATTCATTTCAGAATGCTCTATGAGCTCTAGAGTTATACCTGGAATTCCTGTTTCAGGTTTCAAGATGATACATTTATCTTCTTACATAGATGTAGGAGGGGGGTAAATTAGAGCAGGTCTTTGTTCCCAAATAGAGGGATGGCATAAATTAGCTGCAACCAATCCCAGTGTGCAGAGATCAAGGGAAAAGTCTGAGAAAAGGATGTCTTGTCTTTTGTGAATAATGACCAGGATGGCAAACACTTAAGCAAACTGGACATCCCTAAGGGGATGCACCCATGAATACTGAGGAAGCTGATTGATTTGTGCACAGAGAAATAATTACTGTAATTAACTTTGTAACTTCAATTTTTAATGGTCAATGTGGATGATATTCATAAAATTTAGATCAGTGTCATTCTGGTTCATTTTCCTTGCCTGTACAAAGCACATTCAATCCATTCATTATGGTTTTCCTGGAACATCAGGCTTTCAGCTCGTTATGATAAGGTATACTGAAAGAGGAATCACCTTACTTGAATATAGAAATTTACAGCAATTTGGAAACTAATCAATTGTGCATCATATTACCCTGCCTTGGGGCCAGCAATATCCATGAGAGGGGTAGGGCAGGTACCTGGGAAAAGTATCAGTGTGAGACACGTAATTTCTCATGTTGCTGTATCATATCAGACACCTCAGGTTTCTACGGCTTCCTCTCATTTTTCAGTCTTGTCATTTGCAATCTATAGTAATGTTGCCACTGTTATTTTGGTAAAGTAGCCATGGTCCATACATCTTTGCAGGTATAGTGACCAGAATGGCTTGTTTTCTAATTTTTTATTTTTTTATTAATATAATACTGCATTAAAGAATTAACAGTTGTCCTAACTGCATATAATAATTTATGACTAACACATTGTTTTAGCTTATGTGAGAATATACCTCTTTGTGGTTTCCCAAAAACAGGAGACATGTAACATCTCTGACATAAATTCATAGTGGTAAACTTTCAATAGGTATGAATTTTCCCCCAGATGCCCAGCCTTTTGAATTCTCTTAGTTTCTTGGTGTTTCCTACCTCCATTCACCCCAATACTTGTTCTTACGTGTTGTATTCCCACTCCATTAGTGTTACAGACAGCTAAAATGCTTTGATTTGCTATTTATCTCTTTTAATTAAACCAGATAGCCCTTATCACACATTTTACCCCTAAGGTATATAATACTATTTGTTTCCTTTTGACATGAGTAGGCAGGATTATTAAGGGTGAAAAGGTCCAGGTAAGGGATATAGTCATTCTTTAAAATTTAAAGACTACTTTCTATAAAATGGAAAAATTAAAGGAATCTATAAAATTCCTGTTTTAAGAACAAAGTCTGCAACAGTTAGTGATTTTTCCCCCCTAGGGATTCTTTTTGCAAAACCCTGCCAATTGAACATGGTGAGAAAGAGTTTTGAAAAGCTCAGGATTGAATGAGTGTGAAGCAACAGAGTTGACTGATCAGTAGAAATCTATTTTTAATCAAAAAACTCATCCTGCTTTCCTTAAAGTAAATTAAAAATGAAGAGTTGCAGCTCCCTACCTGTCTGAAAAACAGAACCCCATCTTTGAATCATGAAGATCTACCTCCTCATCTTGAAACAACAAAATAAAATAACAGCTGTATTTTGTACTACAGGATTTTATGCCCTTGAAGCAAAATGGAACAAAGGGCAGTTGTACAATCAGATTTCTCTCCTGATATATTGAAAGAACAGCATGGCATTACTGTGGTAGTTTTGCTGCTTTAAAGAAAAAGTTGTTACAATTGGTTTCCAGCTCTTCATTCTCTTGCCTCTATGTTGTCTCCTCTAGAGGGCAATTTAACACAAGCTATATATTTATGAGACTTTTAGGCTGGTAAGTGCTCTGTCAGTGATAAGAGAGGTTGAAGAATTTATTTCCATTTAAAAGGCCTGAACAAGCTAAAACTGGTTTGTGTGGCTGCCTGTGCATAAAAGATTTGCAGGGGGCTGCTTAGACTGTTAAGAGTTCAGAAAGACGTCTGTGCTCCCAGGGTCACATTGGCCTTTTCCAGTCCTGTAGAAGGTCAAACACAGGTTTCAGAATGTCCTCATTGTCCAGAAGAGAGTCCCTTCAACACAGGCTTGGGGACATAATCCACCTTTTTTTCTGTATTGCTTCCCCCTGGTTCCTTGAAACTTGAAAAATAAAAGAAATGCATTACCAAGCATGAACAAGTAATTGATATTCATGGTGCTGCTGCCCAACTACCTGCATGAGGGTCTTAAGGGCATCCTGAGCTTGTGGCTGGGGCACTGGAGAGATGCTTCAGATGCTCAGGGAGTAATTTCTCCTTGTTGAGGTTGCCACCTGCCTGCCCTTGGGAAGTTGTGTCATCTTTGTGCCTCAGTTTCCATGAGCAAAAAGAGGACAACATGCAAAACACCTGCATCTTATTAAAATGGTGTTTCATAGGCCTCACCAGGTTTCTTGAAAGAGGGGTTCTGTAGAGGCCATTGCCATGGGCCCTACAAGAGCAGGAGATGCCAATCCTCTTAAATGGAAGAAAAGTCATAAATATCAGACAAGTTGATGACCCTGCTCTCAGAAACAATTTGCAGAAATATTGATAGTCTTGTAGTGTCACTATGCTAACTGGGTTCAGCCCTGTTTTTTTCTTTTTAACCATAAGTGGTTTGTATTTCCATACGCTTTAACCTAAAGTGCCTTGTATGTTTGAAGGGGTAATATACTTTTTTATCAGATAAAAGAACATAAAAATAAAAATAGGGGATGAGGACCTGCTTCTTTCATTGCCTGAGCATAACTGCCATAGACTTCTACCTCTTTTGCTTGTGCCTAGAATAAATCTCAGCAATAGCAAAGCTAATCAGTAATTGATCAAGAGTCCTGTTGGTAACAGTTGTAAAATGCAGCTGGGAAAAATGAGAGGAAAGGCAAAGTGCATTGCTTAAAACAGAGAAAGTCTAAGGAGTTCCTTCCATATTGGTATGAATTGGAGTGTGATGCCTTTCAGAGGTTTACTGAATTATTAGTGCAGATCATACAGGAACTTCAAACTCACGAGTGCTGGGACCTAAATCTGTCTGTCACAGAAGCCTTTTACTATGGCATGGCTTTCTGTGAGAAGGCTCCAAGAACAGTTAACTGGAGCTCATCAGGCAGAGGATATGGTGGAAGTGAAGAAAAAATGCAGTGTCTTGAGCAAATCTTTAATTTTTTGAGCTGTCTCCAGTGCAATTAAGATAAACTGGGATTTGTTTAATTTATAACAGCTACCTTAATCTTCATAAATCTGTCCTCTTCAGGACAGATTTAGAGTTACTTGAGTTATAGAGTAACTTTTTGGTTACTCTGGTTCTGCTAGCTGCTATATGAGGGATCAAGTCAAGATTTCTGTAATTTGAGGGATTTCTATGACACAGGCAGTGTTACTGTGGCTTTTAAAAAATGTTTTTCAAACCCTGCTTTTAGAATATGCTGTAATAATACAAGGGTGATCTTTAAAAGCCCCACTTCTCTTGCAGTCAGTAATTGTCAGAAGTATGGGGAAGTTTTTCATCACTGAAATAGGAATTGACCAAATTGACCAGCAAACTGGCACTTTGGAACAATGCCAGCTTCCAAAATGTGGGCACAGCAGCATGAATTATGAAGATGCTTTTTGACTTGGTGTTCTTTGGCTTTTAATTAAATACCTCATACCAGGAATAACCAGTTTACTGGAGCTGTTGTATTAAAATCAAACTACCAATCTGTATAATTTGCTGTATTGGATTGGATGTCTGATCTAGCTTTGGCATTGGTGAATACTTGATGCTGCAGTAGGAGAGAGGTCTTCAGTAATGCTGATTGAATATAGTTCTTTATTTTGGAAATTATTATTTTTTCCTGGTCTTCACATATGACTTACACCCTTGAAAGAGGAAGTTGAATTTTCTCCTTTTGTTTGAATTCCTATACCTAAAATCCTGGCAGATACTCTGGTCCTGAAAATTCTCCATTTCACTCATGTGGAAATTGATGTGAGTTGCTTGGCATATTGGTCTTGCCAAAACTCATGGTTGGTTTACTTTACATATAATAACATTTTCCACATCAATTTGCCATGGATTATTAAGCTTTCTCTTCTTTCAAATTTCTCTAAAGCTGCACCATAGACTTGAGTACAATGTCAAACATGTAACACAATGGATTGCTAGCCACAGCCTTGCCTGTCTGAATGCAAATGTTGCATGAGGTTAATAATATGAATTTCCACTTGAATATCGGTGGAAAGAACTGTGAGTTTCAACATGTGTAAATTTCCAAATGTTGCTATGCTAAATGAAACTGGGCTTTCTGTTTTGTTTTGTAGGGGGGTTTTTTTGAGGGTTTTTTTTAGTATTGGTAGCATGAATTCAGAGTTTCAGAGCTAATTTTATCTAACAATAGACTTATTCTTAGAAGTAAAACTGGGTTAATTTTAAGTCTGACTCAATAAAAATTTCCAGACTTCTACACAGCAAAAAATCTGTGCAATGCCATTGTGAACTTTTAAAAATTTTGCTGTTTGCAGTCTTCAGCACTCTCTTACTTAGGTTTTACGAGACAGCTTTCTCTCAAATTAGCTACTGTGGCACATGCATGGCTTCAATACACCAGTCTATTGCCCCACAGTCAGCGAAACAGGAAAACTCCTGTCAGTGTGTACCCTGCAGCT
Organism: Poecile atricapillus; assembly: GCF_030490865.1. Lineage (NCBI taxonomy): Eukaryota > Metazoa > Chordata > Aves > Passeriformes > Paridae > Poecile > Poecile atricapillus. The sequence continues at coordinate 35,703,935 of NC_081251.1, forward strand.
CGTCTAGGAGGCATTGCTTGGGGTGCCTGGGTCACAGATACTTTTATTTTGTTTTTTAAATGTGTAGGGGAAAAAAATTCACTGTGTTGATGTCCTTGAGGAAAAACTACTGACATATTTTTATGTGAGTCACTATGGCAAATGTGTGAAGTAACACAATTCTACTGAATTTAAATTAAATTAATAATTAGCAGTTTAATGGGGAGCATTTTAACAGTGATATACTCCATAAATGCTTGTAGCATTTTAACAGGGTTATGTGCCTTAAATGCTTTATTTTATATTTCATTACTTCATAACTTGTAAAATACCATAATTCTAGGACTTGGAGTTAATAATTGTCAGCTCAGTGTTTGTGTGCGCCCTATTTTATATATGACATCCATGATTTACCCAAGATAATAAAGAATACATGTACATTTGCATGCCTGCATGGCCTTTGTCTTATCCCTTAATTAAATAATGACACTTTTTCCCAGTTCTCTAAATAAACTGACACATTCTTTCTGAAGTACCCTGACTAATATCTGTGTCCAGCACTATTTTCATATTTAAAAATAGAATCTAAGTCCAATGTGACTTTTGAGACAACATATCTATTTATCATAATAACTGAGAATCCCTTGATTTTTCTGCTGCAAAGCCAGAAATCAAATCTGAAAGTGTTAATTCTAGAACTTATTGCTATTCACTGAGGCACTCTGGTCTGTGTTTTGCTTAAGGCAGGATTAATTTTGGAGGCAGAATAACCTGAAGCTAATTCCACCTTTAAACTGAGCAACAATGCTAGCTGCAATTTTATGCATTCACATTCTAGTATACTTTTCTATACAAAATTACCTTTGGCCTCAGATCAAGAAATGAAATGGATAAGCAAAATATTTAAGTGCTCTGCTGCATTAGTGCCTAAACAGCACAGCCACTGCTAACATAACATCATTGACCTCAGTGGGCATTTTACTACAGATGAGCCAAGCTATGTGCAGGACTTTGGGTATTCCTTGGATATAGAGGGGAAAGATTGCAATTTTCACTACCCTGTCATATGTACTGTCGTTTCCAAATATTCTATCATTGCCTGATAAAAATAGCACCTGCAGTTTGGTACCTCTGAAACATGAATGAAGAACCTGCAAATTGACGAAATAGCCTGACTTTGTGAAGAGATGACATGTTAAAAGTGGGAATGCAAGAACAACTATCCTCAAAGGAGTACTTTGTGGATTATGTAGATTTTCATCTTCCTTGAACTAAATGCTTGGCACCTGAAAGGATGTGGATGTGCCTTTCATTTTCTGGGTTCTCCAAGTAAACATCTGATTTAAACCTTCTGACCCTGACTGCTGTTGAAGGTGTTTTGTCCTGTAGGAAAATGCCATCATACAGAACAATCTCTTCCCACGTTGCCAGGAGCATCTTGAAGGGGGTGGACCAAGGGTGTGTGGCTCAGTTGGAAGCAATGCTGCCACCTGAATAGCATGAAGTGTTGAAAGGAGCAATATGGTGATGCATAAACAGGGAGCAATGCAACTTCAGTCAGGGCAGGAGTGTAAGGTCCTGAATATATGTGTGTGTATATATATATATATATATATATATATATACATATGTGTGTACATATATGTGTGTATATATATGTAGCTGAGAGCTTGCACTGTTAGATAAAGTGTTTAGAAGCACCACCAACTAGCCAAGCTGCTCAGACCTTGACTTTCATCACTGTACAGCACCAGCTTGTGTTTAGTGCTTTTGGACAATTTAAGTCAACATATCTTTGACATGTGGGGGGGGAAAATAATTCTGCAAACATCAGATGATTACTTTTCTTTGAAATGCTCTGATGCCTTTATAATTTGAGGTTAAGGCATCACATCTGCTAAAGAGCACCTTTTATGCCAGGTGTGAACTTTGCATTTTCCCATTAATATGTGCTCAACTTTGATTAAGTTTTCATCATTTGCTTCTGCTTATTAAATGTTAATCACAGCTTAGACTTCCATTAATCTCTGCAGTTTCCATATACACTAAGCAGTGCAGCTGCCTTGTCTTCTTCCTCTCCTAGACCCCCAGAGAGTGATGGAAAATGGGAGGAGGGCTGCCTTTCCTGCATCCTTACAGATCCCTAGATGTTTTTTTCCTGCAATGTGCATAGAGAAGCTACCTTATTTGAATCCAGAGCCAAGAAACTCACTTGGCTATCAGGAAAAGGGAGAAAAGGCAGTTAGCAGGAATGATTGCAGAGACAGAAAATCTATGATTGGGATTTGAAGAGAGGAGAGAGAGAAACCAGGAACCAGTAATGAAAAACAGTGAGTGGAGGGGAAAGCGATAAAGAGATGGATCTTAAGAGGAACTGCAGTGTGGAGAGTAGAACTTAATGCTGGAAGGGAACAGCACTCTGAGGGTATTGAAACCTGGGGCAAGATTCAATGTCAAGTAGCTATGCCTAATTTAGCTATCTACATGTAGGACTTTATACAGATTTTTAAGCCTTCATTATAATCAACCTCTCAGATTGCCCTTCTGTCACAGCAGCTGGGACCACACACCAGCCACTCACACAGCTTTCAATGCCTGTGAGAGGGACAGCTGAACATATCCCTGGCTGGGACAGTCTTGTGTCAGCTTGTTAAATTCCTCTTAAGAGCTACATGATGTAGCTACTTCTAATTGCAGAAACTGACCTATGACAGTTGTCATAGGGACGGGTGTCCTGTCTAGTCCAACATGCCTGAATTATTGAGCCAAAGTATTAAAAAAATATCTTTAGTTGTGAATAATTCTTCATTACCTTTATAAAGTTGCTTACAGGAAATACATTTGCCCTCTGTCTTGATCAGTATGTTTGTCTTTACGTCTGATCCGTAGCAGTACAATACAGCCTTGTGGTATGTCATAAAAATGGGATAGATATTTGTGGTTTGTCATAAGGGTAAAAGGACAAGGAGGAAAGGATTAATTTTTACAGATTCCTATTGTGTAGATAGTCATTGAAAATTTCTCTCCCTCATGTACAAAACTAAGTGAAGTATTTAATAACAGCAACTAGCAATTTAGGCTATAGCACGTACTGTGTTTATGTAAGAGCCTATATTCTACAGACATTTAAAATAATATCTGATTTCCTTAATGATTTCTCTAGATTAGCATTTATAAACCCCTGTCTGTCAGTGAAATCAAGTGTGATACAACTATTGTTGTTTTTTGGATACTGACTTGTATCTAACCTGAATTTAATTTTTCTTCATTACTTTTCCACTGGGTTTTTTGGTAGCTTTTTTAAAGAGAAAAAAGCAGATACTGATCTAATGTGGGTATCCATACAGATTGTAATTTAAAGGTTATCAGAGCTGTACCTAAATTACCAATATAATTTGGAGCCAGTCAGCTGGGTATCTGGCTGTTTGCTGTTTGAAGAGGTAATTCTAAATTTGAGATCTTTCTGAAACAAGGACTTTATCTGAGACCCTCACTTTTAAGTTAAGTGCCAAACTCTGAGAAGGCATCATTGCCTGAATTCACTGAGTTTTCTAAAGCTTACTGTTGCTACAGAAACAATGGATGATTTCATTATCCAGGCTGTGTTTCGGATTCAACCCTTCAACAGCACTTGGAGTGTTCTAGGAAAAGACAATGTTTCTTGACAATTTTCTGGGGGAAAAATGTTAAATTACTTCTTTCACATGTCACTGTTCGTATACTACCTGTGCTCGTCGTGACAGAAGGAACGACTGGAGGGTAATGAATAGGGAAATACTTTGATACTTACTTTGACATACAAGTTTTTCTTGATCCTTTTGGGGCTTTTCTTGATCATTAATTTGTACACAGGCAGCCTAGAAATGTTTTCAAGTCCAAATCTCAAGAAATGCTTCGTGCAATGAAAGGAGAGGATACCATCTGTACAAGGAGGCTGGTCTTGTCATGGATATGTATTAGAATATTTCTCTTCTGCCCTATGCTGGATATGTCAGAGTCCCCAGGACACATATAGGGGATCTTGGGCCAATGCACTGAGGTGACAGAAAATGCAGAAAGATTATTGTGTGCAATAAGCCAGGAAATTAACCAGGAGCTGCCAAAGATATTCTATAGCTCATTCTCAGTGAAAATCTTTCCTTGCTGAATTCATCCCAAGTTTTCAGCTCTTGAGTTAGAAATACAGCTGCTCTGCAGCCACATCCTCTTTGCTGCTTGAGGTAGTAAAGGTGCCCATCATACCCTCTGGAATCATCTCTTCTCCAAGCAGAAGGATCTGCCTGTGTTCAGATTTTTAATACAGAAGGACAGTCATCCCTTAATCATTCCCTGTTCATGTTTTCAGTTGCGTAGAGCAACACAGATTACAATAAGGAAGATATGGATGCAGAAAGACTTTCATAGTGGCTTTGCTTTGTTCCTTGTTCCTCTTCTAACAGTTGTTAACACCTAATTTATACCAAAACTGTTTGTGGAAATGTTTTAATAATATCCACTATAACTGTGAGATTTTTTTAATAAGAAATTACAGTAAAGTAAAAGCTTATCACTTTGATTGTAGTGCTGGGTTTGTTTAAAATAGTCTAAATACATTTACTGAAATTTACTTGCCCATTTTTATCCTTCTACAGGGTACTCCTACAATTTTTAAACTATCCTGACAGCTTACCACCAGAAAATGCTTTAATTTTTCTTTTCATCCTCTTCTCAAGATCATTTAAGGAGATATTGAGCAGCACAAGCCAGAGCAGAGATCCCTGTGGTGCCTCATTTAGAATCCCTCTCACTATGAAATTGCTTATTTCAACCACATTCCCTCTCTTTAACCAGTTCTTCATTTATGTGATGGCATTTCTCCTTACGCAACAGCAATTTTGTTTACTTGACTCAACAAACAGTTATTAGGGAGAAATGCGTTAGCTAATTATTAAATCATTTTTCATTCATCTCTGTCTCTGGATGTTGCCAATATTTTTCATTTTCAGAAGCATTCATCTGTCTCTCACTGCCTCGTTAGTGCTTTTTCAGTTCTCACTTTCAGATGCCTTATATTCATAGGCCTTAGAATGATCCTTATAAATCTTTGGAGTTGTTGGGAGCCAGACAGAATTCTCTCTTCATCAAGCTATTAATAGCAGTGAAAGACTTATGCTGTCCATCTTGCAGTTATTTATGCCTATTAACTGCTAGAATCCCTTGGCCTTTTCATCAGTATAGAAACATATCATTGGATTTACTTTCAGTGAAGTCTCAGAACTGCTGTTGGTTTCTCAGTTCCAAATTCGCTAGCCCTCTTACAGTATTTGATGTAGATTGCATCACATATTCCATTTACCATATTCCAAAGATTAATATCCAGTGATGTTACCACTGAGACTGACCCATTTCCTATAACCTCATCCAGAAGTAAGGGATTTAAGTGCCTGTCTGTGATTTAATTTAACTAAGATTAGATTTCACACATACATGCCATTCTAATATCCTCTTTTTAAAAACTCAGATGCATAGTTAACCCTAAATGGTTTAATATGGATTTCAAATATCTCTAAGACAGAGCAGCTGAATCTGGGATGAGAGGGGGGAGGAGGAGGTCACTGCTTCCCTGGGGAGCACTGGGACATGTTTATGGAGGGAACAACCCAAGACAAAAATTATTTAAAGACAAGGAAAAGAAGGAAGTGCAAAGGCTGAGGCTGTGACAGATGCAAGGATACCTGGGACTAAAAAATCAAGGGTTAGACAGTTTGGATATAGATACCCTATTTTCAGGAAGTGGAATAGTACTTTGCTTTGTGGATGTGGTCTGTACTCTACCAGTTGTCTTTGAGAGCAGAAAGAGGTCCCCGCCTGCCCTATTTAATACTCCTGGGGTTACCTGTCTCAGTGGTGACAGAACAAGAAAATGCCTCAATTTGGGCAGTTTTCTGCAATTTAGAAAATCCCTGAATTGGCTTTAAAAAAAAAGCCTGGAAACAGAGGCTTGCCCTGCAAAGATATAGTGGATGGGGGAAGGAGTGTTTTATAACCCTTTTTTACGTCTATTCAGGTGGATTTAGGACTATGGGTTTTCTCTGCAGAAGAAGTTGATAATATGTGTTTATACTCTAATGAAACCCAATTTTCCCAAGTTCAAAATCTTTATACTCTCATTTGGAGAGTTTATTTCAGAAATATATGCTTCAAAGTTCCGTCTAGCTTGCTCTCCTGATGCAAGAAATTATGCATCCATTTAAACATCTGAGTTTCTCTCTCTACAGCATTGCTTTTTGCATAATCAGCTTGGTCTGTGTTTGCAGCTTCTTTTTTAATGAGAGTATTTCAAGCTCTCATTTTCTTAGTCTAGATTTTAATTAATTGAGCTCTGAGTATTTTTATGCCAATATGGAATAAGCAGTTTTTCACTACTTATGCAGATATGCACTGTTCTGCACCATAATTGTTTTGATGTGAATATGAATTACACAGCAATTGACCTTGGGCTCTGCTTAGTCTGTGCTGACTGCCAGGCCTGTGCTTTGTCCTCTGCATAAATAGCAAACCACATCACTTCTTATCTGGGTCTTTGTACAAAAACATTTCCCTGGGGACCCATTTGCATTGATTCCAATAGTCATGATACTTTTCACCTTTCTGTGCTGCTTACATGCTCTTTGCTCTCTTCATAGGTTGTGCAGTGACCTCCACTGCCTTCCAGCTTGCTCCTTATATGTTATCTGCATGCCTTCTGCTTTCTGTCCCATGCTATTGCTCAAAAATTTGGCAGCTCTGAAACCCTTTTTTTTTTTTTTAACTCCCCTCCTAGATTCAGCAGATTTCTTGTCTTGCCACAATTGGTCCCTTGTTGCAAGGACCAATTTGGAGATGTGTGATTTAGAGACATGGTATGAGACCTGAAAGTAGAGAGCTTACAGGATCTACACTGGCCTTAGTTGTTATCTGTGCTCCTCTGATATTCAACTGCTCTTTCAGCCCAAAAGTCACCAAAAAAGAATGACAACCTTTCCAAAAGTGACCCTTGGAGCTGCTCCAGTGAGTGCTACACCATACATGGGATGAGTGTTTAGGACAGTCCTTGGGAGTGCTGAGTGTTCTACTGGAAGGCCAAGGTGGTCTTTGACACCTCACACTGCGCGTTACTGATGGAGGGAAATGGTGACTCCCATCCACCTTACACCAAAAGTGTAGTGTGGAACTCCCCAAACCACTAACATGAGCAACAAAAGGAGGCATGGAGGCAACTACCAGCTATGAGGGGAAACAGAGGAGCAATCCATAGCATCCCAGCTGAAGCTGAGCACATCCATTCCTCTGCTGGCTGGCAGCTGCCTGGCCAGTCATGCCACTGTCTAGGTGCCAGGTTGATTACTGCTGTTCGTTGGGCAAGCCCAAGTCCCAAACAGGCAGATGTTTATGACCTAGACCATACTATTGCAGCAAAGCTGGTCACTTGAAAGGCTTTGTCAAGACATGGACAAGTACACTGCACAGAAGGGAGCTGCAGCTGAAGGGATACTATAGCTAAATACGAGGAAGCTGCAGCCCCATCTATTTCATCTCTCCTGTGGTATGCAGGGGCTGCTTTCTATGATAGCAGCTGATAAATTGTTCAGTCAGTCCTACATAAATCCCTTCTGAGCTGAGCTGAGTTTTGACAAATCTGTGATGAGAGCTGAGATTAGCCTGCTGTGACTATGTGTTGTGATGCTTTTCCTTTGCTTTGGAATTGCGTGACCCTGAAGCAAAATTTTGTGGATGAAATTCCATGCTCTGCTGAAACCTTGTAGATTCATGTTTATTCATTTAAAATTTGTCTTCTCAAAAGTAATTTTCTTCTAAAATTGTTAATGTATCCTGATAGCTGTTGGAAATTTAATGCTGTCATTTTCCTTGGCTTGCTGTGAGGGTTGTGTGTCACCTATAATTTATGCAATATGGTGCTTAAAAGGTCTAAGTGCTGTTTCATTATTACAGGGAGCTTGGAGAAACAACATGGCTGAGAAAATTAGCTATAGATAGCCTCTAGAGATTTATGCATCTCAAGGATTTTGCGATCTCCTTTTGATGATATTCATTAATAGTGTCATGTGTGTAGTTATACCTCCAGCTCTGCTGGCCAATCCTGAGCTGTGATATCAGAGAAATGTTGCAGTGCTCAGAGCCTAGTGTTGCTGGAAAAGTCAATGAATCCCATCCTGCACAGGCCAAGCCTGCTCAAAGAGCCCACTGCCATTGCAGGTTTGCTGGTGAAACGTGGGAAGGAAAGAACTGGCAAGGACTGTAGTTCAAAGATATTGCAGTGTGGTTTAGTTTATTCCAGGCACTGCTTTTTCCAAAGAGAGAAATACTGTTCCAATTTAACCACATCTGTACCTGCAGTTGCACCTGGAGGGACTTCGGTGCTCTGTCCCCAGGAAAACAGTGTATGTTTTTAACTCATACCAGTAAAGCATGAAATAAATGCAGCCAAGATTTTTGACAGCAACAATACCACTTAAAAGTCTGGAAGACCTCTTTAGAAAAACAAGAAAATATGGACCACTTGGTAAATAACTAAAAGAAAAGTCAAAGTTAAGCAGAATTCATGAAAAATCAAACAAACAAAAAAACCAGAAGTTGAAAAAATATTTTTAAAAGATTTGATGGCTAAATGACCAGGCAAAGAAAACATTTGCTTTGCAATCTCTGAAATTTAATGGTCTCTGTTACTTCCCAGATGATTCCAAGAAAAATGGGATCTGCTGTTGTTGCTTTGAACTACTGGATGTCTCAGAGGGACAAGGCCACATTTCTAAAGAAGTTGTTTACTAGAGTACTCACAGACTCACAGAATCACAGAATATGCTGAGTTGGAAGGGACCCATCAGGATCGAGTCCAACTCCTGGCCCTGCACAGGGCACCCAAAGGGTCACACCATGTGCCTGAGAGCATTTTCCAAATGCTTCTGGAATTCTGTCAGGCTAGGTGCTGTTATCACTTCCTTGAGGAGCCTATTCCAGTGCCCGACCATCCTCTGGGTAAAAAACTTTCTCCTGATATCCAGCCTAAACCTCCCCTGACACAGCTTCAGGCCTTTAAGGTCACTTCCAACCCAAACTATTCTATGACTCTATGATTGCTAACAAACAGCTCTTCTGAGAGCAGGATGTTTGCATGTAGCTTGTAATAAAAGTAAAATATACAGAAGTTTCAAGCAAATTAAACAATTAAAATTGAAAACCAATAAAACTATTCTAATGGTATGTTGTTCCATAGGGAAAAGCCAATACTTAATATATTGCTATAACATTAACTCAACCAGACGCACAACAGGAAGCAGCCATTTAACTCTGGAGTCAGCAACAGTTAATCATTGATGTTTTCAGATTAAGGCAAATAGGAAAACTGAGATGAAAGCCCTAATGTTCAGAGTGGACTAGTCAGGAAAACAAGAAGGAAATGTTAGTAGGACAAACCAAGAGCATGGCAAAATTTGGAGCACTCCATTGTGCAATTCACATGGACAACTTCTGTTATATTGTATTTATATTGCAACAGACAATGTAAAGATGCTGAACTGAGTCACATAACCTAGGTCAAAGTTAGAATAAAGCTGTGTTCCAGTCACATGGTCAGCTCTTGCTGCTCCCTGATGTGGCTCCAGCTTCCTTCACTACACTTTGTTGTGTACTGTGAGAGCCTGCATCATGCAGAGAGAATGAGCTGCCTGAAGATCAGCTGTCTCTATTCAGGTGCCTCACACACAGAAGTTGCCACATCTGCCCATTAAACATGCTCTTACCAGAGGGAATAACATATATATGTGTCACATGGACATTTTACAATTGAAACCTGACTGTTCATTTCTTAGGGAAATACGGAGGAAGGGGCAGAAGGGTCTTTTGATATTCAAAGCACAAATCAAATCCCCTCACAGGCTGGAGGCTGCATCAGAGGCCTTGGAAATTTGGAAGGGTACACATCCATATACACACAAACAATTTTTGCTTGAATTTTTGTCAGCATATCCCAAGCACAGAGCACAGACTAGGCCTGTACCATTTAACTGGGAAGCATCATAAGATGGGAAGCACCATAAGCTGTGAAAACTACAGTATTAGGAACCTCAGCAGCTCCTCAGAGGGATTCTGCACAGTGAAGGAGACTGTCATGGCAAGGTCTTCTAGCCACAGAGCACCTTGAATGTGTACACTGAGCTTCTGTAGAGTCCCTGCAGTTTAAAGTCTTTTGTAAAGTAGTCTTTAAGTGCCTATACCCTCTCCACTCCACTCTTTTTGAAGAAAGGAATTGTGGAAGGATACTTAACTTTATGCCATGCTTGAAGTTCCAGAAAAATCATTATCTAGCTCCATATAACCTAGGTAAATGGATGAGACATCATCCTGTACTGATATTTCATATGCATGCTGTATTCAACGCTCATGAACCTGGTGTATAGGCGATGCAAAAAACCCCCAAAACACCAAGAAATTTGTGTTAGAAATTCCAACTATACCAACCAGAAGTCATGACATTTTCTCTACAGCTTTCTCCTGTTCCTGGAAACATGGCTATCTCAGGGTACTGAGCAGTTTGGTGGAGATCACAGGCAGGGGGGAGATCACAGACAGGGGGTTGTGCAATATACCCTGATTTTTAACCAGTGGTAAGGAAATAGGTTTTGGCTAATTGGTGTGCAGAAAGGACTGAAGGGTTCAGTGAGTAACTGAGGCATTGCCTTCAGAAAAGTTAATCTGTTCCAATCCATCAAAAAGCAGCAAAACTGCTGAAGTATAAAATGACCAGGCAAGGAATTAATTTGCTTGAATGCATGGAAGATTTCTGTCTATGTGATGTATTCAGATATAAGCTCCAGGATTTACAACATTAACTGGTTAAACATTAACTGGTATAGCAGAGAGGTGAATCTTAAATGGCCTCTCAGTATCAATAAAACATACTGGAAATAATAGATGAATTTTCCTAGATCAGGCTAGTATATAATTTCATCATCCTTCTGAAATCTATGTTTTTAAACCAAGGAGCTGATCCAATCCCCTACATTTTTGGAAAGGCTCGTACTGACTTCAGTGGGCTTTGGATCAGGCTTCTGACAAATATCACATGAGTTTTTAATGTCCTGAAAGGTTTTGAAACACATAAACTTTGGGGGTTTTTTCAGTTAAGTAATTATCTGTCTTAATTTTTCAAAATTCATGGAAGTCCACAATACTGCTTTGGAGTAATATACAAAAAGCTCATGCAAAGATCTACTTGTTTCAGTCTAAAATAATTAGTAAGGCTAATAATTAGTAAGGAGTGCAAAACCAGTTAATTTTCTTTATCCCTTGCCAACAACTAGATAGTGCCTGCATGAAAATTTTCTTTCTTCTGCCTTAATGGCCAGAGAACTTTGCTAGTTTGTTCATAGTCAAAATTATCTGAACCCTGTTGTGCCCCAAAGTGAAATGGAATAAGATGTCAAGAGTTTCAAATTGCCAGCTGATGTGAAGCTGCAGTTGGAACATAAAAAATTCTGTGATTAGAAAACATCCCTCTCTCTCGCTCTATCTTCCTTTCTCTCTCTTGTTTTTCTTTTTTTTTTTTTTTTTTTTTTTAATTTAAAGAAATCACATCAGTCAGGAGGAACAGAAAATTATTTCAATGGGCTTGTCATCTGATAGTGAATTACTGAAACAGCTGCTTTGGAGGGTGCTATTTATTATGTGCTGCTTTGAACAGATATGCCACTCACAATTGCTTCTATCCTATGCTCATGCTTCATAAAGAACAGGAAACTGCTAGTGCTAAACACCCTGATCTCACATTGTTATTAACATTACATCTGGAATAGACCTGGTCCTTTATGTTTTAACTTTTTGTGTTGTCATGGACATATTTCCCCATAAAGACAAGCGTAACTGACATATCAAAAGAAATTTGTTTCAAGGAGAGTCACATTTTGCAACTGAAAGTGATATAAAGTGATATAGGCCAAAATTTGTCACCTTATATAGCAGATATAGCAGTTCTTCCCTGAAATTTATTGTCACGGGTTCCAGCAAGGGCAGTTTTGCCCTGTTTGGAAAGCAGTCTTTTTATGTGAGCAGAATACAGATAATCTCTTCACTCTTTACTTAATTTTCTACATATTTTCAGTGCTTCCTGTTGTCAGAGGAATGACTAAAATTGCTGGAAACTCTTTCTGAACCTTTATATATATATACCAAGAATATGTGTTATATAACTTAGCAATAAACTTCTGTAGCATAATGCTGCCTTGGAACAGACAAAGAAATTCATTCAGTGGGAGAGCCATGACTCCTTTCTGCTCACTTTGATCTGCTCAGACATTATAAATCTTTTTCAAATGCTGATGAGGAAGGGGTTTCTGGTTTAGAGTCATAAGCATCCCAATAGCACTGAACTGGTAGATGCTGTCACAGTATTTGCTCTGCAGCATTTGCTGAGATCACATGGATGTAACTGAGCTCCTCACTGGGCTCCTTCACTGTCTGTGCTACAGTTGGTCTACTGCTAAACTTTCCTTCCACACTGTAAGCCTCTGTGCAAGGTAAACACTACTTCCACACAGCTTAAGAAAGGCTTGTTTAAAATACCGTTCTCAAGGTACTAGCTGTTCTTTTTGTAAGCAAATAAAAACTATTGTTGCAGCAGCAGATATTTCATATTAGAGAAAGTCAATAAAATAATTTGGGAAAATATGCTTGACATACTGACAATTATTCCCCTGCATATCTGTAAACACATACAAAATAAAATCTACTGTAGGTTGTTTGAGACAGTTTTTGGTGTAGAATTTTACTTCAAAATAGAGTAACAAAGGAAAAGAGTATGATTTGCTCATGATTTCAGATAGTTCTGTACAATCCATGTTTTTTTGACATATATGCCTACACTTTGACATTAATTAGCAGTGTCTGGGAATGCACATTTCATATGTACGGATCATGGAAAGGTGATCACACTGCCAAGTGCAAGGTATTATTTTCCAATATTTTTGTAGGTGGATTTGTCAGAAGACCACAAAGTATATAGCATAGACTTTGCTCTTTATAAAATACATTACTGGGTATAGCAAGGCAGTTACTTTCCAGACCAATGAGGAATATACAGAAACCTTGCAAAAATGGTGGCTGAGAAAGGGCATCACTTTATCACTTTGTTTTCCCCCATTCTTTACACACCTTGAGATTTTTATCTCCCTATATAACTCACTCTTCCTTTAGCCTTATTTGCTGGAAAGGTCTGGCAAGGTCTAGGGCAATGGAGTCAAATTTGGAGTTGTTTTCAGACCATTTTACTTGTTGAAGTTTATTACCATGTCTAAATTTGGAAAGGGATGTCCATATGATGATATGAATGTGCTGTGATAGAAGACATAGTAGTAACCCATCAAACCTTTCACTATAATGTGTACTTGAGAGTATAGAGATGTAAGAATTGGATGACTAGACATCACTGCTTTGAAAATGCACACATCAGGTTTTTTTCTCAGGTGTAAACATGATTTCTGGTTTTGGATGTGAACACTTCTTTCTTTAAAAGCACAGAATATTTCTTTAACTCTTGAAAAAAACTTTGCATATTTATAGAAGCTCTTCAAAATGCTTAGGGAGGTGACAACTCTTTCTGTTTCACCCAGGAGATACAGGTCAATCATAAATGTGAGTCTGTACATGCTTGTAGTGTCTGCTGATCTCAACAGCAGATCCAACAGCACAGGAAAGGAGTTCTGCTTGGGTGGAAATGACAATAGACACCTGCAATTCTACAGTATTCCTATGTCCAAACTTATTATTGTAGCAGCAGGATTTCATGCAACATGGTTAAAGAATCTCCCTAAGCTCAGTTTAGATTAGCAGTCTGAAGAATGCAAAATTAATTATTTTCAATGACAATCATGACCATGTGAACTCTGGGGATGGTCTTGACCACAACGCTCATGAGATGGTGCAGTTTGGGTTCCTGAGAGGACAGAGTAAAGCCACCAGGAAGATCACAGCCCTGGATACCAGAAGAGGAGGCTGTGGCTTATTCACAGATCTTCTTGGAGAAATCCAATGTGATACAGCCCCAGAGAGAAGAGAGATTCAGGAAAGCTGGTTGCTTTAGAAGGATCCCCTTCTATAAGCTGAAGACAGAAGGTCTGCACAGATGAATAAGCAGGTCCTGACAGATTTCAGCCATAAAAAGAAGAGGTGGAGCAGGTTCCACAGGAGGTGGAACCAGGCCCAGAGAAGCCAGGAGGAATTCATCATGAAGGGTTGGGCTTAGAAAAACAAAGTCCACCTGGAGTTGAATCTGCTCTGAAGTATATAAAGGGCATCAAGAAAGGCTTCCACAGGTACTTAGGCAGCAAAAGAAAGACTAGGTAAAATGAGGGACAGCTGCTTAATAGTATGGGGAATCTGATGACAAAGAACATGGAAAAGGCCAAAGTACCAAGTGCCTTCTTCACCTACATCTTTACTGATAAGTCTGACATTCAGGCATTCCAAGTACCACTGATATGGGAGAAAAATCTGGAACGAGGTTCAGCTGTCATTAATTTGTGTCATGTTGTATCTAGTTCTTCATTTACACTACATGTGGTTGTTTCAGTCTGTAAACTCTTATAGGCAAGGAATTGTGTTCATTAATTTGGCTTCAAAAAGATGTTACGTGTTTTAAGTTGAACAGTGTCTCTGGAGGTATTCTTAAAATAAATTGCATTAAATGGCTTTGCTCTTTGTGAAAGTATACTCCCTATTTACAATCCCTGCCTGATTCTTAATTTAGTTTATTTGCCTGGTTTATCTGCACATGTGCAGATAGCCAAGCTGCAAATTCCCAGTAGATTTCAGAGGCCACACTTGGTTGCTGTGTGCAGTAATCCATGAACACCATGCCATGCAGTTCAGTCTGCTACACCAACCCCTTCTGACTCTAGGAAATCTTGACAGCTAACAGGACATCCCCAAAGAGGAAGGCATGTGAGTCAGGATCTTTCTTACTGCATCCAAGAAAAAGGATTAAAAATGTTGTTTTTCCCCCTCCATGGGTAAGTGAATAAATTAGGTTGTATTTTCTTCCTTTTGCTGATCCATGCTTTTACATGTGTGTGTCTGATTAAGTAGAATCCATACTGAAATAAAATTGCCATGACAGTAATCTTTTAATTCTAGGAAAAAATAAAACCTCCAAGGCAAAAAGCATTGGTAATTAAGAAAATAACTTTAACATTTGCAGATTATGCTGACCCAGGAGTGAGAGAGGTTTGCCTTGAAGTGGTTTCCCTCTGTCCCAAGGCTTTCTGCTGCCTTTTAAGGCTTTTGTTTCAAAAGTCTCTTACATTGCAGTTTTGCTTTCACCTGCCTTCTGTGTTCTCCCTTTGTTTTTTAGGTTTTTGGGGGGTGGGCTTTTTTATTTTTCTTGCTTGAAAGAGTTTTTCTTGCTTGAAAGAGTTTTCTTGCTTCTTGAGTTTTCTTGGAAATAATTCTCTCTTTTCTCTCTGTTTTTGGCACTTTTGCAATGTGCTCCTGCTTCCCTCCTTCCCCTTGTCCTTCTATCCTTCCTGTGTCTTCTCCCACTGCCATGGTTTTCTCCCCAGCACCTCATACTTCTCCCCTTTTGTTAGCTCCCTGTGGCAGGATTGCTGCTCAGGACTGGAGCTTTCCTCTGACAGAAACTTGTTCATGCCAGGAATGTAACTGAGGACTTAGAAAGTCCAAGAAGTGGCCCAAAAGACTGGATTTGGTTTTCAGCCCCAGTGTCTTGCATGGATGGGATATTCACCTACTTGAAGCAGCACAATCTTTCATGGGCTCTCAGTCTGCTGCTGAGAAGTCTTGTCCCATTTTACCTGGTTTTGGAACAAGAAAACAGGGAATAAAAGGAGTTGCTGAAAGAACGGCGGAAGGACACAGATTTCAGCACAGCAGAATTAGCCTTGCAAAGAACCATGTAGAAAAACCCCAATATTAAGTTGTGTTTGGACACACTGGCCTAAATAATAAAGTTTCCACAAGTTTATGAAGAGTGGCATCTTTTTGAAATATTTTTAAGTGAATGGCTCCCCAATATGTAAGTATAGATAATATTATTATCAATATATAAATATAATAATGTTCTAAACTTTGCATATATGAATGATTAAAAACTGTTGATTTCAGCAAAGTAGGAAAAACAGATGGGGAAGCATCAAGAAAGGAAAGAAGAAAGTTCTTTCCCTGAGTAAATTACCATATTGCAAGGAGGTGATATTATGGCACTAACTCCAGAAGTCTTGTTCTCAGAGTACAGTGGGGTTTAGAGATCCCTGCTGCTACTGGAAGATAGGAAAAAAAAAATCCGTATCTCACCAAGGGAAGCTCTTGGCAAAGTTCAGCGCAGCTGTAGATACATATTTGTTAAAATTGGGAACACGTTTTATTTGAATTCTATATTTTGCTACAAGTGCTGGGCTCAGTCCAGAGCAATGCTGTCTCTTGCCAGTGAGGTAGCAATGTTGACTCAGAGCAGAAACTGGCCCCAAGTGTTTTTATTTTATTTCTTGCTTTCTTTCTTCATAACTGAGTGAATTTTATGTAGAAGTCAAATGTGAAATCAGTCATTGTGTTGTGCAAGATGAGTAATATTTCAAAAAGTAGTATGTACTTGCAAACTGTTTATATTGCACAAACAATTGTTTTGTAGATGTTAAACTACTCCAAATCATCAGGTATTTTTCTGGAGGAGTGTGTATCTTGGAAGTAGGAATGATCTCCTAAAGTCATTCCACTCTTGCAAATGAACATCTGTTAGAACATAATAATTAAAATTTCATTTTCTGTCTTTGGCTATGAAAGATGAAAAGCATTTGCTTCTCCTGCCTTTCTTCCCTTCTCTTGTACTTAGGCATTATCTCCTTGGAAGCTGATTCCTCAGCAGCCAGCAAGCTGCAAGTTTCAATTCAATGCCATGATTAACCT
This sequence comes from Poecile atricapillus, assembly GCF_030490865.1. NCBI lineage: Eukaryota > Metazoa > Chordata > Aves > Passeriformes > Paridae > Poecile > Poecile atricapillus. The sequence goes on from NC_081251.1 coordinate 35,720,864, forward strand.
GCCACTACTTCCTTGTAGGAGTTGTGTATGCTGCTGGCCTGGAGGATCCAGCTCTGCTGGGGTTGTGTCTGGCCTGAAAACCTTGTCTATGAGGAGCTGGTACCATCTTCAAGGGGAGGGAGGAGGCAGGCTGGAGGTAAGATATCAGTGCCCTCTGTGACTGGCTTGATGAGCTGCCACTTCTGCTTCCTTGTAATTTGTGAAGACCAGTCTCAAAACTGCTGTCTGGTTTCCACCAGTAAACCATGTTGAGGCATTTAGTACAACACATCAGTGGGTATCAAACCCTGAGACACCATAAAAAAGGAAAAATGCTGCTTTTCAAAAGAATACTCTGTGTACTGGATAATTTATAGTATTTACCAAGACTGACTTATGAGCCAGTGGGAAGTCAGGAATAATGTTTGAAAGTCCTTCTATTCCAGATGTGGTCATATCCTCCAGATTACTGAAAAGATTAATAAATCCAAAACAAGTTCCAAAAAAGGCTGAAGCTCATCCCAGCAAGACTATCTTAAATTTTACATTGATGTCAGTATGCAGGGTCTGCAGGTGGTTCTCACCAGAGAAAGGAAAGTTGAGAGGGTTGTGTGTGCCTGTTTTACAGCACAACTACTGCCATCCATCCAGGTGGGAAATCTTCTCTCCTGTGCCAGGCAAATGTCCATGCTTGGAGCTGGGCATGTGAAGCAAGATATGCTGAGCTTTTTAGCTTCTTGAGCTTATGTATTCAGTCTTTCTTATAATAAATGAACTCTATTAAAAAGTCAGTGCTTAGCTTTAAAATAGTAATACCACATTTCTGTAGATACTGTAGTAATTTCTGCATGCAAATGTTAGAGCACCCATCCATTCTCGAGCAGATATTGTTGCAATGTCAGTGCCAGTGTTATGTGATGAATTGCCATGGGTTGTTAGTGGCTCACTTTTTTCTGCAGGATTGGTTGAGCTGACAGATTTCAGTGAATATCAGGCTTATACTAAATTTTGATCTCTTACCTAGTGACTGTAGAGCTGTTTTGCTAATCTTGTAAATTATGTGAAGGACCATACTATAGAATACTTGAAGTAAATCTCTTAGTGAATACTTGAAAGAATCTCCTGCTAAATAATATCCATTATCACTAAAATAGAGGTAATTTGTGCTCCATTTGGGTCACAAATTTTGTTTTGCCACAAAGCAGGCATTTGCTTAGGATAGGAAGAAAAATTTGGAAGATTAATTGGATTGTAAATGAAGTTTTATGGTGGTAATATACATGTAACATAATCTATAATAAAGCATTTGTGTCTCCTGATGTTTATTAAAACACTTACCTTATTTGCACAGAAACAGCTAAACAAAAAATTAAACACTCCTTGGAAGCAGAGTGAATGAAGCTAAATTTTTCTCGTTGTTTTGGAAACATGTGTGATCATGTTTTAGCCCCAATAAAAATTAGTGCAATTTTACCTATGAGTCTGTCCTGGGATAAGCACAGCTGATCATTTTCCACTTCGTATTAGAGTCCAAGTCTCAGATATATTCCAAGGAAATACTATTCCTTCAAACACTCTTTCTTCCTATCCAATACTTCTTATCTCACAAATTTGCTTTAAAACCATTAAGATGATAACTTTCTGACAAGGTAACTTTCCTTCCAGTTGAATTATTTCAGAGAATTCCATCATACTGGGCAAAAAAATGTTATTTCCAGTTAAATAATAGATACAGAGACTGTGCCAAGCAATCCATTGAGATCAGGAGGTCTCTGGCCTGACAACAGAGCTCAGTGGCTAGCGTTATTAATTTCTCTGGGCTGTAAAATTGCTTATTGTTGCTGTCCAAATAGAAGAACCCAAGGTTTAAAATAGTTGTAATAAATAAGAAAGTTGTACATAATTCAAAATGTGAGTTATATAAAAATAGATTTAATGTCAATGAAGTGTTAGAAATATCAGGTCAAAGGGACTGCTACCAAGAATTGGCAGTCTCACTGAATTCCATGGAGCTACTCTAGTGGGGCATTTGCATGGTGACTAATATCTAAGAAATGCCAGAAGCAGAAAATATAAACTGTTGTTGCTTGCAAGTGGAGCACTAAAGCATAAACAGGAATATGAACAATTTAGGGATCATAATGCAGAAAATTCTGTTAGGAGGAAAAGGAATAAGACAGGCTGGAGAACTGATGGGAGAAAATGCTGGAATGACAGCTGGCAGAAAAAATTATTTCTCTAAACTAATTTTTGCTGCCTCCTGCAGTAGTTTCAAATTGAGTCTGGGAACACTGGAAAGGAATTTGGAACCTGAGTAAATGATTGCAAGAGAGTAAGCAGCAGCTAAGAAAAGAGGTCTACTGATGGGGGAAAAAAAGATTTCTTGTAGATTTATGGTGAATTTAAATGTTTGCTGAAGAATAATGTCCAGAGAGCTGAAGCACAAAGATAAAGGACAAACCTCACCTCTCCAAGGTGACAAAGAAATGGTAATAATGCAAGGCCTCTGTTTAAACTAAATCCTGATGCATAAATAACATTTCACATGCTTCTGTGCTTTGTTTGACTTGGCTCCTGAACCTTTGCAACAGTAAGTGTGGTGATTTATGCAAAAGAAAAAAATTCTCAAAAGATAGACTCAGGTCCTCACAGCCATGAGATGCTGGGCCACACTGAGCAGTGGTTATTTTGTCAAGAGTGCAGAAACCTCAGCTGCATGGTGTGCTGGTTTTTGCTGGGGTAGAGTTAGTTTTCTTCACAGTGGCTGGGGTGGGCTGTGTTCTGGATTTGTGCTGAACACAGGGCTGATAATGTGGAGATGTTTCTGTTATTGCTGGGCAGGGCTTACACAGAGCCAAGGCCTTTTCTGCTTCTCGTACTGCCAGGCTGGTGGGGGCCAGGGGGAGCCTGGGGGGAGACACAGCCAGGACAGGTGACCCCAGCTGACCAAAGGGACATTCCAGACCACAGAACATCACGCTCAGTGCATAAAGCTGGGGAAGAAGGAGGAATGGGGGAATGTTTGCAGTGATGGCATTTGTGTTCCCAAATCACTATGAGGTGTGATGGGGCCCTGCTCTCCAGGTGGGGCAGTGTTCTTTATCTCTTCCATGACCCATCCTCCCTGCAAGGGGATGTCTTCTGTTTTTGGGCCATTGAGTCTCACTGCATGATTGATAAAATTACATCATCTTATTGTGAAATCCTCTGCCTAGCAGGAGGAGCCAAGCATTCCCACCTGGATATAATCTGAGACTTGGAACACCACAGGCAGCTCTTCTCCACTGGAATCCAGAGGAAGACCAGACTCATCTACACCAGCACTGTGCCTTCAGAGGAAAACTACACCCTTCTACATGATCACTGCTTCAACAGAACCACATCTGTCACTGCATGAGGACTGCAGCCATCATTTAATCAGACTGCTACCAACACACTGACCAACAGTGTCAGGTTGTATTCTGACTCTGTCATGGGTTGTTTTTTTGTCAGTTTTCTTTTTTTTGTACTACTGCATTTCTATTTGAATTTCTTTAGTAAAGAACTGTTGTTCCTATTCCCATATCTTTGCCTGAGAGCATCTTGATTTCAAGATTATGATATTTTGAAGGAGGGTTGGGTGGTTTACATTTTTATTTATTTCAAGGGAGGTTTCTGCCTTCCTTAGCAGACACCTGTCTTTTTTTCAAACCAAGACAAGTGTCCTTGTGCTGGTATGGTGGAGAGAAACAGTCACCACTGTGGGAGCTGGAGGGAAAAGGGTCAGATTCAACTGCTCACAGTTAAAAGCAGCAACATGGGGTCTGAATTGTTTTATGCTCTGAAAAAAAGGCTTGTGAAAAGCTTTGGACATGGCAGAACACATCCATATTCCTTTAAAATAAAATAGCTCTGAAAGATCTTTTATGTCACAGAAGGGGTTAGTCTTCATTATTCTTGTTTTTACATGATTTTTAAAGACTTTAAGAGATATTTTAATAAGGACTAGAACTATTATTTTCCAAATAATCACAGAAATATTTGGAGGAAAAGGTAATCACCTTTCCTTAGTCCAATTGATCTAGCTGAGAATTTAAGGAAGTTGTGCGAGGATCTCTAGCTTCACTGGCTTGTTGACCAGTAGCATCTTGAGGTTTTCCTGGTCGTCTTCATATTACCACATGACTTCTTCCCTCTGTACTATATTTCAGTTCTCCACTCCTGTTCAGAGCTGTTTATTGAATCACACTCTAAACCAAAACATTGAATTCATCAGGATTTACAAAATTTCCCTTCTGTTTGTCATTCCAAGAAGCTTTATACCATTGGATGGCTCTGATGCCTTAGGATTTTAGCTTTTATATTTTTCAAATTCTGTACTGCTTTAGGGTATAACTCTAAAACTCCATAGCTTGTCAGCTACTGTTCTCCCTGTCTATTCAGACAAAACAATCCCTCTAGGCCTGTAACTGAAGGACACCCTACTGCCCCAGGCCCTGAAAAGTATAAACAAAAATGAGTTAGGGGAGGAGCAAACTGGGGCTATATTATTTCATTACCTGAAGCTGTAATTGGAGGATTAACCCCTGATGTGTAAATAGACCAAACTTATAATTGTCGGAAAAATTAATAACCATTGTCCATCTTGGGTGTAGCCCCTCTTTGGAGGCTTTTGACTGCCCAAGGTGCACCTATTGAAGGCCTTTAATAAATACCCACTTTATTCTGTTAATCTTATCTAGCCTCTGTTCTAGGTAGCCACTCCAAGGCATCAGCTCATGTAAAACGCTGTATGCAAAAATGAAATGTCAAAACACTCCAGGAACTTGAGCCTGTGTTAACCACAGTGAATAGACAACGCCAGTGGTGTGCCATGTTATACATCCCAGTAGAAGCATTGGGGAATCTTCCAAGTGCTCAGGGTTTTAGACTGAAAATATCTACTGCCTACATGGCTGGGAAGAGAGACAGAAATAATCCTCAGTGTTCGCTTAGAGACTGTTTATAGGAGAATTTTCATAGACATTTTGAAGTTCCAAGGACAAACAAATTAAAGAAAAACAGAAAAATAAAATGCAATAGGAAAACACTGACTGAGTAGTCTCATTAAAGGCGTGAAGATGAATTCAGCACTTCAGGATTTACATTCACACTCTGCAACTGAGTTGGAATAATACCATTGTTTGAGAGCAGAAATAGCTGATAAAATGTGACAGCTGGGGTTTGTTCGATGCATGAACTTCTGTCAGGGGTATAAAATTAATCATATTCCTTAGAATAACATAACTGGCCCTGGTTCTTTCCAGGTTCTTTTCTAGCTTTTGATTGCCTGCCTGGATAAGACAGCTAAGCACTGCTTTGTTGGGAAGGTTTCTAGGACAGAGACCTCTTCCCCAGATAGAACAAGGGTAACCTCTGAGTGTAGGCAACACTGGCCATGGCCAGCTATTACTGGCCAGTAATCTGTTCAGATGCAATGGCAGTGATGGTTATGGGACACATCTGATCATAGGGCTATTTTCAAAGCAAACCAAATGGTTGTGAGTCACTGAACCCCCAACCACTGCCTTTCCCAGCTTGGCCAGAGCTCTCCTGGTTCCACTGGAGGTTTAGCTGCCTTCTACAGCACCACTTTGAGCCCTTTGTGTAGTCCACTACTTGGGTTTCCTTTTTTCTCACTCATAAACAGATGTCTTTTCCACTTATTCTGGCTTTACAGTCATCTTCTCTACAAGCTTTAGCCCAGGACCACATAAGTGACTGAGCCAAACATCTGAGAAGTCTATATTATCTGCAATTATTGTTCGACATTACAGGGGGCAATTTAAAAATATTTTCCTTTTTGCTTACAATAATGGTTTGGTGGTTGGAAGAAAAAGTCATGCTTGTCTCCATGCAGTTCCATCATTTTATTCAAAATTTACTATTGGAGTAACTGTAAATAAAGAAAAAACAAATTTTTCAGGAAAATATTTGTTTTTTCTTGAGTATAAATTTCCCTCATAAATGTATTTTCCCTTTCCTATGGCTTTACAGTACACTATTCACCTTCCCTTCACGATTCAGCACAGGAATGCATAACCCAAGTAACCAGAACAAGCATCCGAGAACTCATGTGTTTTTTGATATGTCTGATGAGAATGGAAAAGCTCTACATGTCCTCACTCATGCTGTCATAAGCAAGAGCAGCCATGTAAGATGTTAAATATTTTGTAGTAATGGACATTTTGAAAAGCTTAAGCAGGGAGTTTGTAGTTATTTCTGCTCAAAGGATACAGGTCCTGCAATGTTTTAAGGAACCTGTTCCAAAAACATTAATTCTTAGAAAGGGAAGCTTAGGAACAAATCTAGGCCCTGCTGAGTATGATGAAGGGGTCTTTTGTGATCAAAGCCAGAATTTCCCCAGGGAATTTGCAGTGAATATAAAGGAAGAGACTTTACTGTCACACTAATTTGTGCATATTCCCACTACATCTAAGAAAACAAAAAGAGAAATTGCACCAAATCTGTATTTGACTGTTCTCTGCATTCAGTCAAGAGCCTTTCCTTCCAATCATGCTTAAGATGCTGATATTTATAACTCTCTGAATTAGGAGTTTGCTTTTTATGTTTGTAGGAAAAGTTACTCTATAATGATAGCCTGCAGTTTGACTAGTAATCCCCTGTAGCTGATTAATTTCTAATGAAAAATACCATTTCTGTGTTTTCATTTTGTTCTCTGCAAATTTTATGATCTGTTGAACAAACAGCATTTCAAAAGGATTTGTGATAATTGAAACTATGTAAACAGTTTTGATTGATTTTGTTAAAATAATATGATTGGGTTTTATTATCTGTGTCGCTAAGCCCGACATTCACTTATCTGAAAATTAAATATCTGAGTCTGAGTTGATATGATGCATACACAGCAGTATTTAGGATCTGTGCAATGATGCAGTTTTAAAGCAAATCTCACCCTTGTGTCTGTTGTCAGCTCAGTTCTTGGAGAAGTTGTTCTGCTTAGCTGAATTCCTTTGAGAGGAAACTGAACCAAAACCTCTGTTCCAGGTATTCATCAAATGTCCTTCTATCTCTAGAAAGGCACATTGATCTAAATGAATCCTTCAAGCAATTTTGAAATGTGCTTATGGGGGAATAGCTGCCCTAGGTAGGATAGCTGGTCTAGGGGAGCCAGACTAAATCAAGTCCAAACCAAACCCCATATGGACATGGAGTGGACATTGGGACTTCAGCACCATCTGCTTTGCTCTTTTGCTGTAACAAAGCAGATAGTAAACCAAAAACGGCTTTAGTGTCCCACTACAGTCAAGAAGAACAGGTCAGGCAACAGGTCTGTCTTAGACAACACTTGGCTTAGAGTATCAGAGCTACATATTTCTCTCCATTATTATGGGATTATACAGTGGCTCAAACATCAGTCTTTTGAACACCTAAGTTAAGGCAGGTGAATCCCATTACCTTGATTTTTTGCACATGGGTCTCTACTGAGGCATTCTCAGATGGTTTCATTTCCCAGCTAGGTAGGATGGCTTTGTATGGAGAGAGACAATTGCACATTTTGTATTTTTCGGTGCCCATCTTTTCATTCCTCCCTTATTCCTCTGTGGTTCCTGCTCAAATGCAGGTTTGGAAAGAAATGGAGGAGCTGATCTGAGTTTGACCCTGCTGAAATCAATGGTAGAATTGCCCTTGGTTCACCTGGTACAGTTCTGCCTGATTTAGCTTGTCTTCCAAAGTGCTTGGTACTTCTGTAAATCAGATCCCAGGCACCACGAGCTGAGGAGCACTCAGCTGGTGATAGTCACTGAGAAGTGAGGTTGTATGACTCACTTGGCACTTCTGGGCAGCAGCAGGAAGGATGAGATAAGCCTCCAGCATGGTCTGGCCACAGTAGTGTCTTTCATTCTTCTCCTGTAACAGAACAAGGGCTGAAGAGTTACTCTGTGTCTGTGAGTCCTGTTCAGGACTGAAATGGTGTGTCTAGTAAGGGTCCTATGGGAAACTGGTGTATGAACACATCCTGAGGGACTACCATGGGGTGTATTATATGACAATGACATCAGTCTTGGCAGAATTCTCTTTGCTTGGCTTCCCAGCCTTAACAGTGCTCTTTAACTTATTCTTATTACCTTGGGTTTTTTAGGCTCATAAACCCCCACATGCATTCACAGAAATCAGACCTGTGGCACAGTCCCGATACTTCAGCTGGCCCTACAGCCTCATTGAGCCCATCTTGAGCCTAACTCATAGATTCAATTGTCCATGCAACTCCTTCAATCCATTCTGTCTTTAAATTTTGTATTATACAACCTATCCAATCCAATATGACACTGCAGCCCTTCCTTAACCCTGAATCAATACAAAATATATTTATTTGTTTGATTTTTCAATGCAAATCAGCAGTTGCCTTCCAAGAATCATTATGCATGCTTTATGTCTTAATTTAATAAATTTATGCAAGTGAAAAGCCTGGGAGGGAGAGACAAAGACATCATTGCATGGATGCTTTGAGTTGTTTTGCTGGCAATTTATTAGACTAATTGAGCATTGCTAGCACAATGATTAGCTAAAATGAGAACCATTGTTTTATTTATTTAGAATTTACAAGTATTAGCATGGCAACACTTGAGCTGCTGGCTGCTCGTGCCTTTTATTTCCCTTTTGATATTTTCAGATTCTTTACTATTTATTGTACCACAACAAACTGGTAGAAGATGTGTTTGCAAAGCTTTCTGTTTAAATGGTGAAGTTCCCCATCAGTGTTGTTTCCAACAAGTGTGAAAAAGTTTCCAGGATCTTTCAATAATTGTCCACAGAGTAACAGAGCAAATGAGCCGTGTATAAAAAATTGTCCTAAACCATCTAAAAGTTAGTGCTGTAAATCCAGGAAAAGTTGAACAGATTCAGCATGAGCTTTCAGAAAAGCTTTACAGCACAGGGCAGCCTGAGTCCTGATGATTTCTGTGCTGGCAGTAGTGGGAAGTGCCTGTTTGCAATTTGAAGGTGTTCTCTATGCCAACCCTTTTGCAGACTGTCAGTAATTAGCAGCCCGTGGGTGTGTAGACCTGGGAAGAGTAATGTCAAGGCCTCTAATTTTCTTGAGGAGTGCACCCTACTAAGCTATGCTGAGACACTGTAAGTGCTTACCTGCTTATTAGCAACTTTGAGATCACAAAAAAATGCACAGACATCCCCCATTCTTCTTTAACCAAGCGTGAGCCTCTTCACATCCTTCTGTCACACAAAACATGTTGGTGTCAGCACATCTGTCACATGGACTCCCTGCGGAAAAGCCACGGCATCTGATTTTCCAGCTGCACCTGGGTGCTCTCACACTGCTCTTTGCTTCAGCCTAGCTCCAAGCACACACTCTGCAAATAATAAATTGGCTCAGGGACATCGTCCTGGCCACGTCTCTACCCCTAGAGAGTCCACAGGCAGAGGCAGTAAAGGTTTTGGATGGGACTCATCTTCCTCACTGGTCCTTGGCATCCTCAGGGGGCAATGGCTGTGCATAAATTCTCCCTGCCAGACAGACATGCCTTGCCTGGGCTAAGGAAACTGCTGTTTTCTTTTAAGTGCATGCTTTGTTTCTCAAGGGAGAACTGTCCTTTTTTTAATATTTATTTTTATGCAGTCTGTCTGTCTGTCAGTCTTCCCTCCAAACTTGTGATTATGTCAGACAGCTTCAACCAAATTTAAAGAGGGCTTCTATTCATTCTGGATCTGCTATTTACCACCTGCTATTTTCATCTGCTGCCACCTGATTCTTGTATCAGAAGAGACAGTGAACTGTCACTGCCTGTGTACCTTTCCTCTGTGTTTTATTCCTCCCAGAACATCTGTGTATAAACTGCAGTCAGCAGAAAAAATAGAATGCCAAAGAATTGTCAAAATAAAGTAAGACTCTTAACCTCCCACGTTCTAAATTTTGGCATGGATTTTTTTGGTTTAAACATGGCTTGGACTGAGCCCCTGGTAAGTGTTTTAAGCAGCCACTGCACAACATGCTGTTTACTGCTGCTTTCAGATTGCAGAGCTGCTGTTCATGAACAAGGCATTTCTGGCAAGATGACACAAAATTAAAACTCTGCCAGTCTAATTCTCACTACTCACAGCTAAAGTGAACATTACAAAAGTAGTACATACCTGAAAACAAAGGAGTCAAACCTCACTGTTCTCAAAATCCAAAATAAGATGATTTTATTTCAAAAATATGTATAAAAATGGGTTGTTAAGAGAGGAAAGAGAAGCAGGGAAAAGCTGGTCTTGGCTAGTGCTGAGGAATGGATTAGGGACCCCTGCAACTAGAAACTACGAGTCCTCACTGGCAGAACTCTGTAGGCATGAGAAATTAGTCTGTTTTTAGGGAATACAGAAAGGCATCTGAGCCATTTACACCAGATGATGGTAACATCCTTAATTAATTTTGAAACAGATACTGGAAATTTACACCAGAAGGAACGGACCCCACTTTCATAACATGTAAGTGAGGTTTGGACAAATAATCTGATCTGCAATACTTCATGTGCCATCCATACCTTTATCCATGATTTTCCAGTGGGCTGTTACACACTGATGTACAATGGGTTTGAGCCTGAAGCAGAACAGGATGAGATTTTGAGCAACTGATTTCCAGAGCAGCAACAATGCTTTACTGGGGCTGATTTTTGTTAATGCTAGTAAGGAAAGATTAAAATTAATGCCTTTCATTAAAACCAAAATCAACAGCTATTAGCTAGTTGTAGTTATTAGCTAGGTCTGTATAAATATATATGTATCACTAAAGCTTACTCTGTATATGAGTAGCTCTTGTCTCCATGAAAGACAATTTTCAGTGACACAATGTACTTTGGCTTGATTTTTTCCCCTTCTGTCTCCCACTGACAAATATGTATGAGTTTGAAGAAGGAAAAGCAGGAAACTCATTCCAGAACACATTTGTCAGTCATCCTTGTAGTGTTAGTGATTTAGATTTGTAACTTAAAGCTGGTAGCATTAGTATATAATTAGGTCTGAAAGACTTGAAAATTAAAAGATTGAGTTAGAGACACTGAAGGAAAAAAGTGTCTGTTCTGGAGTCTAGTCTGGGCTGTTTTTTTTGCCAAGTGCATCTTCAATTTTTCTCAATTATAAACTGTAATACAGGGCCTAGAGTGCAGAAAAAAAGGTCATCCTTTATTTCATAAACCCCAATCTAATGATGGGACACAAATTATTAGATGACAAAAAGCACCCTTAAAATAAAGCTGTGCATAATGAGCCTGGGTGAATAGCAACAGGTATTTACTCCATTAATATTCTGTATTTAGTACAACAGAAAATATATGAACTAATAAAAAAAATATATTCATATGACACCAGGTTTTCCCTGTACTTCCATCATAATCATCTCAGGGCAATGTTGTTGTTGTTTCTTCCTTCTACGTTATCCACACTGTGGCATCCTGGACCCCTACCCCTGGACAAGCCTCCCCCAGGTCCACAGCAACTCTGCAGTTCTTCCCTTTTTTCATAGATGTCGTGGTTTTAAACCAGTAATTAACAAAAAAGGGAAAAAAAAAATAATTACTTATTTCTTGTTGTGAGATATGGATTAAAACAAGAGCAAAACAGGCGTAAAACTTAAAAGGAATAAAGAAAGTTTATTGACAAACTACAATAATAAGAACACCAGAATAAACTTCCAGAAAAAACCTTTTCATTTCTTACTGCCCACCATTCTTTTGTTCACATGACAACAGAGACAGAAACTTTAGAACTTTGATGGTTTAAACAGTTCCAGTTCTTTCTACAGTCTTTTCACCGGTCTCTGTAGAGAAACAGAAGTTCCTTTCTGTTAATTTATGGAGTTTCTCACAAGAAAACTATTTTTGTTATAGTTTTCTGTTTCTCTGATATCAGCTGCCCAGAGCTGCTGTTATCAGAGCCCACCCCTCCCATTCCACATCACTCTGAAATGTGTTATGGGTCATGATGTTTAGGGATATAATTTTTAAGGATAAGTTATTCAAAGGCAAAAAGTATTCTTCATCTGTTTCTGTGAGTTTCACTAGAAAACAGTTTTCTCATTGCCTCTCAAGGCTTCAAATCTCCCAGCACTTCACTATACCATAATTACTCTACTTTTTACTCAAATTTACACTTTGAACACTCTATTCCTCCCCATACTCCATCATGAATTAAAGGAGTTCTTTTCAGGACTTCATTGTCCATCCCCATAGTTTTAACAGAAAGATATTTCAGCTTAATTAAAGCATCTTCTTAATTCTCTACCTTTCTTGAAGCCTCTTTTCTTTCTTGCCACTAGTAGTTTATAAAGTCTCTTTTCATGTTGATCACTCTCCTTTTCTCTCTGGATAAAAAGATTAATCCGCAAGTCTCATCTGGATAAGAAAGAGTTAAAATCCTGCCCAAGCTTTTGTAGATGGTTCGGTGATCTCTGCTGAACAGGAGCTAGAGCTGTCTGCGATAGAAAGTTCCTCATAGCTGCTCTGGAGAGCGTGGTCACTGTCTCTGCTTGCTGCAGGCTTAGAGCTCTTCTCCTTCTTTACTTGGCAGTTTTCTGGTAAATTCCATCACAGCAAAACCTGCAGCTAAGCCAGGAAACCGGCCTGGCCCGGCTTGGCTCAGAGCAAGCTCCCGCAGGCCCCATCTCCCGGTCGGGAGAACGGCAGGCCCAGCCCAGCCCCCCCCCGGCCACGTGGCCTGGGCAGGGAACCGGAGGCCAGTCGGAGGTCTGCTACCTTTCACAGCCAAGAAACAAAGAGAACAAGAGAGTTCTGGTTTTTTACTTTAAGGTGGGGTTCACAAGTTGATCCCACTTGTCAATGGTTAAAACTGCTGTCAGTTCTCAGCAATGACCGATAATTGGTCATGAGAAAAGACTCCAGGCAGTCCCCAGCAACTCCAACTTTCCTTAAAGGTAAAGTAACTCCATGACAATAGATCTGCCACAGTATTTTTAGCCTCTTCCCAGCTTCCACTTTTACTGCAATACATTGTTTTACCTCACTCCCTGCTTTTTACTCATCTTTTGACCTGAAAATCAGGGAGCTGGCAGCACAGCCTGTAAATGACGTGAACTGGCATGGATGGTGATTTTCTGACCTACGCTTCTGCTGCTGCCTACAGGATGGCTGGAGTCACCCTGTCTCTGTGGAGGAGCTGATACAAAACTTACAGCACTTCCATTGAGATCTGTAATGGGATGGACCAAGGACTGAAAAAAAATTGTTAATGGGCCCTGGCAGGGACTGATAGCCTGCACAGCAGCAAGAACCTCATCTTCTTGTGAAGTGTTTCCACTTTTTCCCCTTTACCCCTTGCCCTGCTACAGTCCCAAAGATTCTTAGGTGTCCCTGGTGGCAGTACAGCATGTGAGTTTTCTTTCCAAGAGATTAGTGATATTGGCTTTGCAGAATGTGTCGTGTCCTTGTCAGAGGACATCTTTCCAGGCCTCTGAGTGTCACACATAGGATGATAAACCCACTGTGGAAACCAGAAGAAGTGTCATGATAATTTATGTACTGATGAGCCAGGATGTGAACTGAGACCTCTCCAGTTCCATCACCTGGCAAGAATCTTCTATCACTGCTGCTCCAGGCTGAGCTCAGGTAAAAATACCCTTGAAGCTAAATTGCACTTGAAGGCAGGGATCATCTTTTCAGTCTGTGTTCACACAAAACCTGCCAGAGGGCACTGATTCATCTTTGGGCTTCCTGTGAAGTACAGTCATATAGACATAATAATATCCTTACCTGGTTCTGCCCCTCCAGCCTGTTCTGTACAAAGTAACATAACTTTGCATTACAGCAAAGTAATGCAATCAATGTAATAATTTGTCCCCCAATTCCTGTTGTAATATATAAGCCAATGTATGAAGTCAGGCGTTTAACACAAAATTGAGATCAGAAAATGACTAGAGATGAATGAACAGTAGCAATGGCATCTTGTCCAATGCTACCTGTTTTTCCAGCATGACACTTACCCTTCCATTGCCAGTACTTGTTGGAGTCAGAGGCACAGGAAATACTCCCTTATCTGTGCTGACAACCTCTGACTCTCAAGAGAACACTGAATTTAACTTAAAACCCTGGAGAAAGCTTCTAGAACTAAGTAGAAGAACTGAGAATATGAGTGTGTAAATTAGATAGAGTTATATTAAGTCACTGGGTGAGAAAGAGTTTAGAGTTTAAGTTATATAAATGAATAAGTGACAACATAGAGGATTTGGGGTGTTATCCTTTTCTCCTTCTTCTTGTCCTCCTTCTTCTACAGTTTTTGGGTAATATTAGGGGATTGGATGAAAGAATCCACATTGCAGGACACAGGTTGTTGGGTTAGTAATGGAAATAAGTTACTTGGCAGTTCATTATTACATGGGTACACACTTAAAATACCTTGAAGAGATACTTCTTCAGCCATTTTGCACCTTGTTACCCTAGTGTATATAGCTCCTTGTACTCTGTAAATATGTAATGTAGATAAGAAAGAATAGACAACTGAGCCTGAACACGAGGAAACAGGTCTCTCTCTCATCAATCTAGGTCCTGGGGAAAAGAACCAAGCCACCAGTGTCGCACCCCAACAAGTACTCGCACTTGTATGTATCCAGATCAATCCATGAGGCACAGAGAAACGTAAATGTGGGTGGATAGAGGAGCCTCCTTCTTCTCCTAACTGCTATTTGTTCCACCATTTAGCGGGCTTCAATTTAGACACGTAATTTTTAAAGCAAACCTGTGACTAACTGTGTGGACACTCAGAAACCAAACAAGATGGATTTATGGCCAGCCCATTTGCACAGCGGAGTGCTCTTATTTAATTATATTACTATTTCCCTATTGGGTTTCTGGTAGTTTAAAAGTGCCTCTCTGCATGTTGCAACATTTTAGCTGTGCTGTGAAAATTAAGGGTTGTGAATTCATTTGCATCTTTACTAGAGAAAGAAGTGCTAAAATAAGGCTAAACCTCATCCTGTGCTCAAAATAACTTTAAAATTCCCTTTCTGGTCCATGCATCCACATTTTTTGCCTGAGTTGATGAGCCTTTTCCATTATATAATGTTGTTTGTTTCAGACATGTTTGCTCTTTAAAGTTTTGGTTTCAGCCTGTATAGACATCTAGGTTACCTTCTGTGTGGACCCACCAGCTGCTTGGTGGCCTCTTGGTCAGAATCACTACACTCTGTCCCTTCCCGAGTATATGATTTGAATGAGGTATTTGAAAGTAGTTGTAAAGCTCTCCAAAAGTGTAAGCTCTTTCAAACTCCATTGCAATCCCAGTGCAAACAATGGTGTTACAGCGAGCAGCCTCTCTCCAGCCCAACTCCAAAAGTTGCCAAGCAAATAAAATAAAATTAAAGCTGAATCCAATCTCTCTCAAAACTACCAAACCTCATGCACTCCCTTTCAACCCAGATACAGGGAAAAGCCTGTGCTGGTGCCATTGCAGCTATCAGATGTACCTGAGTCAGGGCAAGAGAAGAATTCCAAAGGGAAGTTTTTGGGGGCCCCCCGTGTCCTTCTGCCAGCTCCCTATCAGATTCTGCCCTCAGATTATTTGCCTCCAGCTCCCACTAGAAAATGTCAGAAAGATTTATGGGCAAGTAGCCAAGGGCAGAATTTGGCAGTGATAATGAAAAAGCTCCCAATTAGTGTCAGATAAAGATGACAGACTCTATCTGTCTTTGAGAAAGCTGAAGCCTTTTGTGTGTGCTATGTCGTTTTTTAGCTGTGCTCTCAGGTCCCTTTCACTCGCCTTCACTTACATCAGCTGTGATAAAATGAAATTGCTGAGGCAAAGCAATTACACTGAAAAGTGCTTGTTCTGGCTTGGCCCTCTCCTATTATGTTAGTGAGGGCTGGACTTGCTCCTGACAGAGATGAATGTGTTCTGTCTGTATCTCTCCTTCCCAGGAAATAAAAGTGAAATATGAAACAGATTCAAGGAAATAAGATCACAAAGCTTGGCTTATCTTCTTTTCTGCCCATGAAGCCTAGGATATTCAAAATCTTTATGACCCAGTTGGCTTTCACAGCTCTTTCAGTTCTGTTTATGATCAAGCCTCTGTCACACTGGTAGAGGAAGTGCCACATTCTCCAGAAGGAGTACGGGGGAAGACAATATGGAGCTCCTCTGTGATGATGATGAGTTCTCCTCAGAGTGTTCTCATACAGAACACTGCCAGAACACTGTGGGAACATTCCTGACTCTGCTCAGCGTGGGTGAGGCTACACTTGGAGAACAGTGCCTACTTCTGAGCTCCCCAGTTGTGGTGGTACATCCTCCCCTGCCCTTGGGACTGCTTTTTGCTTACTGGAATTGCTGTTAGGAATTTGGCATTTGTGTAGTGAGTTGGGCAGTGGAGCATCCCTTGACCACACTGGAAGCTCTTGCATGGCTAAAGTGAAAGCAACACTGACCATATCAGGAACTCCTGGTGCCTAGCTGAGGTGAAGGATGGGAATGGGGATGTTCATTTATCCCTGACAGCCTTGGGGCATTCTTTACCTGAATCGTAGTTTGAGTGGAACAGTACCATTGCTGGTGGAGTTTTGGAAACTCCAATAATTACTGACCTGGGTTGTGCCCAGCATGGAAACTTACTGACAACTAAAGCAAATCATTTCACAACCCTATAAAGAGTGGTCCTGAGTTAGGTCCTTTGAGCTCTCCTGGGTGGCAGTGAGTCTAACCTGCACCTCTGAGAGGGGCACTCCTGCAGCTCGTGAACTCCTTGTGTGATACTTGGAGGACTGTTGCTAAAAGCTGAGGATGGGGTCTCTGCAGATACCCCCAACCCCTTGAGACTCAATCCTCGCCCACTGAGAAATGCCAAGGCATTTGACACATTTCATTGACCCACAGGGGGGATTTTTAAAATGCATGTTTGTACATACAGATATGTATATATACACCTCTGTGTCTGCCTGCATGTGTGAATTGACTTTAACACCCTATGGTGTGGGAAGCTGGGGTCCAGCGCTCAGAAGATATCGGGACGTAATGGAAAGATAGTCACCCCCCTCCTCCATAGTTTATGGTAATGACCCTCGTAATTAGCCAATAGCACCTAGCTGTGATGAAAGCAGATGGGAGTGACACTGTGAACCTAGGTTATAAAGTGTCAAATTCTTCAGCAATAAATGCCATTTCTGCCATCCATCATATTGGTGTTGTATGCGGAATGGACCGAGTGGCCTGGGCTTGGCCACCATGCCGCTCCTGAACCAGGGTGTCTGCCTCGCATAAGGCAGCAAAGTGGTGCCGAAAACCTGGGATTCACATTCGAAAAGGGGATCCAAATCCGAAGAGCAAGTATCAACAGTATCAACTGGGAAATGGGAGTGGCGGTCAGGATGGCTGGACTAGTCCTGGCGGGAGAGACATTCCTGGGCTCACAAGGACGATGGAAGCACTGATAAAGGTCATATTTCAATTACATAAACAATGTAGTATAGATTGTAAACCTAAGGCTTTTACTCTTGCTATTGCAAGGCTTTTGTATATTGGGGTCATAAATCAGCTAGTAAAGATTATCCTAAGGTGTGGGACAGATATAGTAAAACCCTTGCTGAAGAAACTTGGAGGGCAGCAAAAAACTGTCTGTTGGCCACCCCGAAACTGGGGGTTGGTGCTGCTACCCAGACATTGCAGCCCCCAGACGAGAGCGGCTTGGCTGAGCTGAAGGGGTCACAAGAGGGCAATATATCCCCTCAATTCCCAAATCCCGATCTGCTCACAGAGAGACAGCAGAGAGCAGAAGTTTTTTTGAGAAAGTTAACAGAAGAAGCCAGAGGTGCTGCAGAGAAAGCCCGGGGGGGACCACCGCCCTACGTATCCCAAGATGGCGCTGAGCAAAAAGACAAAGAGCGAGGGGAAAATGTCCTTGGTGAGAACAGGGAACAAACACTGGCATTGATGAGCGCCCATGGTCGGGACGACAAGAAAGATAAAGTACATGAGAAAGAAAGAGAAAGTGAAGTGAAAGAGATAAGATGCGGGGGAGGTGTGCAGAGGGAGAGGGAAAGGAATGTAAAGGAGAGAGGAGGGAGAAGGAGCCGAGAGGGGGAAAGGAGCAGAGGGCGGAACAGAGAGAGGATCAAAGGGTGAAGTGAAGGGCGGAGAGAAGGGCGGGGAGAACCAGGAGGGAGGGAACAGCCCACCCACAAGGGATGTAGGCGGGGCCAGAGCCCAACAAATAGGCACGGGAAACTGGAAATAATGAGCCAGTCGAGTTCCGACTCTGACCGAGACACTAGCGAGGCGGAGACCAACTCCTTAGAGGAGGAAACAACAAAGATAAACAAGAATATCCCCCTCCACATTAAAAAATAACTGAGAGAGGATACTTCTCTCACAGACTGGGGAGAGATAAAAGCTGCATGTGCCAGCTGGGTCCCTTCAGCTGTGCTAGCATTCCCAGTCCAGGTGACAGATAGGGGACAGAGGATCCATTCAACAATAAATCCTAAACTGCACGGCTCCATCCTGCAGCAGCTGATGGGCACAGACCCGACAATGATTACCCTATGCCTATCAGTTTATAACTTCAGTGTTTCTAACGATTTTTGTGTGCAAGTTGTGATTGTTCCCAGGGTCCTGTACCACTCGGATAAGGAGTTAAACCTGCAGGCGGAGAGACCTACCCAACTTCAGAAAAGAGAACTGGTGACAGGTGTGACCATAGCAATGCTGCTTAGCCTGGGAGCAACTGGTGCTGCCACAGGTGTCTCTGCCATCGTGACCCAACAACAGAGACTGTCTCAGCTACAAATGACAATTGATAAAGACTTGCAGATAATTGAAAAACCGTGTGTTTTAAATAGGCTTGTGTCTTTAGGCAAGAGCCGACTAGAAAGGGTCAACATCCTGTTTGTAGAAAGACAACAGATGCTCTAAGAATGCACTTGGTCACCATGTGTGCCTTATGTTTGTTAATGAAAAACTGCGGTGTCTATTTTATAACTTTTTAGCCTTTTAGTTAAGTATAGTGTACCTTATATTTTACTCAAGTTTATGATACCTACTTTTAAAACTTTTAATAATATAGACAAGTTAGATAAAATGTTTAAAAATAGATATACATAAAATAACGTTAGAATTTTCAAGACTAATACACCTTATATTCTAGCAAATTTAGTTAGGCATAAGGAGGGGGGAAAATGTGGGAAGCAAGGGCTCAGCGCTAGGAAGATATTGGAATGTAATGGAAAGATAGTCACCCCCCTCCTCCATAATTTATGGTAATGACCCCTGTAATTAGCCAATAGCACCTAGCTGTGATGAAAGCAGATGGGAGTGACACTGTGAACCTAGGTTATAAAGTGTCAAATTCTTCAGCAATAAACGCCATTCTGCCATCCATCATATTGGTGTTGTGTGAGGAATGGATCGAGTGGCCTGGGCTTGGCCACCATGCCGCTCCTGAACCAGGGTGTCTGCCTCGCATAAGGCAGCACTATGGCAAGTATAGCATAAATTTTGCCTTCTCAGATCTGTAAATAAGTCACTGTTGTGGCCATAAATTCTACAGAATCACTTTATAGAATGTTAAATTAGCCAATGATTAAGTGCTGATAAACCCTGTAGACATAAACTGTTGACCAGGTCTGGGACTGGTAAGATTGACTCAGCCACACTCAAACCATGTCAAGGGGTCATCTCTTAAGCAGGAGGTCCTGTCATGAGCCTCATGTCCCAGCATGAGGATCTCCTTTACCCTACGCACCCTTATCCTTTGCATCCCCAGTCTCTGTACAGATCATTCTAAAATTATTCCAAGCCTGTTTTCTTTTGTATGATTTGTCTTTGCACTGAGTAATACAGTGAAATCTTGCCACAAAACTTTTTTGCATTTCCCACAAATTTATAGTAAAATCTGCTATTGACAACAGCTTTGATGGTGATTCTTTAAGCAACTTAAGCCACTCATTTGTGACAATTTGGTATAGTCATCAGGATCCTAATTTGGGATTCATGACACCTGTGCATGAGTTACATGGTCTCAGATAAGGAAGTTGTGTGACCATGGGAGACTTTCACAAGTCCTACCAGTTAACATCTTCCTCTGTCTCTCATATCAATTTTCCTGCTATATTCACACTCTGCTGGTCCCATACAACCCCTTCCTTATGCAATTGCTCTGTCCTTTTCAGTAAATATCCTTGTACTACCCTGTTCATTGATGGTTCAAATTCCAGCCCAGGAAATCATTAGTTACCTGCTTCTCAAAACTCAGGACTGATCCTGCCAAAGGCAGCAGCAGTTTTCCTGCTGGTTGTGTAGAAGTTCGGGTTCATCCCAAAAATTCCTGTGTGATCACAGTTTTCCACATCAGTTTGCAGTTACTCTGTAGTTATTGCAGTTATATTGCATTTTGGTACTTTTGATCCACTTTCAGAAGCTTAGATCTGAAGGCTTCTCCTGTGAGTATCTGCAATGTGGCAGAAGAGGCACCTAAACCAGGAGACAGGTTTCCACTGGTTGTGGTCAGCCTGTGCCTCAGTCACTGCAAAGCAAACCTCTCTGTCTCTGAGACAGGCTTTTCCTTCTCCCCCATTCCCAGGGGTGTGCTGTGTTTTACAGATATATTTGTCAGATAAACCTACAGTGTTACATTAACCTGTTCTGTGTTTAAACAGAATGATCTGACAGTAGTTGTTCACTTATTTCAATCCATTTTGATACTTATTCCACATTTTCATCTTGTCTATAAAGCTTGTCCCCTCCCCATGCCTCTTTGCTGTGTAAAAGAACATTTTTCTACATTGAATTATTTGATTTCATGAGATTTTCCAAGTGACTTGGCACAGACACTTTTCAAATCACTTGGGATATAAGTGTCTGCATCACATTTGTTCTGTCTCTTCTTCCCATTATGTGCAAGCTAGCAGGCAGAGACCTTGCAAATACCACATTCTCTCAGCCTCTCTTGAAATTTCATCACATTTCTTTGAAGAAGCATTAATGTTCATACATTGGAAATGATCTATCTTAGTGCTGAAATCCACAGGCACAGTTTGTGTTTTATATCCATGATTTCCAGGTCTTGCTGCACGGGGCCTTGAAAAGTCGTGCAGCTGGCTGGTAGCAGTGGCCATGCTGGGCTGTTGATCCTGCATTTCATATATTTCTTTACACTATAGTCTTATTTGAATAAAGCACCCACAAAGTCTTTTTTATTCTCTTTTCACCTCCTGCCTCCAATATTTTCAGACCCTGGCATGCACAGAACCTGTTGCTTCTCTAAATTCACCGTGTGACTGGAAATGTGGTGGCCCGACTCCCACGCCCTTGTGTCCCTATCAGCTTTGGTCCCTCATCTAGGAAAGGTATTTTTTGATATCAGTCACTCTGGTCTGTGAGCTTGGATCTTTGAATGCCTCCAGCAGGGAGGAGGTGAAGGGCAGCTGGGTGTGGGAGTGAATAATGGCGGTGCTGTCAGACACCTTCTCTGCCTTCCAACATGCTCTGCTGGGAGCCAAAGCACGTGCTCCCATGGATTGAGGGGACTTAAATCTGTCTCTGGCAGGTGTTCTAGTGAAGTGAAGGTATTCAAATTCCTTCATGGAATTTTCTGTTAAAAAATTAGAGCAAAAAAGAGTATGATCACTCTTGACATATTTCAATTCCTGACAACATAGGCTCCAAATGTTCAAAATTCATGTCAAAATGTGTTCTCTTACTGACTTTTATGAGTATGAGACACAGTCAAAGAAAAAAGACAAAACACAGCACAACAAACTTCCCTGGGGGAAGAGCCAGGTGTGCCAGGAATCTCTATGGAGATGGTTATTATCTACCTGGGAAAGTTTTCTTTTTCCCCTGGCTTAGATTGCTCTGCCAGTCAGAGGGAAGCATTCCCACAACTGGAAAATGAGGTGGAAATGGGGTGGCGGGATGGGATACCATTCCCTTAGTGCCCCAAAGAGCTGCCCATGCCCTGATGCGGTGTCAATGCTGGGCTGACCACAGGGCACTTGACCTCTTCCCAGCCCTTGGCCCCTGACTGGGCTTCCCAGTCTTTCCCTGCTCTCCCTGCTGGCACAGGTACTGAAAATTTGCCAAACACCCCTAGGATCCTTCCCCACTGTTTTTTTTTTTTTTCTGCAGCACCTGTCTGAAGTTAATCAGTTCGTCTTCTGCCCAGTTCGCTCTTTGATGATACTAATCAAGTGGTGGGAGGATTTGTTATGGCTGTCAGTGATACTCTGATAAAAGCAATCTCATTCAGTAGGAGGAAGTGCTGAATGATCTAATTATGGTTTTATAAGGAATAGATGGGATGGCATCTTACTGGTAGGATGTGCCCTGGTACAATGCAATCATAGACTCATAACTAGAGATTTCCATTCAGGATTACTAGGACCCTATATGATGACGATTTGCTTATAACAGAGAATGTGCAAATAGGATTTTCAGTTAAAGCAGTGTTTTTCCAACAGACATTGGGTACGAGTGTTTTTCTTTTTTTTCCTTTTAATGTGGGCTTTAATACATAGAGGCAGACATAGAAGTAGTAAATTAAAAACAAACAAACAAAAACAATTATGGAAACCAATTAGGACTATATTTAGCATGAAAAATAACTCTGTGGTTATGTTATTGGTATTCCGTGCCAGAGAAATCTGGTGCCCTGCACTACCAGTGACTCCCGATTCCTTGACTTGACAGGGGTATTCTGCTCACAACTCAGGTGACTTATTTAAGCCATACCATTTTAAAAAGTCTAAGTTGGATAAAATAGGACAAATCTACCTCATTAGAATTAAATTGGTCTGATTTTCAACTTCTCCTGAGAATTAGGCATATATAAACCAGGATAAAACATTTTTAAAGGCACCCACAGGCTAGACCTGTCTTGACAATTATTAGTGGCTAAAATCACAGTCCTACTAATGGAGAAGAGGGTGAGGAGGAGGAGGGTGAGAAGCAGGGCAAGGCAGTCTCACAGCTGGGTAGTGCAGGCTGTTCCCAGCATTGGATCACAGTGTGGGCTACCAGCTGCTGAAGGTGGGCACTCCCCTGCCCTTGTAGCCCCAGAGGGAAGTAAGGCCTGAGGTTGAGGACACTCTTTAAGAGAAAGAGTCACCTCCTGCCTCAGTAGAAATATCCTGGTGATGGTGAAAGGTCCTTGGTGCCACCCTTTAGTTTATGAAGTGTGTAAATGTGTGCCTTGCTGAATGCAGTCACTATGAATGCCTGGAGGCTGTTCATCTCCTTCCTCTGCTTTTTCAAAGATCTGTTTCCAGCCAACACTGTACCGCCCCCCACCCCCAAATATCCCTTCAGCTTTCTGTTGCAGTTCACTTTTTTCAAGCTGACCTTGCTTTTTTTTCTGCCTTTAGTGCCTATTTCTAAACCCTGCCTGGCTGCAATAGCTCACACATATGCATGCACATGCTCAAAACCCTTCAAATAGCACAACCCCTTTTGCAGGTGCACCAAGTGCTCAACAAAATGTTCTGTAACTTGCTCTAGGGGCAGGTCCTGCCTGGTCCCAGGGGCTCTTCCCACAGCAGCTCCATTTCTCAGGAAGAGAACAGAATTGCTTCATCCACCAAATCTGGATAAGGAACAACTACCAAATTTACCACTTCCCTCTAATTTCCCAAAGACAAAAGAGCAAAAAACAGGACCAGAAAGTACAGAATTTAGTGATGAAGTTTTGTGTAAGAGGGTAAAAAATCCTTTCAAAACCCAGTCTACCCAGTCTTTTCAATCAGGGAAAGTACCAGCAGAGCACCTTGGACAGAGTGAGTTTCTCCTGCTTCTGTCTGGAGTTATTTGTCTTCTTGTCCTGATTCTGGTGGTAATGATGGACTGGGAAGCAGGGGTCAGAGGTATGGCAGAGTGCCTGGTGCCCACTGACCTCCATGGGCCTGGGCAGGGATTGAGCTCTAACGCTGACTCTGCATTCAGTGTGACTTTGTAACCTGTCAGGTTAGGCAGTGCCTTTGGCTGTTCTCAACATGATGCAAATGGCATCATGAGGCACGTAGAAAATTGCCCCAAACTACACTGACACGCCTAAATAGGTGTGAAATATCCCTGCACTGCAACAATGCAACAGCTTCTACGGGTATCGGGTATCTCAAAGGAATGGGTGTAATGTACATGAAAAATTACCCCTGTCCCAGCAAACTGGGAAGGCAGTGCCTCTAAGTGTTAGGAGAATACAAACAATATTCTGAGCTGCAGCATGTCACCCTTCTCTGCAAGCACAGAGATGGCCAGGTCCTGCTGCGTGCCCTGCTCAACAGAGCCTGCAAAATTGTCTGCTCAGAGCTAGTGCCAAGCTTGAGCCTGGTCCTTTTGGTTCCAGCGGGACTTTTCCTATGGTCTCAATGAAGCATGAGACCTTCTGATACCAGATATACATATTTGGAAATGATTGTAAGAAACCCTAAGTGAGTGGCTTGCATGCTGCCCTCAGGGAGGGAACAAATGCAGGATTTCATATTAGCTAAAATACATTTGCATACAACTCTCTGGAGAAGTCTGCTGCTGGAGATGTGATGTTGCTATTGCTTTCACAGCACTACCACACACCATAATTATCTTTGCAGAGAGCATCACTTCCTAATGTCCCCACAAAACACCCTCAGCAGCAGGAAGGTCAGACATGCCTGTTAACTTACAGAGGGAGGGAAGGGGAGCTAGACAGTGCAAACTGCAAGGACTAAAGCTCATGTAACCTCCAGCCCTCATGCAGAGCAGAAATATGGGGTGGGAAATGTCTTCCAGTGGAAAATGTTAGTCTGACAACATTCAAAGTGCTCTGGGAATGGGCAGGTAGTCAGGTGAGTGGGCAGCTCTTTTAGATATCTGCACACCCGATTCTATCTGTCCTGTCTGGATCCCCTAGATCACGCCTCAAAGGTTGTGGGCAGAACTGAATGCACAGTTATCTGCTACTGCTGACAGCTTGATTCTGATCATAATAACAGCTTAACCAGTAAAATGATTTCTAATAAATACTGGATGTGATATTTTTCTTTTCCAACTCTAATTTCAATCAGAAAAATGGCAATTTCCCCCATATTTTTATTGCTGTGCACTCCCTTCCAGCTGCCATATGAGGCCTTTAAAGGTGCAAAAATCTAAATTAATAGGAAACTGTGCCTTAATTTTAATTATTGTAAAAGAATTAAGAAAAAGCATCCTACCTCTCCCTATCAGCATTTAAGCAATAAAGATAAATACTGTAATAGTTATCTTCCTTGCACAATTGCTAAAGATAATAATTAGGACTGTTTAAACATCACTGGAGACACTTTGGGAAATCAGCTGGGAGGGAAGGTACAGCTGTTCAGATAACATCTTCTTTGGCAAGGAGTTCAGTACAAGCCTCTTATAGACCATCATGTTGTTTATATTAGTTGAATGAACTTAGATAAATACTAACTTACAGAAGGTGGCCACAGCAGAAATTCTACCTGTTGCTTGCTGAGCTTTGCTATGATGAAGGAAGCTTCTTGAAGAGTATATAGAATAGCCAGTAAGAGAAGGCTTTGCTGATCAGATTTTGAGACACTTTTAAAGTGCCTCTCTCTTTTAAAGAGATTTAAATTCATGGTCATTTATCCTGTTTATATATATGCAAATTAAAAAATGTGTACAAAATGTTCTGTTGCAAAATTGGGTATTACCTCATTATTCTGTCAATATTAAACCGATCCCTTGGCTGTTAAAAAAGTGGTGTTTTCCCAGTGTTTCTGGGGCTATTCTTTGTGGTGGGTAGAATTTGGAAAAGCCTTGGGGTCTTATAGCATAGACCCAAAGAGAGCTTATCACTGAGAAGGTAACAGACATGACTAAATGAGACAGCAGCACTCCTGATCTAACAGAGGAGTGACTTGAAAAAGGTCATTGCAAGGATCAGTGGTAGAGCCAGAAAACAGATCCCAATCTTCAAGGCCTGAAATAATTAAAGCTGCATATAAATTAACCTTGCCTGGTAGTAACTGTAGTGACTAGCTGCCTTTCCTCCACCACTGCGCAAATGAAGGGAAACGTAAGAATGCAGACTGAAAATATGGTTAGGGACTTAGCTAACCAGTTTGTGGAAATTCCTGACAGTTTGTGAAAGAGTGAGGCTGAATGAATCTTTGCTTTCAGGTTTGAATCAGTGGCCAGAACCCTCCAACCTTGTTTCTGAATTCTGCTCCTTTTTTGAGATACATTCCCCAGGTGTAATTTCCAAACAGCTAGAATAAATTAATTGGGGGACGAGACAAAGACTTAAAAGAAAAGCCTGTGAGAAAAGCCCTTTGCCTTTTTAGTCTTTATCACTGAATGTTATATGATACATAAGAAGAATATAATGTCTTCCATCACACAGCTGTGATCCGACCTGTAGTCCCATATAAAAGGGATCGGCATTAAATTTAGACAGCAAGTGAGCTTGTCATGGCCAGCCAGTGCTGTAGCCAGGCGCAGGCTGAGGGGAATGACTGGGGGTCTGCAGTGCTCTTGGCAGTGTGATTTCGGTAGAGCTGTGGTACTGTGAGCAGCGTGTGGGATCAGCCACAAGAGAGGAAACAGGCTCAATGCAGATGTGAACCAGCCCTTCACCTCCCAAGCGTTTGCAATGTGTGTGTTCATCAGCAGGTGTCACTACGCTATCGGCTGCAAAAGTGTCACACCACGGCTGTGAAATCATTTTGAGCCTGCACGAGAGGTTGTTTTGCTGTGGGCTCCAGGGGTATTTGCTGAATAGGGAACATTCCTGGATGGATCTTCCTTTCTTTCTCTTTTAACTAGCTTATCAAAGAAGCTACCTTTTTACTTGCTTCAGAAACATTGCCCTCAAAATGTCTCCTTGGGATTTAATGATATGCTTGAGACTTCTATCAAGCGTTTGGTTGCTCCAGACGAAACAGTAGTAGGTAGAATGTGGTTCAAAGCCCCAAAGCCTGTGATAATTAATTCTCCTTGTTGTGTGGTGTTGGCATGCTGTGTTCTAGCTATTACAATATTAACAGTGTGAGCACAGTGGCAGTGAGTGAAAAGATGCATCTGATGTCTCACTGTGAGCTCTCTATTACCAGGGAGCTCCCTGTTGTTACAGCAAAAGTGATAGGGAGGAGAATGAGTTACAGTGGACCAGGTAGAAACGTCCAAAAGATGCTCTGAAGACTGATTCCTACCATGGCTTTAAATGGACCTGGAGGATAATGCATGGATTAACACTGAGCTACCTCTTCTTTAAATGGGAGACAGCTGAAGATGGCTCGTGGAGAGTGGACATATTTAGATTTTGTGAATATCCAAGCCATTTCACAGATGGAGCACAAGCATAAAGCACTTTATATTTGAGGCTGTGCTTGGTTTTGCTAGAAGGGCTGTGCTTTCAAGGTCCAGTTAGTCAAAGACCTCAAGGGCACAAACTCCCAAAGTGAGCAGGTGGAGACAAGGAAACAAAGGGATTGAGATCAAAGTTAAGAACAAAGAGAGTGATTCTTGGATTACTGGGTGGTTTTGTTTGTGTATCTCATTTGGTAGACTGAAAGAAAAATTGCCTTACATATGGTTTTTACAATTTTATTCAATGCCAAATTAAGTAAATACCGAAATTGTGCCAGAAAATAACTCTTCATTATTAGAACAGGTTTAATATCTAATGGGAAAAAAGAGATGTAAGGTAAAGTTCCCAAACCTGCTGCTTTCTGGAAAGAGGCAACTTTTTTATCATCTATATTTCAGTTAAATAAAATGCAACTTGCAAATTGCCACCTGTTGTCATTAGCAGTATTTGCTACTTATTTTCTGCATTCATTCAAATCCCACTTTTAGGGCCTGGCACTTCCAAAATTTCTTTGAGTCCTGCTTCTTTGCCAAACATTGACTCCTTTAGGCTCAAACTGCTTTCAAAATTGATTTTTGTGGGTGGTGAATCTCAGCCCAGATTTCAATGCGTTTGTACATTATGGCCACTGACCACACATGGTTTTAAAAATAATAGCAACAACAAAAGGTATGACAATGACATCTCATCATGGCAAAATAACATGTGGGAGTCTTGTATGACTATCCTTGAATCAGGCTATATGCATACAAGGAATCTTTTCTAAAAGTGTTATATGGAAGTGTCTTTAGAAGATTGAATTTAGCATTTCATTATAGGCCAGCACCTTTCTATGTCATTACTTGTACCTTGCATATTAGTTTTGCAACGTTTTAATTTACACTGGGGAAAGTTTAATTGGTTGTGGTATCAATACACATAGAGTCTTGATACAGGATAGCACAATCCTTTTATTTGTAGGTGTTTTCATTACAGGTGGTAAGGCATGCCTTGGTATTTAAGGACTGTTGTCAACAAATTATTTTAAGAGTAGGAATTCTGAGAATTTTGATCAAAATATTCAGTCCTGGATTGTTTTGGTTTTTTTTTCTTTGTCCTAGAAGCTGACTGTTTTCACTTATAAAAACAAATCTAAATGCCATGGAAACTGTGAAAGAGCATTGACCAGTTTATTCTTTCCTTTCCAGTGTGAATTGTGGCACTGTTTTGAATTGAGCACTGCTGAATGACTTTTACCTCTCTGCTCTCTAGCTGGCACTAGTCCCTTTACTCAGAGAGCAAATTTACTCAAGCTTATTTAGAATAATGGAGCTGGACTATGACCATCTTGAAATTCTAAATGCTGGAGGTTAAAAAGGGATCAGTTACAATTGCCTCTAATCTTAAAACAGTAAAGGATTAAGTGCCAATACCTTCTTACCAGTCCACAAAACACCCCTGTCCTTAAAGCTTGCTCCTGTTCTTTCTGAACATTGTTCACAGGGAGTTCAGTGCTTTTTTTAAACATTTATTTGCATCTTTTTGGTAAAAAACAATCTTTTAGTTAACTTTTGGACACAGATTTTGTTCTTCTCTTATTCATCTATGTTCAGCTTTCATAATACATTAGCATTTACATTATCTGCAGCATTTGAGTAATACTACAGTAAACCCATTTGCCACAGGAAGAACTGCTTGCTGAGCTCTTCAAAGATGTAATGGTGCATGTGACATTTGCTTGGTAGAGTTTTCCAGTTCTCCAAAATCACGTTGTATTTGTGATGTTTCGTTCTTTGAGGTTTCATAAAGGACTAACCGTCTGCTTGCCTGATACATTTGCAATGATACCTGGTAGCACTTCATGATCAGATCTCTTCAGAAAAACCAGATGCTGAAGTGCTGGCAATTGCAAGAGCATCAAAAACTCATCCGCTGCTTCACAAATGCATTGGTTTCTACCACTGATAGCAAAAGTCCCAAAGAAGCACTCTATCTTCTCACATTTTCTGTAGCCTCCTTCTCAAGGTTGAGAGCCTGAAAGCAAGTTTGGAGTTTGATTTTAACATAGACCGTGCATGTCATTCAATGTTGCAGTCAGCAAGCTCAGGATCTCGTCCAGGGAAGCAGCAGGATTCTGGGGACCAGCATCAAACACCAACGAGACGGGCTCCCGGTTCATGAAACCATTTATTCAGCATGGGAACAAACTCAGGTCCAGAACAGAGAGCCCTGAACAGAGGCACAGCAGGGGTTTTTGAGGGACAGAACCGAGGGTGTCCACCTTTGAGGGTGGAGTTCAGGGTCAGGGACCATTAGAAACACACCAAGGGAGAACCCCCCCAGGGACTCAAACCCAATCAGAGCACCTGGGCCGCCCTTCACAAGGGGTATGGGGTGGAACAATGTTAACTCTTTGTCTCCCTGAGGCCGCTGCCACAATTCAACTTCAAGATCTCAACACAGTCACGTCTGCTTGTTGGGATTTTTTAAGCCTTATGGGTAGTGGCTATTTTCTGAATTTCATAGTTCTATTATCATACCTGCCATGGGTCCTGGGTTGAAATGGTCCCCTCGCTCCTCTTGGGTGTATGTAGAAAGTCAGACTGCCTGAAAGCTCCAGACATTGCTGCCTCTGAAGGAAGGAGATTCAGTGAGACATCAAAGAGAAGACAGCTGCACAGACATTTGCACCTGGACTGACAGATTATCTCATATGGGGATATCTACAGCAGTAGGATCTTTATAACAAATTTGTTAAGTTTTTATTTTAGTGTTCCTATTAAAGCACGTGTCTGTGTATATCTGTCCGTACTCAGATATATACAACAGATAAAATAGGCATGCAATCACAGACAATGCATTGGAGTCACCTGCTGCTTGTGTGTTTGCAGCTGGAACCAAGAGCTCTCAGGAATGAAAGTTGAAGGGGCCAGGGGAAAACTTTATTCAGCTCCTTTTGCAAAGTTTAAAATGTTTCTGGAGGCAGTGGAAAAGACAAACCATCAGCCTTGTAACATCCTCAATTGGGTAGCAGAGGGGACTGACAAGATTGCTTGCAAATAAGGAACTGGCGGCAGCAGCATGTCTGAAAGCAGAAGATAAAATGGCATAGAGCTGTGGGAGGGAAGTGAAGAGGTTCCCAGATGCATGAAAATGACACAAATGTACAGGGATGGTGATTTTGGCAGGGGTGTGTAAAGGGTTGAAAGAGAGGTGCCCAAGGTACTAATACAGCTGTTCAGCACCTCTGTCATGGTAGCCACAAACATGTCACTCTTAAGAGTTGTAGTTATTCTTGTCTAATATTTTGTCTAATTGTCTAATACTTTGCTTAAATCCAAGCATCAGGGCTAAGCTTGCCCTTAAGCCTCATTCTGCACTCAGTGGATAAGGGAGCACTTTCAGAGGACAATTCACATTGTCTGCCTTGACTCAGTCTGCATTCATATTTCCTGGTATCTATTTATGCCCAGTAGATATCAAAAAAGCCATTGCAGTCACTTATTGACCTGAGACATCTGGAGTTACGTGGACTCAACCCTGTCCTTAGAACATATGTAAAAGTGCACAATGATACATGGGGACTCACAGTTTTGGCTACAGCAACTGGCATATTAATCTATGGACATTAAACTTCATTTAATAAGCTGTTATTTTTAGTCTGACACCAATTTTTCTCCTTCATTTTTTAATTTGCAGGCACTGCAATGGAGCATGAATCAATTCAAAGCACAAGAAGAGTGAAGGAAGAGTGGAAGAAATATCTAGAATAATTTCTCCCATATAAAGTTGTTCACTGGATTGAGTAAAGACAAATAGTTCTTGTAAAAAGGACAAGAAGGCTTTTGGAGTATTACAGTGGTATTATATTAAGTAACATGCTTGGAAAATGTGTGATTTCACTTCTATTTTCATACAATTAGTTTGCTACCCTCCTTTAGTGTGTCCCACATTGCCCAAAACCAGGCTGAAAGCCTCACCCAGTTTTCAACTATGAACTCCTGAAGGAGGAAAAGGTGAGTTTGTTCACTTTGTGCTTTGAGCTCCTTCAGTAAGTGGCCTTCAACTGTTAGCCAACACTCTCAAAGCTATCTCTAGGCAGTGATTCCTCTATATGCATAATGATAGCAGATTATTTCCCTTTAGGTCAGTAGAGTCCCATAAAGACAGAGAAATTTTGTTGGTATTGAGTGTATGCCATGTGATTTGTTTTGCTTTTTGTGTGAAAGCTTTGCTATCTTTGGGCTTTCAAAGCTGACAGTGAGAGCTGACAGTATGCTGCTGTTTTGGAATGCACCATCAAAAAAATAAAGAAATCTTAGTCTACTCCCATAGTTAAAAGCACTGCGGCTTTCTCTCTCTACCGCCACCTTTTCACAGAATATCTCACTTTTTTATTCCTTATCACTTCTCAGCATATCCTAGAGCTCATGTATGATTTTGTTTTTTCAGAAGCATTTTAAATGCCTCCAAAATCATTAATTACAGTGATCTGAGCCTTGAAGAATAATTTCACTCAGAAACTCCCCTAAATCTTTCCTATTAGGGAATAGGGGTTCCACTTCAATGGAGAGAAAGACATGTTTCTAGGTGGTGCCAGTGTGAAATTGTTATCAAAAAACCTCCTATTCCATTGTTTTCCCAATGGAAATACAACCCACCTGTCTGGTTCTGGCTGGTCAATCTTGTTTTATCTCTTGTAAGAAAAATGGTGTTTCATTCAAATGGAAAATCACTCCTGATACCAAACACTGCTTTGGAATTGAGGAGGTAGATCCAGAGCTTTTTATTTCATCTATAAATCCTATTGCTTATGCTGCATGTTAATTTCTTCCATGGCATGGGTTCTAGAGGATTTTGCATCACCTAACACAAAAAACATCACCTTAGCCTTGATCTAGTATACATTGAAAGTTTGACCACATTTTAAAAATTCTGGTAATCTGTGACCCAATGGAATTTAGAATATCTGATAAAACCTACTCCTGGGATTTCTTTGTAACTTGACCATGAAGCTTCCATTTAAAAGAACACTCTGTCTTGGTTTAATATGCATCTGCAGAAAGCTTCTAGATAAATTAGCAATAAAAATAAAATATAATTATAAGCAAACACACACAAATTCGTCTCTAAATCAGTCCACATTTAGTTGCAGAAAAAAGTGAGGAGTACTTGGTGAAAGTTAAAGTATGTCTTCTGAAGGTGTCTGCAGCTTCAGATGAACAATATCAATTTATGTGGATTTTAATGAAACTTAAACATTTTTGAAAATCCAAGCTGCAGGCCTTTCCCTGGATAGGGAAATAGGCAAATAGGCATCTGCCACTCTTGTGTTTCAGCAGTCCAACTTCTCCTTTAAAACCATTTTAATTTTGGCTAGCTGTAGTGAGTACATCGAGGAAAATTCAGCTTGAAACAAAGGCCCTGACTTCCAGTAACACTGTATTACAGATCTTCTCATCATTTTCCTACCTGGTCTTGCACAAAAATATGACATATACAACATGGTCTTTCTTTCTGGCAGCCTTAGGAAGGTTTCATCAGCCATCTACAGTTCTAAGTATACTTTTGTATAGTATCTTGCTGATAGTTTTTGTATCAGCAAGAAAATAGAAGCGACACTTAGAAGCAGCTTTCTTCATCTGGGCTGCTGTCAATAAATAATATCTCTTTGTTGCTGGTAATAACATCACTTGTAAAGGAACATTACCATGTCGTTTTTCTTGCTGTTTTTTGTTTCAGAGTCAATGACTGGAAAGCAAAGTAACTGAACAAATGTTCCCTAATCTTTTCCTATTTTGGTGTTTCTGATTTTTTGTATGTGTATAAGGTGATCAAAGCACAACCTGAATTAGGATTTTTTACTGTCCAGAACCTTTCATTGACAAACAAACCAGGTTTTACTTAGAAGACTGAGATGCAACAACCTTTATCAAAAGTGAGAAACTGAATTTGCCTCATATCAAGTCTGATTTGAAAGTTTCAGTTGTAGGTCTTTGTACACAATCAATTTGGATGCAAAAATGTATCATCTAAGAGTTGGTTAGAGCATGATGCTAATAGTACTAAGGTCACAAGTTCCATCCCAGTATGGGCCATTCACTTAAGAGCTGGACTTGATGATTTTTGTGGGTCCCTTCCAATTTTGAATATTATGTGAAATTCCTTAATTCTGTGACGGGAATTCACAGGCAGAGATCAGCCTAACTGTATCAGCAGCAGCAGCAGCTGCAGCTCCCTTTTCCTGTATTGCTCACAACATTACACTCATTGCCAATTACTCTTATCTGTCCTATTGCTACATGGTGGGAGGTAGAGCACTGAAAATATATATCCACAGGGAAATAAAAGAAAGCAGAATTTCTCTAAAGATTTCTCAGTAAGTCTGAATCCAATTTAGCTTGCTGGGCATGCTGCAGATGGAGTATGTGATTTGCAAATCTCTCAAGCAGGAGCCTATTTGTTACTTTATTTGACTATTTTACCTGCAATTGCGTTCACAAACTTGTCTGTCTCTTGTAAATGGGGTCTATTTATCAACTCAGGTCTTTCCTGGTGCTTTGGTGCACTTTTATTACCTGCTTTGCACTGTTCTTTGGAGCCTTGCCTGCAGTGCCATCATATGCATATGCACCCCTTCCTCACTTGGAGCTGAACATGAGATGCTCCACTACATCTGAAAGCAGGTATTGCCTGTGAGACTTTACATAGTTTTCAGTTTCACTAAATTACCCTGTGATGTGATTTGGTAAACTCACTGCAAATACAAGATGTGTGGCTTTAGGGCTCAGCAGGGAGTTCTTTCCCTACTGTGTTTTCTGCTTAGCTGTGATCTGACAGCAAATGTAATTCTGTTGCTTTTATGGGCTTGTACGGGCTATTATTTCAAAACATTGTAGGTCACAGAGATGATCTACTCCTCAAATTGGGTGGATGGTTTTAGAAAAGCCTCTCTGAACTTTAGCCTTTCATACCCCTATGGGCAGCAGTCAGGTGTGAAACATTGCTCTGTATTTACTTGTACTGATGTCAACAAAGAGGAATTACCAGCAGATGACCTTGCTCTTCACAAGAGATCATGACATTTCAGCATTTCTATGTACTGATGCTGATTAAAGATAGGATAGGTGCTCCCAGAAAGAGCCTGAGGAGGATGTGCTTGCTTGCTGCTGGAATTACCTCTCCTGGAGCTGTCTCAAAAGGTACCATAAAAATTCCTCAGCAAGCAGGGACGGAAGGTAGATGAGCTGATGTTACTGAGCAGTGTAGATTTTCACAGAGATGCTCTCAGCAGAAGCAGCAGATCCTGGCATGGCCTTGGAGGGTAACTCGTGTGTGAGGGCTAGAAAAGATGTCCCCAGAAGTGGCTCTGCTCTGTGTATGTTCATGGGACAGAACTCAGTGCTCGGCATGGATCTTAGGATCTTGGCACTCAACTTAGGATAAAGTAAGAGCCAATGTTTAAGGATGGTTCAAAAAGCTGCCAGATATGGTCCTTTTTAATAAAAAAAATCGATCTTACCTCTTAAACAAATTACTGACACCATCACCTGCTGTGGACATGCAGAGTTATTCCTGCCCAACTGCTTTGCTGCCCAGAGATAGCACAA
This sequence comes from Poecile atricapillus, assembly GCF_030490865.1. Classification (NCBI taxonomy): domain Eukaryota; kingdom Metazoa; phylum Chordata; class Aves; order Passeriformes; family Paridae; genus Poecile; species Poecile atricapillus. The sequence goes on from NC_081251.1 coordinate 35,755,727, forward strand.
CAGTGTTCCCAGCTCTCCTTATGTTGTCATGAAGCTTGACCAGCATGCAGCATCTCTCCCAAGGTCTCAGTTCACCCAGTCTTATGCTTATGGGGTCAAATTTTGGTCACACAATTAACTTCTCCAGCTCCAAGTTGTGATTGAGAGGAGTTACGTAACATGCAATGGATTGCAGAGAACTGCTTACTAATGTGCTGTGAAGGCAAAGAGAGAGAAAAATAATCAAACATTCTTTACTTTGAATTTTTTTTAATGATTGCCTCTGTTTTTGAAGTGTTTGGATCATGTCTTGGAGCTGGCAATCATCTCTGGAGGTCTTGGTGCTTCTTTTCCACTCAGTCATGGTTAGCTCTCATTCTTGATTCAAAAAATTACCTGTCTGGAGTGTACAGGGATGCAGGTATGCTGCACAGTCCAAAAGGAATCCTTTGGGCCATTCTATTTTTTTCCAAGGACACTGCCATAGTTGTCCTTCACATTCTGATTTTTTTGTTGTGCTTCTTGAAATTTGATTCAGCTATATGAACAAGATGTGAAGGTAAGGTTTCAAAGCTGAGGGTTCACACAAAGAAAGATGCCTTAGCATCACATACCAGGCTCTGCAGGCCTTGCTGAACCTTCTGACAGGAGGCTCACTTGCTCTTTTTTCTTCCCACCTGGGTGTGGCCTTTCCCTACATCAAGTATTGCTCTTCTATGGTTGTTACTCTGGTATCTGCTGATTCATCTGCTACCCCTGGATGGTGGAAAACAGTTTTCTTGTCTTCTACCATGACCTCCTGGTGTTCAGAGCTTTTGTCTGATATTAGCAGAAGGATTTTTTGGACAGTTTTACCATGGCCCCATTTCCATCCAGCATTGCCTTGAATCCTGGTTCGTCAGATGATGCTGCTTCACTGAGACTGGATGATTTACTTTTGACAAAGCACAGCTAATCCTTATACAGCCAAATGTTAATGACTGTAGCCCTGAGTTACATCTGGCAGTGGTATTTCTCCTGTACAGCCAGACAGAATAGAAAAGTTTGGAATTTCTCCCTATGCAGATTTTGAATTTTGATCAGAGAAAAGAATCAAAACTGGATGTTTTGTAGAAAAGTAATCATGGGTCTCATCTGAAATGTGGGTTTTCCACTCTTTTCACCTTTGTCTTTTACAAAAAGAGGGTCATCAACTCTAATTTTCCAGGTTTCACAGAAATATCTATTTCTTAAGAATACTTATTCTGTCATCTCCCCAGGCTGTGCATGGAGGAGTTACTGTAAAATTTTCCTTTGTTTCCTTTATTCCACCTGGAAATGTGAGCTGGAGGGTTTGCATCCCTTTGAACTGCCAGTGGTGTGGGTAGGAGTGGGGAGGACAAGAAGCAGTGATGTATGTAGTGGGTGCTGCAGCCAGAAGGACAACCTGACAGAAGGAAGCTTTTGCATCAACCCAGATACCTCTTTGAGGCTGGGATCAGAGACATAAGCCTGAAAGAAAGAGTTTCATAATAACTGGAATCAAGTCTTCCTGACGTAGTAGCCTAGTACATACTGTTTAATTTTACATCTGAGCTTTTTGCATGGCTTAGGTAGGCTATGACCAAATTAAAACAAAATTTGTATTTTGTGTTGCCTGGCTGGACATGAATGATGAAACTGCTAAATCAGGTCTGGCCTGACAGGAGGGATTTCTGTTTTCTTAATGAGCTAATTATATTTTTTCTTCCAAGTCATTTGCATTATTACGTGACTAGGTGTTCAATACTCTCTAACACATGGCCAGCATTGCACTGTGAGCTGGGATAATGGCCATGTTCTCATTGTCCATTTTAATTTGGGAATCAGACAAATTACAGTTTGGCAAACTAAAGTTATATGCAAATGTTAATAAGCACCTCTGCACAAAATGAAGATAAACAGAAGCAGAAAACATCCTGCATGTCCCTTCATATATTTCAGAGCAGCTTTCATTCCTAAAGGCTTGCTCAGACTAGCCATTCATGTAAACAATAGCCAGTATTTATGTAATTTCTACAGAACACTTTTGAAGACTTTTGGTAGTGAAGGCTGCCTTCTGGAGACTCATGACATTCAGAAGAGGTTTGGTACGTGACCTGGCGAGGGTGCAAAGAAGCACTGGTTGCCCACCAGCACCCTGGATGAGGCCACCTTGATTCAGGGAAGCAGAGAAGAGGTTCTTCTTTGATGTATACAAAGTTTGAAGTGCCACTTGCCCTTTGGGTTTTTTGATCCTGACCCAGACTGGTTTTAAATAAAGATGTAGTCTTGCTGCTCTTAAATCCAGGAGATCTGCATCAGGAAATCCTGCCCAAATCTTCCCTGACTGAAAAATTCAAAACTGCATCTTCTGAGAGGAGCATGGGTTCATAGTTGCAGCTTTTCTTCCATTCTTGCACTGATGTTAACAGTGCTAAACCACAGGAAAGCAGGACAAAACAATGTTGGCAAATGCTCTCCTTAGTCTGTGTGTGTGAGGGAACCCAACCCTTACTCTTTGTTTATTTAAAAAAACAAATTATACACACGCTTGTCTGCAAAGAAAGTTAGGTAATTCAAAAGCAGATTCTCCCATTAAATGTACAGATGATTCTTCTATTGCAGCAATAATTTTAATAGGATGAACATACACAAATTCTGCTTGTTCCCTGTGTAAGATTACCATGAGTTGGTGCTAAAGATCATAGCACGTAATGTGTAGCCTTTCAGACACTGCAATAAATTGCTAGCCCTGCAAGTTTTTCTTGGTGGACCAGTCTCAATTATTAGAGAATTTAGCAACAGAAAGCATCAGGGAATGGCAGGCTTTATTTTTTCATGCAGAGTATTTATGCTTTTTATAGTAGCTAATCCATCAGGTTAATTTCATTGCTCGGGCAGGAATGCAGGCAGCAGACTATTTCAGGAGGGCAAGCAGCAGTCCCACAGAACAGGATCTTGTAGACTACATTTTTGCAGATAAGCTTTCAATTATCTCCCCACTTTTGCTGGATGCGTGCAAACTCCTTTAGCCTGTTGTGCAGCTAATCCAAGTCCAGTGAAACCAAAAGAGAATTTCCCCTTGGTTTCAGTGAGCTTTGGACCAGGTTTTGTGAGTCACTGTTCATTCATGAAAAGGACCCGTTGCCAAAATGGGTGTCAGTGGGGTGGATGGTCGCATGCTATTTTGACATGCTCCATTACTCCTAAACACTTCTGCAGCTGTTTTAAACTGTAATGTATGCCACTTTTCCACTCAGGGTTGCTATAAGGAGGACCTGGGTCGAAGAGGCATAAGTACCAAAACTATGTACCTTGTGAAAACAAGAAAACTGTCTTGACATGATCTGCCCCTAATATCAAGTCAGGGTAAAAATGCCACCTATTAAATATGTTTCTCCCATATACATTTTAAAAAAATCTTCTTTAACCCAGGAGATTTGATAGCACTAATTATTAAAGCAGCAGGATATCAGACATGGAGGGAAGTATGACTTTATTTCTAGCACTGAAAAACAAAGTGTCAGTCTCTGCCAAGCTCCACAGGGTGTTGTTTTACTCCTCACTGGACTATTCTCTGCCTGACCCCATGCTGTTATGTGTGGTGTCATTAGATGAGAACCAGAAAACAGATAACTCTTAGCTGAAAGTACTTGTTCCAAAAGAGAACAAACTTTTGGAGTATCTTTATTTGTATGAGCTTCTTGATCCACTTAAATTTCAACCTGATAAAATATTAGAGGCGGTGCAATACCATTAGTAGTCTTTATGCACAGATGAATGGTATTTTTGGTGTGGTTTCTTTTGGCTACCATAAGCACAATGAGCAGGAGCAGATTGTGGACAAAAAATAATTCTATAGACTACCCTCACAAGGAAACAATCTAAACAGATGAGCGGCTTCCTAGGATCTGAAGGACATCCAACTGTTCACCACTCACACTGAATACTGTACCTTTCACCCTAGATCCTATGCCACTTAGATCTGCAAATTAACACTTGAGCATTAAAAGTAGATGAGTTTTTATCTCATTAACTAGCTGGTGCTCTTGCTCTGACCAAGACCTCACTCTCAGGGGTTACAGACCAGCACGGAGCAGAGGTGGATGCAGGTAGGAGTGCCCTGCAAATGCTGGTTGACATCTCATTGTTGGAAGTTCCGTTGGAAGGGGCTCTCAATAAATCCCATAGCATTCAACACTGGGAAATAAGTCCTGCACCTAGGGAGGAGCAACCCCATCCACCAGTGTAGGCTGGGGGCTGACTGGCTGGGCAGAAGCTCTGCAGAAAGGGATCTGGGGGTCCTGGTGGACATGAGCCACAGTGTGCTGGATTGGGCAAGCGTAGCCAGTAGGTCAAGGAAAGCGTGTCTTCCCATCTGCTCAGCACTGGGGAGACACATCCAGAGTACTGGGTTCCATTTCAGGCTTCCCAGTACAGGAAAGACATGGCTGGTAAGCCAACCAGCTGTCTATCAGAAGAGATGGTATAGAGAATATGGTGCCAAACTCTTCTTGGCAGTGCAGTGGACAGGGCTACAACAAGACACAATAGGCACAAGTTGAAACTGGAAAAATTGTCATTAGATACAAGGGAAAATTCATTCATCGTGAGACTAGTCAAACAGAGAAGTGGACTGCAATAGCTGAGAGACGTTGCTGAATCTTCCTATTCAGAGTTTTTGAAGCTCTGCTGAGCAAGCTGCTCTCGCTAGTCCACCTTTACGCAGGGGTCACAGCAGCTGTCCTCTGGGGGCGCCTCTGAGCCTCTGTGGATCTGTGACAATGAACTGCTGAATAAATCTTGTTCAAGACTGCTGCCAGTCTCCTTGTCTTCACACCTTGAAAAGCCTTGGCAGCAGAAGAGGCCACGACAGCTGTCATCAGGAGAAGGAACAGCTCCCTCCAAGGGCCAGGCTTGCCAAGTGACTCCAGCACAAACTTCTGACAGTAGCTGAGGGGAAACTGGGGAGTTAGTAGACTAGAAAAATATGAGCAAATGCTCAGGATCAAAAGTCATTGTAATGAAAACAGATAGAAAATCTGCAAACCTTTCCCAAGAAGTTTCCTTTCTAAGTAGGTTCTAAGTTTCAGGTGAATCCATCTTTTGCAGTGTATCTCCATACGCTGCCATGCAGAAAGAGTGGCAGCAAAGAGACCATCACTCATCTGTGTTCCTGTACTACTTAGAGGAGCTGAACTGTGGGCAAAGTAATCTGGAGGGGTGAAAGTGTTTCTGTTTGTGTTTACAGCTCTGCTACAACACAGATGCTTAAAAATGTTCCACTTGGCTAAAAATATTTTATATTCACAACTGGAAAGAAACACTTCACTATTATATCTCTTACTGACTTTTGCCCAGAGAAAATATAAATTGTTTGAAGATATAAGTGGCTTGTCCCTGGATAACAGAGAAATCCTGGTACTGTCCTTGCTTCCCTCCTTCCTTCTGTCCTGTACTGCTCTGAGTCAACACCATAGCAATAAGGAAAATTACGTGAGAAGCAACAGCCTTAAAAAGGAAAAGCATTTAAAAGCTCACTTTGCAAAAAGAGTTTCTTCCAAAATTTTGGTTTGAAATGAGGTACGTTGGTATGAATTGTAGACAAAAAAAAAAAGACATCATCTTAGGGATGGGAAGATGCTCTGCCTCATCAAATGTGCCTTACTTTGTTTTTTTCTCAAAATGCATCACCAGTGATTGCAAAAGAGTCTGAGGGGCGAATGCAAGCATTGCAAAAGGACATATGGAAGTGAGGAACTGAAATAATCTACATGCAGAACTGGCATGAGACAGCAGGTCATATTCATTTCAGTGCCCTGGAAGGGGCATGCAGTTCTTTCACCTCTAATTATGCAGCATGTTTTTGACTGAGATTTCTCCTTCCTTCAGCTGCACTTGTTAAAAGCATTTAAGCATATGCTAAGCTCTGTGTGTGAATAATGCTGTGTTCACTTAACAAAGGCACTAATGACTTAAGCTCCTTAAGACTTCTATTATTTCTTAGGACCCTTATTTCCTACTGTGGGAAGTACCATGACAAGCAAGATTACAACACAGTGGACAAAACTCCCTGGTGCAAAGTATAGGAGATGGAAAGACTTCTGAAGAAAACCTCTGTCACACTACATCAATTATCTGAGCCTGTAATATTAAGGCTCAGTTTTACTTTCATGTCACTGACACACAGCTTATAGGTATGCACCCATGTAGAAAAGATATGACAATAAATGTCATCACAGGAAACCCCATGCAAAGTTCTTTCATCTAATTGGAAACATGAAAGGAAAATTATGGGAACATCACTTCAGTCAGAAAGGTGTTCAGCTCAGAAACCTGCTCAGGAAATTTGTCTTGATCATGGGGTTGAAAAGAGGAAGCTGTCAGGCTCCTGAAATGCCTGGTACTCTCTCTGTTCAAAATCAGCTACTGACTCTAATGACTGTCCTTTCAGAGACGGTCTATTTTAAGACAGTGGAGTTACACCAGAAGGAGTGATCACTGGAATGACAGCATGCAGTGAAGCAAGGCAAGCCAGGATGGGGGCTGAATCATCTGCAAAGGGGTTCCTTTCATGCTCACACTTTAGAACTGGACTTCACATTAAATCTTGTGAAACCTGGGGGGTGTGAAGAAATAACTGGCAGCCAGAGGCTCAACATTTGCATTTGTGGTGCTGAGACGAGGATGCCCTGTGGCATGGTCTGGAGCAGATTTAGCCTTCCTACAGAGCCATGTGTGCTTGAGTTTTCTGTCTGCTATTGGATATCTACTTAAGTGCTTTACCAAACCGGATTCTTAAGTGTAAAGGTATATTCTGTGCCTGGAGAGCCAGTGGTGAAATGCTGGGTGTTTCAGAGACAGGGAATTGCACCCTGTTTTGTCTCCTGCTTATTAGTGAGCAACTTGTGACTCAGTGCAAGATTTTACAAATCACTGTGTGTCCCAGTCGAAGTCAAAAATGCCCATGTGGCTCTTCTGGAGCATGAAGGAGCTCTGAAATTGCTTCCTTCAGTGCATTTTTAGTGGTGGTAGGTTTTCCCACACCCTCACAGAGCACTTCTGGGACAGTCAGTAAGAATTTTCCAGTTTTGCCTGGGTTCCCTCAGTCATTCTTCATTGCTTGGGCCATGTCCCACAATTTAATACAACTGCTTTCTGCCATTATAGTGTTCATTAGGATTTATTTTTGTTCCTGGGTACACTGTCAGTTCCTGGGTACACAGCTATTCATGAAATGGAGTAAGTAATGTATAAGCTTAAACAATAATGAATGCGATCTACCTCTTGACATGTGTAACAATGTAACTAGAAAAACAATATTTCTTTGTGCTTAGGATTCACTTTTTCAAAGAGGATTTGACTGGATTAAAAGACAAATAATTATGAAATGTTAGACCTGCATGACCCCATAGGAATCAACATACAGAGCTGCTGTGACTGTTGCTTTGCTGCATATTTTATGGCTCCTTCCTAAACTACATGGCTCCTTCCCAGACAACATTGGGACTCAAGGAGTGAAGTGCAGGTTATCTCCTTTATGAAATGCACCAAGAATTACGAATTGCAGGTTTGTTGTCACTCTCAGTGATACTATGTGCATTTTAAATACAAATATGTAGTAAGATCTGGTCTTCAAGAAAAGATGCTGCCTTTTCAGTGGTCCCACAACCACTAAAGTTCCTTAGAATTATCTCAGTCAGTCATAAGAGTCATGAGTGAAAGTAGGATTATCCCAGATTTGCAGGGCCCCCCCCTGCTGAACACTCACTCTACACAATTATAGAAAGCTGCTAGTAACTAGCCCTTGGCACTGAAGTTAAGGTACAAAGACTGTGTGCTCTAGGAAAATTAAAAATATGTTATTTATAGTATAAAAATTATAATATATAAACATAATACAATAAGTAATATATGTTATTTATAATATAAATATATGATATAATAATATGCAGTGTATATATAAAAATATATTATTGTACATTGTAAAGATATATCCTGTTTAAACAAACACTAACTGCAGATATATCTTGCTTCAGTAAATAGAAAATAAACATTGAAAGCATTTGCATGAAATAGAGAACTGCAGACAATACCTAAAATCTCTTACCTCCCTTTCAAGAAAATTACAGGGGGTGAAAGCAACACAGTTCAAAATGAAGGACCAAGACCATGGAAACATTTACTTCATCTATAAACAAAGAAGTCTCCTTTGAACAAATCATACTTCCTTTCTGTATAAAGGCTTATAGAATTGTTTTGGTTGGAAAATACCATTAAGATAATTGAGTTCAACCATTTACCCAGCACTGCCATTTCCACCACTAAACCATGTCCCTAAGTGCCAGATCTGTGTGTCTTTAAATTCCTTCAGGGGTGGGGACTCAACCACCTCCCTGGGCAGCCTGTTCCAGTTCTTGACAACCCTTTCAGTGACGAAATTTTCCCAATATCCAGTCTAAACCTACTCTGCAGACTAAGCTGAAGCATAAAGCATAAGTTTTTAAGCTTTGCATGGTCTTTTTTAACAAATTGGTATAAAGCCTGACACTTCCTCTCCAAAAGACACAGAGAAAATTGGGATTTCAGCTATAAAAATGGTGTCTGATGAATATCAGTGTGAAGTGTGCAGGATTTAACAAGCATGTGGGAAATCCTCCAGTTTGGCCTGAGCAGAGCTGGGGCAGCTCCCATCCACTGAGAGTCTTGGGCCCTTCAGGCTTCTGGGGTGGTGCCTTCTGGCAGTGATGCCCATGGACTCAGCTGGTTGTTCTGCTGTCTTGATTGCCAAATTTTCTATTCTGGACATTTTTATTGATGTTATAATCCCTAGATTTCTTGCTATTGTCCTATTTTTGCAATGCTCCTACTGCCTTGATTGTTCTGCCTACTCTGCCCATCAGCTGCCCCTCACCAGTCAGAAATGCGGGAAGTCACAGACAGCCAAAGTGATGGGAACCTCTTCCCCAAACACGGATCATTTGGAAAACCAGAAGAGGGTGTGTGGATCTGTTTTGGGATTAGATGTGGCTGCAATGATGTGGAGGGGGATGCACAGGCCCTGCCATGCACCCAGACAGCCCTGGACTGCTCTGGGAAGGGTCAGTGCTGTCTTTGCCTTCTTCTCCTACTCCAGTAAACCACCCCCTACAACACAGCAGTTCTCTTGGTACCTCTTATAAAAAAACAGGTAATGGGAGCTTCCAGGTATGCAGGAATAGGGGGCCTCTATGTCTTTTCTTCATAATTCGACAGTATTGTAGCAAATAATTGCCTCCCCAGGTCTTCCTTGCAAAGGAGACCTCTGAGTCCAAAATGCTGACTGACTCCTCAGACTGACCATAGGCATTATCTGGCTACCTGAGTTGATTATAAGGGTGAAATATATTTTTCATTTTTTTACATACACACAGATCTGCCTTTATCCTTTGTGTTTATATTTGTTTTTCTCTGCTTGATCTGGCCTTGCAGTCCCTTCTAAAATGTCTATGAAGAATGTCTGTGTGATTAGTTCAGTAACATTCTTCAGAGGATTTCAATTCAGCATGATAATTTTCATAATATATTTGCCAACAGATGTGTTTCATTTATATACAGAGCCTGAATTCAACAGTGATCTCTACATGGGAAACCTTTTCTGGCCATTAGTTTTCAGTATTTCTAATATCTGCAGTTGCTGTTTGTGTCACAGTTGACTTTCCAGAAATATTTCCATGTGAAAATTTTGTCTGTATGAAAGGAGGATCAAACCAGTCGTCTGAGCCATTTTCCTTCTAACAGTTGGCATGACTGAAACCTTGTGGTCCTGGGCCAAATTACTGCTGCCTGTGAACAGATGCAGGAGGAGCTGGATCCACTTGGCAGGGGGAATCCAGACCCACTGGACCCACAGAATGAGCATTTTGGGCTCACAATGAGTGATCTTCAGATAGCACAGTATTGTATTTCCATGTGGGATTTCAAAGTTCTTCTTAGCTGTCACATTTGGGAACATAATCCCAAATAAGAGCAGGATTGGTCCATTACTGAAAAAGTTGGCTTATGCTGATATGCAGGCAATTCGACTGGCCTTGACCTTTTCTAAAATGCATGGCAAAACTTTCATTTCCCTCCCACCAGCCGTTTCTGGTTTTGTTTATTTGCCTTTGTAGACTAAGAACTATCTGGGGCAATGTCTGTGCTGTGTTTGGTCCTTGCCTGTCAAGACACACAAATCGTTGTGAGTCAAATGATGTCTTCATTTGCATTCATGCTTTGCTGTGCTCTCAGCAGCTTTGCTGGGTGGAAATGGAAGCAGGATTTAACTCCAGAGACTACAGACCTGTGTGAATGTTTGAATATCTTGTAAATCTGGGAGTTTTGTCCAGTAATAACTGCCTTGAGCATACAAAGTTAGAAGAGAAATTAAAGACCCTAGTATATAGAGGGTACCACTGATCCAGGCAGACACTGAGTGTTTGCCACATAAACCCCTCTGTGGCTTTGGATGTTGTTCCACACCCATTTCCCCAAGGGAGATTGGTTCAAGTGTCAGTGTTTTTATGGGAATTTAATGCAAAGTACAGTTTTCTAAGGTCCTCAGTGAAGCAAGGCAGATGAGTCCAATCAAACTGGAATGAACATGGGATGGTAATAAAGAAACTTTCATAAATAAAATGTCTGCAAAATGTGAAAATCAGCAGGAGCAACTCCAAACAGATGAACTTGCTGTAACTGCTCAAGGAGAGGCTGGTTGTGCCTTGCATCAACCCACATGTCTCCTCTCCTCTTCTCTTTGCTGCCTTCTGCACTTGACAGACAGGCAGTGGAGGAAAACAGCTCTCATCCAAGTGCAGGGTCATTTGTCCCCCTGGTTCTGTGAAACTCAAATTCCTCAGACACAAATCTGTTTCTGCTGTAAATGACAGGAAGCCCAGGTTACACTGGCAGTTCAAGGGAGGAGTATCTCACATCCCATAGGGGGAAATACAGACATATTTCCATGCTGTGGGGAGCTTCCTCTGTGCCCAATCTCACTCAGAGTTTACTTCCTTGCTTTATTCATAGAATGTGGGTTATTTCAGGCCCCGCTGATCTAGCCTGAATTCATGTGCACACAGACTGTACAACTTCAGAAACCTTCCCTATTCTTTTCTCTGTTTTTGCAGGTTGTTTAGTAAATATACTGTGTCTCCCCAGAAAATTTGTTTTTCTTACTGTGATAGATTGGCATTTAAGAAAACAAAGGGAAACACCTAAAAAAAAAGTTAAACTGCTGGAGGTTGATGGGAGTTTTTCTCCTGGCCAACTAAGCATCTCTAAGAATTGACAGCAGTTTTGACCATTGAAAAGTGAGATCAACCTGTGAACACCACCTTAAGACATAAACCTGGGAATTTCTTTGTTTCCTGGCTGTGAAAGGTAACAGAGCTCCGGCTGGCCTCCCGTTCCCTGCCCAGCCCATGCGGCCCTGGTGGGGGCTGGGCTGGGCCCAGCGGCTCCCGGCCGGGAGATGGGGCCTGCGGGGCTTGCCCCGGGCTCTGGCCGGGCCAGGCCGGTCCCTGGCTCGGCTGCAGTTTTTGCTGTGACTGAATTCACCAGAGACTGCTGAGTAAAGAAAGGAAAAAAAAGCTCTTGACCTGCGGCAGGCTGAGACAGGGACCAAACTCTCCAGAGCAGCCATGAAGAATCTTCCATCACAGACAACTCCAGCTGCTGCTCTGGCAGAGATCACAGAACCATCTACAAAACCTGGGCAAGATTTTAACCTTTTCATTACCCAGATGAGACTTGCAGATTAATCCTTTTTTTTCTAGAAAGAGAAAGAAAGAATAATCAACATGCAAAGAGGCTATAAATTATCAGAAACAGTGAAGAAAGGAATTAAACTTCAGAAAAGGTAGAGAATAAGGAGGTGCTTTAATAAGCTGAAATATTTTTCTGTTAAAGCTATGGAGATGAACAATAGTGTTCTGAAAAAACTCCTTTAATTCATGACAGAATATATTGGGCGGAATAGAGTAGTTCAAAGTGTGAATTTTGAGCAAAAAGTGAAGTAGTTGTGATACAGTGAGGTACTGGAACAGAAAGGGAGAAGTAATAGTTGAAGATTTGTCTCTTTGTAGAAGCAGAGAGTAAACTTCCGTTTCCAGAGAAGCTCACAGAGACAGGTGAAGAGAACTTTTGCCTTTGAAGAACTCATCCTTAAAAATGACATCCCTAGACTCATTGACCCATAACACACCTCAGAGTGATGTGAAATGGGAGGAGACAACTGATGACAAATTTTCGGGCAGCTGGCATCAGAGAAATAGAAAGCTATAGCAGAAATAGTTTTCTTGTGAGAAACTCCATAGATTAGCAGAAGAAGACTTCTGTTTCTCTACAAAGACTGATGGAAAGACTATAGCAAGAATTGGGACTGTTGTAAACACCAAAGTTTTTTTGTCTCTATGTTGTCATGTGAACAAGAGAATGGTTGGATAGTGGGGGAAAAAAGGGTTTTCTGGGGGTTCTATTCTGGTTTTCTTATTCTTGTAGTTTTGTTAATAAACTTTCTTTATTCCTTTTAAGTTTTAAGCCTGTTTTGCTCTTGTTCTAATCCATATCTCACAGCAAGAAGTAAGTAAGTTTTCTAGTGATTTTTAAGTTGCTGCTTGAAAACCACAACATTTATTTGGTGCATTGGCTAAGAAACGAAATTAGCAAATCTAAACCACTACACTTACACATCAATATGTAGGCATTTCCCTAATAATTTTCATCTTTTTCTTTTAAATCTTATTTTACTGCAGGCTGAGATTCTTTAGATCATACAGATTTGCCAGTCTGGAGGTGAGATAGCACTGGAACTACAAATGGAAATGAAGGATACCTGCAACCTCCCTAAGCTAGACTTTGGCAGCCCCCATTGAAATGACACAGGGTGCAGACCCTTCTTGTCACCAGCACTGCTGCCAGCACTTCTGTCCCTATGCAGAGCATGGAAGAGTTCCCACTGACAGCAGTGAGTGCAGTGTAAAGCCTGGGGGATAATTTCTTTGCATGTCACCTTGCCTTTTTTATGTGAACTTGTCTGATGTAGCATCCTGGGATGAAATCCCACAACATCCCCTCTCTGCCTGCTACTGATGCTTTAGAGTAGCTGCTTATTTGGCCAGTCACTTCCTACCTCTGTTGGCAAGTGGGGTGTGCAGAGGAAGGAAGTTAACAGGATGAAGTGTTTCCAGCCCCCTGGCAGCTCACATTTTCAGGAGAGAGGAATGTGGCTGCCTTTCAGTGCATCCCAGCCATTTGCAGTCGGTGCCTCAGCCACTTGGAGTAGCTCTCATTCAATTGTGCTGTGATGGGGAGGCGGTGAGAAGCAGAGGAAAAATAGTGGCCACTCAGTCTTGAAAGACAGGCTCAGCTATAACCAAGCAGCTTCATAAGCCAGTCAGGTGGGAGGCACTCCCATGGCATGGAAGAGGGTACGCAGGCATCTGCCTGTGCCTCAGCAAAGGCGTGCTGAGATGCCACAGGGGCTGCAGGAATACTCAGGTATTCACCCTTGGTGGAGGAAGATCTGTCTGCACTGAACATGCGATGTTATGAATGGCTGGACTGCAGGTGCACACTTGCCATGGATACAACAGTATGAATAAATTAAAATTGTCTTGTCTTTGATGGGATTTGAGTGTGAGATACCCTGACCGGGCACCCTGACACTGATGGGTACAGGAATACTGCCCTTGAAACACCTTGCTTTCTGGCATGGACAAGTAAGGACTGATCTCCCTGCAGCAGGGAGGTAGTGTGAGTCTTGCAACCACCGAAAAAATGGAGTAGTTTTATTGTTCCCAACACAAACATTCCTTTGAAAGTGCTCCTGCACATTCACAGCATGGCAAAGCTGCAAGTGAAGCAAATGCTAAATCAAATTCATGACTTCTCACACAGCCACGAGAAAAGGCATGGTTATACTGAAAAAAGCAACACCATCAGTCCCTGTAGATGTGAAAGGCTGATTTACATCCCTTCTCACACTTACATGGGCTCAGAAGCAGCACTGGAGTTGCTTAAGCAGTATTCAGCCACTGTTTGGAAGTTTATTAGTTATGAACATAATTAGTAGTAATTGTTGAGAATTTATCGAGAGAGTTATTGTAAAAAATACAACAACAGGATTCAAGGTGCATTTAAAAAGAAAAGGTTGTGCTACAGGCTTCTCTAACAACAGGTTAGTGGAAAAATTTCTGGTGTCTATGGAGACTTTGCATTTACCAGATGTTTGATATCTGAGACTCCTGCAGGTGGCTCTTGAAGAGGTGAATTAGACACGATAAGTTTCAGAGTTAATGATTTCTGTTACTTATTTGAAACATGATCTGGTATTTGCAGAATAATTAATGATATTATGACTCTAGCATGGCGGCTTTAAAGAGTCTTCAACAATGTCTACCCCTTGAATAGGTTAGGAAAGAAATATCTTAAAAAAAATCTTATTTGTCCCTATGAAACAAATGCTTTGGCTGTGCTTTTCATCATCCATTCATAAACTCTCTGTGTTTTAGAATATCTTTGCAAGAAATCTGCCAGGGTGAAAAACCTTCTAGAAATGGGAATTTGAAACATTTCAACAGATCCAAGATGAACTTTACTATCCATTGCAAGTAACAAACACCCTATCAACACCTCTTACCTGAAGTGCAAAATTCACAGTAATAAATCTCAGATTGTGTCCAACAGCAATGCAATATTTCCATGAGACTGCTTTATCCATAGCAAATAGGTAACTATGGAGACCGATGAACATTTAGCTGTAATCAAGGAAGAAAGAGTGGGAAAATCAAAGTTTTCTTTTCTCATTTGCATGCTTAGGGTATGCTTATATGTGCTGATTTTTAACAGCTGTCTGCATCAGTTGAAGTGTGCACCCAAGCCAGGTCTAAAATCCGCAAATCCCAGCTCAGGGAATTTTCGGGAAAAGAAGTTAAAGTCACTGTAATACTAAAAACTCCACTAACCTAATCCAGAGAGAGACCTTAGAAGGAAGAAACTCTTCTTGAATACATATATATTTCATGTTCATTATTTTCCAGTCTATATGGGAAAGGAAAAATACATGGCTTGCGAGCTTAACACCTGCTTCAGCACTGCAGAGCAAAATGCAGAGGCTGAGGTGAACAGCACAAGGGGGGCTTTCATCACTTGCTGCTGCTGGCCCTCCTTGCTCAGAGGCCTGAGCTGAGGATATTGTTGGAAAGTATATGTACTTTTGTATTCCTGAGTTGTTTTGCACAGTGGGAGCTCTGAACATGTGCTGTATCCATAGAGCCGCACAGGCATCTGTGGGGTAAATGTACAGAAATCAGCCTCACTAACATAATCCCTTTTGTACTGCTGTCATTAGCTGAGAACAAAAGCTCAAACAGAGAGATCCTAAGCTGTCGAGTGTGATCACAGTAGCTAAAAACTAAACAGGTGAATTTTGCAGCATCCAAAAAGTCACCTGCTGAGCAACAGGGAGGCACAGATTTCAGCAGGCTGCTGTGAGTTGTGTGTGAGCTGGGGAGGTATGGCATGCTCACCCCATGGGTTTCTGCTGGTGGGTGATCCAGTGAGGTGTCTGTGTACTTCTGGGGATAAATAACTAGCCATGCTTAGCCATGAGAATTAACCTGAGAGGGATTCAAAGGGAACAGAGCTTAAAAATAATCCTGAAAAAGGGCAGAGATCAAGTGGTGGGATCCTAGAAGCAAGTGGGATGTGTGAATATGCCTAATCTTCTATCTGGAGCTGACTACAACCCCTTCCTTCAGCTTTGACCCCTGTACCTTCAGGTGAACACAAATATGAAGACAGCATGTGACTGGTATGGACCACCTCACTCCAGGTAGGCATTTTCCCTGTAGAAATTGTGCCTCTGAAACTCTGTGTCTTATTTCACGTCTCAGTGAGCTCCATACTTGCAGCAGATTAGTGGAAGAGGTTTCACTGGAAATTACTCATTCTGTTAACACTCAAGTGTTCTTAACAGATATTTTTCTGGAAGCTCTCCCCTTTAGACACACAAGTCTGAGCTAGTATTCCTGCTCAGGTTTTCCCCCTCCTTTGTAACTGGTGGGGGGGAAACTGGAGCATATATGGATGACTCACTGCTCTATGGAGCATACTGACCTGGGACAAACCAATTTCCATTTCTCACTGCTGACATTTGAGTCACCAGATGCAAGAATTTCAGCTGCAGGCATAGATGCTCTGTCAGAAGACTCCCCCTTTGGACCTGCCCAGGCCTCATTTCTAAGGTTGTGTTTAACCTGTCTGCAGCCTCAGGCTTATTCCATGTTCATTTACACAGTAGGAGAAGTTAAGGTAAATTCTATAGTTTTCCACCTGAAATTCTTCTCATCAGGGTTTGTTCCTCAGCCAGAAAAATTGTTAGCCAAGTCCTCTCCACTTGCATAATTTAACACTCAAATTCTCACTCCAGAGTTTTTGCAGCAGGTACTTTTTATTAAAAACACATATAAAGCCTCAGCATCCTCAGGATGATATCTAGCTAGAGGTCATCCCAAATTCTTACTTTCATGAAACAGTTCTCCTTGGTGGAAGCTCATTCTGCCTACCTGTGCACCTCTGGTATTAAATTTTTAATGGCTTCAACTATTTGTTCCTTAAGTAATACAGACACAAGGATTAGTCTAGGATCCTAGCTTCCATAATTTCTTGTATATGTGTTTCAACAGATAAGTCCTATTTATATATGTATATATCTACATACACTAGCTATACACATATATATTAAAATTTCAGTATGTATATATAAGATTCAGCTGAATGTTCACAATTCCTGATGGAATTCATCCCAGATACTGAAAGACTTAAAGAATGTTATGACACGAATGCTCTCAACCATCTACCAAAGGTCTTGGGAGACTGGGAAGGTCCCTGCTGACTCAAAGTTGGCCAGTGTTATTCCAATTTACAAGGAAAGACATAGGGAACTGCAGACCTACTAGTCTAACCTCAGTTCCAGGAAAAATATGGAGAAGATCATATTGGGTGCTACTGAAACATACTGGAAGTACAATGCAATGATCAAGCACAATCAACACAGTTTCACAAAGAGAAAGCTCTTTTACTGACTTGATAACTGCAATAAGGAAACCCACCAGCAGATGAAGAGAAGGCAGTGTATGTAGTTTTCCTGGATTTTCAGTAAAGCTTTTGATAGTGTCCCTCACAGCATCTTTTTGGACAATTTGTCCAGCTGTGGGATGAGTGGATTCACAATGTGCTGGGTGGATTCCAGGGCTCAAATAGTTGTAGTGAATGGGGCTTCATCTGGTGACAGTCACCAGTGATGTTCCTTGGGGTTCATCTCTAAGACTAGTTCTGTTTAATGTATTTATTAATGATCTGGATGCAGGAGCTGAATGCACCATTAGCAATTTTGTTGATGATACCAAACTGGGAGGTGTTATTTACTCTCTTGAGGGGCAAGAGATGGGTCAAACTTTCTTCAGGGATGCTCCAGCTTGACATTAGGAAGCAATTCTTTACCAAGAGTGTGGTCAGACACAGGAATAGGTACCTTATTGTGGTGGTTGATGCCCCAAGACCGTCAGTGTTTAAGATGCATTTTTGGGTAATGCCTTTAATAACATGCTTTAACTTTTGATCAGCTCTGAAGTGGCCAGGCAGTTGGATTAGAGAATGGATTGTTGCCAATTCCTTTTACTGACCTATTCTATTCTATTCTATTCTATTCTATTCTATTCTATTCTATTCTATTCTATTCTATTCTATTCTATTCTATTCTATTCTATTCTATTCTATTCTATTCTATTCTATTCTATTCTATTCTATTCTATTCTATTCTATTCTATTCTATTCTATTCTATTCTATTCTATTCTATTCTATTCTATTCTATTCTACTCTACTCTACTCTACTCTACTCTACTCTACTCTACTCCATTCCATTCCATTTTTGGAGGGGTTATAATGTTTGGAAAACCTCTGCCCTACAGAGCATGACCTTGATAACAAACACACATAAATTTGACTTGAGGTTTGATTACATTTTGTTTTATTTACCTGCTCTCCCAGACAGCAAAGATTTTATGAACTGAGCATTTTTTCATGCATCTGCCTCTCCACTGTCTGCTGGGGTGTGAAGCTTGGTGGAGAAAGTAAGTGTGCTTCTTCTGCAGGGACATCTGCCAGGTGACTGCTTTGATGTCTTTATTTCTCCTTTTAGATCTGTATTGTTGAGGTTTATCCCTTATTTTTATAAATGACTGGTGTGATTCTCTGCTCTCAAAACTGAACTCTCAACACAAGCAAAGTGAAATACCATCAAGCCTGTCACCACTTGTAGTGATGAGTGATTTGCTTGTAGAGGGTTTGAAGAGCAGCCTGTTTGCACGCTGCCCTGGCAGCCACTCCTGTGACACTAGAGGATACCCTGGGGTGTTGGAAACAGCTCACACCATGCCCTTTTCTATAGCAAATTTATCTAATGGATCCAAGGTGAGGTCTGAAGTCTTAGGGACCATTAACTTCTTCACACTGTTTCCAGCTCCTCACCCTCTCACATGCATGTGCCAGAATTTATGTCCACACCCTCAGTTTCCTGAGGATGCAGCTGTGCCAGTTCTGTCCACCTTTAAATAATTGCTATAAGGAAGACATTAAGATGTGAATAAGAGCATAAAATTCCTCCAAAACTCACCTCTCTGTCCAAAACAGCAAAGAGGCAAATTAAACTCATTTTCAGAGGGATTTTTTTAATCTGTGGTCCCTAGATCTAGGAGAATTCAAGCCAACCTTCTAGAAAAGGAGTTTGTTGCATTAGGCTTAATGGGCAACAATTTTAATCAGTGAAAGAGTAAACCAAATAGGGTGCAACTGAAGGAATTTAATTTTGTAGCTACACCCTCCTTAAACTTTTTCCAATGGATGTTTAACTTTTCTCTCAGAACTATAGACTGCAATGAGGATCTCCTACATACTGTCTACATTTGAGGCTGTCTTATTTCTCAGCATAATATTTGTTTGTCTTATCCTCCTTTTTTTCCAGTCTGGCATTACATTGGTTTCTAGGAGATGCAGCACACCCTCTTCCTTTCCTCTTCTTTATTTTTCAGACTTTATTTTGACACTTTGTCTCTTAATATCTCTCTGCCCAACTTACAAGGTGGAAAAACTTCTCTCACCTTTACACATTTTCTTTTCACAAACTGTTTAAATCAGGAAAACCCCCATGGGACTCCTTGGTGTTTGCTGTCATGTAAGTCTGTTATAGCTGGGAAAAGGTAAATGCTATGAATTAGTCTTCCATGTTCTTTGATAAATTTTTTTTAAAAAAACTTTGAATTTATGTCCTAGCAAGTAACGTATTCTTTTGGTTTTCTTCTAGTCTTTTACCTTAGACTTGTAAATTGAGTACAACATACTCAAAATTCTATCCAGACTTCATGGGAGGGAAAAACAATTACAAAAAGTAATTTTTACAGACAGCCTGTTCCGGGAATGTGTTTCACACTCCTTTCCTGTGCACAGTTAAGAAAAGCCACAGAAAAACTGTAGTATAAAGCTGTTGCTTTGTAGTGAAAACTTTGGGGTCCTCTGGAGGAATTAAAGGCAGATATTTGAACTGATGCTTCTCTGACCTACAGTTTCATGAGCTGCAATGTGAAATGTTCGGGATGTCAGTCTGCAGACCTGGGGGCACAAACAGCTACATGGGGAAGAAGCTTTCAAGTTCACTCATCTGTGGTGCTATTGGAGGGCTGTGTAATTATGGCCACCAACTAATTACTGCCCCACCTGGGCTCCCTGTGTTAGGGGCTGCCCAAACACCCCATGCCTCATGGCTCACAGCTCCTGCAGGAAGGACACACGTGATGCTGCGCTGGGAAGCAGAGGAAACTGGCAAGTTAAGGCCAAAGGCAGCTTTTATGAAAACAAGGTATAACTCAGACCCTTTCCCCTCCACGTCCCAACTCCTGAGACATTTACAAAATACCAAACCTCCCCTGGCTGGGCTGCTAAGGACCACAGGGGACATGGGGACAGGCATCTACTAGGGACCCCACGGGTGCTACAACACCTTATGCCCCACCCAGTGCCGGCATAGCTCTGTAGGGTCATTTTTGCAGAACTCTGGAGCTTTGATCTGAGTAAAAAGATGCTCCCAGGACTGCTGTGACTTGAATTATGTGGAAAAAGGAAATTTCTCTGGGATGTCATAATGATGAATTTGGCAAGTGCTGCATGAAACATCATCTCTGCAGCCTGGGCAAATAGTCTGTCACTATCAAGTGCAAGAGCAGCTGGGGTGAGGAAGTGGATGCGAAGAGTGCAGTATTTCCCTTCAGCTGATCTTCAGCTGATTCAGCTGAGGTCCCATGCACAGGCTCTGCTCTACCCAGTGCTGAGTTAAATTAAAAGCTGCTCCAAAGTTGTTGGGGAGGAGAGGAGCTGCCAAGGACCCATTCACTCTGCACCAGTTCTTGGAGGTCAGCTTGGGTAACTGCCACTCTTTGATTTCTGCCCCTGCTGAGCTCTATTTAGCTCCTGTGACCTCTCCTCCTTGCCACATACACCTTTTGCCTTGAGCTGTAGCCAGAGGAGACCTCAGTCCAATGACTAAATTCGAGTGGCAAATGCCCTTTTGCACATTTTGTGCTGGTGAACGTGTTGTTTTCCCAGTGGAGTTTATAGTGTTTAGAGGAACGACAAAATCTCTCCTGGCAAACTGCCATGAAGAAGATTTCCATGTCTCTCCAAGGCCATCTCCTGGCATGGCTCTGTCAGCTGAACGTGCAATTTCTTTAATCCTCAGGCTGACATAATTCTGAGGGGAAAACTCCTTAAGTGTGTATTTGAGGTGTCCTTGTGCCACCGTGCTTGGTCTGTGTGTCACAAACTCTTACCTGCTAGTCACCTGACAAAAAGAGTTGGAAGAAACAAACTTGTCCAGGACATAATTCCACAAATGAAGCCTGAGCTGGAGCCGATATAGTGCCAGGATCACAAGAAATAAATTATTCTGTGGCTAAGTCAGTGGCTGCTAAGATGCATGGATCAGAGGAGGCAGAAATGCAGCTGCAGCAGTGAGAGGAACAAGGGAAAAGGTGTCTGGGGATGTATGCTTGTTTATGATTAGAACATGGATTATGGAGTTTTGTGTCTAAAACTAGCAATTACTGACTGGCTCTCCACAGAGAAAAGAGCTTAAAAATGTAGCAAAGTCGGGGTTTTAAAATAGGGCATAACTTAGGTGGAAGATTTGCTAAGCTTTACATCAGAGCAAGTTTAAATTCTTTGCAGCCATACAGCCAACTGAAAGGACATCCCTTCTTTGTCTTCACCAAGGGCTTTCACAGGATAATTTTTTTCACCAGTTTGCTAAATTTCCCGTGCACACAAGAGCATTTTGATGTTTGTTCCCTCTTCTAGCCACTGACTATTAAATCTATCCACCTACACTTCTGATCTTCCTACTTCCCTACAATTTAATGTGTTCTGAATTCTGTCTCCTACATAAAAGTGCTAAACTGTTCCAAGGAGTTCCACAATTCAGGTAAATATTGCATTAAAAAGCACTTCCATTTGTTTGTTTAAAACCAACTGCCCAGTTATCATATTAGATGTTCACAGTCCTTATATTGTGCAGAGAATCAATTGTTTTTCCCTATTACTTTTCTCTGTCACTGTAGCACCAGTTATTGTCTGTGCAGGGTCCCATGTCTAATCTCTTCTCTGCATGCTAGAATCTAAAACTATATTTTTCTGCTCTCAAAAGAAGCTTTTCCACATACCTTATCTCTGTAGTTTTCAAATTTATCATATTTTTAAGCTGGGATGACTGACACTGCAAGAAATATTGGAGATGCACTTATATGCTTTTATAAGCTGGCATAATCATGTTTCTCATTTCTTTCTCTCTTCCTGAGATGCAGAAAAGAATGAACACTGCATCCTGAACACTCATCTACTGCTTCTACCTACACTACCTAGACTAATAAAATATATTAAATCCAAATATTCCAACATGTTGTACTCTACTGCAACAGTCATACTGCTGACCGCATCTCATAGTTTACTTGTCTTTCTCTGAGCACTGAGTGACGTTTCCAGACAGCTAGTCACATTGATATCAAGAGCTTTTCTCTGGTCCATAAGGGGTAATTCAGAGGCTGTGGATGGGGATGTTGCAGTCAAGATAATTTTCTCCTTGAGTTTGACTATGCTTTTATTTGCACTCAATTTCACCTGCAAGCTTATTGCCCACTTATTTAGTGTTCTGGTGACAATTCTTGCAGACAGTTTTAGATTAGACTATTTTGATTTATTTTGTATTATCTTCAGGCTGTGTAGCCCATATTGCTATTCCTTTTCCATCAGCATATTGAACTGTGTCACACCCATACAAAAATGGCTGGTGCAGGTAGGTACAGAATGCACTAAATGGTCCCAGTATAGAACCTCATGCACCCTGCCAGAAACCTGGTTTGTAATACTTAATCTCTGGCTTCTTGCTATTCTAGCCTGGCAAATAACTTCCCTTCACTTCCCTTCTACCCATGGCCGACCAATTTCTTTTAGAACTGATGGTAGGGAATTTTGTGCTGAATATCAGCTGAACCACGTTTCGCAATGTGTACCTGCCAGTACTCACACATTTGAAATGTGGGTTTTGAAAACATTGCCTGTAATCCTGTAATCTCCTCCTATGAAACAAAAAGGTTGAATGTGAGAGGAGCAGTTACCCTGTCCAGGATGGACCTGGGAAATGAGGATGATTTACATAGCTGCCACCACATCAGAGCCTTATGTGTCATGGGTTGCAAGGCATTTGCATGGTGTGGCAGCGGCAGGTTGGGTCGAATGCTGGGAAGGTTCAGTACAGCCAGACAAATGATGGGTGGTGAAAATTCAGATGGCTGAGGACAATTACTGAATTTTAGATAGGCTTTGAGAAATTAAATGAGTTCAATGGCTGTTCTACCATCGAGAAATCAGTAATACATTAGTGGATACACTGGAAGTAACATTTGAGAGTCTAAAAATAGGCTGCATATACCACTCCTTCTGCTTCCCCTGGAGTGCTGAGAACATTCAGTACTTATTAAAGAAGGCATTAAAAATCAGTTGAGGTTTGCATATTCCTTTTTATGAATTCCTTTTCGAAAAATACCAGAATAGCCATTTATAGCTGTTGTACTTGTGAGAAGTCATTTGCCCAGACAAAATTAAAAGGAGGGGATATACCCCTCACTAGGCCACAAAACTTACTGCTGTTGTAGTGTATGGAGGTTCCTTTTCTGCATGAAACCTCATCCTCACCCTGACCACTTCTGTTGCAGTCAGCAACCTCAGGATCTCATCCAGGGAAGCAGCAGGATTCTGGGGACCAGCATCAAACACCAACGAGAAGGGCTCCCGTTCATGAAACCATTTATTCAGCATGGGAACAAACTCAGGTCCAGAACAAAGAGCTCCGAACAGAGGCACAGCAGGGGTTTTTGAGGGACAGAACCGAGGGTTTACACCTTTGAGGGTGGAGTTCAGGGTCAGGGACCATTAGAAACACACCAAGGGAGAACCCCCCAGGGACTCACACTCAATCAGAGCACCTGGGCTGCCCTTCACAAGGGGTATGGGGTGGAACAATGTTAACTCTTTGTCTCCCTGAGGCACACTGCCACATCTGCTCCTTTTTTTTTTTTTTTTTTTTTTTTTTTTTTTTTTTTTAATTAGGAGCTTAAAATGTTTCCAAACATACACCTTAAAATCTCACCTCCTCCACAGAGCACCCATTTTGCTTTGTGGGACACCAAAAACTCAGTAACAAAACACATTAAGCAAACAGAAAAAGCAAAATTAAAAACAAACACTTAAATCTCAGACCACGCTGGGCAAATTAAAGAGTGATGGTACTTAATACAAACATAATGGTTTTTTAGTTCAGTCTCTTCCAGTTTAGGATTCTCTTTTAGGAAGGGTGCAGCTCTTAGATCTCCTCTTACGAGGGGCAGAGTTCTTCGATCTGTATAACTTCGGCTCCGGCTCCAATGTGGGCGTTGCCCTTTAGATGATCTCGGTGAAATGCTGGTGTTGGCAGATCAGGTTACAGTTTCGATTTCCCTGGAGGGGGTGTTGCCCATGATGGAAAAGGCAGAGCTCCCAGGGGTGGAGCACCGAACAAAGGGCTGAGACCGAAGCAGGAGTTACTGGGAAGGGAAGGTTCGGGAAGGAAAAGAAGGAGCAAGGCGGGAAACAAGGGATCCCAGACCGTGTGGCCAGCGCCATCTTGGGATGGGGGGGGGGGAAGCCGGGACGGACTTTCCCGGACCAGGAACGGGGAATATGGAAAGACAGGGGGTGAAGGAGGACACAGAACGGCGGGCAGATGACAGCAGACCCACATCATTCTGGATGGTCTCCGTTCCTTGCCTGCCTTCAGGAAAACAGGGGATGGGATGGCAGAAAGACACTGGGGTGACGGGGAGACGGCAGCAACCCCGAGCCATCTTGGCTTTTTTCACCCTTTGTCCTGCCCTTAGGAACAGAGGAAAGAGGAAGATACAGGGAGGTATACACCAAAAAAAAAAAGGAACTTCACAGAAGACAAAAACCAGTCCACCGGAAGAGCCATACCGTCCATAATTGTCCATAATGTTAATATAATCGTCCATAATACATCTCGTTGGGTGATGTAAGGTGTTTGTCCCAGTGTCTGGTCTCGGCTCCCACACCTCCGTAAGCCCTTTTCTTCCCCATGCCCGAGGCACTCCCAACCCAGCTTCCCTGCCAGGTACTCTCGAGTCCTCCTTTCCAAGGCGGGGGTCTTGCTGGCTCTCAAGCCATCAGCCGGGGACTTACGAGGTGTCCATGGAGCCGGGTCCTGCTGTTCTCTTGCTTCGCTGGATGCCACGCATTCTCTCACCATTTGTTGCAGTCAGCAACCTCAAGATCTCATCCAGGGAAGCAGCAGGATTCTGGGGACCAGCATGAAACACCAACGAGACGGGCTCCCGTTCATGAAACCATTTATTCAGCATGAGAACAAACTCAGGTCCAGAACAGAGAGCCCTGAACAGAGGCACAGCAGGGGTTTTTGAGGGACAGAACCGAGGGTGTCCACCTTTGAGGGTGGAGTTCAGGGTCAGGGACCAGTAGAAACACACCAAGGGAGAACCCCCCCAGGGACCCAAACCCAGTCAGAGCACCTGGGCCGCCCTTCACAAGGGGTATGGGGTGGAACAATGTTAACTCTTTGTCTCCCTGAAGCACACTGCCACACACTTCTCAGCAGCTTTCCTTCCTACAAACCTGGGAACTGGCAAACCTTTGAAGCAATGACTTGGAGAAGAGAAACAGGAGAAATCTCATTTTCCAAGCAAAAGGCCAAAAGGACAATTACAAGGTGATATTTCTTTAAGTGACAAGAAAGTAAGTCTCAAGGACTTCCTTTTGAATTTTGTTACAGGGGACTGAAACTGTGTCTGCGCCAGCCAGACCAGAGATTTTGGTCACCAAAACAAAATTATTGTGATTACTATGGGTCAAAATGTCCTGAGGGGCGTTTGGCCCCCAAAATTGTCCAAGAAAATCACCTGTGAAATCTGATTCAAAGAAACATGTAAACAATATCAAGTGCACCTGCCTCTTATCTAAAGGCTTGGGGCTTGTGTTTGCCTGGTGTGTTCCCACATCCAGTGTGGTGTCATGTGGAGAGAACCCAAGGATTCATATAAGATTTCCCACAAAAAATTTAGCACAGACAAGAAGAGCAGGCGAATTTGTGCTTTCAAGTCCTGGAAAACATATTTGCGTTTTAGAGCAAGAGCTTGCAGGCTATGCTCTGATGGATTTATATTTGTGGAAGTAACTGCTATTTTTACTCTGGAGACATTTTTCTGCCATGCAAAGGTTCTTCTTGAAATGGAGCTCCCCATCAGACCTGAGGCTGGATGAGGACTGAGGAGAGCACCTTGAACTTCACACATGCTCTTTGCTCCATGGCCTCTAAGGAGTATTTTGGGCTAGAAGGAAGCAACCGTGTCTCACCAAGGTGCTGTTGCTGGGGTTGTTAATGGAGCTGGCCTGGCCATATCATGTGTGCCACTGCGGGCCAGGTGAAGACAAAATAGAAAGTTCATGACCATAAGGACTTCTTTAGATATAAAGCCACTGCTCTACTCCAAAGTGTGACACTGGATGTAAGAGAAATGTAATTTGCCAAATAGGAGAAAGACTGATCAAAGCCAAATTGACAATAAGTTGTATTTAGTTTTGGCAGCACCAAAGTATAGCATTTCATATCCTGAAATACTTCTATTTTTATATTCAAGGATAGCATAAAGTGAAGTTGATGAAAAGCCCTGGGTTCCCCACTGAGTGTCCTTGTCTACATGCTCCCACAGCCCTTGTCCAGAAGATCCTGTTCACCCAGCCTCTTGTGCTGAGGGCATTTTATTGATAGGTGGAAATGGGTATTTGAACCGCTGCTGTGTAAAGCCAATCTCACTTCCATTTTGGACATTACTGTTATCCTCCTTTAACCATGTTCCATAAGAAGACTGAGCAGCCTTGTACTTACTCGAGTCAGACAACCAAAAACAAAAAAGGAGGGATATAAGACTCCTCTGGGAATGAAGCAGTGAAGGGAATGAAGCAGTGAAATTTAAGTCTGTGCCTCTGAAGTTCTTCACCAGAGCTAGATATTAAGAGATAATTTCTTTTATTTTAGAAGGAAAATATTATCAAATTTCCTACAGCCTCTGCTTTCACAGTTTTTAAAAATTAAATCAATAACTAAACAGAAAGAGAGGAAGAAAATACTAAAGGTCCCAGATTTAGTAAAACTGTGCCGTTTTAAGTAGATTAGCAGCATTTCCCTTCAGAGCCTCTTTTTACTTTATTCTACATAAATTTGTGAACAACATAAAAATTACCCTGATCTTGCGAGGTCTGTTGGCATTTGCAAAGGACTTTCAGGCAAGCTGTTGAACAACGATATTTTCCTTTGTAATTGTTATTATAAAAATTCTTTGCTTGTGTATCAGGGACAGAGAGAAGATTTCTAGATCCAAAATTAGAGGGAACCTGGCAATATAGATTAAAACCCTAGTGCTGATATAGCAGTGTCACATTTGGAACTAATGGTAGCTTCACTACCACAACTCTCCAAGGACTGAATCTTCTGAGTACAGGGGAAAGGGATTAAAATTGGAGAAAAAATTTCCATTCCTTCCTGAAAAGTACTTACTCTACTGTGTCTTAATAGCTGAACTGGTACTCTCTTAGCAGTAAATATCCTAGGTTAAAGATCAATTTATGTCTGATATGATGAATATTTGCTTACTTTAACTTCCTATTTTTAGCATAAATCTTCTCTTGGTGACAAAAGTCACTTAATGTTGTGATGGCTCCCTCAAGGGCTATTACTGCCTATCTTGTATAACCCAAATACATGTGCTTGATGGAAAGATTTGTAAGATGTGTCCATAAAATGAAGTGTTATTTAGTTTTTGAAAGGTTTCAAGGGTGCAGAAAAACGCTGTTTATGCTACAAATTACATCAGTGGTTTCTAAAGCAGTTGAGTCTGTGGACTGCTGCCAGCCCATAATGTCTCCTCTAGATGACCACACAATGTCCTCGCTGCCCACATTAAAAGCACCACTGATGTCATTCCCAACTCTCTCTATGAGCTACTCACTGCACCTATGGAGGTCACTGGTGAAAACCAGGTCCATAACACTGGTGGTCATTGAACTGCCTTGAAATCTTGAAAATCACAGATCCTGCCCTTTGTTTGGCTCCCAGTCCCATAAGGAATCCAAACAGTACAGATACTTCAAGTGCAAAAGTTAAGAACATCCCACTGCAGTTTGTCAGATTACAAGCATCAGAATTTCTTCTTTTCTGAGTTGGAGAAGTACAAAGCTTACTCTGAATTATGCATGCCTGCAGTAATTCTTGCATTCAGTTAAATCACTAATCTGGTGTAAGTGCTCCCTCTGAATTAATTTTTTAATTCATTTTTTCCCCTTTGCATCTTTCTGTTTGGTTGATTATGGTTTTAAAATTGGGCTGAGCACACGAAGCAGGGATAATAATTTTACCCATATATATATTGCCTAATGCCATGCTGTTAGAGTAAAATCCTTACTACACAGAAATAGCCGAACACTTTCTCTTTGGCAATTCAGAATTATCAGATTACTTCAGCTATCACAAATCCCAACAGCAAACACTCAGATACAGTCCCTGTTGCAGGAGACATCAGCTGCAGGGAGTAAAAGCAGTAGGGTGACCCCTCCCTCTCTTCTTCTGCCCAGCCAGCCTGACATTTTAGCTTTCACCCAATGGCACCACTCCAAACCCACATCACGCCTTGGGATGAGCTGTGTGTTACCTGAGCTGAAGTGAAGCAAACAGCATGGCCCTACCAAAGCACTGTCCCTGCCTGTACGCATCCCTCAGCCCAGCTGTTAACTCTGCTAGGATGCTGCAGCCCTGAGGAAAAGGGCAGGCTGGCCAATGTCAGCAGCTGCTGAAGCAGGAGGATGAGCCTGCCTATGGACAACACGCTGTATCTGCGTCCCAAACTTGTCCTCGAAGAGACACACATAATTTCCTCCAAATCTGGGGTCTTCCTCAGTGCTGATGCTTCATCCTTCATCCCCAATTTGGCTCTCTTGTCTCACAGAGTCTGCGGTACCACTGTGTTGCTGGGACTGGTTCCATACCATGGTGTCCACAGAGGATCCATGGGCTGTAGCTGTAGCCTCTTCCCCCCCTGCAGCCAGTGGGAGGGAGGCTGGAGAAGCTGTCACTCACATTCCTGCCCTGCCAGCCTCATGGGCAGCACCTGGAGTGGGATCAGGGATGTGTAAGGCACAGGGACTGCAAGTACTGCCCTGCCAACAGAGAGAAAAAGGAAGAGTGGATTCCCTCTTACATCTGTGTGTTTGCTGTCTGCACATGATTCCCATCACTGCCACATTCAGGGGACTCTCTGCAGCAGGGTTGTGTGAATGTTAATTAAACTGATGCCAGCTTTTATGTGTCTAGCTGATAAGGCAGGCTGGCAGTGATCTAAATTTAGACTCGTCAGGAGCTCTTTGAGAAGACAAACACAGACAGAGTTGCGCTGATATATCCTGTGGCAGCACCTCCACTCACAAAATGGCATCAGTCCGTGGCAAATGGGTTGAATGGACAGTGCAGGACAGCCCTGCTAAGGGCAGCAGTGTGCTTTTATGTCAATAGTATCAACTGGTCAAGCCTTGAATAGTTCCCATGGTGGATTGTGTGGATTGCGTTCAGAAATGGAAGATACAGATAATGGCACTGTTTTAACTGGGTAAATGATACAAAAGTAGAAAATTCACCCTAAAAAACAAACAAACAAACAAATAAATAAAAACACCTCTCCATCAGTTGAAAATCTTGACTTTTGCCTGAGATTAACTTTTTTACTGTGTTTGCCTGAGATTGATTTTGACCTTTTTCCTGATCAGTCATGTCAATAATTTAAAATATGACCTGGGGAAGTGTTGTTGTGTCTTGGTTTTTTTCAGAAGGGATCTCTGATGATATAGGCTCATGAGTGTGCATAGTGTGCATGGTTTTGTGGAGCACCTGAGGCTGTGTGCCATGGATGGTTTCTGCAGACTGAATTTACTGAATGTGAATTCTAGCCCAGCACCCAGTCTATAGTCCTCAGAGAGGCTGTCTGGAGAAGAGCAGTGTGGAAATACAAGTTAATGAGATAAAGAAAGAGCATAAGGAAGACAGAAGAATGTGAAAGTTGTGACAGAGTCTCCAACTTGCAGAGGGCTTGTGCATACTCCCTTGTATGCTTTACTGGAAAATAAATAGCTTGGAGTTTCCAGAGATAGTCAGCAAGTAAGTTTGATAAATGCAGTCAGTTGTCTTTGTAAATCTGGTCTCTGGCACCAGAGATAATGGAGTTTCTGTAGGATTTGAGTATCTAGACCCTTTTTCTCCTCTTTGGTATCCCTTTGACACTGTTTTTAGAAGGACAGTGTTTGTACCTATGGATTTTCACCACTACTTCTTTCATGTTACCTACACTCTCCCTTCTATTCAAAAATGACCTATTGTTTGAACAGGAAAGGTTATTTTTTTAATTTAACATGATCTGTTGCACTACGTTAATCTGTTACAATTTGAGTTTTTCATACTTTTTCCACATTTCAGAATTTCTACTAAAGTCTATAATTATTACAGTTCTAATTATTCTGTCATTTAAACAGTTTTGTTTCCGTTTTGGCATAATTGGCTACTTGATTATACTTCCTTTTTGTCAGTGTTTTCCTTGATAGGGTCCTCTGACCCTCACCTAAGAAAAGTATGTTTTTCCTTTCCTCGTTACCACAATTACATCAGGAAATGATAGTTCGCTGAATTATAAAAGTGTGAGTAAATATTCTCTAGAAATCCATTTGTCCCTTTTTCATCCACAACCGAAAGTTAGTTTTTTGCTTGAAGGGATTTGAATTTTACTTCAGCAAGAGCTCTCGGTGCCAAGTCTCTTTCTGATGTGCCGAGCTTGCTTAACCCACTGTTGCTGAAGGGCTGTGCTGCTGTCAGATCACGATGTGGGGACATCTGTGCAGGTCAGGACATGGGATAACCATGCACATCATGACACAGGTGTATCCCTGCAGATGGGGATGTCTGTGCAGATCACAGTGTGGGGAGATCAGCGTGGCCAAGTTCTTTCACACCAGCTGAGGATCTGATCCACACCCATGGGCGTTGGGCATGACAGGTCAACAAAAGACCTGGGTTCTGTGAGCTGTATATTTACAGACTGGAAAGCCATTTATTTCCTCAGGAAATTATGTTTTTATGTTTGTTTAAAACTATCCTTGGGAAATAGTAAAGGTGTGAAGTACAGGACAAAGGGTTGATAAACAGCCTGTGTGGCTGGCAGCTTTATCTGCATGGTCCCTACAGGGCAGAACCCTCTTGTTGGAAAGATTCAAATCCTAATCCACTTTTTCAAAGATATTTCCCTGAAGTCAGTGAGGAAAGAAAGGAAAGCAAGCAATTTAGGGAAAAAAATGGTCTGGAATAGAAGGGTAAGCCCTTTCCTCAGAGCCTTCTCTCAAAACACATTTTCAGAGTGAGTAGATAGGATTCATTGCACCATGTCATCATAAAGAAAACATTAAACTGACCATAGAAATTGCACCCTGAAATTGCCTATTTCTTTCAGTGGCTATAAAAGGCAGTGTCCAGCTCAGACCTCTTCACTGCAAAA
The DNA here is from genome assembly GCF_030490865.1 of Poecile atricapillus. Lineage (NCBI taxonomy): Eukaryota > Metazoa > Chordata > Aves > Passeriformes > Paridae > Poecile > Poecile atricapillus. Next base: position 35,786,981 of record NC_081251.1, read on the forward strand.
TCTCATGTTAGATGGTGGGGCTTTCCCCTTGCTATGGATTCTTCCTTGTGATGGGCAGAGTGAGGATTGTGCTGTGTTTTTCCCCTTCTTTCAAGGATCCCAATATCTTTAGGTCACCTGGAGCAGATTATGATGTAGCACCATTTTATTTTATAATGCTGGCTGGCATATACATTATTCATGGGAGCAGTAACATGCAATGCATGATTTAAAAGTGGTAAATGCTCATCTGTATATTCTAGGGAATCACCCTGCTATTTAAAATACTCTGAAGCTCCCAAGAAAAATCTGTTTTTCTCTCAACTTGAAACAAATTTGGCTGATAAATGTATAATTGCTGTAGCATGCCAAGAGATGCTTTAGCTGACAGGAATATTGTGATGGTAGAGACAGAAATTCAACACTGTATCTTAAATATAGGTCACAAATTTCCATCTAATCTGAAGGCCAGAAATAAAAAAGGTAATATTTGGAATAGCTCATAATTTTTGCTCATATGAAATTGAATCATGAAATTATAGAATGGCTTAAGTTGGAAAGGACCTTTAAAGGTCACCTAGTCCTAACTCCCCTTGACTTTGACATCTTGAACCGGAATCGGTTGCTCAGAGCATCTTGCTTGCACTCTTTATAGTACTAAAGGTGTTAAAAGCAGTGTTAGCACCCACCTGAGTAAAGTAAGCAGGGATTTATGGTACCCACCAAGCTCTGGGAAATTTTGGTTGTGATAAGGTTTGAGCCTTTTAAGTGGAAGTGGGGGCCATTTCTGGCAGGAGCAGAACCACTGGAGACTACTGAGAATGTCATAGTTTTTGGGAGAAACCTGACCTTGTGGAATGTGGGTATGGAAACTAGGACAGGCTGCGGGAAATTTTATTTCTTTGTGTCATGCTGGCTATAGGTTGTGTCACCTGTGCTAACCAGCCATGTCAGTGAGGCCCACAGGGACATTTGACCCTCCATGAGATGACAGAGCGACCCTTTAGCACACCACAACATAAAGCAAGGTCTTGCAGGCACTTTGAAGAAAGTAAAATAAAGCATATGAATACATAAAATCATACTCAAATTAGTCCTATTTGTTTGAAACTGAAGGCAGCACTTCTTGCCCTGAGCCTGCTGCACTACTACTGCAAAGCTCCTGGTTTTACTTCCACTCTCTCACCTGGGGTGAGGAGTCGGTTTCCTCAAGCAGCCTTGTCCCACCTCAGGCTGCTCCTGTCCACCTCTTCCAGCAGCCCAGGGCAGCAATCTGCAGGAGGAAAAGCAAGAGCAAGAGCAGGATGCTTTGTCCCTCATCAGGCAGCAAGGAAAGAGGCCAGTCAGGACAGTGATCATTTCCATGAGGGCAGCAACCAAACCCAAACTGAAGAAGGGCATCTTAGGACTGAAAAAAAAAATAAAAATCACAAGAACAAAGCCTTTTCAATAAATAGAGTATTTTTATTAAGCAATTATTGGATACAGAGTAGACAATAATTGACTAAATTAAGTCATATGGAGCAAGTGACCCTGCAGTCACTTGCTAATTATAATTCTCTGCTGTGTGTTCCGGGAAATAAACTAATTTCTATTCTTGCAGGAGTCAGAGACAGCTGTATGTACAGCAGAAATATATCTACCAGCAGCCACGGAAGAAGCTGTACACCTATTAGCAGAACTGCTAGGCTCAACTAGGAGAGCTGCAGGCCATCTAGGGGGAGCAGCAAGGGTGGGACTCACAGGCACACCGCCTCCTGCCAGTGCAGCCCTGCCTCCATGGCAGAGCAGCAGCTCAGATCCACATCACCAGTCCTGATTTACATCACCAACAGCAGCACCACGATGCCCTGGCAGGTGTGTCTGGGAATGATTTCTGAACCTCCACTGCAGGGAATGAGTCCACGATAGCTGCCTGTATTGACACACAAGGAGCTGCAGTGCTGCTCCTTCCCCTGCTGGGAACAAAGTTGTGCTTCAGGACAGCTGCAGAGCTTCTCCCTAGGGGAACTAAAACCAAGACCTGGAAGACAATACAAAGCTGAGAACTCCCAGTATGAGGATAGGGGTTGGCAGACACCTGCAGCTCCCCTGCCTGTGGCAAAACCAGGGAGAGATTTGAAAAGGGAGAAGTTAGAAACCAGCGTGACATCCTAGACATTAACAGGTCTTTTTTTCTTTATTGCTGAGGCATGAAGTGCATTGCAGGTGTGCAGGGAATTCTATTGGTGCTGCTGCTATAAATCCCAAGCTCCCTGGTAAAAGAAAGACCTGGGCTGTGTGTAGTTGAACTCTAACTAAGAAGGGCCACCAAACACTGCCAAAAATACATCATGAGTGCTGCTTTTACAGAATTTTTACTGACTGCCATATATCCAGTCTTGCTGAAAATTTCTGTGCAGTTTTCCATTTTCTCACAAATCTACTTTTTGTCCCCCAGCAGTTCATGAGGAATTAATTAAACAGTTTACCTGTATCTGCAGCCTGTGACTCAGGGTTCTACATTTACCTCCCAACTCTGCTGCTGACTGTCCCTTTATTAGGTGCTAATGTGTAACACACTGCTCTGGTTTTGGCTTGGATAGATTTAATTTTCTTCTTAACTGGCACAGTGCTGTGTTTTGGATTCAGTAGGAGAATCATGCTGATACCACACTGGTGTTTCAGACTTTGCTCAGTAGTGCTTACCCTGTCAGGGGCTTTTTTGGTTTCCCATGCCCTGCCATTGAGCAGGTGCCCAAGAAGCCATGAGGAAACATGGCCAGGGTGTGTGACTTGAACTGGCAAAGGGTGTTCTGTACCATAGAATGTCACATTCAGTATATAAACCAGGGGGAAAAGCTGGGAAAGGCTGATTGCTGTTCAGGGATGAGCTGGGTATCTGTCAGAGTGCGGTGAGATATTGTATTGTGCATCACTTGTTTTCTTGAGTTTTACTCCTCTCTCTCTCTGTCATTACTATTATTATTATTATTATTATTATTATTATCATCATCATCATCATCATCATCATCATTATCATTATCATCATTATTATCATCATTATTATCCTTATTGTTATCCTTATTATTTTCCTTATTATTATTATTGTCATTAGCTTGTCATATTTTACTTTGTTTTAATTATTAAATTGCTTTTATTTCTACCCATGAGTTTTACTTTCTGATTCTCCTCCCTGGGGCTGGGGGGTCACTGAGTGAGTGGCTGCATGGTACTTAGTTGCAGGCTGGGGTTAAACACCTGTTTGTCTAATTTCAGGAGAACACAACAGAGACACATCTTTGAAATTCATACTGTTTTGATAAATCTCCTTAAAATAGTGGCCTCCAGGTTACTGAGGATGGGATAGAAGATACAACGGGCCTTCTGTGATCCTTCTCTCCTCAGGAAAGCAGGCTAAAAATTATAATTCCTGGTTTTGCTGTTGTTCCTGATATTAAAAAGATGCATCTTCAATCTTTGATCCCAGTTCTGATTCCAGCTGCAGTACTGGACAGTGGAACACTTCTACTGGTTTTATTGGAGTGAGTCTAAGTTTTCATACCAGTAGTTGAGATCATAAACTTTTTCTTTATATTTACTGGTATCTATTTTTTCTATTTTACTGTGACCTTAAAACAAAATAAACATTTTCAGATAATTTGAATGGTGATTTTACGGATGTTAAAGTATAGTTATGGTTTGATTTTTGCTTCTTCCATCCTGCAGACATAAGCAGAGGGAGTTATTTCAGTTTTATAAAAATCTTTTATATTAGATGCCACCTTTGGGGTCAGGAGGACTTTCATGGGCATTTGCAATAAAGCCAACAGCAATGTGACTTTTATGATAATGCAATTATGTTGCTATTTGTGAATGAAAATAGCAAACTCCTGTTTGCTGAGTTCAAATGTCAGATCTCAAGAGGGGTATTTCACAGACCACAGGCTTGTCAGCAGTCACCTAAAAAAAGAAATGAATTCTGCAGACATCAAGACATCTAAAAAAACCCCTGAAAACCTCCAACAAATAGCACTGTATCCTTGGCAAGGTGATATTAACTTAATATCACTTCTTTTTATTATAAGATTCCAGTTAAATTTTTTACTAGAGAAATAAAAAGACTCAGTGATGAGTGCATTACAGATTCATTTGCAATATAATGTGTTTATTAAGTCTCTGAAAGCCTTATCATCATATTAGGTTTTGCCATGAAACTTTCATGAAAATAAACTATTTGAACACTTCTCACTAAATGCCTTAAAAAAATCCCTTGATGATTTAAAAGTAGACTTTGTACTCAAGGAAAGTAAAAGGTGAACTTTTCATTTGTATTTATCAGCCCTTACTAAAATTTTAGTACAGCCTACTGAAAAATAGTTTTAAAGTTTAATAATTTGTTGAGATATATGAAAAATATAGCAATTTTGAAAGCTGAATCACTAAAAATTCCTGATGGGTTTTGAACCTTTTCCTCCCTAATTTCAAGGCCTGTCCTATGCTCAAGAACAAAAGATTGAAATTTGCTGCATTCAAGCATAACAATGCTGCATCTAAACTGAAAGTCTGCCAACCCCTAGATACATCAAAGAAACTTTGAGACTTTTTAGACAAAACAAAAAATATTGTGTGATCTCACAGTAAGCAACATTTTTGCTACATAAGCCATGCACTGCTTTTTACCTCTCTACTAAGGTCCTTCGGTGAGGCACAGGAATAGGAGTTTTGTTTGCATTAGGTGACAGATCAACGTCCCTGACCTTTCTGAGAAATCAGGATGATTTCTTGTTTACAGTCCACTAAAGACAACATTCATCTCCTCGGCCTTGCTGCTCCTCAGGACCTCATTGACACAGTACATCTTTACAAGACAGGAAAAAGACAAATGCCATCTGATGTCTAGTTCAATCTGTATGTGAGATCACTGAGTGCTGTGCCAGGCAGGAACACGAATGGGCTGATGGTACTGAAGCAATCTCACGTTCACCCAGGAATGCACACACAGCCTGTTTCTGACAATCCTCCTCAAAATCTCCAGAGGAAGCCCTACCACCTGCCTGCCAGGCCTCTAAAAGCTGATGGCCATGTGTTTGCTAACAAAAAATGTGCTATTCACAGAACCGAGGGGTGCCTGGATTGTGAGTTCTAATTACTGAGAAACCTTGAGGGGCCGTGCCTTCATAAGAAATGATTGAGCACAGAGGGAGTGGATCAAGGGAATGAAGGAGCTGGCAATGGCTCCGCAGGTGTCCACTGCTGGTGGCTCTGGCTCTTCCCTCGGGATTAGATTTTCCAGTCCCTTGGAGGAAAACCAGCCTCTTGTAAATCTTTTGGAGCTGTCCGTGGTGCTGATCACTGACGGCTCTGGGCCCTCGAGTCCCGCCGTGGCTGAAAGTGCCGGGACAACCTCTAAGCAGAGCTCCCAGGCTGGTGTCTACAGAATAAATCTACTGTGATCGCACCCAAATTGCACCAATGTACAGGAAGCTGGGGGAAACCCTTCAGAAAAAGCAAAGGTCTCAATTCAAAGAAAGATACAGATGAACATGAAAGCATTTATGATGTCATCTAGAATATATTTACTGATATGATCTTAAGGTGTTCTGTCTAACTGGAGAACAAAACCTCGTATCAAAGACCTAATTTATCTTTTTGTATTTATTTACAGTAGCAAACAGGTTTATTTTTAGCAATTTTTTATGACCTTGTGTAATTAATTAACATATTATGGCCTATTGGTCAAATTATATGAAAGTAAAAATTACTTGTGTTCAGCCCTGACAAGGTTTTTAGTTTAAGAGGTAAACTTCAGCTAGAAGAATCACTAGGAAAAAAACTCATTTTTTATATTAAAAACATGGGCTGCATATTTTGCTGTCTACCAAAACCAACTACTTTTAAATATTTCATTTTATGTCCTCATAGAATCAGTAACTCAGAATCTTTAGTTGGGGAAAAAAAAAAAAAATTAAGTTCCTTTCCACTAGTGCCACAAATTCTGACTCAGCAATATAAACTAGATTGAATTCAGCTATTTCTATTGATTTAACTTGACCTAGCCTAATTTTTGTGGGTATTTCCTAGCTGAGCTAAAGCATTTCTATGAGCTATCATTTAGGCTGATGTAAACCAAATAGACATTAGTGAAGTTTACTACTCACTCTGTCACAGTTAAATGAGAGCAAATTTCTTCAGCATAACTCAGGATGTAAAGCAGTTGAAGGGGCAATACAGGAGAACTCGTTAAAAAGAATAAAAGAGGAAGAGAGAAAAAGAATGACTGATCCTTAATGCTGACACTTGTTTCTAACATGGGATGCTAATCTTTTGATATCTTGATACTGACCCTATCTTCTGGTTTATACATGTTTTCCTATTGACAGGGATGAGTGCAGCTGAAAGTGAAACTATGCATAGAGATTAATTTTAAAATGAACAAAATCCCAGTTATAATTAATCTGTAAGTGAGAATTGTGTCCTGCAATTTCAGCCTAAGCTATTTCATAGCATTCCTGACACTTTAAATAAATGGAACCACAAATGGGGATATGTACTTTTACATAGTACTTGTTTAAAAAAAGCTAAATGAGAAAGAATGTAGGTCCCTCTTTTGGATCTAAAATAGTCTATGTTTGGAGGCTTTCTGGTCCTCCCTGTGACAGACAGTGAGTTTGCTGTGTGACAAGAGTTCACACAGGTTCAGACATGCCTGGTGGTGCAAAAAGTGATAGAAAAGGTCACAGTGCTTTTACATCAAGTACCATCCAGTTTCCACTGTTGTGGACACTTGAGATATTTGGGTAGGCTGCCTTTCACTCATAAACTGATGTACTTATTCCACAGTGTCCAGCTGCAAGCACCCAATGTCAGCAATCAGGTTGTCACCATTTGTCTCCTTCTTCCCTCACATTTCAGTCCCAGCTGTACCTGCTTTATCCATCCACGTTGCTTCTGGATGTCCTCATCTCATGAGAAAATCACCAAGACTTGATGACTCCCCTCACTCCATCATTTTCTGTCTGCTTTCTTCATGACACCTTGCAAGAGCCAGCTGGGGTATTTGGAACATGCAAGCTCCGGCACTGGAGTTGCACTGTCCTGGGAGAAGGGACTGCATAGAGGGGGGAAAAAAACCTCCTCATTTCCATTAATAATGATGAGAAAAATGCTCGTTCTCTCTCTGTCCTGATGACAAGCCCACTGACTTAAGGGTGTAAGCAATGCTCTACTGGGTCTTCTTGGCCAGGACCACATCTCCAGCAGCAGAAAACAGGGAATCCTTGGGGAAAGATAACAGAGCAAGGTGGGGGTACTGGCAACCAGCTACCTCTAGGACTTTCTTACAGACATATGAATCTTAGGGATCTCAAAACTTGATAGTGTATAGATGGTGTCACTTTTTTTTTTCATGAACTCATTTCTATTTGTTATCCTTTCAGCTGTGACAATTATGTATTACATACCAGGTGAAAGAAGCACTCCATTTGTTAAAATTTGTTGAGCTCAATTAACAATGTGTCTGCGTTCCTGTATTAGTAAAAAGAGTAAGCTACTCCTGTCCTTTTTACCCATGCTATTGTTGATTTGTCTGAATTTTGTATTCACAGTCAGCTTAAGGCTGGGGAACTTCTGAATTTATTTGAGCCATAATGGCCATAAGAAGGAGAAAAGGAAAAATCTGTGAGCAAAGAGCTTTGGAGGGTTGTATTTGCCTCTCTTTCCTCCCATTATCCCTCTCTCTGCCAAAAGAGAGAGTCCTCCTCCACCAAGCATGACTGCCACTGCCAGACAGAGAGGAGAAACAGGACTAGACAGTTTAAACTGCCTTTACTCTTGCTAAGTCTAAAATGTCAAAAGAAAAAAATGTTTTACTATTGCTCTAAATTTGTGTCTGTAATTTATTTGAATAATTAGAAACCACAGTGGCAAATTTTTTAAAAAAGAGCTTTCCAAATGGTAATTACTCATCTACAGTTAGTCAAAACAGTTATTTTTCCCAAGAAAACCTGAAGTTTTCAAATTGCATTTTCATTCTTATATATAGTAATTTTCAATTTGAATTCCTGTGAAATTTTTGCTATCTTTTCACTTTATAATTTCAACATTTCATTAAAAGTTTCACAGGTTTTTTCCTATTTTAATGTTATTTTTAATCACATAGTGATGCAGTATTTGTGGTTTTGTGATACAAAATATGACTTGAGAGACACGACAGTTTGTATTTACATCTAGTGTTAGGGACAAATTGTTAAGGGCAATTATTGCAGCATTATTGATTCAAAAACTTTTATCCTCTTCTCATAGCTGAAAATAATTCCTTCATTTGTCAATGTAAAAAATTATGCAAGTTAAGAAATGTTTTTTAATTAGAATATCAGACAGTGGCAGGTTTTGGTACAGTAATGAGTCTTGCTTTTCTCAGGTAATTGCTTTTATCTTTTGATATGACTTCCCTTCTTGTTTTTTTCCACTATTTTATAGTTGCTGCATATTTTGTCTCTTTGCATCAGGATTAATCATTGCCTTCTCTACTGATTTGCCAATTTCTTTTAAAGTCAATTTTCTTTGTGCTATTATTATTATTATTATTATTATTATTATTATTATTGCTATTATTTAGTATAAGGCTATCTTTAGTCAGCCTTATTTAGAAGTGCAAATTTGTTTTGCAGGCAACATCAAATATAGAACTTCAGTAGTCAAAACATAGTTATTCTCAAGTGTAAAGTTTGGGATTTCTTTAGAAGACTTTGATTTATGTGTTTACAATTCAATCCAACCAGGTAGTTTCAGCTGTCCTGCAATTCTATAAATACAAACATACAATTATCTCAGTGTGCACTAATGGACAAATTCTTCCTGACATTATACTGAGTGTAAGGAATTTGTGCAAGGCATTCAAATCCATCTGAAGGGTTACTTATGCTTTGCTTTGCTGTGTGCTATTGATAGCACAGTTGAGCAGGATTTGATCTTAATATAAGAAATCACTCTCCCTCTCATGTCAACCACATTTCTAGGGCCAATCATTTGCAGCAACAGAACAGCTGGGCTTCCCACACTGATTCCTCTCAGTGCTCACAACTGGAGATACCTACCGTGGGGCCCACCTCACTTACCTAGAACTGAGATATCTAGCTCAGTCTGGTGTCTAGACCCCCACTGTGGTCAAAGGTGAGAGAAAGAGAGATTCCTGCAGGCAAGGATCTGTCCATTTGTCTTAGACACAAGTTTTCAGTGGGGATAAATTCCAGGTTGGAACTGACAACTGGTGGAAACAATGCACCTGACACTCAGAGGCAAAAGTGGGAAGACACAAGTCTGCAATGGTTTTTAATAAAACCACTACTACAGATAACATTGGCATCGTATAGAAATACTCATACATAGCAACATATTGTTGGAGTCTGTGGTGCTACCTCCTGCCCTTCTTTGCCTCAAAGACTGAGAACAGGGGCTTGGAATAAATACAGTCTACTTGTTTTAAGCTTGTAAGGAAGACTTACGTTCTTTTGAGATTTAAGGTATGTATGAATTTTCCATACTGCTCCAGATACAGAGAAACATGAATGGACCTATTCTGTGAGTTTCGAGGTAGAAAATGTGCCATAAGCTGAGGAAAAGGTGGAAGAAGAAACACGCTTCAACTTTACTACATAATGAGGTCACAAAAGGGAAAAAAATTCCCTGATTTGTGGTGCTGGATTAATCTCATCTGGCTTTGGGGTTGAATATTGTTCAGGGTGCCGACACTGAATTTACGTCTCCTTGCACAGGTGTCCCGAGGCTTGCTAGCAGCTAAGCTCATGCTGCAGTCAGCAGCTCAGCTGGGATCTCTCAAATGAATGGGATTGAAAGACTGCCACATATACTTGCTGAAAATAAACACTTATAGGCACAGTTTTTTGGAGCCTGTGACTTTTTTTTCTGTATTTATACCATTATTGTCAGTATTTCTTTCCAATGTATCTCCAGTTAAAGAAGGCAGCCTGGGCATCATCTGAAGTTATTTGGCAGAGACAATTAGATAAAAAGGCTCTTTATCTTATATTTGGTACATCTTGATGGTAGGTGGATGGGTGATCTGTGATTCTGTGGTGCTATAAAAGAGACAACAGAAAGTTGAAAAGAGGAAAAAACCAGCAGAAAAAGGAAACAATTTCTGAGTCATTCTATTTTAACTGCACTAATTCAGTGCCTATGATTTCTCTTTTCCTATGACAATTAAGACATAAAGAGATATCTATAATATATTCAATTTTGTTGCTAATTACACAGAAGAAAGCTTTCTTCCTGGGAGACAAGTACTTTTATTAGCAAAGACATGAAACAGGGTCTTAGCAGGAAAGCATAGGTGGGCCGTGAGCCCTATGCTCATAATATATTATAATTATATTATAATATATAATAACAAAATATATTATATTATATTATATTATATTATATTATATTATATTATATTATATTATATTATATTATATTATATTATATTATATTATATTATATTATATTATATTATATTATATTATATTACTAATATAATATAATATATTAAAGAAAATAATATATATTTAGTGTTTACCTTTTTATTATTATAACCAAGCAATGGTTGTGGTCATGCATACACGTTTAATAAAAATTAGCAATAACTTGTGTAAACTGAGGCCTGAAATGACAGTCCATAATGAGACACCTTTATTTGTTTTCCATGAGTAATAGCATTTATGTGGGGCTTAATTTGCTCTTCTCTTTTGCAATCAAAAGGAGCTTCCATAAAGTCTTTCACTAACATAGGCTGTAAGATGAAAGAAGAGGATATTCTGTCTGACTTACAATTTCCCTGTAGGAAAAATAAAGAAGTTTCTTGCATTAGAAGTGACATCAGATGAGATTAATTTAATCATGAGATAAATCTTTCAAATTAAATATAACCTCAAGACACTCACTCTCTGAGGGAGTGAAACACAGAAAGCCTTAGGTAATAAATGTAACTATTCTTTAAAATGGTCAACCTTTTAGCAAGAGACCACAGGCACTTTTTTGTGACTACCATACCAAATCTTTTGCTGAAAGGCTCTGTTTGTTTCACCTTAAGGTCAGGTTTTAGTTTCCCACGTTGTTTTGCAGCAGTGGGAGCAGCAGTGATGAGTACAGCTCAGAACACAGCCCCGTGGGGTGTCAAATAGGGAATCCTACTGCCACCTTCTAGTTAACAGAGCCAGCATGATAAAAGGATGTCTCAGTCCAGCACCTCCCTTTAACAGCAAAAGGGAGCAGGATTTGAACAATCCTATCCAGTTCCAACTTCCCATGCCGTGTGTTCACCTGCCTCCACACTGCTGGGATCAACGTGCTGGCTGAAGGTCCTTATGGACTGGTATTCCCACCACTCCTTCCCTGGACATTTGTGTGGGACAGTGGGGGTGGGAGGTACCATTTGGGATGTAAGACCCTTCACCACATAATGAAAAATGTGCTGCTTTAAGTCAACCACTGTTTTAAGTCAAAACAAATGCTGTGGGCTGCAATTTCCTAATCAGTCTCTGAAAGACTGCAAGAAATATGCTAATATGCTGAAATGTTTAGGGTTTTTTTCACACAAGTTTAGTTTTCAAAGTCTTACTCAATGCCTTAACTTCTCTATGGCTACTTAGTCATGATTCTTGTTCACCCACCACAAGCTTTAACGCAGACATCCTTCAGGCTATAAGAAGCTCTTTGAGCAACAATTTTTATTTTTTTTTACCTAGAAAAAGAAAACCTAAACTTAAAGGTCTTTGACCTACCATTCAGTGAATGTGCCTAAAATCATCAGTAAACATGAATAACATTAGCCTTGTTACTCAGAGGGGGAAAAGAAATTGAAACACAAATATACCAAACAATATTATCTAAGGGTCATATTCACAAACATTTCTCAACTTATGTTCTCCCTGAATTACAAGCATCTGCTCCCACTGACTAAACAACTCACCTTCTGTTAGTGGAAAAATCTCTGCAAATTTAAAATCAATATTTCAAATAAGCAAATATATTCTTAAAACAATCTCAGTTCTCTGTCTTTAAATGCAAGTGCAGAGAAAACACCTACTTTTAAAGGAAAACGAGGAGACTCGACTGCCATTAAGATGAAGCAGAAGACACTGAAATAAAGCAGATACAAGTTGGACGGTGTTGTGTGACATCCCTGCCACTCCAGGCGTGCAGGCTGGCAGCTGTCCCAGCCTGACACCAAATTAAGGTGGTTGTGACAGGTCTGTTCTCCCATGCAAATACACACAGACAACTTTTTTCTGCTCACAGTGTCCAAGCCCTGCTTTCCCTGATAATGGATGTGTTTTGCTTATGGTATCAATCCAAGCAGCAAACAGGTAGTGTGGCTGCAGGAGGCTGTGAGAGCACCTGTCCCTCTGCTGGGTAGAAACAGGAATACAACCCCTTGTCCATGTGATCTGTACCTTCATGGAGCCAACAGCATCCCTCCCCACTCTTACCGTGCCAAAACCCCAGAGGAAAGCTGCTGTGACTGCAGGTTGTGCTGATGTGGATTTTATTCATTTTAATATAGAAATTGAATAAACCCACAGCTGATAAAGGTCTCTGGGGTCTCCTACTAAATGGCTCATATGGTCAGGCAGGCAACCATTTATCATTGCAAAATATCATCATGGGGACCACCAGCCGAGATTACATCCAGACATTGCTCTTTCTCTCCGAAATAGCTGCAGTTCAGTTTTGTGGTGAGGTTGTGTGTATAGCATAATGACACTTCTGCTCAAATGTCCTTGACCCAGCCTCCACACCAGATCTGCACGGGGGGCATTTAAAAAAAACATAACATTGCTTTTGCAAAACAGAACATGATCCCTTCCTATCTTGACTCATTTGATGACAGTCTTGCTATTGCTGACACTGCTTTAAAAGCCTGTTGGTTTTCTTTGTGCAAAAGGCCAAAAAAATGAGAAAATAGTATAATTGTAGTGAAAATCTTTCCTGACTTCTTAGAGTGTTTAAACATTAAATAATGCAATTACTTCAGTTGCATTTTATAATCACAATCAGTTTTAGTTCATTTGGCATAGCCTTCTGATTGCTGTTTTTCAACTTAATGTAATTTGGCAAATTTTGTTGCAAATGTATTTTAAATTTGATTGGGAATAAACAAGGTCAAAAGTCTGCTGATCTTGGCACTGTTAAAAATAGTAACTTTGAACTACATTTTATTTTTATTTAGAAATTAGTACCTAGAGACCTTTTTTCAAGTTTATTTCTCCCTGTCTTTTTCCTTTAAAATATTTTAACTGAAATATTTTCAAAAAATACCAATATTTGCCTTCATTTCCCAGATAAATGGTCTTGCAGTACACAAAAGGTTTTTAAAAGTGTCTGCAATAAGCTAGAAAACATTATGAATTTTAATAAAATCTTGGAAAATATAAAAATAAACGTTTCACTTTGTAATCCCACAAAATGGAAGCATAGATAATTTCATGAAGTATTTTAATTTTTCAACAGTTACTTGTTGCAAATATTTTCTTCTTTGGTATGTTATTAAGTGTGGAAGGAAAAAAAAATCTTTATCTAAAGTCAATTATTTTCTCTTGAAAAATGAACAGGAAATTAATTTAAAAATAAAAATAACTCTGCTTTCTCTGATGTCCTGCCCAAGGCACTGAAGACCTATTTTCTTTCCAGCCCTGCCCAAAAGATTTAAATCTGAGAACTGAAAACTTGAGTCCTCTGAAAAGGCAGCGAATTTAAATCCACTTAGAGGAAAGGTTATACATTAGATTATGCTCTTGTCTCCAGCTACAGAAGGGCAGTTAGAGGACTCCTCTTTATGCAGGGCAGACAGACAACAACAGTCCAGTAGTGGTCTTGTCTGGAGGAAATTGAGATATTTCTTCATGCCTCCTTCTCCTGCCAGTGGGATCCGTGGTGACCTGTCATGAGGAGCCATCATTTCCTGCTCTTTTGGAGCCCAAGGAGGAGGCAGGTCTCAACTCTGTTAGTTATGTCAACCACAGAACATTATTTTTCCATTGGCTTAAGATCATTTTGCCTATGCAGAAAGTCTAAGTCATTAACTGTGTGAAAAATGTGGGCTGGAGCATGTGTTTTTTCCTCCTACACATTCTCCAATCCAATAGAGTGCCAAATATATTGAATTGCTGCTTTTTATTTATTCCAGAAAAATTGTAAATAATTTTCCCTTAAGGTCAGACAAAACAAACATACAAAAAAGCTTCAAATACAGCGTCTCTTCATTGATAGAGTGGGATAAAATGTTAGTGGGGCTATTTTTGATGCCAGGGATCCAGTTTCTAGTTTTATTGTATTTAATCCAAAGCCCAAGGACAGTTCCATCAATATAACCAGGACTATTTTTGCAGAAATGTCAAGAGCCACCTGCATTACAGGAAAAAGGGAACAAAGTCAAGTTCCTATAAACTTTTGGGTTATGCTGTGGTACTTGCATTAGTCTTCTCTACTAATTAGCATACAGGAACAATTCCATTTCAGAGGCTTGTTAAATTCATGTTTCACTGACTTCATGCTGTATGAGCTGTGCCTGTGTACTTGCTTAGCAAAATCTTCTACACAATGAGAGTAAAGACCAAATGAAGATACAATACACCTTTTGTTTGATTTAAGCTTTACCTTTGGAGTTCTAATTCAAAGGTTTGTTAAGATTTGACAAAAAAACCCCAAAGGATGCAAGCCTGGGCAGCAAGACTAGGACCAGCCTTACTGTCTTGTACAGCTGAGAAGGAGACGACGATTATGCTTAAATATTATTTCTTTACAATTGTCTTTGAATAGCAAGAAGAACAAGCAGAAACCAGAATGGAGGAAGGAACACATGCAATGAAGAGACCAAATTTGTCAGTGCAGGTGATATGATGGGCTGATGAAGCAGCTGCCAGGGTAGCAGACCTAGGACGAGGCAGGCCTGGGTCCATGAGGTCTGTGTGCCATGTAGTGCTAGGTCCTTCTACAGTTGGCAGGAGCTGCCATCTGAGACTGTGGCCCTTTCTCTGTAACCAGGGGCTGGGCACACTCTACCAATATCAGTGCCCACAGCAGCAACATTTGAAGATTGGGCAGACCCCAGTGGCCTTTGAACCCCAGCCTGTAGTATCCAACCTGGCCCTAAATGAATCCCATGGTGAGCTATCGCTACTGTCAGGGAAGAGTGGGGCAGTGCAGTAGGACTCTCTTGCTGTACCTGCTCATGAAGGGTGGGCAGAGGGAGACGTACCATGAACCAGACCCACACTTACAGTACATCACCCAGAACTGCACTCCTGGGAGGCCTGGAGGAAACTCATGGGACTACTTGACAATCCTCTGTTCTGTATAATGGCACTTTAAAACAAAAGTAAAGCAAAACAGCCCACACCACCCTTTATCTAGATGATCTCTGCCCAGACACCCAGCCCCACTCTGTTGTCAGTGGCTTTCTCTCTGTATGGCTTGCTCTGCAGCATAAAAGTCCCTTCAGATTTTGGCCCTGTGTCTCTGAACAAGGAGTTCATCAGCTGACAGCTGACGCAGATTTCTTTTACCTTAGGCAATTTTCCAGCCTCCACATTCTGGAGCACAGCTCTAAGTAAGAGACTGAAGCGAACAAACAGTCTGTTCTTCTCATGTGTTCCTTGGAAGACATGGGTTTCAAATCCTGCTGATTTAGTCCAGTCTTGGCCTGTCAGTCTGATCAGGTATAGGGTACCAGAACACTCCTGGGACCACCCCATGGCAGGGAGGAGACACAAACATGGAGCCTTGGACCAGCATCCCTGTTTGTAGGGTACTTCTGGAGATGTGCCAGCAAAGTCATTAGTGTTATGTCTGACCTGTGCAATGAAAGAAATGACCCAATCTTGTGTATATTTGGGATACACCGTGTCAAGGACACATTTTTCCAAGGACATTGTCTAACTATAGCACTTGATGGAAGATGCTGACAAAGCTGTGTGCTCTGAAGGCTGTATATTTTTCCTTAGGATTCATTTCAAGGAGGTCAGCTGGAACTGGATCAGGATGTCTGGCTGGGTTAGGCTTTTTGTGTGTCAGTTTATGCTCCACATCTCCATTCTGTCTGTAATTGTGGACAGTGGGTACATAGGATGCTTTCATACGTGACCAATAATGTGTAAGGAAAAGACACAAATTGGATCACTAAAAGTAATTTTAAAGCCTGATTGTGAATCCAAGCAAAAATGATATTTTAGAACTTTTTGAAGCAGTGGTTCAGTTTCTGTCATTGCTCTGCTACAGAGCTGTGCAGATGTTTGTAGTAGTCACAAAAAAGGAAACGAGGGCAGGCTGCACCAGAACATTTTAAAAGCCATTAATAAGACTTTATGTTGTTATTCTGAAGGGCATTTTCTGCTGCTCTCAGCACAACATTGTGACTGGCCTTCCTGAAATGGAGAAAATGAAGTATTCTTACTTCATCCTAAATAGCTGCAGCTAGTGTGAGAACAAATCCTGGGGAGGACAAGATGATTTGCAGCTTCTGTACACGTGAGGAAACTCTAATGTTAGATCTACAAAAGGGCCCAAATGCCACCAAACTTCAAAATGTCACCTGGCTTCAAAATAGCAGCAGCCAATCTTTTTGCAGCCCCCCAGAAGAGAGAGAAAAGCTGACCCTGAGCTTACTGAGCGATGACTGTAATCCCTGTGTGGCAGCTGAAGCAAGGAGAAGGGCTTCTTCCAGTCAAGGATTAGAAGGAAGTGGCAGCTACAGCCTTTGACAGTGGCAGCCCACTCTCAAGGACTTGGCCCCAGGCTCAAGCAAGGGAGCAGTCACATCACTTTCTGCAGTCCCTTCTGGGTACAGCTTTCCCCAGAGTGGCACATTTCAAAATGAAATAAAGAGTTTCTGCTTAGGAGGCAGGGAGAACAAAAATTTAATTCCTTTTAGGGGAGAAAAAGAAGATATTTTGTTTCTTGAGGAATTCTTGTCTTGATACATTTACTTTAATCCCATTCTGTCCCATTGGGGCAAAAGTACTACACACTGATGTACTCCAGGAAGGATGCCTACCTGAAAGATATTTTAAAGAGCCACCATAAAAACCTTTAATTTTGGACTTTATGATTAAGACACAACATTGACACTCTGAAGTGTCTGATACTGAACTGGCTGGAAACTTCAGGTCTTCAGTGCTTCAGGTCATCCTGCAAGAGGTGGTGTTTCCCTGTCGAGGGTGGTATATCCTGGGGTGTGGGAAATGGTTCTCTATGGGGCACTGGAGTGCCTGGGGTGGGATAACCCCTTTGCATCTCCAGTGTATATCTCCTAAGAGTTACCACACTGCTCCATCAGAGAATGGCTGTATCTGTCAGGGGACTTACAGCTCTTTTAAGAAAAAGAGCTCTGAATGTGCAGCTCCTGTGTGACTGCATCAAAACAGAGAAATTCATTATATAGTGTTACATAGAATGGTAGAATCATGACTTAATATGTTTCAGGTCAATCAGACAATGCAAATCATCTCTAAGTGATTGCAAATAAAATATATTTATTCTGGAAAGAAAAGAATAATTTGAATAAAATAATTTTTGAACTTTTTTTCATGTTTTCTTATTCTGTCTACTTCCCACATAACTGTATGTGTGTTTCTGCTTGTCTGTATGTATGTAAGCAACTCTGCAACAAGAATCTACCTTGTGCACATCATAGATTTCTCTTCTTATGCAGGCAATCCTGCTAGTTCCTGAACTTTGCCCATCTGCTCGAACCTAAGGGGCAGCAATATTAAATTAATCATAGTCTGACATTTCTTTGATAACTGACATTTGCACAAACAAGTCCTACACGCACATGTGCACATTAGGAAATTAAAGTGTAAAGTAAATAAGATTATCATTGTGTGTTTCTCCTCAAAAACATATTGCAAATCATTATCTCTCCCTCTAATGACTGAAATTCTGTCTGCAAATCGAAGTAATTCAATTTACATATCTGAATGCATGCCATTTTCTTGCTGTTGGAGGGCCTGTACCAAATGCCTCGTGAATTTAATCATTTCACTGTCAGGACTCAGTGGAGCTGCGGGTGGATAGCTCTTCCTGACACATGGCGTGAGAGAACAGACACACTGCAGGAAGTTCTGCTCCTTCTGTCCCTCTGGAGCACTCCTGGCCATTTTGGGGGAAGGCTTCTGCCCCTGTGCAGCTCACCTCTCCTTCCAAAAGCAAACCCTGCTCCCAGCTCGGTTAAATATCTCTAGGTTTTTTCCTGTCTTTGATGGTGAGACCAAGATTAAGTCCACAAAAATTGGATGAATTTCAACTGCATGGCTAGAAATTCACAAGATGTTGAGAAGTACTATCCTTCTGTCCATTGGCAGCATGTGTAAGGGGGTTGGGTTGGTAGCTACCTCAAACCCCCTATATTCAAATAGATAATATGAGTTGAATGAAGAAAAGAGAGTGTGAGGGACAGACACTTTGCAGTTGATGCAGGTCTGACTGAGGATATTGACATGGGATGCCACAGAGGAGGGGAACAGTCTGCCATGTTAATTAATTTATATACCACTATCCACACTATGCCCAGGTGTGCACTGGGAGAGCAACTAGGCACTTCTCACTGTTTTCCTGCTCAGCTAGTTGATCATAAAGTGTTTATTCTTTTTCTACACATAATGATGCTGGCAAATAAAATTTTAAGTATGTGGAGCAAAAAGTATTCAGTAAGCACTTACTACACTGTGTTCTGACATAAACTCCAGCAGTTAAGAAAGAGGAATTTTCTTTTTCCAGCTCACACACACAGTTTTGAGATCAAAAAAGATTGTGTTGTCAAATGTCCATATCATTAAGCATCATAATGGGTGGGAATTGAGCACTTCAGAAGTGAATTTTTCAGCCTGGCCTGGCAGTCTCCAAAGACTCCCTCACTGGAGGATTTTTCTATGGCTTCTTTCTGCATCAAGGAGAAAAGAATTTGTCTCTCTCTGCTGCAAGCTGCAATCCCTTCACTACCACCTGATAAATGGTCTCAGATTTTATTACGTTTTCCTCTTCTTTTGTTCCTATTATCTCTGCCACCTGTGATTTCTCTGCTCTTTGTAGAACCTTATTTCCTCCAGATTTAATTCCAGCTGAGGAAAGTATACACTTATCTTTTCATCACATGAGGCCATTAATCTCTCCTGGAAGGGTAGTTCTTGCTGAAACACAAGCACAGACCCAGGCTGGGCAGACAATATGTTGAGCGCACACCTGAGGAAAAAGACTTGGGGCTGCTGGTCAATGAGAACCTGAACATACCCCTGCAATGTGTGCTTTCAGTGCAGAAAGGCAGCCATATCCTGTATCAAAAGAACTGTGACCAGCAGGTCAGGGATGGGATTCTCCCCCTTTGCTTCACTCTTGTGACCCACCTGAAGCACCGAGTCCAGCTCTGGGATCATGACAGCATAAGAAGGACATCATCATACTGGAGCGGATCCAGAGGAGGCCCACGAAGATCATCAGAGCATGTCTCTTACAGGGACAGGCTGAGAGAGCTGGGCTTGTTCAGTCTGGAAAAGAGAAGGCTCTGGGGATACCTTATAACACCTTCCAGTGCCTCGGGGTATCCTGCAAGACTGCAGGAGAGGGACTTTTTACAAGGGCACGTAGTGATAGGAAAACAGGTAATGTCCTTACACTGAAAGTGGGCAGATTTATATTAGATATTAGGAAGGAATTCCTTACTATAAGGTTGGTGAGGCACTAGAACACATTGCCCAGAGAAGTTGTGGATGCCCCATCTTGAGAAGTGTTCAAGATCAGTCTGGATGGTGTTTTGTCCAACCTGATGTTGTGGAAGGGATCCCTGCCTATGGTGGAGGAGTGGGAACAAAATGACCATTATGGTCCCTTCCAACCCAAAACATTCCATGATTCTATAAAACCTGCGGTGTTTTGAGAGGCTCACCAGAATTTCATGTTAACATTCCTCTTTCTATCATCAGAGGGAGCTACAGACACTGAGAGGGTGGTTCTGGATTGGTGCTTGTCCTATATGACAGTATTCAGGGACAGGGTTTGCTTGATGAACTTTAGGGGGCCTTTAGGAGTGTAACAATTCAGCAGATGCCTGTGCAGGGTTTTCAGGAGATCAGGAGATGTAGGCTGCCACAGCACCCCTTGTCTTAAGCCTCACAGCAACCAAGTGCTCACATTTCAATGTCTATCCCACGTCTTTCAGGACATGCCATGTAGCAGAGTCTAAGACACCCCTTATTTGTAGGGAAAGGTAAATAATAAGATACTTTGACTGTCAGCACTTTGCTTCTCCCATCACCTCTCAACTCCCACCAGAGGAAACTCCCACTATGAGGCAGCACTGCAAGTGTCAGGAAGCAGCTGAAGCACACCTTGATTTTAAGTTCCTTTTTTCAGGGGAAAATGCTTCTGATCCTGTCATAAAAGTGAAGAACTCCTTAAGAAATACCTGTCACCTCTGGACCAGCAGCTTCTGAAAACTCATGTTCTTAGACCAAATGAAAATGTGTCAGAGTTTACAACTGTGATGCTGGGTAAAATGACATTTTTCCATTATAAAAGCTCTCTTCACTATTTAAATGAATGAAAGGAAAAGAAAATCCCGTCATGTTAAGCCTAAGCATTTAGTAGTGCTCTCACTTCTTTTCCCTGTTTTTGAGGTGATGGTTAATTTGTGAGTTCTGAATATCCTTCTGGACTAGAAAAATGAGAACTTTGCTACAGTAGGTGTAAAAAAAATCATCAAAAATGATCATAAAGACAGCTGTGAGTAGATGAAGGATGTTGTGAGCAACTGACAACTCTCTTCATGTTACATGAATACAGCCCTTGCAAATGGGCTTTCCAAAATTGTGAGACTCTCAGGTTTCCAGCAGCAGGTTCAGACATGATATCTCCTTCACTAACGAGGACAACAGAGCTGTCTCTGTTTAATGTTATAAGGAAGCAGATTCAGCTGAGATGCCTTAGCATTACTTGATATGCTTTTAGATACCCTTGCAAATATTCCTTAACAGGTCCTCAGAGTGTGAACAGGATTAGCTCCTGCGACCCTGCTCAGCAGCATCAGATGCTCTGTTCTTTCTGGCATTCCAGATATGCAAACATCTGATGGTTTAACTGACCAGTGTCTGTAAAATATTAATTTATTATTAGGTTTGTGACTTACATGTCACTTGGACTGGCATTTATTGAATATTGTCTGCATTTTCACCATGAAATTTTAATTTACTCTTCTTAATGTGTAAGCCAGCTATACTGCTTCATATTTTTAAACAAACAAGAATAGTACAGTGAAAAAGCTGTATTTTTCTCTCTATTCTTATATTCACAACTATTACATTGAGGCTTTACTCATAGTTGAATCTTCTGTCTTTCCTTCAGATACAAAACATCGTGTTTCCTGGGTATACATGGTGAATAATATGCTCTTGCTTGAAAAGAAATTTGGGCTCTCCACACCAGAAGTGGATTAGTCCAAAAGCAGGAAAACTTCCAGCAGATGTTATGTTTGTTTTGAACAGAGAACAGGAGGAAAGTGGGCATTGACATCACAAGGTGTTGCAGAATCACAGTTTTCCTCAAACAACGTGAGATTGCCTTTCTTATGCCATGCTGGAAGTAGCTCTTAACTGTGGAAACTCTGACAGCTCTCTGCATGGGACAGGAGATTGATTAAAGCCAAGTGCAAAACAAAAACATATTCATCAGCCTAGTCTTAGAGAAACCTCTGGGAGAAACTCATTACAAAATTAAGCCAGAGAACTTCCCATACCAGAAAGCCTTGATTCTCTCAGACCTTTTCATTTTACCACTTCTTCCCCTATTGTGCTCATTAAACATTAAACATTAAGGGAAAAAAGTCAAGAATCTAATAAATAGGAGTCTCTCTTTTAGCTGGCCGTCTGGTTCAGGTGGGTAATTATCTTCTGACATCTGTTCAGTGATATGCACTATACAGCAGTACTTAAATTTGTAATTTTAAGCCATTTTCTACTGGACACAAATATATCTGCAGCTGCAATAACATTCTAATGGTCTGCAGGGTCACTCTGGGGAAGCACCCAGTAAATTTAATTCTAATACTGCTAAATGGTAACCAACAAACCAAATCTGTTTACTGGCAGTTAAACTTGTCAAAAGATGTGCACCCTCCACCTCTAGCCTTGAAAGGGCATAGTGAGGATGTTAAAGGGAAAGATTTCTGCCTTTATATATGTATTTTCTGCAAGGTTATCATTGCCCTGCTAGGAGTCTGCAAGTCCTCCCAAGGCAAAAAAGTGCATAAAAACATCTTAGCATCTGCTCCATTTTTCCAGCCTAAAAAATCAAACATGCATCAATTGCAAAATTGCAACACTGACCCCCATATGGTCTCCTTTTAATTCACCAGCTCCTGTCACTGTCAGGTGTTCACTCCGTTTGAAAAGGCTCTTTCTCTGTCATGAGTTTTATGATTAAATGCTCTCTGCTGAAAATGCCAGGTTATTGAGTAGGAAAGTGTGAACAGGAGAGGTTCTTTCTTTGATAAATAAAGCCATTTTTGAACTTTTAGGAAAAGAAGTTTCAGGATGCTTTGCTTTAATAGTTTCTATTTTTTCTCCTAGTCCAAAACAAAGTGCAGGTAATCCATGCTAAACAGAGGTGAAGAAGATCAAAGGTAGAAATAAAAAACAGACTCTTTGAATGTACTGATCTATAACTGATTTTAGATACCCATTTCATCCCGTTTTACAGCAATGCTTCAATGCAGCTACCTGAGCAATTCCTGCTCAGCAAATTTGCAGTGAGTTTCTGAGGTAATATGGTCTCTGCCTTGGTGCTGTTTCCTGGGAGAATTTCCCATAAATCCTCTGTAGGACTGTGCTTGGTGACAAGCACAGACTTCCCTTTGACCAGCCCTGTCAGCACACCTGGGATCACTTTTCCCTTGAAAGCACAGAAAATGCCACCACCTCTTCCTTAGGTGTTTTCCCAAAACTTGCTGCAGGGCTGAGAGTGAGTCTTGCTATGTGTGGAGCTCTAACCCAAAGACAGCACTTCACAGCTTGTCTTACTTTTATCCAGTAGCAAGCAGCCCTCATAATATTGTGCATGCCTTAATATAAATCTCTCCCCCATCCCACATGAAAACCAATAATTGTATCCTGCAGGCTTGGGAGCAGAACACACTGTGCAGGGCAGCCACAGGCAAATGCTGGGGATATGGATGCATCCCTCTCTCTGTCTCCCTGAGTGTGGGTGACAGACACTGTAGCACAGAGTCGCTGGAGCTGACAGGCACCTCTGGTCCATCCCTATCTCCATCAGGGTCAACTGGACCTGGTTGCTCAGGGCCATATCCAGGTGGATTTTGAGTATGTCCAAGGACAGAGACTACACAGCCTTCCCAGACAACCTGTGCTGCTTCCTGATCAACTTCACAGTAACAACACAATTTTTACTTTTGTTTCAGTTTTGGGCACATTGCTCCCAGTCATGTCATTGTGTACCACTGAAAAGATCCTGGCTCGCTCGTCTCACTTTCTCATCAAGTGTTTATACACATTGGGAAGATCCCACTGAGTTAACTCCCCTCTGCCCCATCCCATACAGGCTCTGATCAACCTTTATTTTGATGCTTTGCCCTCTGCCAAATCCTCCAAGAGATGAGTGCTGCTGCTGGACTTAGGTCAGTTGCAGAGGAATAACACTCACTCCGTGTATAACTATTCCATGTGGTACACAGCACCTCCTGAGGTCATATTCATGACCTGAATGAAAAATCAATGGGGTTTCTTAGTCACCCTTCTCTTATCATAATGCTCTAAGGTAAACCTTCAAGACACTTAGCAGGGTCTTATATGTAAATAGGGAAGGATTTACATGTAAAACCTGATATTATCTTCATTGTCTTATTAGATACATCCCATTTTCAATTGTTCTGAAGCAATGGTTTCAATTTTTTTGAACTAAAATTGGAAAGAAAAATCAATGAGTTGAGGTTAGTGTAGAGATCAGGTTGATATTGCTAGAAACAAAAGCTAAAAAGACTTAGAAACAACACATACTATTCTTATTTTGGGTATGATATGAATCATATATTGATAGAATCATAGAAAGGCTTGGGTTGGAAAGGATCTTAAAGATCATCTGGTTCCAAACTCTTGGCCATGGGCAGAGACACATTTCACTAGACCAGGATGCTCAGAGCTCCATCCAACCGTGCATTGAACTCCCAGGGGTGGGACATCACAGCTTCTCTGAGCAGCCCTCTGTCGCCTACTCAGTGTGCAACAGATACTAAAATAAGTTTCAGAATGTATTTTCCTTCTCAACTTTCCTCACCTTCTAAGCTACTCACTTCCTTACCAATATAGTTACCTCCAGGGAGAGGGAGGGAAAAGACAAGCAATTTTTAAGAAGCATAGTTGTTAGGATCCAAGGTTCATGTAAACCAGCTAAAACTTATGAGCAACATTACATATAGCATGGCGAAACATTATTTATTTAAAGGAAATTCAAGGCTTTTGCAGAAGAGTTTTGGCACAACTCCTTCCTAGAGCAATCTATGAAACAGGTCTTCTTCCTTTTCTCCTTGACAATTTCGTAATGTATATTCCATGGATAGAAACTCTTGATTGTCTTTAACAATCTCAAGGGATTTATATAAATCCAGCATCTCTCATCTATCCTTTTAAATTTAAGGTTTATGGAAATCCAATTGTTTTCCCCCACAGAACAAAATCTATCACACTAAGTCAGTGTAATACTTGACTTTGTGTACTGTGGCAGTTCATTTGTAAAAGCTGTGAAATATTGCTTTTTAAGGACAGCAATCAAGCTCTCTGGATGTCATTTCTGTTGACATTCTGCCCAAGGTCCATTTCAACTTAGACTTTGTGATCTAGCAACATTACAGTACAGCACTTAGTACAAATTACTTATCTGAAAGCAGAAAAACTATGTTAGTGCAACATGCAGGTGTCTCAATTATACTCCAGCATATGTGCTTTAACTTTTAGTGCAGAAGTTTTCTAATCCAGTTATTCTTGTAAATTTATTCATAACAGAATCTACAGTTAATTATTTGCTAAGGTAACTGCTGTCCATTTTTACCATGTTTTCGTGTGTATTTATTGCATTTTCAAATCAAGCCTGTAAGGATTTAATATTTCAAATCAGGCAAATCAAACAAAATCAATGCTTAGGTAATTGTTATTTTTTGTTATATGCAGTAAAACCAGTTCTTTTTTTTTGCTTCCTGTAAGTCCCAGGGGTTTTTGCACTGATTCCCTTATTGTAGATTGAGAAATGGTAGGTCATTTCCAAATGGCTAAACATAAATATGTATATTTTCATCACATTCACAACCTCCTGTCTGAGCCTGGTTAGATGAGGCATTTGCCAATTGTGAGGTGCTGCTCTTCTATCCCATTTTAATTGGAGGCAACTGTTCCAGCTGGACTGGCTGTCTTACACAGAAGACAATGGTGTTGTTAGCAGGATACAGATTCTTTTAACCATCTGTCTCTAATGGCAAGATGCTGGGCTATCTTCAGCATCTTCCTATTGGCTGGGTTTTTCAAAGGTAATGAAGAAGATAAAATTTCTGTTCATGTTTCTTTGAATCTGCTGATCACACTTAACTTCTTAGGTAATTCTAACTTTCTTGCAACTCTGCTTAATGACCTAACTATTCTCAATCGATGAAGACCGATTAGTACTACATTTCCATAGAGGCATGCAAGAAGAAAAAAGTGTGGATTCCAATGGTGTTCTTCTGTCATTCATACAGCAATTGTACCTCTCATACCACTGGATATTGAACTCCTGCTTTCCATCTCCAATGCACGTGCAGCTATGTTTGCCTGGGACCTTGTGCAAACACAACAACAGCTTCAGAGTGTCAGCTCTCACGCCTTCAAAAACCATAGGTCAGAAATCAAAATAATAGGACATTAATCTAAAAATAGAATTAAAACTATTGGATAACACTGCAGCAATCTTCTACTGTCTTTTTTCTGCCCATTTTTCACACATTTCACAATTTGGACAGTCAATGTGAGTTTCTTGCAAGGAAATTACAGCCCCAGTTTTGTGATGCTGTTTGACTTCCCCATTTGTTGCTTTACTCACACTCGTGTTCCAAAGGACACCTCATGCCACTTTGCCCCAGCTGCCAGCACTCCTGCATTTGTCCTCCACTTCTTTTCCATGCTGGCAATGCATTTCTTATTCTACATGTGATGGCTGGAGCAGGACGTCTTCCCATAGCCTCAGAAGAGCATTGTGCTGGGCTTCAAATGCATCTGCCATCTGTTGCACTGAAGACTTTAGCCACGCCAGTGCCACTGAGGGGACATTGCAAGTGACTGCAATAAATACTCTGAGGCTGATGCTCTTTCACCAGAGAGAAATGGTCCCCTAACATCAGGCTGCCTTTTCAACCATGCCTGAGCACTGGCAACCCTTTACGGGAATTAATGTGAGTTACTCGTGATCTCCTGATAATAAATTTCATATCCCTAAGACACATGCAGCAACCCTCACAGTCATCTGTAACCAGAAAAACAGTTCAGCTTTCTTTCAAAGTAAAAGCTTACCACAGCCATATTAAGAGTAGAAGATTCACCATTTCTTTCAGCCTATTCCCCAGCCAGTTCAAAATGACCCTTCTGCGGCCAGAGGGAGCTGCAGACAGGGGATCTTCATTGCTCTCGGAGAAGGCATCCTCCATCAAACCCACTTGGTGGGTCAACAATGAGAGCCTTGGCAAAAAAGAAAGCCTGGGAAATGGGGTATTATTACCCCTTAAAACCATGATCATGAGTCTTAAAAGAAGGTGCTATTTGCCAGTTTCTTTTGGAAAAAGATAATTCAGCCACCGGGATTTTTTTTGCATATTTTAAAACCTTGGCTCCTTCACTGGACATAGAGAGGTGGATGTGATTAATGAGTTCTTGGCGGTTGTGTGTTTCTTTCTCTTTCTAGCTGTCTCCAAGAACATTGTAATTAAGAATGAGAAGTTATTAAAATGCAGAGCTTCAAGAGCTGTATACAGCTCCAGCTTCCCTGAAGACTCCAAAGTAAGAGTTCAAGGGGACAGCTGAGACTCTGAACCTCTGAGATGAGATGCAGTATTAATGTTACATTGCTAACGGACTAATCCTGTGCATAGACTCATGAAGAACTTAGATTCTGTCTTTTCTCCCAGGGGAAAAACTTAACAGTGAAAAAGACAATATATAAAATGAAATACAGGTATAGAAGTCTAAGTGATAGGTCTGTGAAACAGAGCTGTGTAGAAGCAGCAGCACTAGGACTGGAGACTTGGCAGCAGGGAGTGAGAAACATTGAGGGGGAGAGAGATATGTGGAGTTGGGGTGAGGATGTGTGTTGCATAAAGAATGTGTGTATCAGCAAAGGCATGACACATGATTCCTTCACAAGGAAGGATTGGGGAGCGATGGAGACATGCTGAGGCTGGCCTGGAGAGAACTGGTGGATTGGCAGTTTGGGTCAGAAGATGTGGGAGAGGATGCCTCAAGGTAGGTAACAATGGGAAGCTGACAGGGATGTGGGCAGATGACACAGGGAGGCATGCAGGATGAGCTGAGCAAAGGCAAGCTGTTTTCTGTGGGCTGGTGTTGACTTGGAAGCTTCTCCCTAGGACAATGGTTATTAGACACTTACTGTCAGCCTTCTGGCAGAATTAGACATGTGACCCTCTCCTTCCTTTATATGCTTTTTCTTCTAACAGCTTTTAATGGAATACAGAATAAGATAACAACTAAAAAGGCTTGTTATTAACACCAGTGCAAAGCCGTGACTTCTGGCCCCCAGAGAAAGTTTCATTCTTAGAAATGAAGCAATATTCTATTTCTTTTTAATATATGAAACATCAAAAACGATAGTATGGAAAAGTGTAAAACAAAAAAGAAAGGAACAAAATGAACAAAACCACAAAAGGATCTAGAAGACTGCAGAGAGGGAGCAGGTCACTCAGGAGGTTCAAGAGAAAATGTGATTTCTCCCTGAAGGCAGGTGATGGTGCAGGGATGGATGGGAAAAAAAAGAGACCTCTATTTCTGAATAGTCCAGGGTCTGATTTGTCCAACGGCCTACACCTAAGTGGAGGAGCCAGAATGGTTTTGCACAATAATTTTCATAATCTGTAGTAATTTGGAAAATATTGTACTCTTAGAAGAATGTATTTCATGCTGTTAAGATAAATTCAAATGATATTCAGAAATAATATTCCTATAGAATTTTTTGTTTTCCAGCAAAAGCTGTTTTACAGGCACTGGGCATTAAAAGCTGCTAGTGGCTAAAAAGTATTGGACTTCAGTCCACATGCTTCTGAAACTTTGAGAACACTTTGAGAAACCTGGGACTGGAAGAGAGAGAGAGCACTGAAGACTTGCAAAGCTGCACAGCTGTTTTCCATTGCATTTTCAGAGATTCTGATATCAATTCCTGCAGCTGGCAGATGTGTGAGATATCTGAGAGCTGAAAGCAGCAGCGCAATCACAGCCATCACAAAGGCTTACTAGAGACCACTGTGTCTCAGTAAAAGCTGAAAGCAAAAGGAGCTGGTATCACAGCAGAAATAAATGGTGAAAAGATAAAATGTTGTACTTACCTGTAGAAGCAGTTACTAAAATGTTGTGTGCTGAGGTTTTTTAAAAATCAATGCACTATTTTCTTTCTAAACAAGAGAAACTTAAAGGCTTGATTATTTCTCAAAGGTATTGAAGTTGCAGGTGTGAGCGCAATTTCTATCTCTGTGTGTATGTTTTTAACAAAAGCACAATCTCACTGTTTTTGAAAGGAAATACACTGCAATCAGACCATAACAGCATTTTTAAATCCTGTGCAATGAGCTGAAATAATGAACATGTGATTGTAAAAGTCAGTTTGTGTCTTTATCCTACCTAGAATACTTTCTTCTGAAAGGCAAAAAAATGAATATTACGTACTTTAAAACTGTATCAGTTTAGTGTAATGTGGAAATGACAAATGATATTTTGGAGCAATTTATTAATTAATTTTTTTTTGAGGTGGAGAGCATTCAGCTTATGTACAGTACTAAACAACTGATTTCCATGTTACTATCCCAGAGTGTTCTTTCCAGTCCTAATTAATGTTTTCTGGGTATTCACCTTTCAAAGAGACATGAAAAAATTGTGAATTGTAACATCTGTATTTAACACTATATCTGATCTCTGTGTATATTAGATGTAATTTTTAAAAAAAAAAAAGATAAGGAACAAGGCTGATGGACACCTTTTTTCAGAAACAGGGTCCACGGCTTGTCCTAGTCAGTCTTGTCAGAATCACAGTCTAATTGGGCTGGAAGGGCCACCTAGTCCAACCTCCCCTGCCATGGATAAAAAATATGCTGTAAGGCAGAGTCTGCTGCCAGGGGAGGATCTCAGGTTTTTCGATGGTTCAGTTTAGTTTTGAGTAGGAGGAATTGAGAATAGAAGAGAATTTCTGAAGAGTGGAAGATGATTTCCACGAAAGTGACTCTGCATAATAAAACTCATTAGTCTAAGGAGCTGGCAGAGAAAAAGCAGCAGAATTAGCTATGGAGTGAAAAAAGCAAACTAAGAAAGTAGGAAATCAGTGGGAAGAATTTCTAGACAAAGTCAACTGATTTAAATATGAAGATGTGCCAAAGACTGACAATTAAAGGAGATTATGTGAAAAGAAAATAGGCAAGCTGGACCTCTGCAAAAGAAAAAAATAAGAGAATTAGACCAATAGAATTATCCCAGGAGTTCATTAGGGAGTTGAAAATCAAACAGATATTCTGAAAATATATGGGGAAAAGAAGCCTTTAAATCAGAAGATAGTGAGATGAAGACTACAGCAAAATTAAAGTAACCAAGAGAGATGCACTAAATGTATTAAGAGCAAGTATTAAGAGCAAGTCTAGATCTACCACTTCAAAAGAGAAAAAGCAAATTAATTTATTTAATTTAAAATTTAATTAAAAATGCAGAGGTATGGTGTGCTTTCTCAGCATAAAAAGAGTTAACTGCAATCATTGAATTAATAACTTTCATCTAAGGTGGTGATAGAGGAAAAGAAAGAAAATAAAGAGAAATAGTTCCTATAAGATATATTCAAGCCATCTGATGAAGAGGACTGCAAGAGGGAAAACAACAGACTTACCTTTAAAAAGCAGAAAAAATTGAACCCATGAAATCACAAACCCATCAGTTCAACTTCGATCCACAGAAAGCATGGATCTAGAGGATAAGATGGAATAAAAAAAGCCAGCACAGACCTGTAAATAATACATCCCACTGAACCAACCTACTTCTTTCCTTTGGCAGAATAGCCAGCCTTGTGACTTTAGAGGGTTGATATGATTCATTCTGGTTTTAGTGAGGTTCTTATAACTGCAGTAGACAAATATTCTGCAGATGCAAACATTAAAAGTGGGTGTATGGCAACGTGATGAAGTCCTCTTCACAAGAGTTAATCAAAGGTTCTCTGTCACTCTTCAAGGGCATTGAAGTGTAGTCGCACAGGGGTCAGAGTTATCCGCAGTTTCAAAATTGTGTTTAATAGCTGAGAGGATGGAACAGAGCACATGACCATCAGATTTGAGAATGACACCAACCTGAGTGAAGAGAAATCACTAGGAAAACAGGAATGTAAAGTGGTTCTCAGGGGGATGAAACTCAATAAACTCAAGTACAAAATGCTAAATTTAGGCGGAAGGCTCCCACGTATAATGGGACATATCTGGCTGAGTGTCAGCACTGCAGGAAGGACCCACATGGAGTTATAGGATGAAATGATGAAAAAAAAAGAGAAATTTTGTTCAGGAATACATTTTTAAAAATCAGTAAGGTGGGATCACATTTATAACTGTAAAATTCTTAAGTGGAGGTCGCTGACTTCTTGGAGTCATACGTAGTACATGATATCTGAAGGGTGTTATTTAGTAGAATGACAGGGAAATGGAGGAGTCCAGAAGTGAGTTCCAAAATTGTGAAGTGGGTTACACAAGTAATTTATGTGAGAAAGAGAAAAGTAATATTTTTTCTGGAAAATGGGAATATGAGCAGACTGATAATTGAGAAAACAGGATACAACGATTTATAAGCTGCTGAAAAGGTAAAGCTATGCTCAGTGTTCTTCTTTTGGGCACAGCAGAAATCTGCTCACTGTTGTGAAAGAAAGATTATTCAGGATAAATATTGGGAAAAACCTTCAAGCAGGATGGTGAGGAGATGGGCACAAGCTAACTAGAGAAGCTACAGAAAGTCCTGCTTTATAGTTTTTTAAGAGTGTGTTAGTTAAAACATGTGCTTGGGGTTGGCAAATATAAATTTAATCCTGCCTCAAAGCAGACTACAGTGGACCCAGGAGTCTTCTGCTGACTGATTTATCTACAGCTGCCCTCCCTTTCTGGTGCTTTCATCAGGTTTCCCCTCCAAGCAAACTATCTGCAATGTGTCTCTGTCCCTACTGTCTTCTCCAGGCTTCCCATTTCACTGCCTCCCATTGCTCCAGGAAACCAAGAAAGAAATTGGTGCCTGTCAATCAGAAAAAGAAAGAGGTGCACACAGGCACCCCAGGTCTTGGACATTTTTAGATGCAGGCAGTTATTCCCACCATCCCAAGGCATCCAAGGGGTGCAGGTTCCCTCCATGTAACAGCTGAATTTATACAAATACATGAATATTTATGTACATTCAATACCTCAGCTCATCTTTGTTCAAAGATACTGGAAGGTACATTAATGATGCAGGTGGCAGGGGGAACTAAAAACAACAGGTGTCAATGGGGAGAGAGGGTGCCAGCCTTTGCCATTCACCATCCCTGAGGCTGCACAACCTCAGAGCCTCCTGCACCTGCAGGCAGGATGTTCTCTGACAGAACAAAAGGCAGTGGAGCTGGAAAGAGTGGAGGAGCCTGAAACTTGTGCTGAAAATATGGCCCCAGTACAAAAGTTTCAAGTGCTAGGTAACTTGAAGCAACTTTTTCTGCATGCAGTCAGTGAGTTGTTTTTTTTTCTTAAATTATATAAATAACTGAAAAAACATATATCCTCGGATGCTCTAGGGACTAGCTGACAACACAGTTTAATGTGCATTTTAATATCATTACTTTATTTCCTTCTGCTATTTATCTCACAGTAACAAAATTTAGGGGAAGATAGCCCATAAGTATTTTTTACAATTACCCTGTTATTGTAGTATCTCAGATCTTTGCACTAGAATATTTGTGCATGTTCATATTCATCCACTCATGAAAATATTTCTCTCATGTTGAAAAGAAAAGTTCTAAGAAATTCCACAACAAAATGTTTTAATGCAGTGATATGGCTGTGCTGTGATTGTGTATGTCCTTTCGTGGTGTTTTGTTGTTTTTTTTTAAGAACAATTCAAACATCTACTGTCCCAGAAAGAAAATCACAGCTTTAACCATTGCTTTATACCTAAATCAGCCACTATACTCAGTATATCCATAGAAGACATATTTATGCTTTCCCTTGCATGGTGTTGGGCAGGGTTTACCTCTGTTTGCCTTATGTTGAATCATTTAGACTTTCAAAAAAAGTCTGCCTGTGCTAAACCACGTGCTAAACCATCTTGTGTGTATTACATCATAACTATATTTCCCATCTGTAAACCCATAAAGTGCTTTCAAAATGTCACTGGATATAGCTGGCCTTAATGGGGCAGGAAGGAAGCAGAGCAAAGGCAGCGTGGCTGTGCACTGCAGTGCTATATTTCTTGGTTTTCCAATATTCTGAGTGTTGCTGAGCTCAGTATTCTGGAAGGACAAGACTTATCTCACTGACTAACTCAGAAAGGATTTATGAAAAAAAAAAAAATAATAATTGCCTCTGAAATGGCGGAAATTAAGTAGCACAGACCCAGAATGAATGCTTGCAGGGTCTGCATACTCTGTGACGCACTGCAGCAATTCAGTGAGAAATAAAACCCTTTTGCTTTATTTCTCAGTAATGTGTGGGGCTCATCTGCAATTGGTAGGTTTTACCTGCAGACAGATATGCTGATGTCAGATTAATTGATGACACAAAGCTGAGTGGCACAGTTGACACACCTGAAGGACAAGACACTATCCAGAGGGATCGAGCTGGAGAAATGGATCCAAGTGAATCTCATGAGGTTTAATAAGAGCATGTCAAATGTCCTTGGCACATGGGCTAGGGAATCCCCAGTATCAACAGAGGCTGGGAGATGAGCAGAGTGAGAGCAACCCTGTCAAGAAGGACTTGGGAGTGCTGGGGGATGGGAGGCTGGGCATCACCCAGCCATGGGCACGCAACCCAGAAAGCCAAACATGTCCTGAGCTGCATCCAAAGCAGTGGAGCCAGCAGGGCAAGGGAGGGGATTCTGCCTCTCTGCTCTGCCCTCACAAAACTTCACCTAAAGCACTGCATCCAGCCCTTGGGTACCCAGCACAAGAAGGACATACCCCTGCCGGACTGAGTCCGGAGGAGGCAACCAAGCTGATCAGAGGGATGGAGCTCCTCTCCTGTGAAGGAGAAGTTCACATGGGAAGCTGATCTCAGAAAATACCTGTTCTGTTGATGAATTAAAGTCTTTCTTCCCTGGAGTTCAGAGGAGTTTTCGCCAAGCAACTGATGGCACCCATGAAGTGTGGGGCTGCCATCCTACACTTTGGCAGAAGTCTTAAGGAGCACAGGTGTTGTCGTGGTTTTAAAACAGTAACAAAAAAATTACTTATTTCTTGCTGTGAGATATGGATTAGAGCAAGAGCAAAGCAGGCTTAAAACTTTAAAAGGAATAAAGACTGTTTATTAACAAACTACAAGAATAAGAACACCAGAATAAACTTTCAGAAAACCCTTTTTATCCCCTACTACCCACCATTCTTTTGTTCACATGACAACATAGAGACAAAAACTTTGGAACTTTGGTGTTTAAAACAGTCCCAATTCCTGCTAGAATCTTTTCATCAGTCTTTGTAGAGAAACAGAAGTCTTCTTCTGCTAATCTATGGAGTTTTCCACAAGAAAACTATTTCTGTTATAGCTTTCTATTTTTCTGATGCCAGCTGCCCAGAAATCTTGTCATCAGTTCACTCCTCCCATTTCACATCACTCTGAGGTGTGTTATGGGTCAATGAGTCTAGGGATGTCATTTTTAAGGATGAGTTCTTCAAAGGCAAAAGTTCTCTTCATCTGTTTCTGTGAGCTTCCCTGGAAACAGTTTTCTCATTGGCTCTCAAGGCCTCAAAACTTCAACTATTACTCTATTCCACTCTGTTCCAGCACCTCACTGTATCACAATTACTCTACCTTTTGCTCAAAATCTAAACTT
The DNA here is from genome assembly GCF_030490865.1 of Poecile atricapillus. NCBI lineage: Eukaryota > Metazoa > Chordata > Aves > Passeriformes > Paridae > Poecile > Poecile atricapillus. Next base: position 35,821,270 of record NC_081251.1, read on the forward strand.
TGAACACTCTATTCCTCCCTATATATTCTGTCATTAATTAAAGGAGTTTTTTCAGGACCTTATTGTCCATCTCCATAGCTTTAACAGAAAAATATTTCAGCTTATAAAGCATCTCCTTATTCTCTACCTTTTCTGAAGCTTAATTCTTTTCTTTACTGTCTCTGATAGTTTATAAAGTCGCTTTACATGTTGATTACTCTCTTTTTCTCTCTCTGGATAAAAGGATTAATCTGCAAGTCTCATCTGGGTAATGAAAAGGTTAAAATCTTGCCCAGGCTTTTGTAGATGGTTCTGTGTTCTCTGCTGGAGCAGCAGCTGGAGCTGTCTGTGATGGAAGATTCTTCATGGCTGCTCTGGAGAGTTTGGTCCCTGTCTCAGCCTGCAGCAGGTCAAGAGATTTTTTTTCCTTTCTTTACTCGGCAGTCTCTGGTGAATTCAGTCACAGCAAAAACTGCAGCCGAGCCAGGGACCGGCCTGGCCCGGCCAGAGCCCGGGGCAAGCCCCGCAGGCCCCATCTCCCGGCCGGGAGCCGCTGGGCCCAGCCCAGCCCCCGCCTGGGCCGCATGGGCTGGGCAGGGAACGGGAGGCCAGCTGGAGCTCTGTTACCTTTCACAGCCAGGAAACAAAGAGACAAAGAAATTCCCAGGCTTATGTCTTAAGGTGGTGTTCACAGGTTGATCTCACTTTTCAATGGTCAAAACTGCTGTCAGTTCTTAGAAATGACTGATAATTGGTCAGGAGAAAAAGACTCCCATCAGTCACCAGCAGCTTCAACTTCCTTAGCTCTCAAAACCACCTTAAAAGTAAAGCCACCCCATGACAGGTGTTTTTTCCAAAGAGAGAGGAGTTCTGGATGAATCGAATTCCCCTTCTGTGAATGTCTGTTTCTAGAGTGCTCATTGTATATGGACACTTGTGCTGTCAAAGTGAACTTGCTGAAATATTTGTAGAGCTAGTTTTCAGTTCGGGTACATAAACTGCCCTGCCAGAAGCGGTGTATTTGATGTGAGATGGGATAATATTTGACAGAAAGGCTGAGTTCCCAAAATCCTCAGCCAAGGCTCCTTTAGCATGATAAGGCATGTGCAAGGAGGGTACCTGCAAACCTGTTTTGAGTTGGTGTCTGCAGCTCTGACAAAAATTGGAGCTGAATATCCAGTTTTCCCATGGATTTTGTACAGTATTGGACAATCCTCAGCACAAACACTCAGGACAATCTCAAACAGAGAATGAGTCTTTTTCAAAAGCTGATACTAAGAGCTCTCTCAGGGTCCCAGCAAGGGTGTAACAACCAGCTTTGGCCATGAGGAGTGCTCATGCAAAAAAGTGATGCTACAGTGATCTCCAGAATCCCATTTGCTTCCACTTCTATGAATGGAAGCTTCTTTCCCTTGGAACAATATCTAAAAAAAAAAAAAAGCATGAGCATTTAGAAATAGTATCCACAAAAGAAAAAGTTTAAGTGGTGTAGAAAACACCAAAGCTCTCAAACTTTACTTGAGAGTTACGAAACTAGAGTGCCTGCTCAAACCCTGCCTTCTACTGACATTAGGGTTTACCTGCTCTAGCAGGAGGAAACTGCAACAGAATTTACCTTATGATTTACAAGCAGAGAATGCTTGTATTGGAAGCCTAAAACACGTGAACAAAACAAAACAAATAAACAGATAAAAAAATTAAACAATTAAATCCCAGAAGAAAAAGAAAATATTCTGATTCCAGCAACAACAAATTTATTCCAAATTCATGGAACCTGTTCAGAAGGCTCTATATTTTTGTCCTAATTTTTGGAAGAGGTGATAAAAATTCTTTTTTTTTTTTCTATTCTAGTATTGGAAAAGAAATCAAAAATGAGAATCAATGATCAATGATGATTAACCACTGGGCTTTCATAATGTGGCAGCACTTGCATTGTGTAAACACCCAACTGTTGCAGTCCTGTCCACTCCAACTATGTCTGAACAGCCAGAGGACACTCTGGCCTTCCAGCTCCTCATGCCCTCTCTCCCTCTTTGCTTTCTTACTGTGGTCCAGGTTTTCAGTCTCTGCATTTATCACTCCTCCCACACATTACCTACATGAAGAGATACGTTTCTCTTCTATGCTGTAGTCCCACCCTTTTCCTTCTTGCCCTGCTCTCCTTTTGGTACTACTTTTCTTACCCAGCTGATTCCTGTCTTTTTCAACCCAAAAAATCTACATCCAGTCTCAGCATTTCCCTTAACAAAGGGAGTTCCCACTATTGCCTCCACCTCAATTCCTACATCCTACCCAAATTTCCCTTGTTGACATTTTCTATCATCTTCTCCATCACAGGTGATCCTACACTTCTCTGCCCTTCCATCCATGACAGGGTCTAACTCTGACCTTTTGCACTTATTTCCATTTTCTTCTAAGTGTGCTTCAAGTCTCTAAGGGTGTGCTTGTGATATTTCAACCCATAACTAAATAGAGTCTTTAGCGTAGCAATGTTCTTCAGTACTTCAAGCAATAATGCACAATTCACTTCAAATGCACAAAATTTTGTGAGGAAAACAACAAAATTAATGTTTTTTTCCTAAGCAGTGTTTTCTCCCTGAATATCCAACAATATTCAGCTTCATGGCTACATGTGGTGGGAGTAACTTCCCAACCATAGTTCCTTTCAGGATATTTTGGCTTGTGCTCACCCTTCATGGAAGAGCTTGGTGGAATTCCACCCACTGAAGAGGGAGCTTGAAGCACTGACACACCAGAGTGTGGGAGGTTCCCAGGGGTAACGTGCCATTTGCTGGGATGCAAGTGCACCACATGTTACAGAGTATTATTTTCTCCATTTCATTAGTCTTGCTTTTTCACTTGGTGCTTCTAAAGACATTTGAATGTGTACATTTTCCAGGATTAAAATATATTGCTAGTAGACCAACTGTTTGCCTAATGATACCAACAGTAACAGCAGTATTTGTGTAGAAATCAGAAATGTTCCTGTAGCTTTGGGCACATTGAACAGTTGTTTGTCATACCTGCTGCTGACCAGCTGTGTGACATCCTGAAAGGAGGAGAAAGCATGTAGGTTTTCTTGTTGGTGTCTCTCACTGTGTGTGGCAGTCCTTTGAGAAAAAGATGCTACAGAGAGGTTGTTAGGCACAGAGGAAGGTTTGACAGGGGGAAGGTTTGATTACAGTCACAAAAGAAGTATTGGATCGTGTAGATAAGTTCCACCTCCCCACAGAGTTGAAAGTTACCACACCTAGCCATGCTATTGGCAACTGAGGTGATTAGACAAGGTTGATTGCCTTGACTCCTCTGTAGTCAATAGAGTGAAAAATACCTCCAGAATAGATTTTGTTTCATCCTGATGTGGGTGGATGGGAAAGGAGGAATGACTCATCTTCTGGGTTTGCACCTCTGTCTCTATTCACTATGGAGGAAGATAAGTGATGAGTTACCACAAGGTCCAGCCTCGTGAATTGCATGAGACAAGCCACGCTCAGAGTACCTGTGGAATACCAGCTCCTCACTGGAGGAGCTGGGGCCCTGCAACCACTGTATTCAGAAAATTCAGAAAATTTGGCGTGCAGCCATATTTGAAGACAAAGACCCTGACTCTGTGTTCAGCATCCCTGTCTGGGGTTTGAGCCAGAAGGAGGTGCTGGAGGTGAGCTTCTTCAAAAAGCTATCTGCCAAACCAGGCTTCTGGGTTAGTTGAGAGAAATCTGGCAGTCTACTAGCTGCTGGGCAGTCTGCAGCTCATTTTTCTTAAACACTCTGTTGTCTTAGTGTTTATTTGTAAGGATAACTGGTTAATGGCTATTCAGCATGAAAGACAAGGACAAAAAAAGGAAAATAAATAAATCAAACACGCAAATATACAGAAACCTGGAAAGGCTGATAGATGGGCCACTTAATGAACCACTCAAGTACAACCTTGAGGAGTCAGATGTTCAGACTCAACTTTGTACAGGTAAGAAGAAAGCAAACAAGATTACAAAGTGTCTTGTGGGAAAGAGTGATCTTATTATAAGTTGAGGGGAGATGTGTGACCGTTTTAAACTTATTACATGAGACCTAGGGGAAGAACCAAAAGGACTCATCAAGGTGAACATGGAAGGGACAAGTGTGGAGAAAAAAGGATTATGGGAATAACAAAAGGAAAATCATGTGTTACTAGGTGGTCAGTATGCTCACCTGGACAGGCTTTGTGCCTGAGCACTGTAGTGTCTCCCATTTCCTTATTAAATATCTTTATTTCCATATTAAACTTTGTCCATAGCTATCTGCTATGAGTGTGCCCTCTTCCCTGTGTGCAATCTGCCAGCAAGCTTCAAGCCAGACAAGCCAATGAGTAGGACATGTCCGTGGCTGGTTGCTGGAGGGACCACAGGTCTGGGGTTGAGAATTTCACCCATTTTTTAAGGAATATGCTGGGTGCATACTTCCTATGAAAACTGGGATACTTTGGAGAAGGACTAGAAAAGATCTCTTTCTGCACACGGGGCTTAAATCACTGACAGAAAAAATAATTGCCCTAGATGAGTTCTCCCTCCTGTTGTTCCAGTTTGCCCATAGTGGATCTGTAAGCAGTAAGAACTCTTGATATGAACGACTCCAAGGCATGAAATTCAAGTTTTTAATTTCAATTTTAAAAGTTAGGCAAAGCTTTCACATAAAAGGAGATTTATTTTTTTTTATTAATCAGATACTCAGTTAAGCTGTTTTGATTTTCTCTGTAGTCAGCAGGACTCTGCTCAATTAGTACTACAGACAACCTAATCTATGGCAATAATAAAACACCAGAGGAGATTACTATTAGTTTTTGAATAATGCAAGGAACAAATATTCGCTGCTTAATTTTCCATTTGGTTCCACAAGAGTTACCACAGGCCTTAAAAGACTGACAGAAATATTCACCAGAGTCAAGTGAAGTTCATGACTTTTGGGAGCTTATTGTGTTTTTCCTCTCAGTGTATTTCTCTCATTTACCAGACTGACTCTGGACTACAGTTAATATTATTGGTGTCATCTTCTAATACGATCTGTACCTATATTTTTCTGCATTTATTTTTTCCTCAGCCATAGCAGAGGTGTTTTCGATTGTCCATCTTCTCAAGAAAAGGACTGTTTTGACTGCAAAATCCGTTTTTCCTCTCTCATTTCAAGTGAGAGAGTTACTGCCTGGGACGTGTTTTTTGAAACATTGTTTCCAGCCTTGATCTATCCAGAAGCCTCTGGATTATAAAGGATTTTTTCACCCATGAAATATCAGATCCAATGTCTTGTTTCCATTTATATATTTTATCATTATCCAACATGTTTATCTTATAGTTTCAATAGCATTTTGAAGAAAGGGATAAAAATACCTAAGAGAGGAACATAGAGTACACCACTTTCTCTTGACATGTATTTTGTGTAAATAATAGCTCTTGGCTTGATAGTCTTGTCTTGATATAAGGCAACTGAATAAAAAACCCACTAAATTGTTGTTTTAAATAACAGTGTCTAAATACCAGGAGCTTGCATTTGAAGAAGGGCAAAGAAAGAACATTAAAATATATCTCCCAGAGAACAGAGCTACAATTACAGCTATTCTCTTCTATTTTTCTTGAGTCAATAATTCTTATTTATCTCTTTCAGCACTAGATTGAGCAAGGAAAGAAATTATATTTCTCTAATGTATCTAGTAGATTTATTTTAAGACATATATTAGATTTGGGTCTATAATAAATATTTGAGCTGAAATCACGTAGCAGAACCAATAGTTCAGGTTGGAAGGGACATTTGGGGATCATTTAGCCCTACTCTCTACTCAAAGCAGAGCTCATTTCAAAGTTACATCACACTGTTTGGAACCTTTGCCTGAGTTTTGAATTTCTGAGGATGGAGATCCCGCAGCCTTCTGCACAGCCCAGACTTGTGTTTCACTGCCCTCACAGGGGATGTATTTTTCTTACATTTGTTTGCAATTTCATTTGCTTCAACCTGAGACCATTGCCTCCTGCCTTCCTGCTGTGCATTCAGAGAAAAGCCTGGTTCTGTTTTCTTCAAAACCTCAGTGTTGGTAGTTGACGACAGCAGTTGGCTGCCCCTAAGGCTGCTCTTTTCAAGGCTGAACACACATAGCTCCCCCCGGAGCTGAAATTATTCAGTGCCTGGAACTCCTGGAGGTGGTGCAAAGGGCTGGAGGTGCAAAAAGAAAAAACACTTCTGTTGTAATAGTGCTGGTTTTCTTACAATCCTAAATGCAATGGCTAAGGTTCCCTTAGCGACATATCTTACTAATGGTTTGCAAACATTTTCAGAAAATACCAAGTCACACATTGGTTTGAGAAATAAAAAGTTACTGTCATAACCAAAACAGTGCTAGCTCTCTTCTTCATATGAGTTACCCTTTTTATTTCAGCCTTCCATTTTGATTTCATAATTTATGTAAATTATACCCAGGAGTACAGTTGTAATTTCTGCAATGCCCAGAAGTCTGTAGTTTGAGGAATTCTTACTTTACAGCTGAGGAACACCCGGTTCCCAGCACAGCTCTTTGCAGATGTACATCTCTTGTAATACATTTTGTTGCTAATAAAGAGCAACATCTCTCATCTACTTGCTATTCTATAAAGACATTAGCAGCCATACAAAAACAATCATAGGTAGGGAACAATTTAAAAGCTTTATCCCCAAATAAAAAAATCCTGCTGCAGAACTATCATTTAATTTCAAATAGTGACTGTGCAGAGCTGAGCTAGACCACGTTTGTGGGTAGCAGTAATTTCTTCTATTAGATCATCTAGTACATTCATAATCTGCAATATTGTTATTAAACCTGGTTCATGGAAGTTGGTATCTCACACAGACTGGCACATAGTGTCCAGCACATCTGTCACTTTAAATGAGACAAAATGCTCTGCATTCAAAAGGAAGCCTGTCATTTTCCTAAACTCACTTCATCACATAGGAGGACAAACAGAGCACAGAATATTTGAGGTTGTAAGGGATATCTCTGAATTTCATGTAGTCCAACATCAATGCCAGTGCAGGGTCAGACAGAGGACTGTGTCCTGTCAGGGTCTGAATGACTCCAGGGATGGACACTCCAAAACCTTTCTAGGCAATCAGTTCCAGTGTTTGGCAATGTTATATATACATATTATATTATTGGCTTTTTGCAAATATTATAATGAATGTTATATGTATAAGGTTAGAAAACTTTGTTGTATTAATAGTTTCTTCTATTTCTGTTATTGATGAAACTTAGAAATAGTGGTATAATACATATATGTTAGGTTATAACATGATATTAAAGCAAAACCTACTTTTGTTTATATAACCCAGAGACTGAAAAGATAGTCAGAGACCCCCTGTATTCTTAAGATTATCTTATCCAGATGAAGACAGCAGTCCTCCAAGTCCTCCAAGGGAGGAATTTATTGCACCCCTGTTATCAGGGAGTGTAAAATCCAGTGGCACCAAGAGGACTGATCTATTGGGAAGGGGGCAAGGAAGAAACTAAACAAAGGAACATCTAAAACGTAAGAAGAATGTTTTAATTATGTATGAGAATTTATGAGTATGTAGTAGGGTTCTGTTTTTAAAGGACAATCCTTTATTAGTAAGGTATGCTCTCTTGGCTGAATGCAGAGACACCCAGCTGTATTTATATATTTTACTTTATTTTTATCTTCTAATTGGTTTTCTATTAAACTTTTTTTATTCTATATAAAAAATATGTGAACTTCGTTTTTCACAGTAACAGGTAAGAATTTTTTCCTTATGCAAAAAGACAAAATTTCATGGTTTAAATTTGCACCTGCTGCCTCTCATCCTACCAGTGGACACCACCAAGAAACCTCTCTTCATTCCTTCTCAGGCTGAACAATCCAGCTTCACAGCCACGAAAGGTTCTCCAGTCCCCTCAGCACTGTTTTCACTTTTTCCTGGATTCAGTCTGGTATGTTCCTGTCTCCCAGGAGCCAAGACCTGGACCCAATATTTCAGATGTACCTCAGCAGGGCTGAGAAGAAAGGAAGGATCACCTCCTTCAACCTGCTGGTTATGTTCTACCTGCTGCACCCCAGGATTCTGATGATCATTTTCAGCATGAGGGTGCATTTCTGGCTCATAGTCAGCTTGGTGAGCCCTAGAACCCCCAGGCTCTTTTCTGTTGAGCTGATTTCTGGTCAGACAGCCCTCTGACTGTAATGCTGCATGGGATTCTCCTCCACATGGTACAGGACTTTGCATTTCCCTTTGCTGAGTTTCATGAGGTTCCTGTCAGTCCATTTCTCCAGCCTGCTGAGGTCCCTCTGCATGGCAATGCAACACTGGTGGATCAGCAACATCCCCCAGTATCTTTATTTCTTTTGTTCTCCATGTGGTATCTTTGGTTGTCTTTATAAGCTCCCATTCTTGGCTGTTTTCAAACTTTAATTGTAACCCAGAAATTTAACTGGTCTGACTATTATCCAAAAGGTTACATTCTACCCAAATGTTTTTAACCAGACTGTGCTCCATCAGATGCTCTGCCTTTGTTTTGTTGAGCTTTTTCCCCTGCACCTCCTAGTGCATCTCATAGGGGATTACATTTCTGATTTTACCCAGACCCATTTGAGAGAAGTTCTTTTCCCTAATTAATGAACCAGGAGGAAGCTAGCAAGCCCTCCCTAATGAAGTTATTCAGTATTTTCAGTTTAAAGCAGTACTGCAAATTTTTCCTCTCTGAAATACCCGTAGCCAGAGATTTGTGGGTAATAAAGCAATCTTGGATTCATCATGGGCAGAAAAGATCATAGTTCTAATACTGTGCTTTTAAATAATTTCAACCAAGATTTCCTCCCCCTGAGTGCTTTTCTGCATATCAACTTGCTTTGACTCTCTTACCTTGCCTCACCTTCAGCATATGCCAAGGTGCAAATACCTAACATCACAAATAGCCACCAACTGGCATCATTTAATGTTGAGTTTATAAATCAGTCTAGGAACTTATTTCTACAGAAGCAATTTTTCTTCATTAACTGAGCTGTTGACATTGAGTAACCACCACACTGTTTACTTATTTGCTTTAATTAGTTCCTTGGAAGCATTTACCTTTCTCTACTGACTAGATGGGAAACCTAGGATGTGAACAGTTAGTAATTTGAATCACACATTTAATCAGACACAAAAGTTGCTTTGAGTGATGGTGAGAACACTTTGTCTATTCAGACCTTCTGACTTTAATAGAAAGTAAAGATCTATGACGTTCTGGCACTGCATTATTTTACAGGCACAGAGATAAAACAATTGAACAAAATATGCTAGTTATACAAAAAAGCAGTGTAACTCAGACTAATTATCTGCTAAAGTACTGAATTTTACAAAATTCCCACATAATCCACCGTCTGTAGAAAACAGCACATTTTACACCAACATTTCTGAGTTTATGAACCTGTAAGAAATATGTAAGTTATTACCAGGTTACTACTTCTATCTTCATGCCTCTGCATCTCTTTGATGTAGGAATGGTAATGCAGTTCTCTTCTGAGAGGAAAAGAGTAAAATATATACAAATATGCTAATTTTTATTAAATAAAGATGGAACCCTAATATTTTGGAAATACAAAAACTTAATTTGATTATCAGATATTTCTTTTGAAATAACCACAGATGGGTTGTTTTCTAAATGAATGGGATAGCAAAGCTATAACTGTGATAAGTGAATTTTACTCACAGTTCTATGCCATATTTTTTTATATTCTCTGTTCTTTTAAATTTTTTAAGAGCTGAACTATCTTGAATAATTCTTCCTAGGACTTGTCTATGTGCAAGCTGAACAGCACATAGGGCTAGTACATGCATTATTAGTACATTAAATAGAAGCTCACTGGCAAAAATGGTTCTATTGTCAGGACATATTTTGTTCCTTATTCCTAAATAAAAAACATGGGTTGTTGGGTTTTTTTGATGAAGAAAAAAACTTTAAGCTCTTCACATGTCATTTTACATTTCTATTGGTACTTAAGAAAATCTCAGCTAAGGAGGTTTTCTTCTCTACATTTCCATTATTGTTTGTCAGGCAACACCAGCCCCGTTGCTGATGGATATCAGATTATACTCCAAATTTTTCAGCACAAGAAATTGCAGCTTTTAGCCTCTAAACTCTGTGGAGTGTCTTCACTCTCCTTTCCCTGGGTTATAGCAAAGGTCTGGAGCTCATTTATATTTTGGACAGAGAACAAAAGAAATCATGGTTTCATGTAAAAAAACAGTTAAAAACGGATACCAATTTTTCTCCAGCTTCCAGTTGTTCAGTTGAAAGCAGACCCACTCTTTAACACCTGCTGCTGAAAAGGTGTCAGTTGAATTTCCAGGGAGACCTTGGGGTTTTTTTTTTACCTTTTTTTAGAGAATAGTAATGAATAAATTTGAGAATATTGCTTTAGTCAACTTTTCTATTTACTTTCCCCAAACACATTTCTTAGCAAAATGCTAACAGATTTGGCCTTTCATATGCTGTCATTCCTGCAGGAGTTAAAGTCTGCAAGAACATTTACCTGAATTTGTGTACACAGCAATTACTTCAAATTGTAAAGTTAAGACAGATTTGTTAGAGGGAGGCCAAAAATGGTATTAAAATGAAAAGAACAAGCTAATGAATCTGTGTGGGCTCTTTATTGACAGTTTTATGCTTTCTGGCAAGAACCATGGAGAGAAAAATAATGCCTTGCACTGCAGTAATATTTTCTGCCTTAGCACCAAGAGAAAGTTTTACAAATTTTGAACAGCAGAAATGCTCAAATCTTCTGGCTTTGGGTAACCCAAGGGGATACAAATTTTCTTTTACAGAGCTAGGGGTTTGTCTCTGTTGGGAGCACTATCAGGTCACAGAGCTCATAACGATGTGTCTGTAGCACATGGCTTACCTCCATGGCCATGAGCTGTTCTTGCCACCAGAGCCAGGAGGGCACTTGGATGGCCTTGGGGCTGCCCTTTCTGCTGTTGTACTGCTTCCAGGAAGGAAACAATAAAGTTACTGCAGAATGTGCATGGCCACTAACAGCTAAATCAAGGACAAACTGACAGGACATCCAGCAGCTTCTGTTGGGTGGGCAAAGGGGTGGCCATTCCATTGTCTCTGAAACCACAGAGGTTATTAGAGCTTCCCCACCTTTTTGGGAACAGATATTCATATCTAGCTTGCTTTGCTTTCTTCAAACAAATAGAAATCTTGTTTGATTTCTGCAATGGGTATTTGGAACAGATGCTCCCTTGCTTTTGCTTGGGTTAGTTCATGGGATGTTTTTGGTGCCTGCCATTTCCACCCACTTCACAAGGCCAAAACACATACCATGGTCCCTTGAGAAACCAGATGGAAAGCTATCTACTAGAAAGGAGCATAAAAGACATATCAAAGTACTCAGGGCAGTTTGCAGTAGGGGAGAGATACATCCAGAATAACAATGACTCAGAGAGGAGTTTTATAGGCAGCAGGGAACTGCTGTGTCAAGGGAAGAAAATGTTTACAATTATAAATGATTAATAAGCATGCCAATTTTCTACCTCATAATTTTGATCAATTCCTCTAAATCCAGCTTCCCCTCTAACATGTTCTCTGCAGTACATAACAAAGCCAGGTTTGTTCCACTGCAGCCAATGTAATAGAAAGTTTCTGCATGTCCCCTTAGAAGCTCGTATTTTTGTCTCAAGGGAAATTAGAGACCTGGTGTCCAGAGCCTGCTACTTGGTTGCTATTTACCACAGAGATGTCACTTCTGAAAGCTCAAAACATTTTCCTTTCCATAGGTTTTCTGACAGCACTCAAAGCTTGGTGTCTCTGATGGCAGAGGAAAAGACAGGGCATGGATCCATGCTCAGCAGCTTCTGGAGCTCCCCAAAACTGCCAAAGGTAATTTTTGGTCACCTGAGGAACCCCTAAGGGTCCTCAGTTTTATGAGGCTGGAGAAATGACCCAGCAGGTGAGGAGTCTCAGCACCTCTGCTCCTTGGGGAAGATCCAAAGCCTTAGGGATCCCCAGAGAGGACCTGCTTGAGCCAGAGTCAAAAAGTCCATGCTGAAGTCCTCTTCAGCTTCTTTTGCTGAAGACAAACAGGTACCAAAATCTGTGAGGAGATGCATCTGGATGTGCTGCCAGTGCCCTGAAAGATGTGAGGCTGTATCAGTTCCTTATCTGTTTATAACTGTATGGATTAGCTGGCAGGATATATCCCATAAAGTGGAATTCCCTCCCTGTTTGAGTGGGATCCCAGACATTTGAGTGCAGTGCAAGTGTGGGTGTCCTATGCTGCATTCATTTTGTCCTCTGAGGATAAGGCGGCAGACAGACAAATAGGCACATGCAGTCACAGTTTATATTTATACAATGTATAAGGAATGTTAAACAGCCATTACTTCTGATAAACTCAAATTCTTTCCTGATTAAAGAGCACCAAGTTTATATTTCTCTCTGCATATAAAATTGCAAGGCATTAATTAACTAATCCGTAGGCTAATCTCTTCCGGAACATCCCATAAAATTTTTCCAGTCAATTTCCAGCCAGTTACAAATGCCTTCATTTTCACAGAAATAGAAGGAGAAACCATGTATTTTCATAATGTATTAATGTAAGACAAATTTTACACCAAACAATTCATTTATAAATTTATAGGGAAAAAATGATTTTTGAAAAGTCAAGTTTCACTTAGATGATTGATCTGAATTCAAGTATATTTCAATAAACCTAAAGAAGTTAATAGTGCAGGTGATAAACATCACTGTTTATTCCAAAAATGTTCTAAATTAGTGCAGTTCATAATTTTCTGTGATTGAATTAACGACTTGCAATAAAAGGACAGATGAATTCATATGACATCTTGGAGACCATAGCAGAATGATCAGGCTTGGGCTTGATCCTTCATCCACCATCCACGAACTCTCTGTAACATTTTGTGATGGGATATGCCCCACCTGGTTCTGAACATCCTTGCTACTGGTTTGTGAGAAGGTAATTCAGCTGAAGGTGCATTCAAATATTTGCAAAAGGAGTGTAATAGCTTCAGATTGCCCTCCTGCTTATTTGTCCCAAAAGGGCAAACAGAGGAGCAAGGAACAAGCACTCACTTGTTGGGTGGCGTAATACAGGCAAAAAAACCCAATACTCTTGTCACTAAAAAAACCCAAGGTTAAGAGCTGTGTGAATTTGATACAAATTTGTTTTGGGCCTGTGAGCATAGGTCTCCAGAGCTTCTATGGGTTTGATTTTCTTCCCTCTTGCACCCTTTCTGTCTCGTGCTTGGATGAAGCAGCACTGGTCCCCTACATGTTTGTATCAATCATACAGGGCAATAACTGCTCTTGGACAGGAATAAAATCCAGATGCTGTTTTTCTGGCTTCCTCACTGTAATAAGGCACAAATCCTGGGATTTTGTGACAAATTTTATCTTTCTTAAGCACAGTATATTTCCAAAACTCTGTTATGAGAGGAAACAATAATTAAAAAAAACAAAAACACACCAAACAAACAAAAACCACCAAACAAAAACAAAAGCCCCAAAGCAAACAAACAAACAAACAAAACCAGAAGAAAAGGAAAGAAAAAGGAAAAAAAGAAAAACCACAACAAAAAGACACAAACAAAAAACCACCTGATACCAAACCATACATAAAGTGGTTCGAAAGACACTGACGATAATTGCTAAAATACCATGCAAACCTGCCTCAATTTCAACAAGCAAGACTAGAACAAATGAGAATAGCAGGTTCTGCAGTCCCTTCTTTCCTTGAAAACCTGCCCTCCTGGGAACACCCAGCTGAATTCACAGCACATTGACTCAGGAATTCCTTCTCTGAATTCAAAGGCTTTTCATGCTGTTTACTGCACTGTGAGTTTCTCAGCTGAATCTTTTAATCTCGCCCACAAAGATGTTTAAAATGGAGTGAGATTTCTAATACAGCAGAGGTTATTTCTGTGTCCTTGGCTAAGCAGCAAAACATCATCCCCTGCTGCTGTGCCGCGCCACTCTGCAGCTGACTGAGAGTCCCTGCCACAGGAGGAGATGCACTTCACTGGCTTTGTCTGTTTACAATACGCAGCATTTTGCCCAGAGGTTTAAGAAAATGTATAGCATAAAATTTTTATGAATCCCATTCCTTATATCTTGGGGCTTGCTGCATGTTGATAATGATCTCTGCTTATGGCCCGGTGTGGACATGAAAACACATCAGGAGCTGGCACTGAAAGCCTCTAAAGGAAATCTGGATCTGAATATAAACACCATGCCTTGTATTTTCGACAAATAATTTATAGGTTTTTAGTGAGCACATTCCAGGCAATTAGAAAATGTGCTTTTTTACTTCCTGTTGTGCAAACGAAGTGAGAAACATAACTTGTATCTGGAATGTGGACAAAAGGTACTTATGGATGTATTTCATGCTGAAATACACTGTACACGTGACTCTTAGTCATGTACTTTGATTACTCTGAATTTTCTCCTTGCCCATCCTCTCTCCTCTATTTCCATACCCTCTTCTTGCAAGACCACTTTGGATGCAAGGTGTAGCTCTTTCAGTTCCATCTCCCTCAGTAACACATCAAGTAGTATATTTAAAACTGCCAGCCTCAGTGTTCTGGTTTTGGTTGGGATAAAATTAATTTTATTTCCTTGTATCTGGTGTAGTGGGTGAGAACAATGTTGATTACATGCTGTTTGAGTTCTTACTGAGCAGTGCCAGTACTAAATCAAGGACATTTCAACCTCTCACAATACTAGAGATGAGGCTGAGGGGGGATCAAGAAGCTGAGAAGGGACTCAGCCAGGACAGCTGACCCAAACTGGCCAAAGGAATATTCCGTGTCATATTACATCATGATGACCAATAAAATTAGTGGGAGATGGTTGAGGGGTACCAGTCCACTGCCTGGGGACTGACTGGGCATAAGTCAGTGGGTGGGGAGCAATTGCATTTTTCATTATCTGTTTTGTGCATTCTTTTATCATATTTCTTATTATTTTCCCCACCTTTTTTGTCTTATTAAACTCACAGTTAAAAATAAGTGGGAGAAACAGATTCTGTCCTTCACAGTCACCCTGACCATTAAAATTTGTAAAGAGGAAATATCTGAAAATAAGAACATAGACTCCTCAACATAGGTTATAGTCTCATCTCCTTAAAAGGATTAATGAATGATTCATCAGACTTTTATTTCAGATATTTGTAGACCTTCAATAAAAGCAAGTAGATATATAATTGAGCTTCCTGTAACAACATTATTCTTTCATTAATTTGATTTCTCCGTGGATATTATATTTTTACAATACCTTACAGTGTTCCAAGAGTAATCACTCTTCCTTCAATTTACAAGTGCTAATCTTTCAGGTACAATTCTGCATTGAAGAATTAAACAAAAACAATTATAAACTGAAAATAAATATTTGAAGGAATTCCCCAAACTAAAATGACTGGTGACTCTTTTCCTCTCTAGAGCTGCAACTGATGCTAATAATGAGGGTTGTGGTCAAGCATGGTCTGTGGTCCCATTCCAGGTGTCAAAGCTCATTATTTGGGGCTTCACCTGAAAAAAATCTACTGTGTTCCAGCTGCTCCAGCGGCTCCAGCAGTTCTGCTCTAGCCCTCATCTGGGCTTTCTCGTGAGAAGGCCCCTTGACTCCACCTGCCTCAGTTCAAGCATGAACTTACAGCAAAAATTGCCTATCAGAACAGTTCTCTTCCAGTTACATCAGTTTTGGAGACAAGTGGGTAGAGGAGATAAACTATCACAATTTATGATGCTAACACTGAGGAAAGATGCAAGTGCTGCAATAGTTGCAAACCGACTGAGATTTTGTATTGGTTTGTTTGTTGTCAAAATTCCTTTTGTCTAAAATGTTACACACATTTAAAGTTGTCATGACTGTAATAAGTAGGTAGTATGCAAATATTTTTGGTAAGACCATGAATACACTTTTTTCCCCAAGAGAGAAAATTGCAATACATGAGTAAAATTGAAGTGGGATTTTCTTGTTTGCTCCTGATCTATTCAAAGGAATGTGGCACTCCAGCTTGGAGAGATGTTTCTGCAAACATTGCTTTGGTTCTGGGAGCAGAATGTTCTGGGGGATTACATGTTCATTGTGTGGAGGATACATGTATTTTTACTTTAATGCTGCATACATCCAAAAATGTGAGCATGCCAGCCACTGATTTTTCATCGTTTTCCTTTCTTTATGAAACGTGAACAGACTTTGAGTTCAGCAAGAATGCTATGAGTAGCATGCTGTGTTTCAATGCAGTTGTACAATTTCAGTTAAAAACACATCTTCTGGCTTTTAATAGTTCAGTAGAGAATAATAAGACAAAAATCAACATGCAATTTCTTCACATCACAAAGTATGCTTCTTTTCCAAGTGTGCCTGGGCACCAAAGTCCAATCTAACATAAAGGAGAAAGGATACCTTTGCTCTCTCGTGGAGCAGGAATTTCTGAAGAAGCAAAAAAAGAGCTGTTATTGGGACAGTTTGAGGCAAATCTTCCAAGAATTTCAATGCACTTTTTAGTTGACATTTTATCCAAATGTTTATCTAACTGGTCTCTATGTCTTCACATTCATCTGTTATTTTCCCTACCATTATATTCTCTCTATTAATTTTAAGTTCTGGCCCCTCTTATTCCCTGTTTTCCACTCTAACCTTGTTTCTCTGTGCTCCTTTCTGTTCATCTTTGCTTTGCTTTCTTCCAAAACTGAAGATGAAGGAATTGAAGCAGTTGTCTATAAGGACACCAACAAAAAAGAAGTGTGACATGAAAATTTGCTTTTGAAAGATAGATATTGGAAGCTTCATTGGAAGCTTCAGATAGACATTACAGGAGATTAAAGGAGCACAATTTTCCAAAGGCTGTTCTGTCTAGTAACAGGTTTTGCTGTTGGCAAAATATTTCCTTGGAGCCTAGGTATTCAGCCCATCTGTCTTTCTCTCTTGTCTCTACCAATGCTTTCCCCATTTCTCATGGAGAGTTCTGTGGAGGTAAACTTTTAAACCTTAGTGGCATATGATTCAAGCAGAGGCATTCGATTTGAGGCATGATGTGCAGCTGTCATACTAACACTGTATTCTCCCTGTCATGCTTCCATGGAATTTAATGATATTAATCAACCTAAGTGGAAGAAGTTGCAGTTCACATTGCATCTTTGGCTTAACATGACCTAATGTCATAGTCCATTTGGATTTCTCAATTTTACAGGACAATATACTCCCTTAATTAAACTTTGATGAGTTCAATAGCAAAGAAAACAAACACATCAAACAGTGGCAAAACATGTAAATTCATTATTAGTTTCTTAATTCAGAATGTTTCATAATTTGTAATTTATACAATTATGCACCCTGTACCTATGGACAAAATGGTTACCTGGCTGACAGTGAAGGTGCTTACACTTCCTCCTCCATCAAGTTGGAGGTGTCCCCTTTATCACACCTGGAAGCCTGAAAACCTCAGCACTCCGGCTACTCTTGGATCTGCTTCAGAAGCTTGAGTGAGCTGACATGTCCCTTTCACCTTGCACATTTAGTCTGCACCATTTCCCTAAGTCAGTGGATTCTGAAGAGACAGACAGGAATTGAATAGGCAAGGATGATGGCTGTAGGTGACAAGAGCTGCGTGACCTTTATCTTTTCCCATCCATCCTGTCCCATGGGTTGCTCTTGCTTTGACATAATGGCAAGGATCCCAGTGCACAATGGGCCATGGCTGTGTGCCAGCTGAAACCAGAGGTGGAATTGAGTGAATAGTCACACTGAATCATTTCTGAACCAGAAGCAGTGCTCCAATAGAAGTGTAGTGGGATAGTAGAATAGAATAGGATAGAATAGAGTATTTTCAGTTGAAAGGGACCTACAAAAATCGTTTACTTGAAATGCACTGTCTGAGTACTTATGGGCTGACCAAAAGTTAAAGCCCATTATTCAGGGTGTTGTCTAAACACATCCTAGACACTGACAGTCTTGGGATATTGACCACCACTGTAGGAAGACTATTCCAGTGTTTGATCAACTTCTTAGTAAAGAAATGCTTCCTGATGTCGAGTCCAAACCGCTCCTGGAACAGCTTTGAACCAGTCCCATGTGTTGAACTCCTGGACACCAGGGAGAAGGGATTAGCACCTCCCTCTCCACTCTCCACTTCCCATTACTCAGGAAGCTGTAGAGAGCAACAAGGTTGTCCCTCAGCCTCAATTTTTTATCTTTCTCATTACAACTTTTTTTCTTTTTTCACTATTATTCAACTGCATTAGTTACAGTGGGACAAGATATTCTGCTATTCTCAATCCAAGGCATTTTTCCTTTCACGTGCTTGTTGGGTCAATGCATAAAAGATTTCCAAGTGTTATTTTCACTTACCTGCCAAAACAAAGTGACCTCAACTAATACTGTGGCAGACACTCATGTTGCTTAGGTTTCCTACCACAGAAGAAGGCATTTTGTGTGGTACCATTACACTGATGTATCATTTTATAAAATTTAATTTAATGTTCTCATAAAACACTTATATTCTATCTGTTTATTCAACCAACTCTGTCAGCTGTCTTCTAGTATGGTAGGAAAGCTCTTACACTGCTTGCTACAGCCTTAACATACAAAATGAGTGCTTGAAACTGAAGTTCTGTGTGGTATTTGAATATCAAACCTTCAGCCTCCCAGAAGGAGGGCAGAGCAATTCGGGTGCTCCTTAGAGGCCCTTATTAAGCCTTGGCATACACAGATCCAAGAGTAGCTGGGCAGTCCCCAAAGTACATTCTAAATATAGGAATGAACATGGATATGCCTCACTGCCTTGCCCCACCTTTGGCTACGTATTACTTACACCTACTGCAACCCTGGCTACATCTGTCCCATCTCATCTGCTTATGTCTTTGAGCCCTCCTCACCTTTCCTCCATCCCTCTGTGCTCACTATTGACTTGTGTGTTTGTGCTTCAAACCAGACTTTGCTGTCCTCAGGCTGCTGCTGGGAAGGTTTTGTGGGAGGTGTACAGTGTGATAATACTATTTTCTTAGCAATACTAATCCCACACTATCCTTCCACTGCTGTGTTCAAAAACCTGTGCTTTGACCCATTTCAGGCTGTCTCTTCTCAGCAAACTGGGCAAGTGTGGTCTATGGATGCCTTAGGAACAGCCTGAATTGCTAAAGCTGTGTGGGCCGTTATCCAAAATAGTTCCTTGCCTTGGAAGTACTTGCCTAATTTCTCAATGCTTGCTCCTCAGCAGAATACATTGTAGAGTACATGGTTGTCATCTTCTATTCTAATATTTAAACCTGGGCGAAGTAGCAACATTACCCAAACATGGAGACTGGTCCTGAGAGATTTCCTCTTACAGTTCTGATTCAGGCAAAAAAAAAACAACTTTGGATCTGGATTCAAACTATCAGTTCTTCTCCTCTGAACTGTAAGAACTCTTGTTAATTCAGCTTCCTGTGATAGTAAAAATATTCTAGTTATTGAAACAAACTAAGTTTTAGGACAGTGTTCTGCATTCAAATTCTAAGATTTTTCTTCCCTTTTTGCCTCTTTTTGTTTGGTTCAAATGCAACATTTCACTCTGAAGGTCACTAGATTACCTTTCATCTCTCTCTCCATATTTAAAAAGACAAGTATTTTCAGTTATTGATCCTTTTTTTTTTCCTTTGTACTGAACAAATTGTCCAGATCAGGAGGCAGGGCCTTCATATGTGAAGTATTGTGTATTTTAAATATTTTAAAACATTTCAAACTTTTTCACATTACAACTCCAACCTCCTAGGCTCAGATTTTCCCATAGCAGAACTTCACACAGTCAAATGCAAAACACAGCATCTCTAAATCAGCCAGTGCCAAGGGAGGGAGTGGGCAGTGAGAGACATTTCTGCTCTAGTCCATGTTTTCTCCTCTGCAGATCTGTCTGTGCTCCCTGCAGACACACAAACAATTCCTTGGGAACACAACAGCAAAATAACTGTCTAAATCTTCTCCCAGGTATCTTGGTCCTAAAGAATCCTATCTGCCATTGCATATGTGATATGCTACATGTGGGAGGGGTAGCACACTCTGCCTTTTGTGAGGTTAAAGGCTCCAGAGTTCATTAGCTAACCCTACTGTGAGAAACATTTCTTTCATTTTTCAAACTAAAACCCCTCTGTATGCGCATTATAAACCCTGCACTCCAATTCTACTTCAGCCCAGCCTCTGCTTAATGTGCTTGAGGTAAAAGGATCCCACAGTCCATTTGGCAAATGACTGTAAATTTTCTGGAAGCGCCTTCTGACAGTGTACACAGTGCAATTAGCAACTCTCTTTTTCCAGAAGGGTTGCAGCAACTTGGGCCATAACCGCTTGTGACACCCTCATAAGGCCCTGCAGGACGCAGTGATGAATCAAGGCTCTAATTTAATATTGGGACTGTTGTCACTGCCTGTGATGCTCTTCCCCTGCTTTTTTTGATGCTGCAGAACCTCCCCCAGGATCCCAGGGGAACTAAGTCATAACAGATGCTCATCATTGGTTTTAATGCCACTTGTACTGCCTGATCATTTTCGTTGTTTATGATCTTAGGAGGATGCAATTAAAAGAGTATGTGGCTTTATCTGGCATGTTCAGTGTGCAAGAAGAGAAGATTTAGGCTGTGTGTCTCATTGGGTTCCATCACTTTGATCATTTCTATTCTTCCTGAATTTGTTAAACCACACTATGCATTTAGATAATTCAATCCCATGCCTGAACGCTACTGAAAATTAACAAGGGATGTTATATTTAAAGATTAAATCTCCAAAACAGTGGGATGGAGTGGTGAAGACAGAGGAAGCATTTTTCTCACTCTGACTGTTCAGCTGTGGTTGTCATGCATTGGGTTTCCAGCAGCCTTGCACACTTGTAGTGTTTAGTGGACTCCAGTTGTCAGGAAAAAAAAAAGTCAACAAGCCAGATCTCCACCAAGGAGGTGCCCAGCCTTTGGTGGTCTTCTTTGCTTCATAAGATATCAAAAGTTACTCAGCATCATTAGCAGAAATTAAGGATTCTGTCTGGGGAAAACAGTTCATATTATTTGACACTTTTTCTGTGACAAAGCCTATGACCGCAAGCTAATTTTATGATACATTTTATTATGCATCACAAAACATGAAATACAAAGCTCTTGGTAATGACTTGTCTGTTGATTTTGCCTTATGTGAACATTTTGAGTTTCATTTGAAAATTAGTTTACTTGGTTATAAGATCTTAGCTGAAAAGTTTTAAAATTTAAACAACCATTGAATAGTTTCCATATTTTGAGAATTATTATGTTAATTTTATCTCATAAGACATTTAGAATATCTTTCTTAAGAAAAGATATAAAATAACTTTCAGAACTCAGAATAACTTTCCCTAAATCTGTGAACTCCTCAGGAAGGAAACATTCCAACTCCCCTCCAATTTTTGAATTAGTGCTGGCAGTTCTTGTTAGTCATGAAGCAGGATGAGGAACAGAGTGAAACATCTTTCAGTTGAAACACTCAGTCAACAAGTCACACGAAAGAGAAAAAAAAACTGTCACAATGCAAGGATTTCTTTTACCACTATAAGTCTGAAGACATTTTTTCTTTTTAGGCTTTTTCCTTTTTAGGGTCAGGGAATGGAGAAAAAAGACAACATGAAAAATGGAAAGTTTATTCAAATATCAAAACTGCTTTGTAAAGTAAGTTAGTTTTATAAGTTAAGCAAGTATGAATTACAAACCAGGACATATCTATCAGTTAAGGCTCACTGACACAGTGTGAGAAACCATCTTCCTTCATCTGCTGAGTGAAAAACAGGTTATAATTGGAAATCAAATAGAAAGTGGGGACTAATGTGTTGTCAAACTGTGAGTGCTACCTGAGTATCGAGGGCATTGGTGCAAGTTCCAGCCCAAATTCCCATTCTCCTGGTGGCAGCTCTTGCCCTCAGGGAAATCATGAAAGATGTTTGTACCTCCACTCTCATTAAACTTCACAATTGACAAGATATCAGGGTATCTGCAAGCTTAAAGCAGGCACTACTGCATCATCTTTTCCTCAGATTTAGAAGGGCTTTAGCAAGAACAATTTATATCTATCATCTCTGTCTCTATTATTACCTATATCTAAACATATCTATATGATCTACAGCAATATACCTGTATCCATACGGATATATATATATATGTATATTAATCTCTATCATCTTTATCGCTAAAAAATATAAGTTAAGCTTTTGAACTAGTCGACTGAGAAGAAATGAAAAATTGTTTGTGTTATGCCCAAACAGTCCCATAAGCAAAAACAAACTAGCAGTCAGCTTTTGTTGTTTTGTTTGGATTTTGTTTTTCATATTTAAACTGACAGACAGAAGCAAGGCTTCCATGTTTTCCTCATCTTTTTTGATTTGAGATATAAATATATTAGATTGTGATTTTTTTACTTGAAAGCAAATATGCAGCAAATTGTTCAGTTCCCAAGTAATGGCTATATTTGATTTACTATTTAATATGCTTGTACAACAGAGACAAAATATGAAAGCTGCCCTGAAAAAAAGTAATGAGGAAAATCACATGAAATTTAGGGTGAGACCTTATTTTTATCTGCCTGTGAACACAGTATGAACACAGTATAAACCATGAATCTGCCACTTTTGCCTCTTCATAAGGGTGAAGCTGGATAGAGTTTCTTCTGGCCCCCAAACCATTGGGTTAAGATGTACTCAGAGTTGATTGTCTTTCCATGGTGCTCCACTGAAAAGAGACCTTGGGTGATGAACAGAACCTGGCTCAAGTATTGCAATCTGCCTGATCTGAGCTGATTTGCCATTTCATGTCTTGGTTACACTTATAGCAGCCAGCTATTCAGCATGTGTTCTGCAAACTTCTTTTTGCATAAGTTCATAAGTTTTCAATCCATCTGTGTAGCAGAAGTAGGCCCTAACCCATTCAGCATCCTCCACATTGCTCATGAAAATGTGAGAAAACTGTGGAGTTGTTTAGATACCTAAAGGTGTGCCCAAGATAAGGTACATGCATCAGATATGAAAATTAGTTTATCAAAGATGTGGAAAAATTATTTCAATTCTTTCAGTGATCTCATTCATATGCAAGCCTTAACATGTGCCTTGTTATTGTAATGTCTTTACATCTCACAGTGACTTCCCAGGCCTGCCTTGACTCTTTTTTTGCCATGAGTATTGGTGCTAGAGTAGAAGTAGAATGGTTTACCTTGCACAGCTGTGAGGTGTATCTTAAGATTATTTTCTTGTGGCCCAGAGGAGCATGTGGCTTTCTGTTGTTGGATTTGATCTGTGGTGAACTAATTGAAGTGGAGGTGGTGTTTCCTCACAGATTTGTAAATCAGATTTAGACATGTGTGGCAGTCACAGGGCTGCATGTGTTAACTCCTCATGGAATAATGTGTTTCTCAAATAACCTCAGGCAGTTGATGCTTCTGGTGCTCTTCTTCTTTATGCCAAAGCACTTCCCTATCACAACTGTCACAGATTCCCTGCTGAAAATTGAAAAAAGCCCTAAATCTTCTGAAATCATGATGCATTTAAGCAACTCAGATGAAGCTTGGGTCTAATACTTTACAATGCATGATATCGAAATTAAAACTTCTTTGTGCTTGAAACCCATCACAACAAATTCTGAAGGCAGAAATGGGAGATACCAACAAAACAGACATTTTTTCATTCTCCTTATACATATAGAGCTCTATATCTAATTCCATGTTTCTTAGAGACGTTTGAGGTTTTTTTTCAGTCCTCTAATGAACTATTATGAAGGTAAAACTTCCATACATTTGTAATATATGAAGAAAAAAGATTATCCCTGGCTTTGGAACAGAATCCAGGTTGGGAATACTGTCCTTAAGAAGAGGAGAAAGTTCTTTGGAAGTAGAATCACATGAACAGTATTAGTTTGTAAAGATACGTATTGTCTTGTTAGTACAAGAAGTAGAGTTATGTCAGACTTGCCACAAGTGCTTTATCTCTCTCTCTCTCTCTCTCTCTCTCTCTCTCCTCCCCCCCCCCCCCCCCATCTCACCTGGGGCAGGTGCAAGGTATAAGATTCTGGCAAAGTTTGAGGTATAAGACTAAAAAGCCAAGTTAAAAGTTTATGAAACCTAGGTGAATTCAGTATGGGGAAGGTAAAAATAGCAAAATTTTACTTGCTACTCAGAAATGTTTTCAAGACTTACAGAAATGAGGGTTTAGAAGGAGGAATAAAAGTGAGGGAAAAGAGATAAAGAGAAGCTCCTTATGAGACATTCTAAAGGGACAAAACAGGACAAGAAGGTCTTGAGCCACCACAGAAAAGTATTTGGAAAGATGTAGCAGCTGTGAAGTCAGGAAAGCAAAATGCCTGAAGATTTCTGGGCTGATCTAGGATGATATTCTGATTTTTGTCTATTTTAAGAACTAATGAGCTAAGGGAAATCAAGGTCAAAGCAGAGAATACCATTCACCTAGAATCAATAGCACTTGCAGGTCTGGGAGGGGCTAGAAAAACTGTGAATTCCAAAAACTTTGAGACATTTATATGCTATTGCAAGTCTTTGCCTTCAGCTATTGCAAGTCTTTGCCTTCATTCTGCAATTCCAGAGAACTGAGACAAAATATGCTGGCATAAAATTTGTATAATGAGGTGGTAAATTGGTTTGTTATTTTGAAGAGGGGAAGGACAAGGAAGAAGTGACAGATTTGATTTGTAGCCACTAGTTAATAGCCACCAGAAAATGCCAATGGACATTAAATGGCTAATTATAATATCTACAGCTAAATTGGTGCCTCAGACTCTTGCACAGGATTCCCTTAAAAAGAGTGATTAGCTTGGTGAAAATATCTTTGAATGATAGCTTTACTTCAAAACACAACCTGAAAATGTTAATAATTTAGTCAAATTTTGTAAGCTAAAATTCAAACTGCTTTATGAAATCATTAGTAAATGTTGCCCTCAGACAATGATTTCCATTATTTAATCAGCCCTTTAGAGCAATAAATTTACTTTCTCTGCAGGTGGTGGATGTTAAGAAGCTTGGAGAAATGTGCTTCTCTAAAAGGAAAAGCAAACAGGTGCTACTTGGCTGCAACTGTCAAAGGAGCATTACACAGTATTGGGCTTTTTTGTGAGTATGTAATGTTCCTTGGCTACCATACAGCCAGAATCGCCCAGTGCTGCTCCTCTTTTTCATTCCATGGATGCCCAAGGCCTCCTCTCCTGCTCCTCTTCCAGGAGAATTCCATGGAAGTAGGATATTCTCTGATAATTAAATTCCTTCCAAACAGAGAGGAATAGTGACTTTTTGTTAGTCAGCTCCCAGTGCTGGCTGCTGTTAATCTGCATGTAAATGGGGTTTCTTTTCTAGAGACATGATGTATTCTGCAGGCTGTTTTAACACAAATCTGGTTTAATCCTGATGGATGGAGTGAAGCTCAGTTTCCTGGAAGCCATTATACAGAGTGTATTCTGTACAAAACTCTTCTGCTACCTCAAGACTCTCAAAGAATGACAATATTCTCTTGCTTTCACTTTCAGAGTAATTTTTGCCCGGCTGACTAAAGCTAACATATTAAGACAATAAAAAAAAGACAATATAAGCAAACAGCCTGAGACATCTGTTTTTCTCTCTGGGTCTTCTAGATGCACAGTTTCATCCTACAGACGTGGGAAAACATAGAGCACACTCCAAAGCCATAACTCCTTTCCCCCACTTTTCTTTCTTTTGTAGGAATAGAAGGTAAAGAAAATAAACATCAGAAGATATATACTAACTGTAGATGGTATGCACATATACTCAAGACATGCATGCTGCAGAGAATAGCAGGCAACAGAAAGAGAGTTGTGGCCTCACCAGATGCTGGTAGAGGCATCTGTCTCAAAGAGAAGTGAAGCTGTGTTTTGTAATACAGGAAAATCACCACAGTACCACAGTCTGATCAAACACAAGGACAAGTACTCTGAGAGCCTTTTTTGGGAAGAGTTACTCAAAAATAATACTGGTTATGTACAGGACTTCATATTTAGTGTAGGGCTCCTTTTAGGTACACAACTAATTTTTGACGTATTTATTTCAGTTTTTCAACAATATCAAGAAAAGGCAGAAAAAGCAATTTTCATACATTGTTCTGCTAACAAAGTATCTCTCTGCTTTCTATCATCAAATTACTTTCATCCTAATTACAAGGCCAGAGCTTCCCAAACACATCTCCTGAGAAATCCCCGAATGATCTCATAAGAAGAAAATATTCAGCATGAAACTTCATCAGCTCACATCTTCATAAAACCACATTTCGGGGAAATGATTAAGGGATATTCACAAGTGAGAGGCAAATGTCTGATAATGTTAACACAGGCTCTGCAACCAGCTTCTTAATCTGTGGGAAGACAGCCAAGATAACCATCTTTACTTTAGCAGCTTTTGAGATTTAGATGTTTCTGACCAAAACAATCCACTGCTGGCAAAGGCACTTTCCTCCAGAGCTGACTTTGACAAAATTAAATTTTTTAAATACTTTTTTTCTTAAATAAATACATTTTTATTTTTTCCCCTTTCTTGGATCAGGCAGAGGTTCTACATGAATAATAGATGACTTCATTATAGGAAGCATACCTACAATGAATGGAGAGAATTATAGGATGGTCTATCAACTATTTTGTATCTAAGAAGTTTTCAGATATATTCCTTTGTTCCCATTTACATCTCAATTTTAATGACTTTGGATACTAAAAAGTGTGTGCCTTAAGCACTGTTATTACAGTGAGAAAATCATCTTTCTGTCTTCCATCCAGTTAAAAAAAAAATAAAAATAAAAGCCAAATCTATGCTGGCATCTTTGTCCCTTTGTGCAATAGAGGAAATCATCATATCTTTCTGTCTTCCTCTTCAGAAGTTCAGTGTTTCCCTTTCCTCCTGGTTCATTCACAAGCATTGAAGCTGAATGCGTGGAACTGAGTTTTTATTTTGGGGAAAGAAAAAAAAAAAAAACCAAACAAAAAACCTCAAGAAACATTTATCAAATTTCTAACATTACCTAGTAGAGTCTATGGTTGAACAAGAGACTGTTCCGGGCATTAAAATTCTCAGATTTATTTCTATGCTTGACACCAGGATTTAGAAAGTTCAGGCTAAACCACAGCTTCTCTGCATCGATATGCTGCTGTTACTGCTGTTGCCATGGGGCTGAGATAAACTCAGCAGTGAGACCTCCAGCAGCCTGTCATGGATATCTTCAACCAGGGGTTCAGAGACCTTTTTAACCCCTGATCAGCCACACAGATCAAATGTGCTTGTGTAGGCGGGACATAAATATACGACAGCACTGGCCTTCCCTCTTCCCCCTTCCAAACATATGCCCCTTCACACACCTCAGCCCACTTACGTGGCATGTTCGGTACAGGATCTAGACAGGATAGTTAGGCAGAGTGTCACCCCAAAATGAGCTGCAGAAGGTCTCAAGAGATCTACCTGTAAAATCAAACTGGTCTAAATGGTGTGCTAAAATGTGAAAGCAGAAAATACTGGTGAGAACATCTGAAAGATAAACAACTCTCCGGTGCAGCAAATTGTTTCACCTTCATTTCACTTTTGTTAGAGAGTCTTCATCATTCAAAAGAGATTGAGTAAAACAGTCTGTCTTAAGCTTTGGTACATAAACATGACACTGCATTAAATTTGCATTGGTTCGAGTTAGAGTGACCCACAGGCTAAAGATTTATTTGCATTCACTGAGACCCTTTGAAAATACTTAGCTCAAAATGCCATGTGGGAAGCCAAACAAATCACATTGACCTGTGGGAAGAAAAAAAAGGTAATAGGAATATATTTGTATTACTAGGTCTGTCTGATTTTGCTCCTCTTGAGGGGTCATACTTGAGGAGAGAAAAAGAGCGACATTTTTTTGTCTCACTCTACAAAAACTACACAACTTTGAGAAAGAAATTAGTTCTTTCCTGATCTTGAATTCAATCCAAGCATAAGGAGCAGGCAGAAGTACACAGTATATATCTTGTGACTGATTTGACAATAATTCTGTAATTCTTATGAATTTCCATTAACTTCTACTGAACAGACAGGCAAGATTAACACTCAGAGCATCTTTGAAGAATTCTGTGTTCCTGTTTTACTTTACAGTGAATTTATAGCCAGTATAAGCCAGTATGCTTACCAAGATAGGAAATACATTTACATATAGCTTTACAATAAGTTAATCTCATCAAAACATCTGTCCAGGGTACTAAATTAATCTATTGTGAGATTCCATTGAATTCACAGAGTTTTGATTGCATGATTGAATTTGGCACATTATTTTTCTTCAATAATAATGGAGCACCTGTGGAAGTTATAATTTGAAAGCAGAAAGGATTGGTAGAGCTGTGAATCTCCAGGTGCTTTTAGGCCTATAAATGACTTGGAGGATAAAGCTGATCTAACACCTGTAAAGGTACATGTCTGACCTGCTTCCCTAAGGTTCCCTGTACAGTGACTGAAGAGAACAGATACCTCTAGAGTAGGATTCACCTATTGTAAAGCAACTACCTGGAACAGGTCATGTGCGTTCTATCCTGAACAAACCAATTCCTCTCAAGAGACTACAGGAGTCTCAAATGTCTAGTTCACATGAAGGGTTTTGTGCCTTGTAGACTCTCTAGGCCAGGTGAGGCTGGAAGGATCTGTTGGATGATCCACACCTGAAAACCCTAGGCCCTGATATTTCAGTCTGGCTTCTCTATATTATGCTTGGCTAAAGCACACCTTGAGTCCAGGGGCAGTGGAGCTTCGAGGTTTGAAGACCTCAATGAATGGATTTGTTCCCTCCTCCTAAGGCTCAGACTTTTAATATATCAGCTGAAATCTGGGGACAATATACCTGGAGTATAAGTCATTTAGCAGCACATGCAGAGAGATGTTATATACAAAATAAAACAAAAAACAACAACAACACAAAAAGCCACCTAGTATTTCTGCTAACTTTTCTATACATATGATTGTGCAAGTGTACATAAAACATAAGAGTACTTTACTGCATCAAACAGAAGGTCTGTCTGGCCTGACATCAGGTCTCTTAGTGCATCCTAAATGAATACCTAGGGAAATAAGTAAGATCAGAGCAATTATGTATGACATTTCCATGACATACTCTCCTTGTTTCCTAATTCTTAACACTCAAGGACTTCCTGAGCCAGACATTTTTCCTATCATGATTGGACCCAATGATATTTCTGACCCCAGACTCTTTCACTGAGCTCTCTTCATCTCTAGAACTTTCAGCTTCTATGATGTCTTGTGCAGAGGTGTTCTGGAGCCAACCTACGCTTGAGGGAAATAGTCAATTACTGCTTTGCTGTTGTGGAAGCTGGCACCCACCTCTTTCATTCAATGCATCCTCATTCTCATGCTGAGAACTGATTTTTGTTTTAATGGTGCTAAGGTCTTCTCTGTCAGCCACTTGAATTTGGTCACACAATGGCAGTAACTTTGGCTTTGATGTCTTTCCAGACAGCCGCAAAATCTGTCCTGCAAACCTGGTGAAGACTACAGACTCCAAAAGATTTGGTGACATTGAGGGGTTGACTCTGAGATCCGAGCAGGTTTCCAGGAGATTCCAGGACAAACTCTACCACACTGGGATTTTAGATCAATCTGCTGCTTACTGCCTTTGCAGCTGGAACAACTATAGGCCCAAATATTCCCTTTACCCTTTTTTTACTGCCCAAGGAATCATTTAATGAAGTCTTCATAGGGCTGATTGAATTTTATAAGCAGCTTTTCCATGGTTGCTTATTTGGTTTCCCCTGCTTCACTGTTGTTCCCATCCTTTTCTGCAAGTAAGCTAATGTATTTAATGCCTTTCTGGCATGAATGTTCAGCACAGCTGGGAATTCTGGCTGAACAGGAGCAGAAAGCAAATTCTGAATTTCTAATTGTTTTCATCACAAGGAAGAGGACTCGTGGAGCTTTTTGTAAATAGTTCTGGTGTATGTGACCCAGTGAATGACATTGAACCACAGAGGTTAGCATCTTAGCCCTGAAGAGTTAACAACCTAGTCTGAGATACAGGCTTGACAGGTCACAGCAGCAAAGCACATAGGAGTAAGGATGCCAAGGTTGGCTGTGATAAATGCTGTATAGTTTCAGAAAAAGTCTGTAAAGCTACAAGTCATTCAATTTTTTTCTTGTTTGTTTTCAGATGTAAATAAATGCAGGCATGTTCCCCTGGCTATGAGCTTTTCTTCACTAACAGAGTCAACATGGATCTCAAAGATAGTCATGAAGGAACAAGGGGTGACTTCAGAACTTAACATGGGGACAGATTTTCATTTGAAGAAAAGCAGAAGCAGGAGCAAAGAAATGATGGCTCTAATGGCAGAAGGAACAACAAATATGTAATTTGCACACAGCCCCTATGTGGGACAGGAGTAGCACAGAAGACAGCAAAATTTTGAACACACAAAAGGATTAAGAATCACAAACTTAGCATACTTTCCTCCTTCTTGGTGGGGCTCTCATTTTTCACTACACCGAAGCTATGTTTTTTCTCTCAATCATTTGTGATTGGTGCTATTGCTTAAGTTGCTATGAGGTCTTGAGATATTTTATATATTAGTAAAGGCCTGTATGCAAAAACCAGCCTTTGAAATAAGTCGTGATATTAAAGGCTAAAGTCCTTGAAACCTTCCTGCAGAAGAGAGAGTAAAGCAAAACAATATCCTTGTGTGTAGGAGAAAAAACAAAAACCTGTGTGTGTTAGCCAATAGTAGCTTGCTCTGCCCTCGGACCCTGAAAAACCCTATAAAAGGTGTGTTAAAGATAGAAATAAACAGTGTTCACGTTTACTTCTGTGAAGGTTGGTGAATAAGCTGGCGGACTCTCAATAATGAGGAGCTGAGAGCTCCCCTCATGCTCTGTGCCAGTCACAGTCTCAGAGGCTGAGAACACTCGGCACATACACCACTGTGGGTGCTCCCAGTGCCCAACCCAAACAGCAATTCACAAGTAACAGATCAGTCTGGGAAAAGGTGCTGGAGGAAAGTTCAAGCCATCCAGAATTATAGCACTTGAACTCCCCCCACATTCAGGATTAATACATTACTTCTGTGCAAATGCAGTAAGATCTAAGAGTGGCACTCCTGGGATGCTCCTACCTGGGATGGTGACCTCTGCTGTCAGTCAGCACAAATCTATAGGCAGGACTGAGCTACAGGGTTTGTCCATCCATGGATCTTCATTTGAATCTATACATTTGGAAAAAATGGAGCTGAAATCAAGTATGGCTGCAGTAGATCCCACAGGTGACTGGATTTTCCAAGTCATTGTTGTATGGCTGACACAGCAGGGTCTTGGTTTTGGCTGGGGCCCCTGAACATCAACTTAAAAGAGAGAGAAAGTCAGATGGTAAATATTTCAAAGTTGTAGGTCTTAGCAGAGAGGGACTGAAGGTTCTGTGTTTGTTTGCAGTTAGTACAGAAGGTTGTTCCTGATGTGAGCAAGAGAGTGAAAACTATTCAGGCTGAGGGTAGGCTTTGATTCAGAAAGGATGCCCAGAAGTTAGCTCATCATTAGCCATTTATGCATTCTTCTGCTAGGTAAGGTATTGCCTTTATTTTAATATTGATGAAGATGCTATTCAACACAGAGGTACCTGATAGGTGAAACATGCCAAACAAATAACAGGTTACAGCAAATTAACAAGTGATGTCTCACTTTTGTTTCTTTTTTTTTTTTTTTGAAGGCAGAATGGATTAGAGAACAACTGAATAGGAGACTGTCACTTTGATGACAAAGCAGAACTCAGGAAAGACAAGTAATCTGAAAACCAGAGATTTGAGAGATCTGGTGATGCTGAACATGTGAGACTTAGTGAAGCTGTCACGAGGCAAGTTTCGTTGTCTGATGGGGCTTCTCTTCTTACCATCAATTACTTTCCCAGAAGAACCTCTGCATGTGCTAGCTTATTTGATCCCATGCTATAAAGCAAGAAGTACCACTGTCAGGGCTGAGCAGTACCACAGCAGCTTTCACTGTGTGACCTTTCAGAGTGATGTGGGGGTTGGAAACATGACAAAGATTTGAAAAAACAAACAAACATATTTTCTTACTAAATCCATTATTTATATTTTCTATCTCCCCTTCTAAAAATTTCCAGTAGAAAGTTAATTTATGGCAAACACTTGTGGGGTTTTTCTTTCCAAATAAATCCTTTCTTTGGGTATATCATTAAAGGATGTGTTGCTGTCAGGTCTGGTGAAACTGTAATTACAGTGAGTGCAATAAATAAAAGCATAATGGCTTCACTGCATAAATAATGGCTCATTATCCCAGTTTTATTGGTGTTCAGTTGCTGAGCCAATAAGTCCTCCTGCATTTCTAAAGAAATTTTTTGGAACAGCTCTGCTGCATTAAGTGAAAGAAACAAGGGGACAGTTTTTGTATAGAGGGGACACTTGGTCCCACTGATAGTCCCTTGCATGGGCTTGCACTGCTGTTTCCTAGCTGAAGAGACGTGTCAGCACCCCACCTTGCCATGGTGATTTTTCAATGTGTAGTACCAGCACAGCAATCCACTGACTTGACTCGGTATGCCCAGCCTGCATGGCCCCCCAAAGTTTCCTCCTGGGGTCAGCTCGTGGGGATAATGCTTTGTGCCATGAGTATTGATGGCAGATTTGCTCCAGACTGAGCCTCAGTGCTCTGCCACCATTGCCACTCCAGATCCTGTCCTCCCAGCCTCTCTGGAACCCCTTTCATGTTTCCATTTACTTTTTCCCTTCAATCCTCTTGAATACCTGTTTCAGTACCTTGAAACAAGTACCTATCTCCTTGAATGAGATTATTAAGACATCAGTGCTAGTTTGAAATCTGCCAGCCTCTTCACTCTTCTTGCCTGCTGTGGGCAGGGTGTTAGCTCCTGTTTGCACCTTTGTATGTACTGGCATATACCAAACCAGGAAGTCCAAACAAAACTATCTAAAACACAGCAATCTACATGGAAGAGTCCGAAGGTGAGGTTCTCTCAGGCCTCCAGCTCACTTCCCCTGCTCTCCAGAGCAGGTATGGTTCAGTCCTGTGAGGCAGGCAGAAACCATGTTCTAAATGTTAGTCCCAGTGTCTTCATGCCATGACATAAGGCTCTGAAAAGGTTGGAGGTTACTTTGCCTTTTTGGCACTTGAATAATAACAAAAAATTATGTAGAAGCCTCCAGCTCACTGGAAAGTTTCAGCATTCAAGCAAGGAAGAACCAGGGAATTCTCAATCCAAGATGTGCTTGGATGAGAACTGTGGTCACACAGGCTGCTTCTGACATCCAAGTTCATGCAGAGTGTTTTCTCCCTGCATCAAACCCACCCATGGGACTGCTTACACCATCAGGGGGACAAAACGCTGTTCTAAATGATTATTCATTACTCTTTCAGGCAATTGTCTGCCTGAGGGGACATGTCAATCAGCTCATCTTAAATGCAAGGCATTGAGAGGTAACAGATGCATCTTCAGGCGAGACATGTAACCAAATTACCAAGGCATAACGAGTTACTGGATGTCACCCAAGTCACGGTCACAGCCTGTGCCCATGCTCCTTTCCCATGGTGAATGGAGCAGTTTGCACTTGCTGTGAGTCAGAAGTGCTTGTGGACATTTTCCCTGGCCCAGCCAAGTGCAGTGACCCTCTGGCTGTGGTGCCTCCACCAAGGCTGAGCCACCTGCTTGCAGAAGGAGGTTGTAGCCTCTTCCTCAAGGGCTGGAGCTTCCATATCTTAGATGCTGGCCCTCCAAATGACAGATTTCCTTTAACAACTGGCACCTTCCTAGAGCTGGTGATTCCTTTTACCAACACACTCTTCTCTCAGTGATTCTCACTGACTTGGGTCTCTCTGTGGGTTTTGAAACCAAGTCATCAGAAGGGTGACCCAGCCTGACACAGAAATGTGTGAACAATATGAAATTTTCTACCATTATTATGACTTTTTTATATTCTTCTTGGGTTTTAAGTTTAAATAATTTTCAAGAGAGCTACGAAAGTGGTATTTTAGCACAGAATTCTGATTGAAATGCTAGGTTTTCTCTTGTATATTGAGAGTTTTGAATGATCTGGTATGTCTAAGTCAAACCTGAGCCCAACACAACCTGCCTCGGGCTAGCTTTTCATTTCAGA
The DNA here is from genome assembly GCF_030490865.1 of Poecile atricapillus. Classification (NCBI taxonomy): domain Eukaryota; kingdom Metazoa; phylum Chordata; class Aves; order Passeriformes; family Paridae; genus Poecile; species Poecile atricapillus. Next base: position 35,855,382 of record NC_081251.1, read on the forward strand.
TGGGTCTTTTCATTGGGTTGTATAGACCCCAATCCTCAACTCAAGTCACTGCATGGGCATTAACAAGAGATGAATTACCAGCACAGAGTTGCTCATTGTCCCTCGCTGGGGCCGTGTCTCCATTTCCAGCCATCCCACACTTCTCCTTGGAGCCTGGCAGGTTGGCTCAGTTTAGCATATTGTCAGCACTCTTGTCCTGAGCATGGACGTTACTTACACAGCTGGATCCCTGACTTTCAGGCATTGCCATGGAGAGGGGCACAAAGCCCTTTCTGGCTCTCTTTTGGGTCCTACCTGCTGGCTTGCATCTTGGAGATGCTGCTTAGGAATCAACACACCTCACCACACTCTTCCTTTCTTTCCTCCTATGGCATCCAGACTCTTTATTTTCATCCCACCTGTCCAATTGTGGATTCACCCTCCAGAGCTTACTTAAGCTGAACGGTAATTGTTTTCCTTATAATTGTGTTTTGCACTGAGGACGTGCCAGTTCTTTCCCAGTGCAAAACAACTAGGCTTAATACATTGCATTAATTTGTTTTCCAAGTGGTTAGATTTGTTGTAATTGCCTGAATCCCCCTGAATGACCCCTATTTGGGGCTTTAATGAAGAATTGCTGAAATGCTCTTCTGAACTCTGTGTACTTTCTTTCATGTATGCTCCCACAATAAGAGTCCCTTCATCTGCAGGGACAGCACTCATCATCGGTGTTTTATAGGGAAGCAGAAATAAGAAATTGCCCTAAACTGTTACTCAGATCATTTATTTTATGTAGTGTTGTCATGTATCTTAGTAAGTTTTTCACTGAAGGCTGTAAATTATGGTGCAGAGAAAACATAATCCCTGTCTTTCAATTATAGTCTGTCTTGGAGCTAGAAAAACCCTTTATAACAGTCTGGGCCGTGTCTGGCAAGTCATGCACACACTGCAAAATAATATATTAACAAATAATAAATATAACTTCTTTACTCTTGGGAATGAATGTATTCTTGGACAATTACTGTGTTTCACTGGAGTTTTCAGCATTGTTCATTTACATCATTGTCTCAAAAGGAGCTGTAGATCTTGCCTTCAACATATATATCTGATATATATTTTCCCTTGATTGAAGGTTGAGTGCCTTAAGTGTTGGTTTTTTTCCTTTAAACAGAAATACATGTAGGGAGGAATGGGACTTCTGTTATCATTAAGACATTTAAAAATCAGTTCTTATATAACTGCTATTATATAGTCCCATAATCACTTTTTGAATAGCGCATTACCAGTAATTGGTTTAAACTTTACAGCCATATCTATCTCTCATCCATTACCAAAGCAGATTCAAAGAGTGCTGGCAGTGTGCAAAGACAAACAGAACTAATTGAATGCATACAGTCACATAAACTGAATTTTCAAGAAATTTACCTAGTGCAGAAGTCAGTTTGACCCTGTCAAACACTATTCAATTCTGGGGTCTAGGTGCCCCACTGCTGCAGCACAAGGAGTTTGATTCATGGTCGTTTGCATGAAACTGAGGACTTGCTCAAAACTAAATAAAAAATGATCAAGGGCTCAAGAATTCTATGTAATGAGCTAATATTTCTGACTCTACAAGGTTTTAATGACTGATTATTATTCTTCTCAAATGTATTCAAGCTCAGATTGCTCTTTTTTTGAGAGGAATTTATGGGGATATTGACATAAGTCCAGGACTAACAATCAATGCAGGCTGGCAGCGACCAAGGGAGACAAACAAATAATTATTCTTTTTTCAGTAACAAGCATTAGAAGATACCCAGATTTCCTTATGAAGAAATCATTGTATGCAAATATTAGTCTGGAGCTTTGTCAGCGCAGCAGACCCAGCACCCTTGAGCCTTCTTCTCAGGATGTGACTTTAAATGCAATAGATTTTAGGTAATTTTGTAAAATGAGGTTTTAAACCTTTAGGGGGAATAATTTTCTCTTCCTGACTGAGGATTCTTCAGATGGCCCTGCTGCTCCCTTGGCTGGCAGAACAGACACAGGTCCCTGGAGTTTCTGCTCTGCAGCACCAGGGTCTCAACATTCTCTGTGGGTACAGTAACAGCAATGGCAGATCCCAAAAGCTCTCTGTGTGCATGCCACATGTTATTCTGAGCCAGTTAAAAATCACCCTTTGCACTGTCACCACTGCAAACTAGTTGAATCAAGCAATGTTTAGTAGAGGTCTGTTTACACCACAAACTTCTTCAAACACAGCTTTTGCAGGGGTGAAACTCCTTTAAACCACAAAGTTCTGTGGTTCCTGTGAGGCTGGGAAGCAACAAGTAAGGTTTGGAGAACCCCTGCTGCTGTTTCTTTCCTCTTCTGAATCTTGCAGAACTGAGCACTACTCCCAGTGAAGTAATAAAATAAACCCATTGTCTGATTTCCATAGTTCATTCCAGATACCAATTAACTTCCAACCATCTCACAGACAGGCAGTGCCCCTAACATGATGATCTAGAATCACAGAATATCTTGAACCTGGGGGGATCATTGAGTCCAACTCCTGACCCCACACAAGGCAACACAAAAGTTAAACCATGTATCTAAGAGCATTGTGCAAACAGCTGTTCAACACCAACAGGGTTGACCTTTTCCCTGGGGATCTTGTTCTGGTGTTTGACCATCCCCACAGTGAAGACCTTTTTTCTAATGTCCAATCTGAATTTACTCTGGTGTAGCTGTGAGCCATTCCCTCACATCCTATCAGACACCAGAAGAGATCAGCACGCTCCTCTACCTTCCCCTTTTGAGGAAGTAAACAGCCCTGAAGTCTGTTTACTCCTAAGTTGAACAAATCAAATATACTCAGCCATTCATCATAAGTCATAGTCCTTTCACTATATTCTTCTCCCTCCTTTGGACACATTCTAATGTTAAAACATTGTTCTTACACTGTGGATCCCCAAACTGTGCACAGTACTTGAGGTGAGGCCACACCAGTCCTGAGGACAGTAGGACAATCACTTCTTTATCCAATTGGCTATGCAGAGCTTAATGCACCCCAAGACAGTCAAAAAACAGGGACTGATCTGTGCCCAGAGGTGTTGCCTGGTACCACTGAAAGTAGGTAAGAGGAATCAAAACCTATCCTGACTTCTTATTTCTTGGTATTATTACCAGAAATGGGAAACAAACACAAAAAAATTAAATTTCACCTATGACAACAATGGTGCAGCTGAGAAAGAAGAAACAAGTCCTACACAACTCCCCACCACTACCCTCCTCTGCTATTTCCACATGATGTCTCCAGCCTTCCTTACCATCATTGAACCTTTGCTGCAGGACTGGGTTTTATACCAGGAATTGAAGAAGGCAATGAAGGGCTGCTGGTGGGGCTGCCATGGCCACTGGATGCCTAGCCACTGTCTTGTGGTGGATACATTCAGTGATATACAAAAAGGAAGCTACTCAAATTCAACAATGATGAAAACACTACACTCTGTACTTCCTAGGTCCCTCCAGGATAAGTTGGCACTTCATAATGGCACTTGTAGAAAGGCAACTCCAGGTCCTGAAAATTATTGTCTATTAAATAATTGTAGAGTAACTTATAAAAGGGAAGAGATTTAAAAAGAATATTAATAATGCCTCTGCTTCTGCTGAAGTCCCCTGAATGCTACCCTTAGTTACAACTCATTCCTCTAGAGTACTCTGAGCATTATATATTTCTCTCTGGAATATGTATTGCCTTTATTTTAACTAAAATTATATGTAAAGCTAGATATTTTTAGTATAAAGACTCTACACTAATTCATTTTTTTTCTTTACTCATTTCTCCTTCATTCCAGGAAAATATGATCCTTCCTTGAGAACACGGTTTTATTCATGGCATTTGTTCCTCTGACTGATGAGGCTGCTTGTGCTTTTTTGTGGGTGAGGAGCACTTACCTGAAATTAGCTACTTGTAAAATTCCATGTTTGAGATATTCTTCACCTCAAGTAAACTTCCTGGAGGGAAGAGTGACTAATCTTTGGAAAGATTAAGGGATGGGAGGAGAGAGAGAGAGAGAAAATAAAGGACTAAAATCACACTTATTTTTTTCATGAAACGCACATACAGCACTCAGAAAGGAACCAAGTTTGGGCTGCTCATCACAACAGAAAGAAAGAGCTCATTCAGTGCACCCTGATGCAAAAAGTAAAACTGATGTCTTGAAAAAAATAAACATTTCTACTGCCTCAAAGAGAACTTTACATAAATTCAGAGTTTTAGTAATGCTTTGCACGTATTCAGAGCTGTCTAATCTTGTCAAACATTTGCCCTCTGGGAAACAGGCATTTCCAAGGAGTGCATCTGACAGGCAGCTCCATTTCAGAGACTGGCAGAAGAAACACCTGTAAGAACTGCACTAGGATCTTCCTTCCAGCAACAGTGACATTTAAGCTGTTTTTGATCCTCAGGCAATTTTAGCTTCACAAGCATAGGGTTTTTTCCCCCCTTCTATTATAAAAAGTAATAATTTGTACTCCTTTAAGTTTTGTAAAGCCCAAATCATGTCCACATTCCACTGTGCAGTCTTCTAAGACCCCAGGAGAAAGCAGTGCAAAGTTTGCTGGGGATGCTGAAAAGTTCAGTGATTTGGAGATTTTTTTCCTTCCTGGCATAACCAATGTGAAACTACTTTTTCTGTGAGCATTTTCTTTGCAGTTTCCAAATGCTATCTCATCTTAATAAGCTGTAATTCCTGTCCCCCTTGTCACAGGGATCTCCCATTTACCCTCCAGGAAGTTCCCCCTGCTGAGGAATGGAAAACCCTGCAGCAAAAATGAGAGAAGCCAGAGAAGATGGAGACATTTTACATAGCTGGAAGCATTAGGGACATATCACAGCTGGAAGAGTTATATAATTGTTGCTTATCCCAGTGTGGGCAGATGCTAAAATACACCATGGAAGTCAGAGGAGAGCAAATTCCCAGTGAGCTGACTGAAGTTCAATTCACTGACTGGGTCCTGTAACTTCACTTCTGTCTTCCTCCTGCATCCTCCTGGCTTGCCCTCCCTGTTCCAGCCTTCACCCTGAGTGTCCAGCTGCCAGTGTAAGGAACAGTAAAGCTCCCTTTCCACTGTTTTTTCAGGGCTGGGACAGATTCCTCAGACTGGTCCACAGCCCAGCAGTTCTCCCAGAGCCCATCACTCCTTAGGAGCTGCCAGGAAACCTGTCAATTACTAATGGGCAGGCAGTGGGACCGCCAGGAATAGCGACATCGTTAAATAGCACCCGCTGGCTTGCAGCCTCAAAAGGAAGATCTGAGCTCTGTATTCTCTACACTCCACAGGCACAGTTTTCCATCGCTGTTGACATTCTTTTCCCTCCTACACGCTTCCTGTTTGCTCTGCCAGATGCTTGCCCCAGAGAGCCTGTGGACAAGGACCATTTCTGTGGCTGGAGGAGGCTCAGACTGGAGCTCAGCCTCTGCACCCCGGATGCACAAACTCTCAGTTTGGGAGGTAAATAACACACATCGTAACTGCCACCTTTGAATAACACAAAAAAAAAGCCTGCACTTGATGCCCACAGGTTATCATTTCTGTGTCAAAGCTGAAAACATGGGAGAGATAAAAGAGAGATTCACTGATAAAAATTGATGATGTTTTCCTTTAGATCAGTTTGTGACTTTGTAGCCAGCTGTAAAAGAGCCGTGGGAGAAAGGTCAAAGGAGAGAGGGTTGGGTGAATTGCCATTCTGGTTCCTGTCCTTCCCATGCCTAATAAAATGAAATAATGGTACAGTAAAGTGCACTTGCAGCCTCACTAGGAGATGTCATCGCTGTGATAGCCTAATGAGCTTGAAAAGACTGAAGAGTGTCAATTGATAAAATCTATTGTGGGAAAATTGATAATGCTCAGCACAGCAGGGAAACACTTTCTGAAATTCCAGAACATTCATCAGTGACAGTTCAGCCTGTAAACTCATGCAATATAAAAACATATTCAGTACTCTAATAAAACACATTTTCATTTTTATGAATCCTAAATATTGATGAAATAAAACAAGTACTAAACAAAATCAGAATGTGAAGTATTATATAGCAAAATGTACTTCAGAAACTTCAATTTTTGACGGTTCAGATTTTTTCTTTAGAATTTTTCTTTGTAACATGGGATATTACAATAATTAAGTTCTCAGAAGAACATCAAAAAACTTCCTCTGATTCAGACACATGGCCAAACTTTATATGTTAAAACAAACTTTCAAATCAACTAAAATCCTTCCTGCACATCAATAGCAGTCCTTGTGAATAGAGGTGAAGGAGAAGGTGTCATGGCTTGATTTTACTAAAGTTTCTTGTGTTGCTTCAATTTCTTTCTCATAAAGAAAGTAAGGAAAATATGTTTAAGACTGTTAAGGAATGGATGCAAAACTAGGTGCAGACCTCAATCCAGGGGGCATGCAATCCAAAATTTACCATCAAAAGGAAGGGTTGGGAATTTACTGTTTTGCCTGTACCACTGCTAAAATTACTGAGCTGGTGGGAGGCAGGCAGGACACAAGGAACAGACAGATAATCAATCACAAGCCCTCTGTCACTACTTGTTACCATAAAAGGCAGTAACATCACTGAATGCACAGACCCAAGTTCAGCACACAAGATAGTTTTAAGCTCTGCTTGGCACTGGTATGGTCCCATTTGATGTACCAGACCTGCTATGGGACCCTGTGCCCAGCAAAGGCATAGGTGACCTGAAAAAAGCCAAGACGATACCAGTGAGTATGGCAGGAAGTCCAGAAACCCTGTTTGTAAATATTTAGAACAAGAAATTGAAGAAAGATGGGAATTGTGGTAGCAAACACAGTTCAGACACCAATAAGAACCCAAGAGACAAGCATTGCCAGGGATTGGCATGTATGCAGGTAAACAGGGCGGAGGAAAGCGTAAGGACCAAGAAGCCCTGAAGATCCCCCAAATCTAAGGTACCACAAAAGGGGAGCACCACAAAAGGCAGAACATCTGCTTGTTCACAAATCTGTTGGCCAAAAGGGACCTCGTCCAGACCTGTGAGCAGGCTGCCCCTGATGGGAGGGACAAGGACATGAAGGTGCTTTCCAAAGGTCAAAGCAGGACCATAGGTGTCTGGACCATCTATGGACGGTCTCTATGACACCATCCATAGTCTCAGTGCAGAAAAGTCAGTGTCGTCCACCTGGGGCTGCAATTCTGGATTTGCCACTTGCTTTTATTGAAACTGAGAGCACAATACAAAGGCACTAAGAAATGACTAAAAACCCATAGCTGCTCATTTGGTGTAAGCAAGGAAAAGAATTCAAATTAGAGCCTGAGAAGTGGGTCTTTTTAAATATCACAAATACACACAGCTTTCCTTCATATGACTGCTTCACTTTCAAAGCTGTGTCTGACAAAAAAGCTGGTCTCCTTGACAACAACATGAAGCCTTTTAGACAGAGTGATGGTGCTGTATGTCTCATCACAAGTTCCAAGACACTGCTACTGGACAAAGAGTACTTGCTCAAAATAGGCAGACTTCTATTGCATTGTTCATGGTAACAATTTCCTTTGCAGCTTTCCATGGGCAGTGATATGGGTTAGAAACCAGGGGAAGGTCAGGAGAGTGAGTTAAATACTTATATTCAGGTCCTCACCTAACCTAAGGTTTTTTTGGTTTTTTTAAACCTAAGGTCCTTGCCTGTTTCTTGTTCTAATTAGGAGTGTGAAGTCATATAAATGCATTGTAAGAATTCTTTCAAATTCATCTTTTACTAGCAATGATCTGTGTGATTCAGAGTATCACATGACATTGAGGTTCCATCTCTTGGCTTTTTTTCAGGCAGTTAACTCCTTTTTCCTGCTTTTTCCTCTGATGTAAAGGGCAAACATAAATGCTGGCAACTGGAAACACAGAAAACTACTGACAGCTCTAATCTGAATCCTTTAATTTCTCAGTTTTGCTGTGTGTGTACTACAATAATATTGATATGCAACAGTGGAAGTGGGATAAATTTAATTAACACTTTAACAGTGGTAACAGAATAAATTAATTAACACTTTTCTCATTTTTGAGTACAAGAAGCTCTAGAAAGAAATATTGCCATTTGTGATTTTAATTGCATTATTCAATTATAATAATGTGAGCAGGTACTTAGACTCAGAAAACTAACTAAGTATTCAACTGTTTCCACATTCTTCAGCTTTTTCTGAAATGGCTTTATATCAGTGTAAAACAGAACAGAATTTTTTTAAAAAAAATCTGTATTTTGCTGGGTTTGCTCTGAGTAGAAACTAGCTTTATAAGCCAAGTAATTAGATCTCATTTTTAATAACTTGCTAACTTCATTATAGTCATCAAATTTTTTGCCTAATTCTGAAAACTGCACTTGACATCAGGAGTCAAAAGGTTTTGGAAGCCAGCAGCCCAAGGCAGCAGCAATCCAGCTGGTACAGCATGTTCAACCACTACCTTCAAGGCAGAGGCACATATATAAAAGGACACAGAATGGCTGTTCCCTTTTTCTCAACCTTGTGTTGCTGCTCAGCTCTTTCTTCTGTCATCTCTGGTCTCTCAGGGATAAATAGATATGCAAAACAGAAAATTTTGTGTTAAAACAAGTGTGTCATACATCCTCATATCAATTCCATCAGGACCTAACATTGCTGGTTAGAGACAAGATCAGGGCAGCTGTTTTCCTTCAGTTACTCTCTGATCTGGGCATTGTTACTAAAACAGAAATTGGGTCAATGAAATAGGAGAATTAGCCAATAAAATAATTCAATGCACTGGGAAATAAATGAAAATAAAGACATAAATTAAATGGTTTGTGGAAGAAACAGCAGGAAGAAACAGTTTCCTCAAGAAACGTGGAAAAATAATCTGAAAATTCATTCTAGGTTAGCATTTGCTATGTTGACTGACCATTTTCTTCTCCCAAGCCAAGAGGCTAAGAAACCATTTGCAAGATTTAGCTTCAAAAGAATTTTTTTTCCATTTGGAAAAAGAAAAAAACATTCAAAATCCATCCCTCAGTTTCTGCCCTGGTGAGCCTGGGACAGGCTGTTAACAGTAATTAGTCAGATCCACCAAAAGTAACAATTAAGCTTTATCTAATCTCAGTCTGAACTCTCAGACAAAGTCAGAAAGAACTTGATCCTGACAACACGAAGTCCCTCTGAGGTTTCCATGCACAGCATAACGCAGAGCCTGAAGCAGCCCAGCCCAGCCAAATTATCAGCCCACATCCGAGGAGATCCATTCAACACAAACTGGCAAAACAATTCCATGCCTCTGTTTTGGTTGCTGCTGCTCACTGCCTCCCCTGTGCCCCATGGGGTTCTTTGCCCTGCAGGTCTGCTCTCAGCTCCTTTCCTCTGAGGAGCTGTGTGAAACATCAGGTGCTTTACAATAAGCAAAGGATTCTCTAAATGAAGAGGCACTACAGTGGTGCCGGAAGCAGTCGTGGCTGGAAGCTCATTTGCTTCAGAAACCTGTGAAGGTGCATTTAAATGTGGTCCAGAGACAGCAGGAAAAAGATGTCATAATCCAAATTAAGGGGAGAAATAGCATACTGCAGTGGAGACAGTGAAAGACTCTGGCATGTGCATCCAAAACACACAGCCCTCCCCTACCTTTAATCTCTCTTGTGGGGGAATGTACTCCTTTCTTTGGTCTGAAGAGCACAGATCCAAGAGCATTTCCATTCTTCCTGCATCCCACTGTTTCTGCTGTCACATCTCTTCTTCTGTCATCATCCTGAAACCAATACAAAGCTGAACTCACTGCAGCAATCACAACTGTTATTTTACTCTGGGAGCTGTATTCATCATCAAAAGTTAGGAAGTTTCAGAGACAAATGTTCAGCTTGACAGAGGCAAATAAACCAGTATCTCTGTTTCCATGCATTTAGATAAAGCCCCTGTTAATGAGAATGCAAAGGCCCTGTTGTGATTTTCCCAACATCATTTCATTGCTAAAGGAGTTGGGTCTTTTTTCTGCCCTCTCTGCTCCTTTGCTTCCCAGAGGAGAGAAAAACATACAGATTACACATATTCCCTATGGGATGGGGACACTTTGAATAGAGAGCCAGAGGAGTCAATGACAGCAGTTTCCAGACACTGTGGCCCACACACAGATGTCAAGCTGGACAGTTTCCCACAGAGCTCCCTGCACTTACACTACTTAATCTGTGAGAGAAAAAAACCTGTCAAAATGGTCCTGAGGATTATTGCCTGTCCTCACTAGCGGAACACGAGTTGGAGTTTGGAAGCCATCACCTGAAGGGTAAAACACAAAACCTGAAGCCCTAGTGAGCACATGTCCAAGTGCAGCTTATGTATTGCATGTATTGCAAGGGCTTCAGCAAAAAACTCAAGCCATTAATTTTAAAATCTCAGCACTTACAGAGACATACCTGAGATGTTCAGGCATATGGGAAATGGCTATGGGCTGGATAGCCAGTTGGGAAGGTGGGAGGTGAAAGAGGATGGAATCACTGGGTGCACCAGGACATAAACACAAACACAATGAGCAGCTCTCAGGAAGACCAGGAACTGACTCCTGTAGGGAGAGGATACAGGAATAGATGTGATGATGGTGACAACTGGGTGCCCCCCTTTGTTTTCCATCTCCACATGCTGGAGTCCTTCTTCCTTTCCACTACATCATTCTGTTCCTCCCAGGGATTTGAAGTGTTTCCACTCACTATTTTCTGGCACCTTTCTCATTTGTCATTTTTTCTGTTGTACACAGCATGGACTTTCTTTGTTTCATTTCTTTTGGCCTAGCTTTGCTCCCTGTCTGTTCCTGTATAAATTTATCATGGTGGCTGGTCGTTATATAAAATACTGTAGGAACAGGATGTTCCTTTGAAACATAATTAAGGATAGAATGTGAACAGCTGATATTCTGGCTTGTTAACCAGGAAAAAAAGGGGGGGAAGCTCTTTTATCGCATGTTTATTTTAGATGAAAGATTTGCTGGACAGAAGCAAGCTGGTGCAGTGACCTCATGTATCCCCTAAATGCTTCGTTCTTCATAGGCTAGGAAGAAGCATTCTCAAAGTCACCTTCCACTCGAGTGAGGGCAGAAATCAGTTTGTTTTGGTAATGTCTTTCAGTGAAAAATGACATGCACTGGTGAGTCCACTGCAGCAACCTGGCTCTTTGTGGGGTTTGAACTCATTCTGCCACCAGTCCCATATCCTCCAGGGCAGTTATGGTGTGCATGGGGGAAGCCATACACACACAGAAAATTTCCTATGAGCATGACTTTGACAAAGATATGTGGATGGTGGTGTGATCAACCACCTGAGTGTGAAGTCTCAGGACTAGGCAAAACCAAATATGCAACTTTTGGATCTAAAGATGGAAGAGACGGATGAAAAATTGGACCAGGCCTACAATGAATTATGAGTAGTTTGGAAGATGTTGAGGTACCCTGGGAGTTCCCAGGTTATTAAACAGAGGTTAAGCACTATGCCACAAGCTAATCTTACCTACACAGAGAAGAGACACTGAAAATAAGCAGCTATTTTTAGCCTAATTGCAGAAAAGGAATATTTACAAGTTTACTGCAAAGAGAAGCTAAGCACTAAAACATTCTCCTACTGTTAATGGTAGCTGCTCCAGGACAAGAATTTTTTAAGAAGAAATTAAGTCCCTTTACAGGTGCTGCTGACTGTTTCAAACAGTGATTCATCTAGGATTGCTCTCCAGCCTGTGCAGAGTAGCACCATAGGAGAGGTGATCACTGCAATCTTTTTAGGTTTATACCTGACCACATGTGCTTATTCTCAGGCTGCCTGGCATGGGATTACATATGGTGGATGTGTCTTTACATGGTGTTCAAGATGTGTCTGCTTTTCAGTGGGTGGGATCTGAATCAGAAACAATCTGCCTCAGAATTCCTGGGGCTGAGGAGCAGTCTGAAAGCCTCACAAGCATTAACATTTAAAAGAAGGGAAAAGGCATAAGGGACATGAACAGAATGCTCAAATGGACACTCTGCTCAAATGCTTCCTCCAAGGGAGTATTGAGGGCTGCTCTGAGGCATCACTGGAGCCAGACTAGCATTTGGGATCCTAGCAGGTTGAAGCCACACTGCAATTCACTGCCACTGCTTTGCACAAGCACCATGTGAGCAACCTGATGAATGGATGGCAAAAAGCAATCAGGATGAGAGATAAGTCAGGTTTTAATCTTTATCAGAGCATTCACACCCTTTGCTGTGTATTCCCTGACTTGTTAAGTATTTCAGAATATATTTTAAACAGGGATATTAGGAACCAGAGATGCTCTGGTCTATCTTTATAGAAAATATATTAGTCATGAGGAACACAAGCAATTGTCATCATCCATTCCACTCTTGCAAGTTCACCCATTGTGAAAATGTCAAAGTAGGCTAATTTTATGCTGCATAATGTATTTGACCTACTCCTTTCACTCAGATGCACCTGAAACTATTCAGCTGATCCTAAGCAAATCTTGCAATGAGCACTAAATACCCAATGTTATTGATTTATGGTTTTATTGCTCTATTTATGATTATAACTGTAGAACACTGTTCAATAGGTCAAATACTCTCTTTGCTTAATTAATTTTTGCCATAACCAGTAACCTGAAGGAATGATGGTGGAAAAAAAATCTAGAAATATGCAGGCTGCAAACTTTGTGGAGCTAAGAAGGTATTTGCACTTCCTTGACATCCTGCATTAATCTTCCATCATATCCTGAGACATATACAAGTGTTTTCCTTTGGGTTGGTTGGGCAGATGCACAGATTTGGAATGTTATGAAAAATTCTGTTTCTTTGTCACCTACAAATAACTGTATGTTTAATCATAAATGCACACACACCACACACATTACATACCTGATGTTATTCCCTCAGTGCAACCATCCACCCTCCACCTTCAGGTAGCTCTGTTTTGCTTGCCCATGATACCAGGCAGTCATGCTGTATCCAGCCACGTGCATGCTTCCAAAACTGCAGCATCAGGCTGCAGTTTCAGTGAGGAAGATCTGAGAGATTTTGCCCTAAATACACATCTGGGCTTTCTTTAACTTAAGTTTGACAAATATTGTGTCTTTGACCTCAAGGCCATTGACAACAGGGCTGTGTATCACTGCCAGGAGGCCCCTGTGCCACAGCAGTGATCCCATTCCTGGGGCATGGCACCTATGGCAAGTTTCAGTAGGTGTCAAGGTCTATAACAACTCCAGTGAGTCACTAATGCACCGTGCAACGTCTCACAGAAACAGCAATACCCAGCCCTGTGGGCATGTCTGAGAGAATGGACTATGCACAGACATCAATTTCAGTGTGTTGGAGGATTTATTAGCATCCTGCTGTGGTCCAGTCCCGCCAGCCAGGCTGTCCCTGTGCCAATAAAGCTGCTCCGTGCTCACACCCTCGGGGCTCCATTGGCAGGAAAAGCTGATCCATGCCGACTCCCTTATGCCAAAAAGCAGCGTGCTGCCTGCCTCTAAGTGTGGACAGGACAATTTTCACATGGCAACCCTGCAACACTCAGGTTAACAGTAAACTTATCTATCTCTGATCTTTAGGGAGTTTCTCAAACACAATTTTTACTTTTTTTCTTTTTTTTTTTGCTCTACAAGGCTTCAGTGTTTTCATATACTTTCAATTTCTCCATCAGTGAAAAGTGAAATGGCATCTTTGTTACACTCTGCAGCAGAACACACCTTGCATGCTTCTTTTTATTTATTTTCACAGATAAATTATTGGATTATTTTATCTCTCAGGCACTATTCAGCTTTAACTCTTCCACATTTCCAGTCACCCAGCAAATTCCATTGCTTTCTTTTCTTATTTACCCTTACTTGATCCTCCCTTGAACTGATGTTTTGTGGTTGGCCCTGAGGGGAATATCTTTCTTCTCTCTCTTTTCCAGGAAGGGAATGGGAACTGAACAACATGGAATGAAGGATAAAGATGGAGATATTCCCTTTTGCAGGTAGGAAGGTCATTGTGACATATTGAGATTTGCCTCATGTTTTATACCCTCCTGGGACAGACAATTCTTGCAAATCCATAAATATTCACAAGCTGATGCTTCTTCCTGCACTCTAGCTGGGTTGTTTCAAGCAGATACCACACCATCCTCATAAAAAATATATTGGTGACTTTAAACTGCAGGGATCTGCCTGGCAATGGGAAATTCTACTGCAGTTTCTCCAAGTGCCTCTAACCCAGGCTCTTGCACCTGCTGTTCCCTCTGCCTGCCATGGCCTGACCATAGTGCTGCACCTAGAGCTGTGTTTCTGTCCCTCTTCCTGCCCTCCATGGCTTTTTCATTTTCTGATGCAAAGATACCAACCTCAAATCCCATTGCCCCTTTCATCCTTGTTCCAGGGTGTCCTCTCTCTACTCAGATCTCTAAGCATCTTGGTTTTCTCTTTCCCCCTCTATTACTCTCCTAAAACATCCAACCTGCCCAATTTTCCATTCTCTCAAGCAGCAAGTTTTTTTTTCACCTCCACCTGCTCCTGGGACATTTCTTCTCTTGCGCAGGATCACCTCCTTTCCTCTCCCTTGCCGCTTTTTCAGCTCAGTTCTGATGGTTGCAGCAGTAAACCCCACTCCAGTCATTCTGCATCTTTTCATCCTACTCAGGTGGCATCTCTACATATTGAAGGCATGTCCCTCCACAGCTTGATTTCCAATAGATGCTAGACTTTAGTCAGTCAACTTTTTTTCTGTAAATGCTCAGTGCTGCCTCTGAATGGGCCTCTTTATAACTTTATAACTCTTTATAACTTAATTCTGACTAATTTCTTAAGAAGATTTCCTTCAAGCTTTAGGCTCTATCATGTTTGCTCCTGGATCATGGCTCAGATAATTTACCTTCTGTGAAGTTGCTGGATTTTAGGATATTGCATTTCTCAGCAAGTCATCAGGGCTTTTTTTAGCTTCATATTTTTACTGAATTGAATTGAATTTCTGAATTACTGAATTTCTACTGAATTGAATCAACAATTGATATTGTTGATGGTGTTACTCCAAAAAAGGCGTTAATAAAACCTCCTAAGGTAATTCTTTTGCAAGAAGCTCCTTCTTGCCATGAGAGGAGTTTATTATAACCCTGACATCTTTCTCTGGTCTGTTACAAAATAGACACTTTAGGAAGATCCTATAGTGAACACAAATCTTATTTTTTTAACTTTGTACCAAACACTTCTCTTTTTTCTTCAGCTCTTGTATTTATGTGTACCTGTGAGTGACTCTGAGCCTTCATTTACTACTAACTGCAATGGGCATGTTGTGAAAATACATCAGCATGTCCCTATTAAGGCTGAAAGAAGAAGGTGGCATTTATCCATGTACTTTCTAACAAGACTAGAACTCTAGTCCAAAAACATCATGTCAAGAGAAAACAACATAGCTCTTCTAGCTGTTTTACTTGTTAAAACTTTTCAGCTAAAGATGCAGCTGTAAACAGACAGATAGAGACTTTGAAAAACTCACAAACTTTCTGAAAGTCAAAGGAAAAACTGGAATGAAATATCACTGATATTTTAAGAGTTTGGAGTCAGTAGTACTTGCTACAATATGTTTACTTCCAGAAAGAAAAAGGATATTACTGTGGCTTAAATAATATTGTTTAATATACTGTTTAAAGAATAGACAACAAGTCACAGGGAAAAAAAAGTACCTCAGAGTCAGGAAAATATTCAGAGAGAGCACCAGTTTTCCTATGGCAACCAAGTGTGCACAGTAAGTCAGCCTAGTGTGACCAAAATGTGAAGCTTTTTCTTTACTTTACAAAATGCAGGGGTATAACAAGTGGAAAATGATGATTCTTGGGGGATAAATTATATTATGGGAAAGAAAAAATTAACTCAATTATTTGAGATTCCTTAGACTGCCACTTTATTTTACTCTGGTTTTCTCTTGTTCTGAGTGTTATGAGAAAGGAACTTAATGCAGCAAGGTTGGATCCTGTGTAATCATCATTTGTGGAGAAAAATATAGAGATCAGGAGAAAGAGCAAGACTATGAAGAACATAACAGCCTGAGTGTTGTCAAAAAGGGAGCAGTACAGTGAAACCTGAGCCCAAGTCTGGAATTTGGAGGTTTTCTTATGAGGTTATGAAGGGAAACCCTCCAGTTTTCTGGGTGCTGATTTGCTGGGAGGCCTTGTTTGATAGAAGGAATGACAAAACGTTTTTCCTCAAGACTTTTCAAAGCAGACAAGCAAACCATTTTGTTCCAGAGATTAAGAACCTCCTGGCCACCAGGGATGCCAAACCTTGTCCATTTGGTATTCAGCCTTTGAAAGTCTGACTTCACTTTTCCTGAATGGGCTTTCTTTCACCCTGGAGGTACTGCAGCTCCTGACAGGCTGGAGCACAACCCACAAAATTTTGTCTCCCATTGGCCGGGGCTCCAGGAAGATTCAAGGGGATGATCACTGGAAATGGGGTTTCAGGAGGCCAGCTGGGCCATGTGCCACAGGAGAAGGATGTCCAGGAGTGATCTCCAGGAGCTGGGGCTGCCTGAGCCTTGCTGTTGTTCAGCCAGCCTGCAGCACACAGGGTCATCTCCCCACAGATGCTGGCAGGTACCATCCTGGTGTTAGCGTTCAGGAACACACATAATCACAGAATGATTATATGAAGGTGCTTTATTAAGAGCTCTGGGTGTCAGGGGTACACATACCCAAATCTGACCCCATTTGGTTTTGAGCTCAACATGTTTTTATACTCTATCGTTATAGAACTTACATATTAATTATTAAACTTATATTGTTCTACTGTATGCATTGATTATACCCAAGCATGGATTTCTGGTGATCCCCCTCAAACCCCTAACATATTTTCTCATGATTCTTTAAACAATAATTATATCTAATCACATCTAACAACTATATCATTTATCACATACTGACTACACAGGTGCAGTTTCACATGATCTTAGCAAGCACAAGGCCTAACATTTCCCAGGGCCTACTTTTAACACTTTTCCCAGGGCTTGCCAAGCCTAACTTTCTTTCTAACTCCCCGAATTTTCTATGATTTTAAAATCTTTTACTATCACTGGCAGTATGCAGGACTGGGATGATGGGGGATTGCAATGCCTGTGAGTGTGTGGAAATCAGTCATCACTTTGATCCAGACTAATGCAGAGAGCACAGCTGCACCAAAGGCTCTCACCATGGGCAGCAAGGTATTGCTGTGGTGTGCTTGCACAAGAAGCACATGCCATCTTCTGTAGTCCACTCTTAAAACCTTAAGGACTTACTTGCTGATTAATTTGAAATGCCGTAATCTTTCACCCCCTTTAACAAACAGTAATGCAGAGGGCCTGGTTTTCTCTTGGAGCACCCAGAAACTCCAGCTGCTGTATGTCCCAGGTGACAAGTGATGCTCCACTTTTGCATTTTCTCTCTATTAGCAGAGGAGAAAGGATGGCAGTTTGCTGGAATGGGAATTCTAAAAAAATCGCCAGTATATTAAACATAGTAAGAGAAAGGGGTATGAAGACTGACAAAATTTTTTATATTCTGTTTGGCTTAGTATCCCATGATATCCCAAGCCTATACCTTCCCATTACTGACAGGAAAAGGGATCAGGGTGGCTAGCACAAATCCAGAAGTGGCAGCAGACAAGGAAGCAATGAGAAAGGCTTCACCTTAAGTTGACAGCAGTTCTTTAATGTTATATTTTTCCCCCATTTTCCTTCACATGACCTCTTATTTGCTCCTCAGATGGACCTGAGGTGACCTGTCATTTCCAGGCTGCAGAGACAAGAAAATGTACACTGCTTAATCCCACTTCTAAATGGACCTTGTCACTTTGCTTGCATTGCATCCATTGATGATGTCTCATTGTTGTAGCTAATTCCCTGCACTGCACAAACAGCTCTGGCCAGCTGGCCAATGTTCATAACTACCTAACATTTATCCCATCTAATTCCCAAAGTGAAAGCAACTTTGCAGCTAGTGCAGATCACTACCAGCCCATTTCTAGCAGAATAGCTCATCTAAGTGCTAATAGAAAACCTCTTTGATTACCAGTAGAGTCATGGAGATTTAGATTCCAGTTGAAGTAATTATTTCCTTGACCACCATAGAAAAAATTAAATGGTGCTAAAGATTGAAAATGCATGGAAGAATATTTTCATTAAAAACTGAATATAATCATTCACCAATTTTAATTAGAGTGGCATCATTTGCATTGCTCTAGATAAAGGTTTACTGGTATTTCTGGTATAAGTAGACTGCCATTTATCACATCTCAATATACATTTGCAGTGAGATAAAACTTGACAGGGTGTATTAGCTTGGTTTTAAAATGGTTTTTCTTTTAATGCTAATTTAATACATATTCACAGTAAGTACAAATTTAAACCCAGCTTTGTGAGGAATTAAATGTCCCTCCTCTAGAGCTGTGCTGTATTAGAGAATCTTTTTAGTATTAACCAAATGTTTTTCCTGCCCTGAAAAATACTTTCTGAGTTTTCAGGGTTTTTCCTACTTTCTATGTTATGATGAAGTCAAGAATGTGCCAAAGTTATTGACAATAACAAATACCAGCAGAAAAATTAACATTGCCTTAAACTAGCTGGAAATGCCAGCATCTGATTCTCTCTTTTGATTCCAGCAAAAAATGTATCTCTGATCCTTTGCATCCATAGTCCATGGCTCGCTACAGCATTTGGGGATCAATCCTCAGAACTTCTTGCACTGGTGTGTCCCTTGACGACTTCTGTACCAACCCTGCCAGGGTCTCTTCTCTAGATTGGTGCACAAATTTTGCCTGTGAACTAAGACATTTTCCTGGCCCTTGGGCATTTGCCACCAGCTACAGTTCAGCTACAGCAGCTGTAGTCCAGTCTCTTCACCAAGAAGCTCTCTTCCTTATCTCTTCACTAAGGAGTTCTCTTCCTTATCTCTTCACCAAGGAGTTCTCTTCCTCATCTCTTCACCAAGGAGTTCTCTTCCTCTGCACACTCCTGGAGGTCTTCATGTACACTTTTTGGGGAAACACCTCTCTCCAAGTGACCTTCCAAAGGGATAAAAAAATTCCTATGGCACTGTCATTCTGCTCCTTTTTGTCCACTCACATGCTGTCTGGGCATCTCTTACTTTTCACAAGCGCTAACAAGAGGCTGTAACTATTTCTGAGCACGGTTATGCCAGATCCCTTGGGAGTGCCCCAGGCTTCAGTGTGCTTGTGAGCAGAGGCTACACATGTTCACCTGTGAACTAAAGACCAAATTTTTGTGTAAGCATGATGATGGGCAGCTCCATTTCTGCTGCACAAAGATAGTGACTGCACAGGTATTGTCAGCTGCAGGTGGAGAGTAGAAACTGGTCTCCATGGAGTAAAACTGTGCCATGTCTTTGCTGAGCTCTGTGCAAAAAGATAGGAAGAGAGCTTGCAGAGCAACTGTCCCAGTGTAGAAACACTTCTGAACTGAGGAAGGTGATGTTCAAGGAGAAGCAGCAGAGAGAGGCTTGCAAAGGGCAGGCTGGTCAGAAAAAATATCTCTTCTTCCTTTCATACATCTCTGCAATCAGTGTCTTCTGATTTTGCATTTAAAGAATACCTTCTTTGATTTTTTTTCTATATAATTATTAGGAAAAGCAAACACTTTAGAATCATAGTGAAAGCTCTCCTTTCATCAGACACCACAGGGTGAATGAAAACATTTTGCTCAGCTCTCTCGGTTTCTTTTCTTTGCAGGTAGCAATGGAATACCTCCCACAGACTCAAAAGGGATGCCTATGCTCAACTGAAGATCTGAACCAGTACCTGAGCTTCCACGTAGGTTTTATCCAGGTCATCCCCTTTTCCTTGTAGATGAGACAAAAGGTGATTAAGTACAGCTTCTGTGAACACAGAACCCCAAAGGCAAACAAAGTTTGACTGCTGAGCTGTGTGCATCCTTTTCAGGCAGAAGGAATAGAGCTGAAGGCTGATTCTGTACTTCTGAACTCTGTGAGTTATTTATCTCAGTCCAGAGATACAGCTGTGACACTGCCAATGCAAAGCAGCTTTCTCTTATCCATACTGACTCACAGAGACAAGCCTTACTTATTACCCACATCCACACTATGCTTACATATTCCATCACCAGGTGCTGGGAGATGATTGTGATATTCTTTATTTCCTAAGCAGTACTGCACATGTGATCCTAGGAAGCGTCAAATAGATTATGGTGGGACAACCACTCTTCTATCGCCAGCTTCAGGTAGTGGAGCTATTTTTGCCTGACTACCCTCCCAGACTTGTCAGCCCTGGGCACCAGTGTGTTCTTGTGGTGGCAGCTGAGTCAGCAGAATTTTTGGGAGCTGCCATTTGCTGAGAATATCAACCAGCATGCAGCAGTGAGCCAGGCAAGGCAGGCTGGAGTGCTGATCGCAATTTGTGACCTTCCCCTTCCTTTCTGCTTTCTGAGGACTGACTCATCATATCAGGGGGACCAAGGTCCTCCCAAAGTAGCATCTTCACCCACTGCTCAGCAGGCCCCTGGAAGTACTGTACCTGTTGTTCATGAGGCAGTAACATCCAGACAAGCAGCTCCTCTCTTTGCTGAAGAGTTCCCTCCTATGTTGCCATGGATATCATGACCTGTTTCTAAACTCCTTTTTTCCCTTGCAATATAGGATCTCTATATAATCTTCACATTTTGATCCATACTAAACATAATTTTAAATTAATTACTGTTCTGCATGTATCTTGTGATCACCAAACTACTCTGCAATTTAAGTACTTCTGATTCACCTTCTGCCAGTCTTTCCAACCAAATCATCAAGCTAAAAGCAAGGGGAAGGAAAAGCTGATTTGGCTGAGTGGGTTTTCACTTGCTTCCTGTTTCCTTGAGAGATGTTTTGTGCCACAACAACAAAGCTGAAATACATGTGGTGAAAATAATTTACAACCAAGTTCCCACAAGCAAGTGAAAGACATTCAGAACTTCAGTAGTGCTAGAGAAAATTATGCATTCTAACTCTCCAGTTTATTTATTCATCAGCTGTGCTTGTTTGCACAATGTATGAAAGTAACAAATTCTGGGAATAATAAAAAATACATTCAGGTAAGAAAATGAAGCCTGAACTCCCAAGTACCTAAGAAGTCATTGTGTGAGGGGATTGTTTCTACTTTTTTGATGACTGTGATAGATGTGTGTATACAGACCTCTTTTAGATAATTTTCCTTTAGAAAATATCACTTGAGAGCACCCTTCTCCCTCTGTTATTTGTTCTCGAGAGTCGCTTTTCTCTGACAACAGCTCCTTTTTAGGCAAGCAATGTGAAAAACCTTTGGGTGGATCTGAAGATTAAGCGCATCTGCATTAGTGTCAGAGTGGCCAAAGACAACAGCAGAGTCACACTCACTTCTTCCTCTGCTGTGCTGCAGTCCCTGAAATGTTCCTCTTTGCTCTCACCCAAGGATTTACTCCATTTCAAGCTTTGCCTTTCGGATGCACCACACCACAGTGGCAAATACCTTTACCTGCGACATAAGGAGGAATTTGTTCACCATTTTTCTGGAAAGGCTAAAGCTGGACTCCCTATTGTTACTATCTGGTTGAGCAGGGAGAAAATATAAACCTGAGTTTCCAATACCTTTGTCAGCAACAGAGAAGATGATGAGATACATATGTTATTGTAGAAATAGTTTATGGGTTTGTACCCCAGATGCTGCCATCCATTCCCCCTGGGCTTTGGCACCACAAGGCAGCACCCCAGCAAGGCAGCCTTGTTGCTCTCCATGCCGGGGATGGCATCCAGGGGACATGGTGAGGGTCATTTGGCTCCATATAAACACCCAGGGCACGGGAAGTCTGAGCTGAGCACTTACATGACTTAAATTGGTGTGTCTATAACAAAAATCTGAACAAAGAGCAGAAGTGTGCGGAGGGGGGAGGGAGGGAGAGTGTTGTTAAAATGCTGCTGTAACTTAAAAGAAAGTAAATGGTTACAGTGCTTTGTTGCACTGCTATTTGCAGCATCATTAAACCTCCCCTGAATCCTTGCTATTGGAAACTAGATTTAGCCAGGGCCCATTATGAGCCCAGACAGCTGTACAAAATTGCCTGCTTTTTCCATATAATGATGCCTAAAATATTTAGATCTGGGTGCCTCAAATCAGGCATCTCCCTATTTACATTCCTAAATTAGAGTCCATTTGTTATTCATGACTTGCTTACCTGTGACAAATAGATTGGGCTGTTCATACAACCCATCTTGTCCTTTCTCAGAGGAATTTATTGTCATTAAATAGTCCTCATTTCCTTGCAGTGCACTGAACTTTCTGTAATGTAATCCATTCCAGAGGTTTTGACATTTCTACTTGTCTGTCTCAGGTGGCACCTAAATATGAGAAAGAGAGTAGCAAGATTTAGGAAGTCCTCTTAAATATCTATCCAAATTTAATAAATTGCTTTTCATGTTTCTATAAAAACTCAATATTGGAATCAGTATGTGGTGTTAGCAGAAGGTCAAGTTATGAGTTTGCTGAGGGATTACTTGTCTGCATCCAAAAAGCACAGTAAAGGAAAATGTAAAGCACTTAAAAGTATTGAAAATATACTGCAAGTATTTAAAATATATTTCGGAGATGAGGTGTCAGAATTTTTCTGGCTGATTTTTCCTTGTTACAGTCATAGCAGAATTTGATCTGCTTAAGCCACTTTGCTGGCAACAACATTTTTGTTGTTCACCAAATAATGACTAAGCTTTGAGGTAGGAATACATGTTTTTTGGAAGGGAAGATAGAATACATCTTCCATGGCTTCTGGTGCTCCCCACTGCCCTGTGTGTCACAGAGAACTCAGGTGAGCCATGATGGTGGTCATCTGGATGTCTTTCCTTCACATCAGTGTGGCTAAACAATGTACAGCTGGGGAGTGCATCTTTGGACCCTCTGAGAAGTGATGGAGGCTTTGCAGTAAGGGGTAGCTCTACAGCGCTGCTTCTGGGATCTGCAAATTCCCTCCTTTGTGTTTGGATAGAAAAAAATCCTTCCTAAGCCTCAGTATTTCCTCCCTGACCTGTCATGTCTAATATTGAGACACAGGTGTGGTGATCAGAAGGTCATTATAAGCTCCTATCACTAGGGGCTTCCCAGCTCTCTGCCAAGTACATCTCTCCCTCTCTGGGGGATGTCTGCATGAGATCTGTTTTGCAGGACTGGGGAAGCCCTCCATCTCCTCCCAGATGGACAACTGTGCCCGAATTTCCTCCTCCCCATCAGTCCCCATATTGCAACATCTCTACCCAAATCTATTATTTCTGATATAGTTGATGTAGGCAAATTCAGCTTTATATAGACTTATTGATGGTGTGACTGAGGTGCTGTAGGGATTACAAGGCTATGCTCCCAAAACGTCCCAGAATTTCCCTTTCATTTACCTGTGAATTTCAACCACTTCCCAGGTAACTCTCACCTCAACCACCTGCAAAACCCATCCCTTGGGGCATCATCTGTGACTGGTGTCAGGTGCCTGCGCTGGTACCTGCCACACCCCGCACGTTCTCTGTTGTGCCCAGCAGTGTCCCCAGTGCTGTTCACTCAGCCCATCCTCTCTGGCCAGGACCGAGCTGGAACCCCATGGCTCCCGCAGCACTGCAGGGAGAGGGGCAGAGCTGCTCCTCCTTCCAGCTGGGGCAGGGCAGCCAAGCTTATGGGGAGAAGGAACAAAGAGATCATATAAATCCAGAGAAGCACTGTTACTCCATAAAATGAATGACACATTCCCTTCACTTGCAAAAGCTGACAACAGCAGTTTGCACAACAGGAGCAACACACGGGGTCCTTTTTCTTTTTGGTCAAGTACATGCTACTGTTCACACAAGAGGCTTGTTCTCCCCTCTTTGCAGCTACACACTGCTGAAACAGAAGGTATGGGCTTATAAATATTGTGTAATTGAATCTTACTCTGTGTACTGTATGCTGTCAGTGGCACTGCCTTTTCTCCCAGCCACACATCTTTCAGCACTTGCTGCTGTGATTCCACATTAATACTTCCGTCTGCTGCTGGAATGTGCACTCACATCAGCAGCTCCTTCCAGCAATAGCACTATTAAAAATAATGAAATGTCAGGTTGTGCTGCTGTGCATCTAGATCCATTATGGAAATGAGCTGCAGGACGATAGCAGCCTGAGTCCGTCCTCCATTCGGCTTTCAGAGGGAAAGATTCAGAGAAAGACATAGATGGTTTTCAATAACACCTGGGTTCCTGTTCGTGGCTCACCTTTGCCTGAGCAGTGCTTCTCCCAAAAGATGTACAGGGCAACACTTTAGTGAAAGAGGTGCCAAACAAATCTTGATTTTCTTACAGTCCTTCTGTTGGTAGACAGAATCCCTTCTATTTTTATCCACCAGAAGTGTATGAATTAAAATGAAATGAGAGGAGGTTGTAGGCTCTAGAAGGAGCAGACTGGCATAAGATTTCAGGAGATTGGGATAAACAGAACTAATAACGTAGGAAATTAAAATGTAATGGACACAGTACAGTCAGTTTTAAATACTGTTCACTATACTGCCAGACAGATCAATAATATTCTGTCATTACTGATTTTCACTGGAGATAGATGGAGTGTTGGGGAAGGAGCAACTAAATTATGTAGAAGATATGCAGGATATATTATGTAGAAGATATGCAAAGACCATGAAGAGCCAGGCAACTGGAATTTCCATACAACATATGTGCTTGAATTCTCATAAAACTGGCTAGCCTGATTGCACAAACAAGTTCATTTCCACCTATATTATTCCTCTCACTGGGAATTCTCCACCTGCTTCCTCTAAATAATCACAGGCTAAACGAGATGAGCCTAAAGGAATGCAGACTAGGCAAAGAAAACGCTGCTTGGTAGTGAGGGGGTGTGAAATATCTCCGAATTACACACAGAAATGTTCTTCCCATCCCATTTGATTTGAGCCTGTGCTGGTGTTACATGGAAAACAAACCTGGCTCTCCCTCTGTGATCCCACAGTGTCTCTTGAGACAAGGATGCCTGTGCCGTGTCATTTACCTGTGTGTTGTATTGAATACCCACAAGTGCACAGACACACACAGGTGGACAATAGGACCTAGCAATAGCATATGAAATCTATAAATGGCAGATAAAGTTGTTTCTGAGCAGTATGGGATTCCAGAGAGAATCACCTTCAGATGCTTTTGTAGCTTCAGGACCATGACCCCCTTACTGAATAGGGCTGACCCACTGCCCATTCAGTATTTCTCTGTGTGTAGAAGCAAAACATCAGAGCTGCATTGCCCTGCCTACACACTCTCTGTATTCCCCAGCCACAGCCATGAGTAAAACAGACTGATCACATGAGGGCCATGAGAAGGAAGCAAAGCTGTCAACTTGTCAGAGATTTTGACTGAGCAACAACCCTCAGCAGCTAGGATGCACCTGGTAGCCCATGCAGATAATCAGGCAACCATCAGCAGCAAACAAGTGCAAAGCAAACATTCCACATGTGCTTGGGAAACACATGATCCATAAAAAGCCCCATTCCTAGCAGTGGTGTATCTAAGCTGGGCTTTGTCTTGTCAGAAAGTTTATAGAGAAGAGTCAGCTCAGCTAAGGGGGACAGTGCCATCATAAAGAACAGCAGAATCACGGCAGATAAGTAACTTCTTGCATTATTTGATGGTGGTGGGAACACTTATTTGACCAGCTCCAGCTGGAAGCAGGGGAAGGATTTAATTGCTTTACTACTTGCAGCCACTGCTCTAAAACATTAGAACATACATGTTCTCAAAAACTGTGTACTTCCTTGGCCCATACATTTTTCTGCACACTTTGATCCTAATATATCTTCAATCTTGGTGATAAACCCCTGAAATTTAGTGACCTTTTAACTGGACATTGCTACCTTTGCTGTGTTTTAGATAATGTGAAATGTTACATAAGCATTTGTTACAGAAAGGGCAGGAATAGAACACAGATGAATAGAACATAGGATGTCTGAACAGAAATGGTCTCTGCGTAACTTGTTCCAAGCATGTGATCCATGACCCCTTAAACTAAGCAAGTTTTCTCATCAATTTCAGCAGGCTTCGGGTGCAACTAAAACTCTTGCCATGAAAGTACCTGAAAAGATTTTAAATTAATCTGACACAAGCAACTATATCAAATGTCAGACTGAAACAGAATTATAGCCATTGAGTGTCACCTTCATTCCATCTTTTAAACACATAGTGAGATACGTCCTTATTAAAGGATCATATTATCCCTTCCTCTATATATCACCCCTCAACATCACCAGTTAATCCTTTGATATTGGCAATGGCAGTGTTTTCAAACAGCATCCCAAATCAACGGTGCCTCCTCATTAGAGTCAGGCTAAAAATCACACAACATCCCCAGCTAGCAGCAAACTAAGCTAAAGTTACACAGCAGCAACACAAAAACACACTGTCATAAAATTTACAGTCATCACAGGCACACCCCCAGGAAGGGGGATAGATATAATTAAAGAACTGCTGTGTGATATGATGGCAAAAATAAGTCAAAGTTCGGGGAAGTTCTTTGGGAAAAGAGTAACACAATGACTTTATTTATAAGGATTTTATCAACAATAGCTATTGCCTACAGACAACTTTAAACATGAGCTGCTTTAAGTGCTGAATGTGAAACTGATTTTGCATTTCATTCATAGCCACATTTTTTCTGTGTAATTTCTACGTGTTCATATTTCGAATCATAATAGAACACTATTATTTGCTTGATGTCTCCGCAAATGTTTTTTAAGCTGAGAAGACACAGACTTCCAAGGTTTTAAGATACTGTTTCAGTTATTTCTTATCCAGAAATGTGAAAATTATTTATTTGCATTTCTTTGTGGTTCGTCAGAAGTACACTAAATTGCAGGAAAATAAAAGCAGGGGAAATCACCCAGCCACTGTACAATAAGGGACTAAACTGCATACTTCAGTGCACTCCTATTTTAGCAGAGAAATTCTGTGTGAACTTGAAGTTTAAATATTGACTGGATAGTCATAAGCAAAGGGTTTGTAGGAAACATCCTGTTCTGTTCACTTTATTGTGAGTAAAAAAAAGATCCCATAATTAATTTTACATGGCATCGAAATAAGAAGTACTTAGCTATCTGTCAAGAGTAGTCTGTGTTTTGTGTTTGATCACAGTTTAATCAACACTGGGGTCTTTTATCCAGTCCAGACAGGAGCTCACAACAGCTCCTGTACCAATAGTGAGTATACAATTGAAAATCATGGATTTGAATTATGGAGTTGTGAAGCTCCTTACCCACATCTACAGTTTTTTAATATCTTCTTCCAAACATATATGCCAGGAAAACTTACATATTGCTTCACCAACTACCCATCTCTTCAACAGCCAGCAGAAGCGAACACAGCTTCTTCAGTCAACATGCAACATCTTGACACAGAACCTTTGCCCTGTGAAAGAATAGGGGTCCTCAGGCAGCACACAGTGCCTGGCAAAAAGGCAGCACCATTGCCCCCGGGAAGCTGGGCTGAAGCAGGGTGTGACTGACATCTTGCAGAAACCACATCTCAGAAGGTGAGATTTAGGGGAGTTGAAGCTTATATGCTGCAGAACACAATGCCAACCAGACTGGCTCTAATCAAGTCAAAAGCCTGTGACAAACGTCAGCCTTGGTGGAGCGTTGGTTGGGATATATCACATTAAGACAGCACTAAAGCATTAACCAAAGCAAATTCCACCCAAGCTGTGAGCAGTAAATGAACTGCCTGTGCAAGAACAAGCTCCTGAGCTTGGGGAGGTGCTGCAAGATAGGATGCTGTCTGAATATGCCTGCAAAATAACTGAGGGAGAATGATGGAGTGAGTGGGACATTTGCTGAACACTCACCAGTGCCACTGAGAGAGATGGAAAGAACACACCCCGAGTAAGGCACACACATAAGATAATACATGATTACTTTGAGCACTGTACAAATAAACAAGTCACAAACAGACTTTTCCCCAGCATAGCAGAGCCAGAAGGTGCTGTGCCTGTAGCATACCACAGACATTAACACTTTGTCTGCTGGATGTGAGTGGGTTGGTACTCTGTCCTCTGGGCCGTGCTCCCACACTGGCCTTTGCTGCTGAGCTGACACTGCAGTTGCTCTGCTTGGAGCAAGACATCACTGGCAGCACCAAGCAGCACATCACAGCTCCAGGGTGTCTGAGGCACTGACATGTAGACAGGGAAGGACTAGAGAACAACAGCAAAATAACAACATCCTTCTTGCTGAGAAGTATGATTCTGCCAAGTTCTGAATTTCAGTAATTTATTAGGACAGCATTTTTAAAAAGGGCAGCTCTTCTTTTCCCTGCAGAAATAGCACTGGTTTATACCTCAGGGTCCTACTAACGGCCAGGGACCACCCATGAAAAACATAAGCCTGAGAATATTTCTGAGAAGCTCAAACATAAAATTACACATTATTTACACTGGTATTTTTGGTATCATCTGTCAACTGTTAACTGCAGAAGTTAATCCAAATGAAATGAGGATGCTGTTTTGTTAATTTGCTTATGAGAAGTAATTGCAGTGCAGTGGATTACTGGTTACTGACAGCACAACAAATCGTCTTCTCAGAGGGAATTATCTCCTTAGGAAGGTAACAGGGTGTCATGCAGAGCTCAGAAAGAGGCAGCTTTGAGAAAAGAACTAAAAAGGACGATGGTGAGTCTGGTGACTCTCTTACAGCATCTCATCGTAGCCAGCACAAGGTGCTTCAGAGGAAGCTGCAATAGCCCTTAAAATGGGTTTTGAATCACTCTAGTGCTGAACAAGAATCTGTTTTAGCACAGGCAAGAGTGGTTCTGTAGACACCTGTTTCTGAGCAGTGAGCTACCACATAAAGATGGACAAGTGGGTGGGAGCAGCCACCTGCCAGTAGAAAATGACACCTCTGGAACCTGCTTGAACCCAAAATTTCCCTGTTCCCTCCTAGATTAGCATCATCCTGCTGCCCTGGGATTAACCTGACTGATCAGCACTGTTTTTATTTGCTATAAAACAGCAAAACAACTCAGATGTGCCCCCAGCTAGGATTTTATAGGATATGCAGAAAAGTCTCAAGAGGTTGTCAATCTTCACTAGGTCATGGCTACCAGAATTACTCAAAAAAAGTGAGATTCATTTCACTTCACTGTACATATCTAAACGTTAATCATCTTTATCTAAGCAAGTCACCCTAGGCTCCCTTCTGATTCGGTGGAGAGAAATGGGCCCCTCCAAAAGGCAGCTCATTTCTTCTTCCCGTAGAGGATGCCTAAGATGGATGAGATGAGCTGCCTTCTGGAGGTGTCTATTTCTCTCCATTAGCTATACAGAGAGCCTGAGGTGATGTGCTTGCACTCTGATGATTAACTCACAATGTCAGAAGCTAAAGGCAGATGAATCCCATGTGCACTGCATCAGCATTTGAGCAGCCAGCCCTGCAGAGAGGACGGATGGGGTTACAGAGCACACTGTTGATAGCCACTCTGGAGGCTCCTTCTGGCACTGCAGAGACATACCTGGTGACATGTCCAGCGACCACCTAGGAATGAAATAGCAACCTAAATGCAAAGAATGGATCAGGAAAGGAGATGGCAATACCTTAAAGAAAGACAAATGTGTGCAGATAGCAACCAGCCCACAATTCCCTGCCCCAAACATCATGGCTCAGTATGACCAATTATATCTGAATGATCCAGAACTGAAGTAAGGCAAACTGTGTTTAGCCCACAAGGTGGTCTCATGCTACTTTTCCCCATTCATCCATGGGGAAAAGTTCTGCCATGATGGAGTTTTGGTAGACTGAACAGATGCACGCACACATACCTGAATGCATACGAAGTCTTGTCTGAAAGGCAAGTTCCTTTCCATGGCAAGACATTTGTGATATCTGAAAGGAAGCAACTCAGCAGGTTTCATCATTTACCTACAAATACATCCAGGAAATCACTAATCAGGTTGGAGGAGTATTGCTGGGATACAGTAAGAGATGATCCTGTTATGGTGATTCCTCCCTACCACGCAAGCTGAGTACTTGTCCCCAGTACCACTTTGTGGAAATTGAAGAGTCCTCTTATCACCACTCAGAGCTGGCCAGATAAGACACAAAACTCTCATGAGTACCAGCCTGGTGCCATAATTACTGACTAATGCTGCCTCTGTAGCCTGTCACAAGAACAGTTTTTGGCAGTCATTTCAGCTCCTTTCACAGTCACATGAAATTAATTTAATTAGTTTTTAAAATCTAAAGAATAATGGGATTTAATTGACTTAATGTGAAACTTTCTGGGCTGTCACTCCACCCAGCTTCCGATCAACTTGAAATCATTCAGCTGTGAATGACTGATGTTTATGCCTTTCATTGAGAACACTTTGTCTCAGTTAAAATCCTTCCTTCCATGCTTAATTTTTGCATAACATTGCTTTTATTTTTGAGTCTGTGTTTTCATTGTCTGGTACCCTGGATGAAGGGCTCTCCATGTGGGGCTGATGCAGCCACCTCCTGCTTCTGGAAGTTTGTTTTACCTGTAGCTGCAGTATGTTAGGGGAAGATGGGTGAGATATAGAGTTGGTGCCTGGGACACACATCAGAATGGGGTGAGACAGCAGCAAACGGTTTTATACAACCATGCACATATCTAAATAAATACTGCTGATGGCCCTGCTGAAGATTATGGCCCTATTATGGCTGATGTATGAACACATGTCAGTCTTGCTATCCTCCTCTAACGCCCAAACAGAAGTAAGAAAGTCTATGGAAAGTCTGAGACAGAAATTTTATTTGGCACCGATGACCATAAAAAATGCTCATTCCATTGTTGTTCAAAATTTGGGAAGCATATTAGCACATCATTAATGAGATCCAGAGATTACTCTTTATGTATGCCATCTTCCACTCTCATTTTAGATCATGGAGGTCTCCAGCAGTCTTGAACACACTTCACCAGAAAGCACCAGGACAGATCTCTTTAATTTTTCTGTCCCTTTGGTAAAGTGGGAGAGAGAGACAGGAACAGAGGGTTAGTGAACAGATATTTTAAACCAACAGTCTACATTAAAGCACAAGTTTCTAAAGCTGTGCATAGTAATACCAGTTCTGATTAGTGACAGCCTCATTAGAACAAAGTAGAGGTTCTTATACTTCCATTCTTCACTTCTTGCTTTCCTTGCATCCCGTGCATCCGTCCTTTCTTAGAAAAACTGAAGCTTTTTAAGACTCTCCTGTGGGAGTTTTATCCAAATTATTTGGTATGTGGGGAAACTTCCATCCTACCTATTTTGGTAGAAAATATAGTATCAAAGCTGCATTTGACAAAGGTAACATTAGTACTAGAAATTATGTCATTCTCAGAGGGAACAACTACTTGATTTTTAATCATTGATGGCCTCTAAACTCTCTCTATGGTACCTCCATAGGGTGTCTAACACTGTACACATTGTATACATTTCAAAACTGAGTGACTCCACTCCCGCGTGTTCCGACAGCGTGAACGCTGGGACAATCCCAAAACACTCTCGCAAGTCGGCATGGTTCTCACTCCAGCCCGGCCTGCTCCAGGAGCGCATCTCCGGCATCGGTCAGCACCAGCTGATCAGGGGCGGACTGCGAAGAGCGGGCAAACCTCGAGCAGACTCTCCGGGTTCCCATACAGTGCCCGCATCAGATACCAGCCCTCGGAAAGGCGCTGTCCGCCGACACACCGTGCGGCTGCCCGCACCAGGCGGGCTGAGCTCCATCGGGAGCGGGCAGAGCTCCAGCCGGGAGCGGGCTGAGCTCCATCGGGAGCGGGCTGAGCTCCAGCCGGGAGCGGGCTGAGCTCCATCGGGAGCGGGCTGATCCAGCGCCGCCGCCGGGCTCCGGGCAGGGCGGCACTGCAGCCGCCCCTCGTCCCGACAGGGCAACGAGAGCGCCCCCGGCAGGGGCCCGGGCAGCGGCCACGGCCGTGCCTGAGCAGCGGCAGCGGCGGCGCCGGGGAGGAGGAGCGCCGGCGGCTTGGGCACAGCGGCGGCAGCCGGGGCCGGGGCAGCGTCCGCTGGGCACCCCTGGGCACCGCGGTGCTCCCCGGCGGGCGCGGCGGGGCGGGGGCGGTGCCGTGTTGCCGCCGCGGAGCGAAGCCGCTTCATCTTCATCCTCATCCTTCCCTCTCCTCCCCTCTGCGCGACCCCGCCGGCTCCCCCCGCCCAGAGGGGCGGGAAGGCAGCGGGCGCTGCCCGCGGTGGCGGCGCGCCCCGGAGCGGCTCCGCACGGCGTTTCCCCCCACCCCGCCCGCTGCCGCCGATAAATCCCAGTGCCGGGGGCAGCGCGGCACTTGGCGGCTGTGGCGCTGCGGGGAGGCGGCGGAGCTCGGCCCCCTCCCCGCGGCGGAGACCCCCAGCAAGGGCAAGAGGAGCCGCAGCTGCCGGAGCTCAGGTGAGCGCCCGGGGCTGGGGGCGGCGGGAGGAGGAACGGGAGCGTGCGGGGCTCGTAGGGAGCCGCGGGAGTGTGCGGGGCGCCTCGTCTGGCGGCCCCCGCTGCTGCCTCGAGGGGACCGGCTGCGAGCGGGAGCCCCGCTAGCACAGCGGCGGGCGGACAGCGGGATGCTGCCCTACGGTTTCTCTGTGAACCGGGAAGTTTTCCTTCGTGAGCTTTGAGGCGGGATCCCGGAGGGCTCCCTGGGGGCTGAGGGGCTCTGCCCAGGGCTGTGGTACCGTGGGGAGCTCGGAGAGGAGGTGAGCGGAGGGCGCACCCCACCCAGAGCGGCTTCCCCGCGGAGCCCGGTGCTCCCGTGGTCCCGGTGAAGCAGCGTACTCTCCGGGGTTGTCCGGGCATCCCCAGTCTCTATTCGCTGTGCTGTGAGGTCCTCTCTAAAGCACCTCTCAGTCGGTAAAAAGGTCGATGCTCTCCCCTTGCTTTCTCACACATGAACGGGGACTGAATGGTGAAATGATGCACAGGACGTGAAAATAGTTATTCTCAGTACTGTACAAGGTAGGCTGTATTCCTCACTTCAGGAATGGACCTCCGGGGGCATGAAATGCAGGTGTTGAACTGTCCATCTACCTGATAGTCCTCGTAACTCAAAACGAGCAGCAGGTGGAATCAGACCTTCACTTAGCTACAGGCTGTTCGGTCCTTCAGTATCTGGAGAGATGGCGAGCAGAGAAGAGCTCTAGTTCATTTCATTGTTAACCAACCTTCCACTTCAAGAGTGGGTCCACGGTGACTAAATAACATGCTATTAACAGCATAAGGCATTTAATCTGTGTTTAGTTATTTCCTGGTGGCTGGGAATCTTACAGGAAAAAAAAAATCTTCATTTTTTTTGAAAAAAAAAATGTTCAGTTTCAAACGATTGGAAGTGCCATGAGATCATACATTCAAAAAATTGTGGCTGTAAGTTAAAAAACAAAAAGAAAAAGGAAAAACCTACCAAATCTGCACCTCTAACGATGCACTACTTTCCCATAGAGAGATATGTAAAAACAGCATTGGCCCAGCAAAGTGCTTGTTAAATTCAAGTGAGGGCTTACATACCATGAGCTTCAGTGGAATTACTCAGAAGCTAAAGGCAAAGCTGAAGGCAAACGTGCTTCCGTGATTCCCCAAACCAGGGCTTAAGTTCTGTTCATTCAAGTATTCAGTTGCATGAATCACAGTCATTCAAAAGTTCAAGGCAAACCAAATCAGGGAAAACATGGACTGAACAGCATTGTCAGCCTCTCTGCACAAGAGCTAGGTAATGACCAGCCCTGTGGATTTTCCCCAGGGTTTTTAGGAGGTCTCTAAGTATAGGGTGAGCTGGTTTTGACTGTCTTGAAATGCGGATTGCAATCTCCTAAGAGCCAGTAGCCCTCCATGATCATGGATTGGCTTCAGCCCACCTTTGCATTTCAGTCATCTCTCAAACTTTGGGACTTGGGAGGGCACCTCTCATGCGATCTGCCCAATTTAAAAAATACAAACACACAGAAAATCTCTTATTTGTTAAAACTATGATCTCCGATTCATTTATAAGCACCAAAAGCATAGATTGTCAGGCACCAAATACACAGATAATTTTCAGGAACCAGAGCACTTGCTAGCATGAAAAAAGGACAACATTATGTAGTTAAGGTGTCCAAAGAGTAGAATTTATTTCTAAATAGCTTGGTTCTTCTGCAAGGTACTCTTGGATTCCTATGAAATTAGAGAAAATTGTACTTGACTGTTACCTGTTTTTCCTCTATTGACAAAGTTCTGTGTGTGCTGAAATCTGTATCCTTGGGTATCTTCCCATTTAATTCAGGATGCAGATAAATGCCTGTCTTAAGAACTTTTATTAAAGTTAAGATGTAGGTTTGCTTTTATTTAACGACTTCAGGAGTGTACAGACAGAGGCAGTGTTGGTTTTGCTGTTCTGAGCTTTAACCTCTTCCTGTTGATAATGTGCCTTTGTTGTTATTGGGGACAGTTTTTGGAGTTCTTTTTCTGTAAAACCCAGCAGCTTCACCAAGTGGCCGCCTAAAGACAGTGGATGTTAGCTTTCAAACTCGTATTTCCCTGCTGATTTCTGCTGAAACCCTGGTGCCCCTTGCTGGCAATTGCATTAGTTAGTAAAGAGGAAACTAGCAGCAGCTTCTTTTCTGGCTGAGGGATTTGGATTTAACATAACCTCCCTGTAAGAATGATATGTTTAAGACATAAGGATCTCTTCCAGGACACAAAGGAAGCTGCCTCATATATTAAAAAGGGAGAAAATAAAATCTCAATGCAAACAGCAAGAAAAGCTTTAAATCTGTTGAAAGCTATTTGGAGAGTTGCTGGTCAAACACGTGGAGTACACCAGGAGAAAGAAAAAGGTCATCAGGCC
Organism: Poecile atricapillus; assembly: GCF_030490865.1. Lineage (NCBI taxonomy): Eukaryota > Metazoa > Chordata > Aves > Passeriformes > Paridae > Poecile > Poecile atricapillus. The sequence continues at coordinate 35,890,156 of NC_081251.1, forward strand.
AAACTCATCTCCATCTAATTACATTAAGTCTGTCAGGCTAATCCCTGGCACAACTTGACTGAAAATATTTCTCTGGATCTCCTTTTTAAAGTGACTAGTGTATTAAAAAGGCAAGAACCTCTTTCTTCACATGCTCATGTAAATATGTGTGTTTATGAACAGCCCTCTCAAAAGCATTTGGCCTGTGTAAAATGGAACACCTGCCCAAGATTTTACTTCTGCAAACAGCTGGTGGATTAACCCTTCTAAACCTTTTTATACAGATAATTTTGTGCTTTGTGACAGTCCTGGCAGTAATAAATGTGGGGTCTGTGGAGGTCACTGTGGTGGGAAGTTCAGTGGGTGCAGATGAGGTCAGAATTTGAATGTAGCTGCAGTGAAGTAGAGATGTGATCTGCAGAAGTGAATTCAGGAAGGCCAGGTAGGGAGCATCATGCTGAGCTGGGAATAATCTGCTGCACAAATGTATGGGAAGCAGCTTGCCCGGTAGCACTTCTACCAGTAAAAAAGCACTGCTGAGATAAAGCCAGACTTTTCACAGTGTCACACAAAGAGGATTGCATCCTACAATATATGTGGTGGGATTTGGTCCTACAGCTTGATGTAGGTGGGGTCTTGGTTAGAGTTTACTATCTGGGACACAGCTTTGTATTTCCTGGTGAGGGTGGAGGGAAGGGCTTAAAAACATGGTCTGGGGGAAATTAATCAGGCTCTTTAACCTCAAGACTGAACTGAAGCAGGATGTGCTTGTAGCCTCCAGATTTATAAGTCTGCTCCAAAAGGCAGGGAGCACCTCCTGCTCTGTGTGCCGCCTGTATGGACCCAAGCCCCCCTGTAACCATGGTGTTGGACTGCTGAGAATCTTCCCATAAGGAAGCAGCAATTGTACTATCCAGTCAAGGAAATACCCTGAAAGAGTCACAGGGTATATCCTTAGATATCCTGGGCTTGAGTAGGACTTGGCAAGGGTGTTTTTGTAACAGGCAGCTACTCCTACAAAGGGTTATTTTATTTTAGTCCCACAGACAGCAAAGTCATCTCAGGCAAAACAGTTTGGGCTTCTACATTATACAGAAATGTAACAAGCAAACTCATCAGCCCCAACATCTAACTCCTCTGCTCATGTGGAACTACCCTTTTTCTTACTGCTTCCTCAAATGCAGACTGAGAACAAGGAGTCAAAATGCCAAAAGTAAGGCCACCTCGTTGAAGACAAGGCGTAACCTTACGAATGGCAGTTGCCAAGGCTGTGGCTGCTACACGGGGCTTTCTAAATGCCAGTTTACCCTCTTGTATTTGCTGGCTGGATCCTCTAGCACAGCTGTCAGCTTCTTGGCAATACATAGTCTGCTGGCTCTCTCTGGACCTGCAGGGAAACTCCTCACCACCTGACTGCTGGGAGCAGGGGGCGCATCCATTCCTGCCTGTGCTCTGGACACCATCCACACTGCCAGAGTTTCTGTCTCCGTCTCCTATAAGCCCCCATCGCTGGGCACTTCCATTCCCGAAGGGCCTGTGGGACATGGGGTACAGCTTCTTCCTGCTCAGCTCCATTCAGAAAGACACAAAGGGATAACTCTTTTGGGAGCGGGCAAATCAAGTATTTGTCTGTTGCAGAAGCTTGTAACAAAATTGCCTTTAAGGGTCACCCATGTTCTCCCAGGGGTGTGTCTGGGATCCTAAAAATGAAGGAGTTTTTGGAAGCACCCAAACGATCATTCAGTCTGTGTGGTACTATCAAAACACAATTAAATATCAAAACACAGTGGTACCATATCAGGAGCTCATCAAATTCAATTTAAAATGCTTAGGGGGAAGCATATTGCTAGTCCCCAGCATTGTCACTTGGTTACTACCACTGTAAACCCTGCTCCTTTACACTTCTGGCCAAATGCCATGGCTTCAGCCTGGCAGGGAACAGGATGCACTGAGACCTTTAGCACCGCATTTGCAGAATTATCCCTTTGTCCCTGCGAGACTTTCCAAGTTCAGATATCCTGGAGGAATATCATGCTGACAGCTTCTAATTATGCTACTGGTTGATTTACCAGTTTTTGCTCTTTTAAGAGCTAAAAGTCAAGGAAGGGCAGGAAAAATCCCTTCCCTGAGCTCACATTTCAGGTGAAGTGGCATCTCTTTGGCAGAGCCTTTCAGAGGAGGGGAGTAACACACATCCAGTTCTCCAGGATGGACAGCCCCCTGTCCCAGCATGGGTTACCTGAGCCCTTTACTGTCTCCTGTTCCTCCAGATACCCTCTTTTTGCCTCTGGATGTTTTTGCAGCTACCTGTGCTGTGGCAGTATCTCACAATTTTTGACTTTCAGTCCAGGGCCCAAATACACTGACTAGTTCCAGATCCACCTTTTTTTTTTAAATCTGTTTGGAAAGATTTTTGCTTATACTTCTAGCATAAGCAGCTGTCGTGGTTTTGAACCAGTAATTAACAAAAAGGGGAAAAAAGGATTATTTATTTCTTGTTGTGAGATATGGATTAAAACAAGAGCAAATCAGGCATAACACTTAAAAGGAATAAAGAAAGTTTATTGACAAACTACAAGAATAAGAACACCAGAATAAACTTTTAGAAAAACCTTTTCATTTCTTACTGTTCACCATTTTTTTGTTCACATGACAACAGAGACAAAAACTTTAGAATTTTGATGGTTTAGACAGTCTCAATTCTTCCTATAGTCTTTTCCTCAGTTTCTGTAGAGAAACAGAAGTTCCTTTCTGTTAATTTATGGAGTTTCTCACAAGAAAGCTATTTTGTTATAGTCTTCTGTTTCTTTGATATCAGCTGCTCAGAGCTGCTGTTATCAAAGCTCACTCCTCCCATTTCACATCACTCTGAAATGTGTTATGGGTCATTAGTTTGGGGATAGCATTTTTAAGGATAAGTTAGTCAAAGGCAAAAAAGTATTCTTCATCTGTTTCTGTGCGCTTCACTAGAAAACAGTTTTCTCATTGCCTCTCAAGGCTTCAAATTTCCCAGCACTTCACTATACCGCAATTACTCTGCTTTTTACTCAAATTTACACTTTGAACACTCTATTCCTCCCCATACACTATCATGAATTAAAGGAGTTCTTTTCAGGACTTCATTGTCCATCCCCATAGTTTTAACAGAAAGATATTTCAGCTTAATTAAAGCATCTTCTTAATTCTCTACCTTTCTTGAAGTCTCTTTTCTTTCTTGCCACTAGTAGTTTATAAAGTCTCTTTTCATGTTGATCACTCTCCTTTTTTCTCTCTGGATAAAAAGATTAATCCGCAAGTTTCATCTGGATAAGAAAGAGTTAAAATCTTGCCCAAGCTTTTGTAGATGGTTCGGTGATCTCTGCTGAACAGGAGCTGGAGCCGTCTGCGATAGAAAGTTCTTTATAGCCGCTCTGGAGAGCGTGGTCACCGTCTCTGCCTGCAGCAGGCCCAGAGCCCCTCTCCTTCTTCACTCAGCAGTTTTCTAGTGAATGTAGTTACAGCAAACTCTGCAGCCGAGCCAGAGATCGGGCCGGGCAAGCCCCCCGCAAGCCCCATCTCCCGGCCGGGAGACAAGAGACGCGGCAGGCCCGGCCCGGCCACACGTGGCCGGGCAGAGCCCGAGAAGCCGAAGCTCTGCTACTTTTTACAGCCAGCAAACAAAGAGAGCCACAGACTTCTGGTTGTACACTTTAAGGTGGGGTTCACAAGTTGATTCTACTTTTCAATGGCTAAAACTGCTGTCAATTCTCAGCAATGACCGATAATTGGTCAGGAGAAAAGACTCCCAGGAGTCCCCAGCAACTTTAACTTTCTTAAAGATAAAGTAACCCCATGACAGCAGCACAAAAAGGCAAGATACTTAAAGACCTACACATTTATTTACTTTGGGATTAATGTATTCCTCCCCACAAGCTAAATTAGACAGATACTCCTATTAAGGTTTTAGTGGTTCTGGTTTTCTTTTTTTTCTTTTTAATAATCAAGCAGGCCAGGCTATCTGCTATCCCAGAGAGCAATTGCTATCTGCCCTGCTGTTCTGTTCTTTCACCCCTTTTTTTTCCCTTTTATTTTCTTTTAATACCCATTATAAATAACCATTTCAAACTAGGGTAACAGCATACAAATGGGGTCCCACACAGCAAAATGCTTTCTTGAACTGTGTCCCATGGACTGGACCCTGTGCTGCTCCTGTTTTCCAGTGTCTTTCCTGTAGGAGACAAATTTGAAGCCAAGCATATAAACTGAAAAGCACCAATCAGAAAGATTTATGATCCTGTTTCATTAGAGATGCATATGTGGAATTATTCCCTGCCTGAAAGCACTGACTCAGAGCTCACATGTAAATTGCCAGGATAATTCCACTATTCCGTGTTTCACAGAATTGAACATTCTGTGCCTTGCTTCAAGTGTTTTGTTGATGAAAATCTTTCAATTTTCTTGTAGAGAGAGTTTTGTAGACTGTTGAGCTGTAAGTATATTATCCTGACTTACAAACACATGACTGCCAGTCAAATTAATATCTTAATTTTAAACTGGACAGCTTCCTATCAACACCACTCTGTTCTTGCAGTACTGCTTTTGAGTAGTAGCATTTCTCACACGTGTGAAGTTCTGCATGAGAGGAAATGCTTGGAAGTTGGCAAAGCTGTATCCATGTTGTGTCTTATCTTCCTATCTCAAAATATTCAAAGGTGCAAAACCTAAGTTGGCTGCCAGTCAAGAAGACCCTGTCATGAGTGTGGGTGATCATAATACACAGGCATGATTTACATGTTTATACAGCAAATAACTTAATTTTGATCTGTTTACAATGACATTTCGTTAAAGAACATTAAAACAAAGTGCTTTTTAAATTGTTGAAATAGGTTAGTAGTTAGCATCCAGTTTGGAAATGAGTAAGGTCTGAAATGAGTGAGGGTTACAACCAGGCATACATATGTTTTGTAGTTATTTATTATATGTAGTTATTTTGATTCTGCCAAGCTTGTTAGGGTCAGAACAGTCTGACCAGTGTGAAGTGTCTCAGCTGGGTTCACGCTGCATCCAGCTCTGTTTGACATAGCTTGCTGTGTTAGCTGTCACTGCTCAGGTGGTTTTCCATACAATTCATGTTTCCTTGAGTTGTGACAGTCAAATACCCACCTTTCTCTTCCTGGTGAGACTAATGCCTTTCTAGCTGTTATATTTCATAGGCCAGCATAAAGCGGGCAAGTTGTCTTGAAGAGTGGTAAATATTTGATAAAACTGCTTTGTATGGTGTGAGTGTGAATTCCGCAGTGTGGAGACAGCTAAAAATTAAATTATGCTGTGCATTATCTCCTTGAAATAAGAGTCCAGATTATCACTGGTTTTGTTCACTGGAGTGAAACAAAGATCTGAAATTCCCAAATAATTGGACACATTATACATTTGGTGCTGATCTGAATAGGAACACTCACCTGAGTTACAATTGCACTTTGCTGCTGTATGTATATATGAGCCTTTCTATGGGCTGTATTTCACAGAGCAGCTGTTTGCTGAGCCTTAGGAGAGCTTTCAGGGACATTAAAACACACTGAGTTCCTCTGAAAAACAGCAATTATCTTGTCCATATTTGAATTCTTCCCATGAGTCTTCAAAAAACCTCGACTATTGGACACAAGGAAGGGCTGGGGGAGGTCTCATTAGCTATTTGAGTCTTTTGCTATTAGGGAGCTTCTGGTCTCGTTTTTTGGCTATTTTCCAGTTGTCAGGTGATGGATGGACATAAAAGAAAAAGCCCCCCTCTTCCAGGGGGAACAAAACAAACAAAAAAGTTAGTAAGAAATAGTAATAAAGCCTTATTATAGTATGAGAAATAGTAGTTATCTGAGATCCTTACAATTTGTGCTTGAAGATAACTTTCTGTGATGGGATTGTGCTACCTGACTGAGCCTCTGTGGGATCTGAGGGGTCCAAAATGCTGTTTGGGCATAAGGACTACAGTCCTAGCTGCTCCTACTTGTGGAGAAGTTTGAAACAAGAAAGTAGAGAAATTTCTGCACAGAATTTTTATTACTATTATTGTTAAAGAAGAGCCCTGCATTTAACCTCTTAGTTATGTTGATCTCTTGTCCTGTGGAATTTGAAGCAAACACAGACTTTTTCTCCCTGGTGGCTGCAGAAGTGTCTGTGAAAGACGCACAAAATGGAGAAATCTTCCATGAACAGCAATTGTGTCAAGTGTGCTCTGAAACCTTCTCATATTAAATGGAAATTGACACTTCTTAATGACTTAGTGTAGTCCAGTTGCCTCTTAGAAAAGGCTACAGTATTTAGTGTCTAAATATCAGTTTTCAGTCACTGTTAGTTTTGGGCTCTGACTTATGATTAAACATACATACTAAGCTGCTAAAAGTAAATACATATCATACAAAAGTAAAGCTTGCTTGTTTCCCAAGTATTTGATAATAGAAGTGTTTGCAGACACTTCACTAAAAAAAAAGCGCACACACACAAAAAGAAAGAGGAATACTTGTCATATTTCACAGAGGAGTTGAAAACGTATAATGAAAACTAGATACACTAGAGACTTAAGCACAGCTTGCTTTGAGGCAAGTTGGATATGTGGGTGGGTGATAAATATACTGGGATTTACTGGTGGAGGTATTTGTAACTGTTTTCACTTGCTGTCAAAAAGCACAGCATGGATGTTTGGAAACTTACAATCCTGCAGTTTCTGCTAACTGTTCCTGTTAATAAGTGCTAGCAGAGAACCCTGCCCAATGCTGATGAAGAGCAGCCAGAAGAACAAGTGAGAACATCCTGGACAAGCCTTAGGGACATCCAAGCCCAGGAAGAGAGATGAGCTTGAGGCTTGTGTAAGGCACCACTTTGCATTACCAGTAAAGCTTAAATCTAAAGTATGGGCAGGGCCAGGGGAGAAGCAGGGACTTGGCCCAGTTACAGCAGTACATTGGAAGAAATAAATCCTGCCAATTTTCTTGAGTCCCTGCTATCTCTATAAATTCACTGAACATGCTTTGGGGTTTTGTCCATGTCCCTTAGGCACTTGAGTCCACTGGAGCCAACAGAGGTCTGGGAGCTGTTGAGCATGTAAATGAATTTTTAATATATAATCAGATACGGAAGAAAATGTTACTTAAATGTCTTCACAGCATATTTAAACATTTAAATTTTCTTAAGCTCATTTCTTTTATGCTTTGGTTATGGAGGAAGTTTCCTAAGGTAAAATTCTATTATCCTGCCTGCTTTATAGCTTGAGTAAGGCAGAAGGTGTGACTAGATCCAAGCGCAGGCTCTTCCCGAAGATATTCACACGTGAAGGAGCTTTTGCATACCCTGTATATGAGATCCAGGCTGTCACACTTTAAATGATTCTGTAGCTTTTCCTCATGGGCAGAGTGAGGTGATGATCCTCATCATCTGCTGGCCACACTCAACACCATTCAGTAGGGCTTGTGGCCAGGGGCCAAGTATGTCATTGATCCCTGGCTGTATTCACCCTGGCTGTTCCTTGCCAGTGATTCTTCTTGGGCATCAGAGGAGGACTGGGAAAAAAACAGGGATTGAAAGGGAGGTTTTAAACCAGCTAGAGACAAACAATGGACAGGACCCTGAATTCAGCACCTTAATTAAAGCAGTTTCCAACAGGTGAATGACATTGAGTTGCATCCAACTCCTGTGCTTTATGACCTCCAGATGCACCATGGCCAGCAACACGCAGTAGAGCTGTCACCACACAGGCTTTGGAGCTTGAACTTAGAATAGAAAATGTAAAAGTAGGTTAAAAATGCAGTGTCATGGGGTAGCTTCACCTTTAAGACAGATTACAGAGAGGGGAAGTTGAAGGTACTGGTGGCTGATGGGAGTTTTTCCTCCAGACCAATTATCAGTCATTTCCAAGAATTGACAGCCGTTCTGACCATTAAAAAGTGAATTCAACTTGTAAACACCCCCTTAAGAAGTACAGACAGAGCTCTCTCGCTCTCTTTAGTTTCCGACTGCTGATCAGGTAATGAGCTCTGTCTTGGCTTCCCCCCCCCCCCCCCCCCAGGCTTGAACGAGGCTGCAGGGAAGTGGGGGCGGGAGGGGGAAGCAGAGCCGATCAGCCGAGCTTGGTTTTCAGTTTCGGCTGCTGGACTGAAACCTGACACCATGAACTCTTGTAGCTTTCTAAAGCTTTTACTTACTTTACTACCTGGATAAACGTACAGATTACTCTTTTTTCCCAGAAGGACAGAGAAAGAGAGACAATCAACATGTAAGACATCATAAAACCACCAAAAACAGTGAAGGAAAGAGTTAAGTTTAAATAAGAAAGAGAGAGAAAGAAGATGCTTGCCGCTGAAATGTTTTTCTGTTACAGCTATGGAAATGGACACTAGTAGTTTAAAAGACTCCTTTAATTCATGACTAGAGTATGGGAGGAATAGAGTATTCGAAGTGTGGACTTTAGAGAAAAGAGAGAGTGGTTGTGATACTGTGAGTTGCTGGAAATGAGTAAAGTGAAGATTTTAAAGCCTTGAGAGGGCAAGGGGATAGCTGTTTTCCAGGAAGGCTCACAGAAACAGATGAAGAAGATTTCTATCTTTGAATAACTTATCCTTAAAAATAGCATCCCTGGACTCATCGACCCATGCACACCTCGGAGTAGTGTGGGATGGGAGGAGTGAACTCTTAAAAACTCCAAAGATTGGCAGAAAGAGACTTCTGTTTCTCTACAAAGACTGATGAAAAGACTCTAGCAAAGAATTAAGACTGTTTTTGACCACCAAAGTTCTAAAGTTTTTGTCTCTGTGTTATCATGTGTGCAAAGAAATAGTCAAGTAGTGGGAAGTAAAAGGGTTTTCTGAAGTTTATTCTGGTATTTCTTATTCTTGTAGTTTGTTAATAAACTGTCTTTATTCCTTTTAAGTTTTAAGCCTGTTGTGCTCTTATTTTAATCCATATCTCACAGCAAGAAATAAGTAATTTTTTGTTACTGGTTTAAAACCACGACATGCAGAGGCTAGCATTTGTCTCATCTTGTGGTTTAATGTTTACAGCACAGCTTAATCTGATCTTCTCTTTTTCATGAATAGCACATTCTAGTCAGCCATTTAATGAGAAATTCACCTAACATTAAGAGCCACATATAGTCCTTATTTACTGATAGATTTATAGCCCAGAAGCTTGCAGACAGCACTCTGTGAGCTGTGTGATGATTTTAATGTGCGGGCGGCATTTTCATGGATACAATTTCCATTATTTCATAACCAAGCTATTGCTTTCTAACCAGGCACACCACTGGCATTATTCAAGAGGGAGGGGGAAAAAAAGATAACTTTCTTTCAGAAATTGTATTTTGAATGCATGTAATATCTCTCTTCTATGTCTGTTTAATTCATGATACTGATGGTACCATGGTATATTTCGTACCATGTTTTTTCTCTGGAACTGGCTTATAAAATAATGGTGTTTAAATATTGTCTTCAGCAGGAAAGCATGGTAATTTTATTTTTAGTATTTTAGGCATAAAAAAAATTGATTCAACAACAAATAGCTTAATGGAACTTTTTATTATGGAACAACCTTTAATCAATTTCACTATCCAGTACAGTAGTACCAACACTAATCTAATTTTGGGCCATTTTAAATAGTGTACTTTTAAGCTGTTCCATGAGGCATGAAATCCTGCATGTGTGGTTCAAACTGTGTGTAGCACAAGACTGAGTGATTCTGCGTGACCATGAAAATCATTCTGAAAATCAGCTACTCTGAATTTTCACTTATGCTACAATGTTTTTTTGGCAGATAAAGGGCAGGGGGGTTGTGTGGGGGGAATAAAAGGATGTTACAGAGCTGAGAGGAGACTGAAGTACACAATGCATGTAAAAGTAGATCTTGGGCAGCAATTAACAGCCAGATGATGGTAAGGAAAACATCAGCAGGTTATGTCAACTAATAATTGCCACATCCTCATCATCTAGCCATTCCTAAAATGATGGGATTAAACCACCAAAAATTCCATTACGGTTTCTTGCATTCCTGCACTGAAGTGTCAATGCACAGAGATCCAGGTAGTCATTGGAGAGATCTAGATAGTAAGTGCTGCTTGCAGGATCAACATTGCCTTCTGAAATGTTCCTGGACAACTGACTATTAATATGTCTTAAAAATGGTGTCTCTTTACCATATACTGTCAGTCCCTCAAAAATTGTATTCAATTTCTATTGCAAGCCTGTCAGATGTGCTAAAAAAATAGTGCTCCAAATTGTTGATTTTGTCAGCTTATTTAGGCATAGATTTCCCTTGAAACCATTTACAGCACACTTTCTATCCTTCATATTCAATTTGGGCAGATGTGTTGATGTGTCACCTACTTGCAGTTACCCTCCAGTGTTAACCTTTTTGTGCCAGCTTTTATCCCTGGTTGCATTATCCTTTGCACTGAATTCACACGTGAATGTGGATGTAGCCAGCACCTTTGTAAAGAACCAGAATGCCTCTGATTATGTAGAGATCTCTGCACTTTCACCTCGACTCTTTTTCTAAATCAATGTCATCCAGGAAAAGAAAAATACTTCCTATGACTTAAAAAACTTGCATTTTTCTGACATTCTGTGTTCCAAATATAACCTAGCTAAGAAGAAAACCATGACTTATGGTTTGATGGGGGATCAAAAGTGAGCTCTGGTCTCTGAATGGCACCTGTAAACTCTGTTATTGTCCTCTGAAGTGAGATACATTTAACAGTAGCATTTTTTTTTTTTAAATGGCTGATACTGCAGTTAGTAGAACGTATTGCTATTTTATACACTGCTTCTGCGATTACCGAAGGAAAGGGCCTGGGTTTGGTTGAAGAACAAATTGTGCTGGTAAACTTCAGCTGGACCAACATTTTGATTTTACTATTCCTGATGTTTCTCAATGCATCACCTTTCCAGGATGTTCAGAGAGATGGCAGGGAACTTAGTTCTGGTTTTCTTCAGCCTTCCCAGCATTCTGACTTTGGTGAGACTTTCAACCACCCTGGTATTCCTTAAATGTTGTTTTGGTTGGTTTTTTTTTTCAATTTCTTCTAGTCCTGTGATGCCTGGTCACTGCAGGCAAGTACACCCCTCTTCCCAAGGGGCATGGAACTGGTCCTGAGAGCCCAGCCACAGTGAGAAGAGACATGACTAACCTGCTGTCTGAAAAACTGTTCATCCAGTTTCTCTTTTGTTCTTTGCAATATAGTCAGGGCATATGCACATTGTCACAAAGAAGCACGCAGGAGCAGGTTAAACATTGAGTGAGGGAATATTGCTGGAACACTTCAGAGCTGCTGTAGTCATGTAGATGATGTGCTGATGCCCTTCATTTCTAGCTGATGCTTTCTCTTGGAACACAAGATGATGTTTCTCTTGATGTGCTCTCTCCAGCAGCTGAGCATATGCACCTCTCTTATACTTAACAGGCTAAGACACTCAAGGGGCTCAGTCAACTGCTCTCCTTTAGTCTAGGAGCCAGGACCAAACAGAAACATGGATAGAGGCCATGTGAAGCTGGGGGGAGAGCATGTTGCCCCTGTCATGAGCTAATGACAGTGAGACAGGAGGGGAGAGGAATTTCCCACTAGCAAGCAGAGCCTCTGAGCTCCCATTTTTAGCCCAATGCATGTCTCCAAAGCCCCATGCAGGAGTGTGGGGATAGGATCCTTTGCTCCCTGTGCCAGCAGTGAATAGCCAAACCAGCAACCACTATTAGACACCCTGCTTGCTTTCTTCTACCTGTGTGTGCCTTAGAATGAGCTATTAAAAACTGTGTAGAATGTTTTTATATGTTCTTCTGATCTAAGGGCATCAAATTCGGCCACTGCTGCTTAGGTAAGTCTTGGTTTTGCTATTTCCCAGCAGAAATTAGGCAGAGGATTTGGAATTCAGATGTTTGAGATTAATGGGATTGCTCAGGTATTGAAGCACTGACAAAATAGAAGGTTACTCCTAGTAGAAAATGTAATTAGACCCTTTCAGATCTTTGGTTTGACAGTAGCACTAACATCAATTATTCTCTGTTGGGAATATTCCATTTTAACAAGGTTCACTGTAATATCATCCTTTCTCAGTAGTAATCAGAAGAAAGAAGGCCTTTTCAAATAATTTCTTGCTACCTTGAGATTTTTTTACATTTAAGCCTCCCACTTATCAACTGATGCCTTGCATTAACTTCAGCACCTGAACAATTCCAATACTCTCAAGTGTCTGGAAATGAATCCTTTTTTTCCTCCCTCTTTTTTTTTCTGTCAAGAGTCTGCAGAGAAAATCAACAGTGTTTCCAAGCTAAAAGGTATTGTCGAAAGTAAAGTTAAAATCCTCAGGGTGGAGAAAATATGTCAAAATAATCTGGCAAAGCTATGAGCCTGGGTCTCAGGGAGAAAAGGTAGCTCTGCTGTACTGGTTTCAACTTAATCATGAAGCTCTGTGTCTCAGCTCTGTTCCTGCAGGTCACAGCAGTTTTTTTCAAGCAGAGCATGCCATCCACAACTTCTTCCAAAGGTATTAAATTATCAAACTCTGACTTCCTCAGGTGAAAAATATGCTTTTTTAAGAGTGGCGCTGCTGTCCTAGTGCATGTATCTCGGGGAATTTCACAGAACCTGGTGCCCTTTGGTTCTCTCAGGCCAAGGAGATCCTTCCTCCAAGTCAGCATTCCTCATGAAACCTTGCAGCCCTATGCAGAACTCACACTTTCACTTAGTTTCTAACCTTGGTGCTCCCTCTACCATTTTGCAATCTGTAATCCTAAAATCCCATCTCCAATTTAGCATCGTGTATTTGAGACTGTTGAAACATGCTTAAGGAGATTTAAATGCACAGCTGTGTGACTCAATCCCCTAGATAGGTTTTATAATCAGCCTTCATGCATAGCTCCAAGTTATTTTGAATAGAGGACTGCTGAAAATAACCAGAAAAAAAATTAAAGAAATTTTAAAAGATCTCTTTTCCCACACCTCCAGATTGAGATACTCTGTGGTTAAATATCTCTGAATAAAGCTGTTCTAAATTAAATACCAGCTTTGGTGGTATATAAGATAAAGCTGGCAATAAAAAGTACATAGTATCCCATCAAGATGTTGAAGCCTTAATCCAGAACACAGTGGGAGTGGTGTGCACTGCTGCCAGCACACCTGGCCACAGTAGCTGTCTCACAGAGTGCTATACCCTGATGTGGCACATTTCTGCCTACCTGGATTTGCTGTTCAAATGTCCAGAACAGACTGCCAGCTCCTTGCCCAAATGACACCTTGGGAGGTGGTGGAACAAAATTAAATCACTGTTGTGACTCAGACAAATAGGAATGAGGGCATGATGAAACCAGTGAAAGGTCTGGAGCAAGAGAGTCTTATGAAGGGTCTTGCATGGAGCAGTTGAGAGAGCTGGGGTGTTTAGCCTGAAAAAAAAGGAGCTCAGGGGAGACCTTATCACTCTGTACAACTAACTACCTGAAAGCAGGGGAATGTTGGTCCCTTCTCCCAAGTAATAAGCTGGAGAACAAGAGGAAAATGCCTCACATTTCATCAGGAGAGGTTTGGATTGGATACTGGGAACAATTTCTTCACTGAAAGGGTTGTAAAGCAGTAGAATGGGCTGCCCAGGGAAATTGTGGAATTGCTGTCCCTAGAAATGCTTAAAAGACATGTAGATGTGGCACTTAGAGACATGGTTGAGTGTTGGACTTGTCAGTGCTGGGTTAATGGTAAATGGAAGACCTTGAAGGGCTTTTCCATTTTCCAAGGGCTAAACCATTCTGTGATTCTGTGACTGCCACAACTGGGCAACATCCAGCTTCAGTCCATGGGGCCTTCAGGAAGGTTACAACGTTGAGTGTTCTTTAAGGGCTCTCAAAAACCTTTGGGTTCAGCGGGGAAGCTGTTCTGCTGCTGGAAAAGCTGAGGGCTCCTGCAGAGGTGTTTGCTCCTGGCTGCTATAGTGTGGAGGCAGTCCAGTTGTTATAGGGCCTTAGATGAAAATGAAAAGGCATATTTGAATCCAGTTGTGCTGAATACTTTAACTTGATAATTTGAAACATTTATAATGATTCTCTTGAAACCCTCATTTTAGTTGATGGGGTTGTTTTTGCAATTTGTTAACAATTACAGGTCACCTTTGAGATGGAAACATCTTAGAATGTGTTGTAAAAGCTTTTTAAAAGTAATTCAGGTCTTATTTACTCTGTCACCAGATCATTTCATGTGCTAATGCACTGGGAATGTCAAGCAGTGCTGATAAGCACAGTTTTCCTTCTATTTGTTGTTACTCCTATGTAAATATAATTAAGTCAAAAAGTGTCTGAGGGGTGCCTGATCACATGCATTAAGTTAGCTTCCTTTATGCCTCCTAAGGCAAACACACCCTGAACTGCAAGATCTCTGGGAAAGACCCAGGGCTTAGGGCAGCACCTTACCTGCTAGCCTCTGATCCCACATTTGTGCTGGTTCTATGCAAGAAGTCATGGAAGGGTGATTCACTGGGAACTAAATATGTCTCTCTGTTGGGGGTTGGGTGTCCTTTTTTGTTCTGGCTTGCCCATGGAATTTTTACCCATTAGTTGCGGGGACAACCTAACTGTGGGTATTTAGTGGGTGCTCGACAAAGGACAAAGAGTGGCCGGGCCTGGGGGGGGAAGGGGGCAGGAAAGGAGGGTGGGGACAGTTTTTGGCTGGCTTTCTTCAGCTTTGGGAGAGACATTCGTTTGCTGCGTCGCGGAGCTGTTGCTGTGGAGAGAAGGGAATTTCGCCATCACCCAGACGGAGCTGCTGCTTCTTCTCCTTCTCCCCTCTTTGTTGGTGGCCTCGCACTCCCTGTCCTGCCGGGACGTGTGGCAGTGCCAGGCACCGCCGCGGAGCTGCTGATCCACCTCATCCACCAGCCCAGGATCTCAGCTCATCCCTGCTGATCCACCTCAGCCACCAGCCCAGGATCTCAGCTCGTCCCTGCTGATCCACCTCATCCACCAGCCCAGGATCTCAGCTCATCCCTGCTGTCCCAGCCGACTGTTCCTCGGAGCCCTGCAGGAGCACCGGGACTGCCCGCCCAAGGGGTTTGTGAAAACAAAGCCTCTCCTCCATCCCGTCTCAGCCGAGAAAGCTGTCCCGGGGTCCCTGGTTCTGTTTTCTTGTTATTGCTGTAGTTATTGTTGTTTGTTTGCCTGGTTATACTAGTAAAGAACTGTTATTCCTATCCCCAGATCTCTGCCTGAAAGCCCCCTTGATTTCAAAATTATAATAATTCAGAGGGAGGGGGGCCTACATTCTTTCATCCCAAGGGAAGCTCCTGCTCTCCCTAGCAGACACCTGTCTTCTAGAACCAAGACACTCTCATCTTCAGCATGGCAACAAATCCAGCAACTGCCTCTGGAAGTACTGTCACATTTCATGTTAGGCTTGTGCTGAAGGCATTCTGAATTTAGGACTGTGTTGCAGTAAAGACTCCTGCAAGCATGGAGTCTTGAGAAAACTGGGATTGGAAGATTTGGAAGTGATTATTCCAAAATTTGTGAGAAAACCAAAAATTTTCCACTGTCTGCCAAGAACTTCTTGTTAGTCTTGTGAAAGAAAGTTATGGAGTGATATCAAGGGCATGTATCTGTGTATCTGGAGAACATGAGCCAGCATGACAGCAAAGCTTCTGTGTAGCACAAGGGAGAGTATACAAGGGCACGCTGAAGACATCCAGGATGCAGGGGAGGACAATCTTGGAACACAACTATATCTTAAGGGTAAATTTTGAAATCTGCTAATTATTCTCTAAAGCACCACAGGGAACTTGCAGTATTCAGTGGGATTCTGGGTGGGGATGGGGCATTCAGAAGGTAACTTCATCCATCTGCTGGAGGCCTCAGTGTGTCAGAGACCGGGCACACGAAAGGGTGACTTGATCCCAGACTGCCTAGCAAGCAGTCATTTGAGATACTCACCATACAGACAGAGTTATTTTGGCAGTGGTTTATGCATGATGGTGACCCCTACAAACCAGACCGGTTTTGATTAAGTACCCAAGAGTCATTTCAGATGCCTGATATAAGACCTTTTCAGAAAAGGAGCCTAGCGTGACTTGGTCAAACCACTCCATCACTACACCATATAATTTGAAGCATGTAATTTGACACTGTATAATCCATCAGAGTTCATCTATCTCAACTAAAAATTACTTTTTTACATGAATATATGAAACTCTAATGCTGTCCCATTTTCCAGTTCCCATCAATTAAATGTGTTCAGTAGAAGACAGAGAATATATAAGTGAAAGGATCAACTCTCTGCCCTTTTACGCTGGCAAAAGGTTGTAGCAGAATACAATTAAAAAGTAGTCATAACTTGTGTCACAAAAGAACCTCGGGTGCACACAATTAGAAAAAGAAATGATGGTACGTTGCCTCCATATGATGGAACTGCAGATGGACAGTGAAGTGTCAATAACTTGAAGTGAGAGAGGCTGTTGTTGCTATTTTTTTTCCAAGCTACTCCAACATCCTGTGCCAAATAATTTCAACAGCTTCCAGCTATGAGGAAATACATAGGCAAAATTTACTGCTGTAAGCATATATTCAAGAGGAGGATGGAGTAATTCTCTGTGCTAATCACTGTGCTGTCAGCACACTGTTGAGTTTTGAGTGTTTACTGGATGATGAACATAGTGTTAGAAAGAAAAAAAACATTGTTTTTCTGTTTACAGGGCTTTTTTTTATACTAGTTTCGCCATCTTAACAAAATGTCAGATACAGTTGCCTTACATTGGTTTCAGCAGAGAGATCAACTGGAATAACCTGTCAATACAATAATGCTCTCAAAGATGCAGGGATGAAGATAAGACAAACCATAGTAAGATTGGTAGTACAGCAGCATCATTAACCTTTTTTTCTTTCCAGCACTAAATTTTCCACAGACAAGAGCATTAGTAATTTTAACTTTGATTGAGAACTGCTATTATCCACTCACAGCATGTGGGAGCAAACAGGCACTTGGATAAATCACAAAAAAGAAAACCACTTAGCATGCTGCTTCCCTCAACAACACCTTTTTGTGAAGGTGCAAGGCTGAGTGCTGCAGTGAGAGCATGTGCGAAGACAGAAGCAAGGCTGCAGCAGCCCCCTGAAGCATGCTCAAGGTCAGCCCCTCTCAAAGAAGACCAGAAGGTCACATTTGATTTAAAAGGTATTCTGATATGTTTAAAAAATTTAAGTAATTAAATAATTCAGTGAATGAAAGCCATCAGAATTCTAATGCGGTGTTAATGGGGTCTTTCAGAAATCATGAAGATGAGTTTCATGAGTGACACAACTGGAGCCATTAGCAAACTCATCCAAGAGTAATCATCCATTAAAGGTGAAAGCCTGCATCTTCTCAGTGAAAAGAAGCATGAGGAGCAGCACAAGCATTCCTGTTTGACACCTCTGCAGAGAGACATCTACAAATATATTCTGAACTGCCTCACTCTCCTCCTGCAGGCACTCAGTCCTGGGGTGTGTTTGTCACCCTTCAACAGATGAAGAAGACAGTGACTCCACCAGCTTGAGTATGCAGAAGGTCATCTCCTCTACAACCAGTGCTGCTCCAGCAGATCACTGTGTGAGAAGTAAACCAAACTGGTTTGAAACATGGAGTACTTCACACATGGTCGTTGAGAAGAGCACAACTTGCTGGACTGGTCTCCACACAACTTCAACACTCTTTTGGAATGGCATTTCCTACCAAGCATGCCAACTGTGTCAGCATGACAAAAGACAGCTAGTAGTAAGGGCTGCTCCTTTGACATTGTTGGGACAGCCTCCAGAATAAACTTTCGGCTCCTACTGGCTCTTACTGGATGTATCTTTGACACCAAGGCCTCTGCAAAGTAACAATCAGAGGATGTTTGGAACTTTATCTGTGCTGTGAAGAATCCAGCAATAAATTATTTCAAAACAAAGGTCTAATAGAGTTAATAGAGCATATAAAACTGTCTACCATGTTTCATCATGTTTAATTTGCTGCAACAACCTGGAGATGTCCAGGTTTCAGCCTCCCTTTTGCAACCATCGGGTGCTCTGAGAAATGCTGTGCCAGCTGAGGAGTCTCTGTCACCAGGACTTCTGCATCAAGGAGCAGTGAGATGCTTCCAGAGCATTTGGCTGCTTCTCATTTTCCATTAGGGTCCCAAGTGAAGCAGTGCCCTCACCACTATAGGGAGAGCCACAGGGACCTATGGCCCGGTCATCCCCACTAAGAGTGGGCATGCAAGAGGGAAGACCCAGCTTTTGGCCACCCACAGATACAACCTCTTCTAGGACGTGAGCTTTGGGGTTGCTCGGGCTGCACAGAAGTTTGGTGCATCTAGCCAGGAATTTACCCAGAGTTATCTCCCTGTTGTGTTTTGTGGTTTGTTTTTTGATATTTTTGCATATTTTGAGGAACATTTTGAGGAAACCCAGCAGCCTGTCCTGCTGCCTGTGCCCTGTAATAGGCCAGAGAGCCTTAGCCAGAGAGCAATGACTCACTGGTTTCCCCCAGCCCACAGGATGGTGGGACCTAGCTTCTCACAGGAGCTAGGGCATCACAGGATGCAGACTGTGTCTCTCAGCTTTTGGTCAGATGGGCTTACGTGCCCAGGTAGCAGGTGGCTGTGGCAAAACAGGCATGTTGGGATGTAGGGAACAGACATATGTAGCTGAAGCTTACCTAAGACAAACCAGTTATTTAGATGCTGCCCAGATGAGGTATGGTACTGATGCTGCTGTCATTAATTTAACATTATTTATTCTTATCTAAAAAAAACTTTCCTAGGTAGACATGGATTTTTTATTTAAACTAGAATAAGATGAGATAGCTGGTTCCCTCTTGTATTTTCTTTTAATAAGTGCAGCAGTGGCTGTAATCATACAGTCATGTAGGCTGGACCTCCAGAGGTCATCTAGTCCAACTTCCTTCTCCAACTGTAAAAGACAGGTTAGTCACCTGAAAGTATGTTGTGCCATGTGAAGGGTCACATGAAATGACTCCTCAGGAGATTAAAGGTCTCTTGGGAAGAGGCAGCTGAGACATTACCCATCTCCTCATTGGGTGGGAGTGTTGATCTGCTGCAGGGTAGGAAGGCTCTGCAGCAGGATCTGGAGAGGCTGGACCAATAGGCCAAATTCAATTATATGATATTTAACAAGGCCAAGTGCCAGGTGTCCTGCTATTCAGCCACAACAACCCCATACAGCACTACGGGCTGGGGGAAGAGTGGCTGGAAAGCTGCCCAGCGGAAAAGGACCTCAGGGTGCTGGTCAATAGCAGCTGAACATGGGCCAGCAGTGCCCAGGTGGCCAGAAGTGTTGCATTCCGGGATCATACAGGATCATGTCCAGGCAGGCTACAGTTACCAGTGACCAACATGAGACTCAACGAGATGGGCTTCTGCTCAGAAAACCATTTATTCAATACAGGAATAAACTCAGCTTAGATCAGAGACAGAGAGCCCTGAACAGAAGCAGGGTGATGGGTTTTGTGGAACAGAACCGAAGTGGAGTTTGAAGTTGGGATCTAATAGGAACATAGCAAGGGAGAAACTCCAGGGGCTCAAACCCAACCAGAACACCCTGGGCTGCCACCCCATGAGGGTCCGGGGTTGATCAACTCTTCCCAGGCTCACAGGGCACATACCCTGAGGCAGAGGGATGGAATCCACTCTTCCCGGGCTTTAAAGCCACGCCTCTCACTTAAACAAAGCTTATCTGAAACTAAATCTTTGCCTCCCTGAGTGGAGACACCTCACAAAGGTCAATGGCACCTGGCCTGTATCAGCAATGGTGTGGCCAGCAGGACCAGGGTAGTGATTGTGCCCCTGTACTCAGCACTGAGGCCACACCTTGAGTGCTGTGTTCGGTTCTGGGCCCCTCACTTTAAAAAGGACATATTGACACTGGAGCAAGCTGGTGAAGGGTTGAGCCCTGTGAGGAACAGCTGAGGGAGTGGGGTTGTTCAGCTTGGAGAGAAGAAGGCTCGGGGGTGACCTTATCACTCTCTAAACCTGCCTAAAAGGAGGTTGTAGCCAGGTTGGTCTTGGCTCCTTTTCCCAGGGAATCTGTGACAGGACAAGAGGATATAATCTCAAGCTGTTCCAGGAGTGATTCAGACTGGACATTAGAAGGAATTTCTTCACAGAAAGGGTTGTCATGTTTGGAACAGGCTGCCCAAAAAAGTGGTGGAATCATTGTCTCTGGAACTGCTTAAGGAAAGACTGGACATGTCACTTAGTTTCATGGTCTAGTTGACATGGTGGTGTCCAGTCAAAAGACTCAATCTCAAAGGTCTTTTCTAACCTAAATATTTTGTGATTCAATGCCAGCAAGGATGCTGCAGCTGGAGACAAAGGATAATAGGGGACAGCCACGACATGTCAGAGTCTGCCTCTGAACCTCCTATCTCCTTCCTCAGTGTGCAGGTGGTGCAGGGCCAGAACCACCTCCCAGCAGAAAGTGCCTTGGACTCACTGGTGAAGTCCTGAGCAGGACAGGACAAACAGAATGCCCTGAGCTCTAGGACAGGTGCTGATAGGATGTTCCAGCAGGGGTAGAACACTCCTGCCAAGGCCAGTCAAGATTCCACGTTCCTTTGGATATATTCTGTTTTGGTGACTTCTGAATTCTATATTCTGTATCATAAGTGGTACCATATAAGCCCAGAAATAAACCCAGGTATCAGTGACACAGAATCACAGCAGCCCTTTTTCTTAACTCAAAGTCTGCTGTTTAATTGGCACAGTGGCCTAGAGACTCTGCTGTGTGAAGGAAGAATATGTACAAGTTTTGACAGAATAGATTTTTTTCTGTCTGGTAGGGTCTTCAGGACCATCTGGTTCAGAATCTAACTCTGTCCAGTTAATGTCACCCAGGTTGGTATGTGTTTGATTTAGAGACAGAGAAGAAATCTCACATCTCTCACTGCAGGTAATGCTGGGCTGGGTATCAGTTGCAAAGCTGACAGAATCTAGGAAGTGAGACTGACTCTTCCCACATGGGATGAGGAAGCCCAAATGCCATGTAAATATTGTTCCAGCCCTTTCTGAGGTGAACAGAGATCATGCAATGTCAGCTCCTTTCCTTTTGTTACCTGGGGAGCAGACGAGTCAGCAAAGGTGTGGCATTCATGATCAGAATTGAAATTCTCAAAATGATGAGGATCTTCAGGTTCATGGACTTCCATAAAGTATTGAAGGAATAACATAATGTACAATTCCACACATTTTTGTGCTTGTATGAGTTAGAGAACATATGCTGCTTTAGCTTTATAGAACTGATTAAAACACTTTGCTATATTCACCTTTGATCCCACAGTAAGTTCTACTCAAGCCTGTATCTATCCAAGCTTCCTTATGCAGATGTCTGGTAAAACAAGAGAGACAAACAACTTCTATCCCTTCATCTTCCCCTTCATTTCTGAGGCAGAGTAAATCAAGGCTTTGCTTGTGGTGCTTTTTAAGGTACTCTGGCTTAATCCAGGAATTAATATTGTTCTTAGTGAGAAAAAATATATTGGAAGTGCACAGAGTAGGTATGAAATATATTATGCCCTTAAAATCAGTCCTTACTACTGAGAGAAGCATCTGGGGGAGAATTTAGGGGGAATTCTGGTTAATTCTCTTTTCGCATGACCCTGTTCTTGTTAGTATGATATTAATATCTCTTAATTGTTATGAGTATGAACTGCCGCAGCAAAATCCAACCAAGGGCAGGACAAATGGTCACATAAGCATTTTTCAGGTTAAAAAGGCTATGATATGCTAGCCATCATAGGATGTTATTAGCAAGAACTACAGTCTTCTGTATTCAGTGTAATCAATTTACTACAGAAGGGGAAAGTATAAATTTGGTATATACAGTTTGTAGCTGAAAAACAGGGGCATTGCCCTTTTTCTTTCTACATCACACACACCAACTCCTGCTATTTTAATGTACACTACTTTTGACAGACTTTGATTCATCGTATTTTATTGCACCTGCTAAAGGACGACTCAGTCTTTGTAGAGAGTGAAATTTTGTAATTACTCCATATGTCGTTGTATCTGTGGGTTAATTTTAGTGTGCCTATGGTTTTTGACAGCAAATTATCACTAATTCATATAATGACATGTCTGAAACAGTTGATATTGAATTCTTTTTCATTATTTTTTTTGCTTATTCTGTATTTACATGATGCTCCAGACAAGTAATTAAAGTGCCAGTTATGTGAGCTTAGTCGTAGCTAAAAGTCTCCAAAAGCAGACACATATTTTAGTTATTCCAGGCAATGGACAAAAGTAAACATTTTAGCTTGGTTGTGTGTATTGTAAGGGTTTCAGGGAAAAAGTATGTCTTCATATGAAAGCTACAGCTAGATATAGCTATTGCTAAGGCCCTGAATAGTGTAACTGCAGTATCACAACAGTAGCTATTTTATTTGGGTAACCAAAATAATTGTTTGTATGTGCTGTCAGCTCAGCTCATGGCTTCCACTACCAACAGCAAAGTTTTGGAAATAAAAGCAGGAGCTCTTTTTCATGGGATTTTTCAGGACCTATTGACCACATTTAACTGGAGGTTTATTTGTTCAAATCATAGGTCAGGACCCAACCCCTGGAGCATTTGCCCTAAGAGTGCAATGGTAACATGAGTTCAGTTCAAATACAAACTCATACTGCCATAAATGTACTACAGCAACTTTGGACCCTCTTCAACTGGCAAACTTGAGAGTTTCAGGCCACCAGAGCTCAGCCAGTCTAATATCTGAACACCTCTTCCTCAGCAGGATTTGCACCTAGGGCAAGAAGTGTTTTCTCATACTAAATAGGAGTCTGTCCTTGACCTTTATGTTGCTGTACACCACATGTCAGTAATTCATTTCTCCTGTGCTTGCAGCAAGCACACTGCCCAGATGGAAATCCCACGCTCACAGTCCCAGGCAGCCGGCTCATGCCATCAGCCCGGTGCTTCTCACCAACATGAGACATTTTTCTACATGATTAAGGACTCACGGCACCTTCTGCTACAATAAAACTCTTCGTTCAGTCACACAAAATTTTCCTTTCAAAGCAGGTCTAGAGCCATTGTGTGAATCATATCCTTTATTTTATCAGCGAGAAATAGGGTGTATATTCACTAAGGCTTAATCTGGAATATTTTTGCTCACAGTGGAAACATTTCCATTAGCTTCAAAGGATCTTAGATCAAGCTTCAAGAATTGCTGAGTTTTAGTCTGTCAGATTTGTTCATTTGAGTCTGTTATGAATTGCAGTTGTGTACAGAACCAAGTCATATGAAGATTAAATAAACTCTGTTGACATCAGTCTCCTGACACAGAATAGCAGCAAGAAACAAATACTGACTAGAAAAGCAACACATGTACAGTGACATTTAGCTTGTATAAAACGATAGTCTCCATATAAATGCAAATAGCACCATTTCCCTGGAGCTGAATAAATGATATTCATCAGTAAATATTTGTGTGTCTTTGACATGTCTCTAAGCAGCAAGATGAGAAATTGAGATGGAAAATATATTCACAGGTGAGAATTCAGTGCAGATTTTTCTTAAAGTTTTCATCTTAATGCATTTGGGAGACCTTGAAAAGCAGATTCTTCCATTTCTAGTTAGTGACTTAAATGCAAAGCATCAGAACCACAACAGACCACAGCACACTCAGTTCCTCTCAGTCGTTTCCTGACCCTGCCACTCATGCTGCGCTCCATGGCAGGGCTCTGAGCCTAAGAACACTCCCCAGAAAAAAACCCTAAAGCAGATAATTAATTTAGGAACCTCATACCAATACTCACAAAGGATTTATGCACCAGGAAGCTAATGCTTAACTATCTTTATATGAGAGATAGGGATTTTATGGACCAGGGTTTCAGCAACTTACATGACCTAAGCATCTTTAATAATGTAGCTCCTGTATAAAGTACACGTAGGGGCTTTCTCCTCTGTAAGAGGAACAACAGCACAATTCATCAATATGAGGAATGAGTGCTCAGGCTTTTCAGTTAGGAAAGAGGAGACTGAGGACCTAAATCATTACAATAGAGGTCTTTAAAGCCACAGGTGATGCAGGAAAGGTGGCTAGGTAACAATTGTTCCCCATAGGGAATGAGTCTTCCCTACAAAGTTGCACTCTTAGAATCATATTTATGTTTGCTTCAAACTATAATACAATGAAGACTAAATAGGATTTCAGGCATGTGTCTAGAGATAATAAACCCAGCTCATGGGCCACTTAGATTGCTGCTGAATTTCTAGAACTGACTCAGCATTCAGGCAGCAGGAGCTGCAAAAAAAGTCAATCCCATTGCCTTTACATGGTCTCCCACACACAAAATGCATTTCCCTCCCTGGAGGTGCTAGTAAATGAGGCATTGGACTGTGCCTCCTTCCAGGCCCATTACAGTATGTGAAGTATTAGACTTGCAAACTGTATTGGGATCTTCAACTCAAAGAAGCAAAAATAAGGATTATCAGCATGTAAGAAAACCCAACTGTTCCCACAGCAGCTCTTTCAAGTTATATTGGACATGGAATTGTTATTCTTCAGAGGACTTTTTAAGATGTTCCAGTGAAATGCTTTAATAGTTTGCAAATGAAATAGACTTCTTTCTAATGAAGGATTCTTTTTAAAAAATAGTTTTCCCA
The DNA here is from genome assembly GCF_030490865.1 of Poecile atricapillus. Taxonomy (NCBI): domain Eukaryota; kingdom Metazoa; phylum Chordata; class Aves; order Passeriformes; family Paridae; genus Poecile; species Poecile atricapillus. The sequence continues at coordinate 35,914,756 of NC_081251.1, forward strand.
CAGGGGATTTTGCTTCAGCAAAACAGTCATGGTTAACAACAGTTTCACAAACTCTGCATGATTTCTGCTCCAAAAGACCATGGGAGGAGACTCACAAGAAGGTAGTTTTGTTTCTAGTTACAAAACAAACAGATCATTAGTTCAAAGGATACTAAACTTCAAAGTAACTCTTATTATTTTAAAAGTTACCTGGAGGTCTGGAGGTCTATGGACAGTTCTTCCATTATCCACATAAACACAACCTGAGGAAGTCAAGAATATTTTTTAAGACTAAACATTATTAAAAATGAGTTTGAATAATGGATTTTCTTTTCATAAGCCTATTCAAAAGGAGAAACAAAGATTTTTTTTGCTTAGAGAGATTACGCTGTTAGGTGACGAAGGGGACACTGAAACATTTCGTTCCTGGCTCCAGTTTTTAAAGTAAGAGTTTTTTGAGAAGAAATAGAGTTAACTTCTCTCTTTCTGAGTCTTCCAGCACCTTTTATGTGATTCTGTACTTCTTTCAACCACGAAGATGCTGCCTCTGCTATTCCCAGCTAAGAAACAGGGCTTCACTTCAGCACCAGTCTTCCAGTTCCGTGACAGCATGGTCTCTACAGATGGAATTACTGTCATTTTTTCTGGTTTTTTTTTAAGGCAAATGTGACTGTAGTTTATTTTGTTTTGGCAAAATGTTTCTGGGAGTTGTTATGGATGTGTCTTCAGCTTGGTTGCTGCCTGGCAGACTGAGTCATGGCTGCAGGAAGAATTGCAGGTTTGGGAGATGGTCTCACCTACTCAGGACCATTCAGATGTTGTGTGCCTTCACTTTTCAGCTGAACCTTACTAACCAGCCTCATGAATACCTGTCCCTGGGCCACTCATCAGTGAAGCACCATCCCAAGTGTTGTTTTTCTAAGGAGGGCTGTAAGTGCTGGCTATGGCAGACTTGCCTGCCCTCTCCCCTTGCGAATTACAGGGAACGATCTCTCACAGTTCAGCTGCCAATGTCTGAGAGGGTATCTCATTATCCAAGCTGTCCTCCCACCTGTATTTTATCTGACTGTAGGTGTTAGTCATACAGTCAATGAACAAATAGTCTGAATGGAAGGTTGAGCAGTAGGAGGAAGGATTATGAAGGGCCCCAGGACCTGCCAATACCCAGCATCGACGCTCTTTTCTTTTTGTCTGTGTGCGCCTTTCTGAACCATTCAGTAGAAAAAAAGGGAATTGCAGAGCAAAACAGCCAAGCCAAAAGCAGCAGTGGGAACTGGCAGCAGCATAAAACCTGGGGCAAATGTCTTCCCTTGCCATAACCACCTGCTCCATAGCAAGTGATTTGAGTCTGTCACCAGGTCTTTGAAGTTTCTACATTTTCCTGAAGCATGAGAACATCCATAGCAGGGATCAGTGATGAGGTTAACTGTATAAAACAACATAAGCAAAAACAAAAAAAAAGTAATAAAAAATTTTTAAAAATGAAAATCTTTAAAAATTTTCTTAAAAGAGAGGAGGGGGAATTTTGATGACACAACATGTCAAAATATGCATGTACAAAGTGAGGTACAACCTAAAACACAGAGGAAAAGTCTTCTTTAGTAGTGAAAAATATTTACAAATAAAAAGTTCAAGAAAGACAGCCTTAACCACAAGTTTTTTAAAACAAAAAATTAATCAGAGAATAATGTCTCTGTGAGAGTGACTGCTAAGCATGAAGGTCACAAGGGTCAGTAACAGGTATAGATTGTATTTTTCTTTCCAGATGAGAGGTTAAGTGCATAGGTTCCCAGGCCTGCCTATAAATTAAGATATCATTAGGGATCAAGAGTACCTTTGCACTGAGAAAAGATCAGGTGAGAAGTACAGCTCTAGAGCAGTTAAATGCTGCTCTGGGCAATCAAACAAGCTTGCTGCCTCTGTTAATATAGATGTCATGCACGTACCAGGGGAGAGCATGTCCGATAACTTTAATCAGGTTAACACACGTAACAAGGCTGTCTAGCTGTGGGAATCAGGAAGTCCATGACTGAGAATTTACAGTTTCTTGGCTGGGTGAATTAACCCATTCAGCACTAACGTAACGTGATGTTTCTGTACCCAAGTAGCTCATTTCAGCATTCATACAAATGCAATCTGCAAAACAAATGGAAACAAATCAAAACATCTTTTTATTTTCTGTTCTTTCAGGAAGAGATTTATAGTTAAAGAAAGTTTCTATCTCCACAAATCATCTCTGGAGGAAAAATAGGTATAGGGAGAAGTTCTTTATGCCACAACGTGGTGGAAAAGACAGCACTTCCATGTTTTGACAGGTTAGGGTTGTACAATTGATTACCATAAATTCTACCTCAAAAGATTTTGCAAGATGCAGCTACCCATGTCTTTTGGCTCTATTGTATAGAAAATTAGAGCCTCTGGCGTCCACAAGTGAAATATCTCAGGATATAAGGTAGGTCATGAAAAGGATATATTGAAATGAACGACCAGGAATGGGCTGAAGTTTACATGGGTATTTTCTGTAGTGTAAAACAAAAGAGACTTTTTATGTGTACTGTGCTAAGAGTCTAAAGAGACATGATGAGTTTTAAAGTAATTTTTTCATTTGATAGTCTCTTGAAACCAAATTATTATAAATTTAGAGTGTTATTTATTACAAAATACTCCAACTAGAGTAGAGTGCTGTTCTAGTTTTTTTTTTAGAAATCTGTGTGTTTTACTATCCCAGAGAATTTTATTTATGTCTTATGAAAACCAGGATTAAATCTGCATCAAGTCCTAGTTTGTATCATATTGCAGCTCAGTGGTATCTTGCAAGCTTTCACTGCCTAAGATTTACTAACTTTCATATTGAAAGTAGATAAAAATGAGTAATCATCTGTGAATGATAATTATACCACTGCTTGTGGGAGGGAGCATGGTTTGAAGATCATCACTAATTATTGTTTCTCATTTGCATGTGCCAAGATCTGCACCACAAAAGCTTACCTCTATAATGTAATGCTGGTGGATTTTTAAAAAACCTGAAAAACCACAGCAATGGTTTTTGGAGGCAGCACCTCTCCTCTCCCATCAGTTTTCTCCCAGGCTTCTAACTTGGGAAAGAAATCCTACAGGCTGGCAAGATTCACTGGGAAGGAAGTAAAATCTTCCTGATATGCAAGCAGAGATCCCCTTTCTGATGCTGAGAGAGTTAGAACATCATGGTCACCCTGGCATTTATCCTGGGCTCTTCAGCAAAAGAGACAGAGAGCAACATCCCAACATACAGTGACAAGACACAGATAACAGTGCCTAAGCACCGCTTTGCAGCTTGACATTTTAGCAACCTCCTAGACAGAATTTAGTTTCCAATGGAGAATAAGCAGAGCCGTGAGGGCTCCTGCACACACACACAGGTGGCCTGCACAAACACTTGGTTTTGCTCTTGCAAGAGGACAAGAGGACACAGACACACCCCTTTGCCCTGAGGAGGTGATGGGTAGCTTCCAGAGACATCAGGCCTGGTGCAGGCATCAAAACAGCAGCACCAGAGTGCTGCATCTCTCTCTGTCCCCTCTGTCTATGCTGACTGGGAATAGCCCAGCCCTCCCAGCCTCCCAACAACGGTGTCAGGTTTGACTCTTGTTCTCTGGTCTGAACAAGTTAGGTTATTGCCCTGATTTTGGCTGTGAATGACCAAGGCACACTCACTTTTTCCCTTGTTGTCTCTTCTTCCACTTGTCCTTTTCACCAGACTTAACACTCCCTTTTTCCATCTCAGCCTCCTCCCAAAAGTACAACTCTGGCCAAATTACCTCCTCCCCATCGGTCCCAGTTTTGCAACAACCAGTGAAATCTGTTTTGTGATAGAGTTGTTATAGGCACACTCAGCTTTATACGTGATTACCCTCCACTCTTCTGTGAATTTCAACCACTTCTTGTGTAACTCCACCTGCAAAACCCAGCCATCCCTTGGGGCATCATCTGTGACTGGTGTCAGGTGCCTGTGCTGGTACCTGCCACACCCAGCACGTTCTCTGTTGTGCCCAGCAGTGTCCCCAGTGCTGTTCACTCAGCCCATCCTCTCTGGCCAGGACCAAGCTAAAGCACAGGTATCCCTGTGTCCCTAGAAACCTACATTACACAAAGACAGGCTGCAGGCCATTATATCCTTGATTACAACATACTGTGCTTTGGTTATTTATGACAGGGTCACTATGTCTATGAATGTTAGTAGGATGCCCACAGATGCGAACACGCAGTTATGCCTCCACACACCTTGCTTACTGCTCAGTCCTGTCTTTCCCTCATGCTGCTTGTTTCAGTGGTGTGCACAGGGTAAATCTTAACTTGAAGGTCAATTTTATAGGTCAATTCCTACAAATTTCATAGTAATTTCATTCCTGGCCTCATTCCGTCTGTGCAAGAAAAGGTTGCATCCTTAAATCTATGGCCCCATAATGCAGCTAGGAATTCCTCAGACAGGTTCTTGTAAAATTTCGGTTTTCACACAAAAATTGTAATTTCCTTTATTATCCTACCCCAGTTTACGCTTCTCTAAGACAACCCCAATGCACATTTTAATAGTTTGTCTTCCTTTTACCTACAACTGGCATCAAAATCTCATGGTGTGGCTGTGAATATGAGCTGCCTGGTGACAACAAAATTTTGTTTTGCTGCCAGTCTTGCCACAGGTTGGTGTGATTCTGACCATCTCCACTTGCTCAGGTTTTGCATGCTGCTTTTCCAAACATGACATGTTACAAGCAGCCTCAGTGCCTACATAAATCCATAGCATGACCTCTGCAGCACTGACATCCTTAGAAACCCAAAGAAAAACCAGCATGTCAGAGTACAGTACTTAGTATTTGCAAACCTATAATCTTCAGTTAAACTCAGCTGTGTCATTTGATTACCAAGGATCCAAGAAGTCCAAGATTTGTTGACTTAACAAAAGCAATACTAGAAAGTTGCAAGGGAAAAGCCTGAATTTCAGGGCTTTGTACATAAACTCCGAAGAGAAAACCTCTTTGAAGGAAGAGGGAGAGCATTGAAAGTTTAGCATATTTTCATTGTTTGAAATATTAACATTATCATAAATGTTTTAAGTCATATTTTCCATAAACTGTCTCACAAATCATGGCACAGATTCTTGCCCTTCAGAGCTAAAGTCATGGAGATATTGAAAGTGAAAAGCATTCAGACCAATTCAGAGTTTGAGAGTCAAACTGATTCATTGCTGTCAAGGGCACAAAGGTGTAGCAGTTGTACAGTGTGATAATTTGCTTAGAGGAAATGTAAAACCATGGATGTAAAGGAACTAAGCTGCCTTGTACATACACATGTGCAATGCCAGTTCCACTTGCTTGCTCCAAGTGATGTTATTCCATTTGTTATGAAATGGTTGAAAGTCCAGTGGCCAAAGAGTGGGAGTCAATCTGTCCAGCAGAAATTCAGATTATTCTGCTACACTGTGGTCCTCTGCTGAGAAAAGTGAGATAGTTTTTTTGGCAAGAGCAGACATGGACATTGCCATCTCACAGCCTAAATTTGTCCAGTTCCTTTTAAGTTTAATCAAACTCTTTCCCCTTTCTTCCTCTTAAATGGCACTCAAAGCCATTACCAATAATCAGCTAATATGAAACATGATTGATTCCCATTTGGAGGAAGCCAGATGAGTTTCTTGCACCAACTGCAGAAAATTAGTCTGTGTGTGTAAAATTCTCTCTGTAGGAAATGACTGACAGCCTAAAGTGATACAGCTGCAAAACATAAACATAGCAGTGCTTTTAGTGAGAGCACTTTAAATAACTGTTATTAATGTCCCTTCTAAGATGTCACTTAGAAAACCACAATCAATTACTATAGTGATAGCAATACTATATATAGCAATTATATGCAGGAGATAGAGATGCTGGAAACCAGCTATTATTGCTTAGACATAGTAAAATTCTCCTTGTTAACACTCCTGTGATGACCACAAACACACCTGCATTTTTAAAAGATTGATGATAAGTAGCATTTAAATCCTGCCCTGTATTAATAAGCAAGGTCAATCACTGGTACCTCTTTGTAAATAATTTCCCAATTTAAAACATCGTTTCTTTCCTGGGCCAGAGTACTCTCTCTTTGGGTCTTCTAATGCAAAAGTAGAGAGAAGATAGCTGGAAAAACAAGGACAGTGGGAGAGTGGCTGGGGAGGAGGCAGTGCAGGAGACTGGACATGAGCCCTGGCTGAGCCCCTGGAGGCAGTGCTGAGATGGCACCAGCAGCTCAGGAGAGTCTCTGGCACAGGAGGTGAGCTGGGAGGTGAACAGCCAGGGCTACAGTCAACTAATTATAACTAACTAGTTATAATGCCAGTGTGTATCCTCATCCTGTGGGTAAGGCAGGACAAGACGCACAAACTTAAGCTGTAGAAGAAACTTGCAGCTCTCAACAGCTGAAATGACTTTTCAGCATTTAAATGTATTTCCTTAATAATACTGGTTTAGTGCCATTCTCTTATGTGGCATTTATATTGTCTGAACTGCTAAGGGCTCACTTCCTATAAGGAAAAAACTGAATTAACTCCCCAGTGATGAGTTTGGACATGAAACAATGGGCTTGTGGTGTCTGAGGTACCTGCAGGCAGGGATGATGTTTTGTTTATATTTTTTTCTTGTCTTCAATTATTGCAATGTTTTCCAGGCAAAAAATATATGTTTGCTTTCCTGAGCAGTAGCAGACTTGTAAAACCAAACTCCTTTGTGTTATCAGCAGTATCCTTTGTCCTAAAGGAAACCGGATGTTTGGATCTGATTCAGTTTGTTTAAATACAAGTTAATTAAGGAAAGTAAGAATTTATTTTTCAGAGTATTCTTGTGATACAGGGAACAGGTAGAGCTCAGAAAGGATTTTCCTTGGGATACATCAGTGTAGGCCATCTGGTGAGAACCACAGCAATTCAGGTCTTACTGGATTAAACCTATATGTAGGCAGTGCTCAGCAGAGAAAATGGTGGGGACCACGCAGGGTGGGGTGTTGCAGTCTGCAACCTCAGGATCTCGTCCAGGGAAGCAGCAGCGTTCTGGGGACCAGCATGAAACACCAACGAGACGGGCTCCCGGTTCATGAAACCATTTATTCAGCATAGGAACAAAGTCAGGTCCAGAACAGAGAGCCCCGAACAGAGGCACAGCAGGGGTTTTTGAGGGACAGAACCGAGGGTTTACACCTTTGAGGGTGGAGTTCAGGGTCAGGGACCATTAGAAACACACCAAGGGAGAACCCCCCAGGGACTCAAACCCAATCAGAACTCCTGGGCCGCCCTTCACAAGGGGTTTGGGGTGGAACAATGTTAACTCTTTGTCTCCCTGAGGCCGCTGCCACAGTGGGGTGATGTCCCAGAGCCATGAAACCTCAGGGCCCCAGAGGAGAGAAGGACTAGCAGAAAGAAGTGCTGCTTACATCAAGAGGCATCACAAGATCTCCTGTGCGTGCACATAGTGGTTGTGGAGGAGATGTGAATTCCATGGTGTCTTCCAATATTATCTTCTATTATTGTGGGCCAGGGTACACTCACTAAATAATAGTGCTGAAGAGAGGATGTGGATTACAATTGGTTTTGGTCTGTGCTCCGGGAGTGTAGAGAGGGAGAGAAAACCTCTTTGTTTTATCCTCTGATCAAAGCATCAGACATAATAAGGGTGCAAACTAAGGAAATCAGAATCTGTCTTGATAGAAAAGACTCCCATGAACAATTTATGAAGAAGGTTTGAGCTGATATTTTTGCTTTAGGCCTAAACAATCAAATTGACATTTCCATGGGTGGTAACCACATGAAGATGATGGGTGGATTTCAATCTGACTTCTCCAGTCAATTTTTAATAAGCAGGCCTAATATTTCCTCCAAGGCTATTAGTAGTTTAAAGCTGTTTAAAGTAGTTTCTTTAGAGTAGAATATGCTTTAGGGGAAGGCAGTTCTGCAGTTATTTCTGCAGAAATAAAACTCACATTTTGCTAACCCAGAGACAGTGGCAGTACAGATCTGCTTTCCTAGAGCCTATCCACAAATAGAAGTTTTTATCTAAAGTTTCTATTTTTAATTTTTCCTCATTCAGCTCATTCAGAAGATGGCACTCCAACATCTGAGGAAGAGCATATGTACACAGAGCTAAGTAGCCAACTAGCTTTAAATGCATAATTCCTCATTCAATTTCTTAATTCCTCATTAGCTTGCATGTGCAAACTCAAAGCCTAATCCAAGTCCCACTGGTGTCAGTGAGAATGGGTTTTACCTCTCAGATTTAACCTAAAAATCTAAAAATCAGACATGTATTCCAAATGCAACTGTGGAGGAGCCACTTGTAGTGAAAATAGAGAAAGATCAGCGTTTCCAGGATATGATTCATAGCATCTTCCTTAAAGGCTTGTCTTGAGAGGGGACAAGTGTATTCTGGCAGCTGCTATCTTTTTCCCCTGCTTGTAAAGGGAGCCTGTACAACCAACCAAGAAGCCTCCTTACTCTGATAAATGAAGCCAGGGGAAGGAATCTTTCTGTTTATTTCAATGGAAGAGGATTCAGACTTTCAGTTTTCCACATCCTTTATGCCAACATAAATTACAAATGAGAAAGCAAGGTCCCAGAGGTTATCCCAACCTGCACCTCATGGGCTATTAACTCTGGCTTCAGTTAGCATTTGGGATGTATGGAAAAGAAATGTAAACTTCTGAAACAAAATTAAACTTTTTTTTAATTATTGTTCCTTGCATCACACTGGACTCCCTGACAGGGAGCACAATTAGATGGAAATCTCAAAGCAGTGGCAGAAGCTTTTTGTCTGTCTCCTCTAAAGACACTCACAGTGGGATATGTGAAATGTCAGGAATAATTAGACAAAACTATATGAGCTCCTAGCAACACTGATGCGCTGTGTAAAACCAAGCATTTGCCATAAAGCTTTAAACATTGTTGAAAACCTGCATGACAAAAGCAACCCAGGTAATTTTTAAGTACAGTTTCTAATATGTTAATACAGATATGGATATGAAAAAGCAGAATAGAAAGCTGTGAAATGCTGGCATGCCTTTGCTGAGATAGGCTGCTCTGTTGCTTTTTATCCAAAGGTGATATATAAAAGTAATTGATGCCTCTCATATAGCAATTAAAATGAAAAGGCAAATTCCCTCAGCTCTTCATCTGCTAGAGTGTATTTTAACAAGCAGGAAAAGGACTAGCTCCTGCTATCAGTATCACAAAGATCATAGACATGTTTGTGAAAAGGGACCTCTGGAGGTCCCTTAGTCCAGCCTCCTAAAGTAAAATCTCCAAAATTGAAGAAGGAATAACCATTTCACGTCAGCAGGAAATCTGGCCCAATTTGCCCTTTAGATAAGAAAAAAATGAACTATGAATGCAAAGAAAAGGGGAGAGAAAAGGCAAGAGAAGGGAGAACAGACCAACATTTTATTTGAGATGATGCTAGAAATGCAAAACTTTTTTACCGAAAAAGATTATCCTAAATTGACTAACAGGTGTGTTTTTATCTTCTAGGAAAACAATGAACAGGAAGAAACCTGGAAGATTATTTGCTGGTCTGTCAAATATGGGATTATAATTTTTTTTTTTTAAATAATACATAGAGCATCTCTTTCAAATGGATAACTTCTGAACCTAGAACTCTTCATTACCAACTTCTCGCATCCTGGAGGGGAAAATGAATTTCACAAATTGCACCACTGAAGCCAGTGTGGCTGCAAAGCCAAAAACAGTAACGGAAAAGATGCTCATTACCCTGACCTTGGCCACAATCACAACCTTGACTATGCTGCTGAATTCTGCTGTAATTGCAGCAATCTCCACAACCAAGAAGCTCCACCAGCCGGCAAATTATCTCATATGTTCACTGGCTGTGACGGATCTCCTTGTTGCTGTTCTCGTCATGCCCTTGAGCATCACTTACATAATGATAGACAAATGGACTTTGGGGTACTTCATCTGTGAGATCTGGCTTAGCGTCGACATGACCTGTTGCACGTGTTCAATCCTTCATCTGTGTGTCATTGCACTGGACAGGTACTGGGCCATCACCGATGCTATCGAATACGCCAGGAAAAGGACGGCGAAAAGGGCTGGGCTGATGATAGTCACCGTGTGGACAATCTCCGTTTTCATATCAATGCCCCCCTTGTTTTGGAGAAATCACCACAGCATCAGTATTCCCAGTGAGTGTCGCATTCAGCATGACCATGTCATCTACACTATTTATTCCACGTTTGGGGCATTTTACATTCCCTTGACTTTGATCCTGATCCTGTACTACAGAATTTACCATGCTGCAAAGAGCCTTTACCAAAAGCGGGGTTCAAGCCGCCACCTCAGCAACAGGAGCACCGACAGCCAGAACTCTTTTGCCAGCTGCAAGCTCACACAGACGTTCTGCGTCTCGGACTTCTCCACATCTGACCCAACCACAGAGTTTGATAAAATCAAACCATCTGTGAGGATCCCTCCTTTCGAGAACGACTTGGACCTGGCTGGCGACCGGCAGCAGATCTCCACGACAAGAGAACGAAAGGCTGCTCGCATCCTGGGGCTGATTTTAGGTGCTTTCATTTTGTCCTGGTTGCCCTTTTTCATCAAGGAACTGCTTGTGGGCCTCCACATTTGCACTGTCTCTCCAGAAGTAGCAGACTTCTTGACCTGGCTTGGGTATGTCAACTCGCTCATCAACCCTTTGCTGTACACGAGCTTTAATGAGGATTTCAAGCTGGCCTTTAGAAAGCTCATCAGATGTCGAGAACATACTTAAAAGTGCTGAGAGATGATGATGCTGGCATGACTCCTGGCCTTAAAAATGAGCAAAATCATTTGGCTCTGCCACCGTTTCCCTTGATAAAGGGGATTTTTGTGTTTGCCTATTTGCTTGACTGTTCTTCAGCCTGTAATTATGCCAATTTTTTAATCTCCAGTGTTATTCATGGTAAAGGGTTTGAAATAAATTTATTCTACAAAGGAAAAGATTTTTTAGAAATGAAACAGCAAAAAAATATTATTAGTATTAGGTACTCATATCTAAGACATTTTGTGTAATCAATGATTCAAGAAGCAAACAATATTCACTTTTATACTTTTTCCATTTAAGAATCAAACATCAAAATTATGTACTGTATAAAATGAACCCCATAAATACATATTCAAAAATTAATAAACACTTCATGGTCATGAGAACTAAACAGCATCTCTTTACTGTGGCGTTCTGAGAAAGCTGCAACAGCCATTTAGGAGGAAAATTACCACCATTTCCACCTGGGTTGAGGCAGAATAGACTATTCCTTTCTTCAGGAATACACTCCCAAAACAGAAAGCAAAGTTCAGTTCATTGCATCTAGAAATTATTCCATTTCATAACCCAAACGAATTACTTAAGTGGCTCTCTTTGTGTAATATTCCAGATTTACAGTTGAGGTGTTGGGCAGACACCTGTGCATATAGTTTGGCAACTGAGAGGATGCAGCTAGCAAGTGTGATACTTGTGAAACTAACTGCACATCTGAGTGGTCACACCTTCAATACCACTAACCCTGTTTCTTCAGACCTTCTACTTTAGTCAGTTCTGGGGTGCTATTATTCACTTGTGCCATATTTCATCTGAATCTTGTGGTGCACAGTCCCAAGGATCTATGGATCTTACCCCCACCAACTTAGGCAACTGGATATCTTCTCAGCAGGCTAGCAATATAGAGAAATTCAAAAACATCAGCTAAAACCTAATTATTTTGGAATATCAGAAAAAAAAAAAACCAGTAACATGATTTGTTTTAAATAGCAGTCTGCATATATGCTTTCTTGCCATCTCAGTTTGCAATGGCAATCTTGCCTACTTAACCTATGGTCAGGTGCTCTGGTAGGATTTCTTGCTCTGGGAGTCCTTCACAGACTTAATTCCCCTGTCCTGAGAGACAAAGAGTCCTTTGTATCCTGTCTTTTGTGCTTATGGAAGTTAAAATTTTATAATTCAAATATTGTGGAAATCAATCAGGGAAGGGGCAAAATCAAAGCTTTGAATTTGGTATTGTCCATTAGCAACTCCCAAGCACCATTTAAATATTTATTACTTGCCTTTCACTCTAATGTTCTTCCCCGTCCATTTTTCTGGACAAATTCTTTTTTAATTACACGAATACACAACAGAGGAAATACCACATATGTCAACCTGACATGCAGTAACAGTGAAAACTATAGTATGGTGGCTCCAAATCCATCAAAACAAATACTAGAGGTAGCAAAAGTGTTGTAACAGCACTGGAAGCTATCTCTTAAAAATGTTTTGAAAATTTACAAGATGACAATCATTTTTCTTATCAAGATTCAAGGAAGTGTAAGTAATATGTGAGCAATAAACTGCAAATGGAACTGAGAAATGACATCCTTATTGGTGAGAGAAAGCATTTGGCTGGAAGGATGCAGTGCCACAAGCTGAGCGTAAACCAGGTCTGAAGGTGACAAAAGCGTGACCTGCTGCTTACCCACATGCAGTGGGATTCTTCTTTCAGGACTCCCTGCCGGATTTTGGGAGCTTCATCTCCAGCTGTCCTTCTGAAGCTACTGTTGCAGTTGCCTCCTCCAGATGCCTTTGGGTTCCCTACTAGCAAACATTAATCCCTAAAAAGAGAGGAAAATTATCTCTGCCACTGAAAATTTCTTTTAGTGAGGAAGCACAAATATCCATTATGGTTTTTCCTTTATGCAGCTTGTTGGATTGTTGGAGGTGGAATTTGTTGATTGAAATCAGGGAAGCGTGTCCTGACCCTGCCTATCAATAAAGCTTCCAAAGCAGCTCCCCAGAGTACATATGATATTAAGAAAAAAAACCAAAAAAAAACAAAAAAACAAACCTGGAAGTTAAAATAAAAAACGTGGTATGTGTAAGAAGCGCTGCGGACTATATTTTTTTCTCTTTCAGAAAATGTAATAGAATTTATTACTAAAGAGCAAGGATTCAGCACAATTTCTGAAACAAGTTGACTGTGGCAGAGAAAACAGGACACACAGGCAGTTATGGCTAGAAGAGAGTGGATTTTGGTGTCCCTTGGGTGCACAAGGGAGCCCATCTGCTGTGATGACTAGAAAGAGAAGCGTAAATGTACAAGCCTCCCCCAGCAGACTGTCTGAGCCACGCCAAGGAGCTCAGCTGAGGCAGAAGCTGCACCCCAGCCAGGTTTTGTTGGGCTGTCTCTGGGGCTCAGCTGTGGGGTGGGCTGCACAGGGGTCTTTGCTAGGAGGAGGGAATGGGTGGGAGTGACAGTGCTGGTGAAAGGTGTTTCAGAGGAGAAAACCAACAAAATGAGAGATGTTTCCAGCTCCTAAGGGCACATGGTACACAGAGTAATTTAGGTTGGACAGGATCTCTGGAGGCCAGCTAGGCCAAGCCTCCTACAAACAACAAACCTCAAAGTGGGACCAGCCTCACAGTTCAACACTGCTCCAACATGCTGTGTGCAGTCATGTTTCTCACAGAAAAAACAGCAGCTCAGTTAACTCTGTTGCCAAGATTGATGCTCATTTAAAGCCATAAGTGTGGCTGAAGGCTGGAAATGCTGAGTGTGACCTCCACAGCAGCTGTCGTAGGCAGGTAGCAGTACTTCAGAAACATGGATGAAAGCTGTAAAATACAGGAGCTGCATCATCTTTATTTCTACTAATGGCTTCCTTTTAGTATGTGAACACTGCTATTACCACTCAAACTACCAATCAGGTTGAAGGCTGTATTCAATTTTAATATTTAGAGGTAATTAACAGGAAAAAACAGATGGATGGCTAATTTCCGTGCTTTCCTGTTAAATAAAGACTCACCATTCACTGCCAGCTGACTACTGATTTTCTAATTAAGTCATTAGCTAAACACAGAGAATGTTTTCCAACAAATGCCACTAGATTGATGAAGATGTATGTTTTCCCCATGCTCAGAATCAAAGTCAGGAACAATATATAGGATTGGCTACTTATAACAACTCAGCTTGATCAGAAATTACCAGTTTTCTCATGAAAATAAAAATTAGTCTGACACTGCTGTTTGACAAAATCCTTTTTATTTTTTTTTCTATGTTAAGTTTTTGCTGCTTTTACAATGGGTTTGGAGACATTTCTTGACCTGTCCATGGCAACTCTCCATTCGCAGCTATCCTGGATCAGTCCCACCCACACCATGTTCTGCAGTACAAGGTCTTCCCAACAAGTTCTTAGTGATGTATTCAAGACCTACAGACTACCTCCATCTTCCTTAACGTCTCTAAACCATCCTGAAATATCAGAGCCTTATTATCTCTAATGGTGCCCTCGCAAAGTTGTCTTGCTTTACAGCCTTAACTCCCTGCCTGTCCTGCCTTTGGGTTTCTGACTCTTTCTAATCCCTAGATTTATTGTGGTCCTGCTAGAGCAAGACCTTGTTCTCCCCCCATCTCTCAGCAGTTATCAGAATTCCCATGATTGTGGCTGTTCAAGTCTGTAAGATTTTTCTCTGTCTTACATGTATCCAGGCAATTTCCAGAAGGTTTTTGCCTTCTGTAAGCAGCCAGTGCTTTGGAGTGAGTTCATATGTCCCTGAAGATTGTACCAATCAACAAGTTGTCCTCCCCAAAAGACAGACTCTTCAAATGGTACTTTACCTATTTTATTTTATTCCCTTTCTTCTGTACCCTACCCCTTTCCCTTTCTTCCACATTAAAATTGACCCTCATATTATTATTTTATGGACCTGTATCTTTGCTTTTGGGGACCTTTCCCTGCACAGGTTACTCAGGTTTCACTCAACTCCTGCTCTTCTGCCTGTGCCAACCACAGCTCTCTTCTCTGCAAGCTTTGTCCCACCACCTCCATGATCTTTCTAGACCTTTCCTGCTCCTTGCAGCTGATGGGTTTTTTTCCTTCTCAAAACCACTTCTGATATGGCAAAACTCCTGAAACAAAAGCAGTCACCGTGGGCAGTGGAGGAATTAGTGTGTGTGTGTGTATTGTCTGTCTTTTTTTCTCCACCTCTCCCTTAGAGATCACATCCTCTTCTGACATGAGCTATCTCTGCCTAGTGCACAGCATACACAGACACAGCAAAAACACATTAAGAGTTGCATTTGCCCTGACCCACCTGGATTTGGCCCCTGCACAGTACTTTAAAGTTGTGGGTTCCTCACCACAATGATGTACCCAGTTGTTCACAACACGAGGTTAATTCTGTTGATCTTCCTGTATGGAGAAAGATGATGAGATTGAACTTTCCAAAGGATTTAAAACAAAGTCCCTGCCTCACCAATTTTATGTAAAAGGCTGTCACTATTCAGATTTCACTACTGTGCACCTGAGCTGTCCAATTTTCGACAGTTATCACTTCTTGTTTCTTTGTCCTTTGCATGTGCAAGGAAGGAACAAAAAAAAAAAAAACACACAAAAAAACACAAAAAGAAAACAAAAATAAAACCCCAAACTAACAAAAAACCCCCAACTTTTAAAAATTGGGTTCTTCTAAGAAAATATATTAAAATTATATTTATATTTATATTTATATATTAAAATATATAAAATCTTTTCTAAAGACTCAGTTTCCCACTCCTCTGTTTTGAATTCCAGTTATCAAAAAATAAAGAGCATTAAAGTGCTGAGGGGAAATACAAGCTTGCAGCTTAAGTGCAGAGATAGTTCTTGTGCCTGGGTATTGTTTAACCATTGCAAATATCAATGAGAGACAAGCTGGTTTTTATTCATCCTTTACACACCCAAATGATTTCTATGAAGAATTATCTCAATTGCTTATTGCTTAAAGACACAGTAAATCTTGTGATATTTTTTATTGTTCAAGTAACATTTCATAAGAGTCCTATGCAATATATTGTCACCCTTTCTAATTGCTATCCGTTTTTCACTTGGGGCCAAAAATATATTTTTTTTAATTATCTGACTTTGGATAAATTCCAGGTTCATCTGCTGTAAAATTATTCTTTAGCATTCTCTATTTTACTCTATGTACATTTACAAACATTGCTCCCTTCCTCTCTTACGCTGCCAGGGGATCTTTACTTCTTCATTAATCCCATGCAGGTGATCACCTATAGATGATGTTACATGATTAAATTACTCCTTCCTACTCAGCTAATTTCTGTGCTTCTATGAATCAGTGCTTAAATATAAATTTTTGATGTTGCTGCTGTGAGTAGATGTAACCATGAATGAGCTGTGGGAAAAAAAAACATGATTAGAAAATTATATTAACATCTTCTCAAAGACCTAAGGGAAAGAGACTAATTTCAACTTTTTACCTTCTTAATCAGTTTTCTTTCCTCTTCATTTCACTGTTTCCTGGTCTGTAAATCCTGTTCATTAATTTTTCCCCCTGTTTATCTTTCTCTCTTTCTTTTCCTTGGCAGCCTTCCTCAGCACCACAGCAGCATCTAGTAGCCTGTAGCAAAAGAAGCAAGGCCACGTTGTGCTATGTTGATACACATCACCTAAGCATCTGCTCTTGTTTTTAGGAAATCAGGCCCTGCAACCTGATTTCCTAAATTTCCAGGCTCTGTTCCATGGTGCTGTTCTGCACAGCCTCTACTTCAGCTTTACTGCAGTTTTACTAAAATCATATTTCTACCATGCATCAAGATTCTTCCAAGTGAAAGATGCTTGTATTAAACCATGGTGTCACAATTTTTGAAGATGTCTTTTTAATAATTCCCCCTCTTACCCTCACCCATGGGGCTTCCATCAATACAAACTAAAGCCACAGCTAGCATGGTTTCCAGATGGAAGAAGTGGTGCTGGAAATACCCACTCCACTTCTCCCACTGCCACTCATATTTCACGGTCTTCCAGTTACTTCCACTGCATACTTAAAACACATTAGCATATAGAGCAGCTTTCTGAAGTTTTTGTGGGTTGATTTCCTGCATGACAAGTTCTGAGCCTTGTTTCTATCTGGTGTAAGATCCCTTGTCACTGGGGTACTCAAATATTCTAATGTACTGCATCTCCCATATTCATTTTGTACACCACATGACTGCAAATGGCACACATTTCTACAAGGTGAGGCACAAAGCACTGTCTCCTTGCAATTACACTTTATAAAAGATGCATGTTTTGTCAATTAAGAAACAAAACATAACTTTTGGGAAGAGGGGCGACAGAATTCCTCTTCCTTTGTAAATTGTTTTGCGCACAATCTGAAATGACTTCTGGGTATTAACTTTAAAAGAGCACTAAGAAACAAAACATAAAATCACATGTGCATGCCTGAACAACTTGCAACGAGGAGAGTGACTCTCCAGTGGATTTTACAATAAAAAATTGTTTCTCTCCAAAGCTTTCTACAGTGACCTTTCCAAGGGAATAGAAAGTTCCACACAAATGACTTTCACCTTTGTAATGCCACTAGAAATATTATCTCAGTCCTTTATAGGAGGAACAGTCTGTGAAGCTGCTAGACTGCTGGGTTAAGCCTCCACAAGCTTATTTCTTCAATAAATAAAAAGTGAGGCTAACACCTCCAGCTTGAGGGTTTTAAATTGAATTGACCACTAAAATAAAGTCTATCAGCTAGAGTTTTCTTTTTATTCATACATACTGCAGTGTAATTCCTCATTTGTTTATTGCTAAGCCTGCATATGAGAAATTAAAATAATCACCTTTTAAATCCAGAATAACAAGAAAATACTCTCTCTTATTTTTCCGATTTCAGAACACTTCTGTATTATGACTGGCCAGTCATTTTGAAGCTGGCAGAAAGAAAAAATTAATCCAATTAGATCCACAGGATTTAATCTAGGATTACAAAATTAAGCGTGGTTATCTTGGTCTGCTGCATGCACATACATGCAAGTCACAGATCAAAATCCTTTAATTTTTCAGTACAGCAGTTTCACCACTCACTGAAGAGCAGGTTATCTGTGGTTTTAATGAGGACTGGCAGGAGGCTGTACCCTTTCCTACCATGCATGGAGCCCACAGGAGGAAGGGGACTGAGACCTGAGGCTTTATGGCTGGCAGAGACCGTGCACTGGGGACATGGTATCACCGCTGTTCCCTGCCTTCCTCAGAGTCCAGTCCTCCCTCACACAAGCCATGACTTCCACCTTCAACCAGAGGATTCAGAGCACTTTGACCAAATAAAAGTGAGAAGTGTGAAGGACTGACCCACACTTCCTCCTGGGCTGTTCACTAAGCACTTGGCTGGAATTGTGTCCCCCAATGCCATCAAGCCAGCAGCCACACAACAGAGCAGGACAAGCATCCAAAGCAAGTCCCCAAAGCAGTCACTGTCCCTCTCCCTGCAACATGGTCCAGCACACCAAACATGCTCCACAGCAGCAGCTCCGTTCAGACCTGCAGCAGGGACTCCCAGGAGAGCAGACCTGCCTGGAGCAAGCACATGCTGCCACATTCATCAAGCCCTTCTAGCACATTATAGCAAGGCACACAGCAGCCAGGGCTGAGCACCATCCCTCAAAGGGGTTGTGCTTGTGTGTCAGCCTTGCAGAAGCTTGGGCTGCAGCATCCTGACCAACAGCACCCTGGTTAATGCAGAAAGGACACATCACATGTTACAGGGATGCCTTCACCTTGCTCAGCTGGGCTGCTTTCCACTGCCAAACCCTTCTTTGTATGGCAGGCAGGCATACACACCCCCAGGGCAATGCCAGATAAACTCACAGGGTAAAACAGCCACACAAGGGACAGTTTCTAAACCTCCCCACTCCCTAAAGCAGACTAACAAGTTCTGACAGTCTACAGATCAAAGCAGTCCCAAGCAGGAGATTCAACCCTCCTGTAAAAGGAAGCATTGCTGTCCTCCACATCCAGAGGTCCTGGCTGGAAACAAGCCATGTCTCTCCTACAGACACTGCAGTGACTCTTCTGGTGCCAACAGTGACTGGGACCAAACCCAGCTCCCACACAAAGACAGCCACTACTTGTCACCAAGACAACTGAAAGGTTGTGTGGGAAAAACCAAGGAAAGGGCTGATAAAACCCACCATTCAGTGACAGCATGAACCCCCAGGCTCCGTGGCTGGGATTCCTGACACCTTGCACAGCAGCCACCAATGCTCCCAAAAGCAACCACTGCTGAGACCTTAACAGTCTCTAAGAGCCTGTTGAGGTAACAGCAGCTTCTCAGTTCAGTGCCCAGCTTGAACAGCTGAGGAAATGCAATGGAAGGCACCAAATGCCCTTTTCTTTTGCCCCAGGCTGGGGAACAACAAGCTGCTGCCACTGCAGCCCCAGAGCAATCAAAAACTTGTGACTTCCCTGCTCTCTACTCTCAGGACAGGCACAAGTGTGGAATAAGGCAGTTTTGGTGCCCAAAACTGATAGCTTAGTTCTCCCTTAAATGTGCCATGTGGCAACCACCAAGGGCAGCCTTGGCACCCAGGCTGGCATGCAAAAGCTCGTGGGGCACAGAAAGCACTGAGCTGTGGATGCTAGCTTTAGAGCAGGCTGTAGGCCCATGGCCTGACAGGCCTGCCTGAGAAGCTAGCCTGGGAAATTCATGGGAGGATTCAAAACAATCCTCAAAGACACAAAACAGCCTGCAGGTGCTGTTTTTCTGATTCCTGTGTTTTCCTTACAGGAGAAGGTCAGGGGGTGGTAAACCCCACTGACCAATGATGGTAATGTAGTATTTTACTAACCAATAAGAGTTTCCTTTCTGTACTCTTGACGAACTAGTCTATATAACATAACTGTAACAATAAACTAGAGATTCTCTCCTGTTCTGACTCCCTTGAGAGTCCGTGTCGTTCTTCCCGCCGTTCCCAATTAGAACGACACTGAGCAGCTCCCACGGACTCTCCTGGCTAATTGACATCCCCTCTTGTCTCATTCCACATCAAAGTTTGTTCCCCTTCCTCTCCCGCTTTTGAAAATCAGTCATTATTGATGGATCCTGATAGAGTCAGCATAGCCTGACATACACAAATAAATCCGACTCTTAATATCAAACCCCTCAGGGTTTGAATCAAACTTTGCAATTTTTTTTTAAGTAGCTGTAGCGGGACAGTTGTGATTAAGGAACTGCATTGTGAGCATTGTCTGCTTGGCTAATCTTTTGTTTAAAGGAAGAGGAAAGACAATCCCAAGATGAATGGGCTGTCTGTCTGGGAGACACCAGGAAGGAAGTCAGCAGAACTGAGCACTAACTGGGGGGAAGGTAATTCTGGCAGTGGGAGATTGCAATCACTGACTCGCTGACCACCTACTCAAAACAGACCCCAGACTCAAATGGAGGGGAAAGCTGCACACGCCAGCTAATTTGCATGAGAAACATGAGATTCAACTAGCAAATAGGGATTTGAGTACTAATTTCAAAAAAATTTAAATAATCTCTAACCAGTGGATGCTGATGCTTTTGTTATTAAAATGTAAGAGTGTAAAGTTTTGATGCCCAGTGAGCCAGCCTTTTGTGGGTCACCACCTAACTCCCTACTTTGCACAAACTAGAATGAAAAATGGAAATACCTCACCTTGGTGTGTGAATTGGTGCTGTAATGAGCCAGGTAATGAGCCTACATTTGGGACAACAGTCTGACACTGACACCCCAAGTCTATGGTAATGACTAACAGCACACAAAGTGTGGAGGTCCTCTGGGCCAGCTGCATTCCCTTTGGAGATTACAGCTATTTCCATACTAAAGAAACAGATTGTAAGGTATTCTCTAAAGGAGAATGCTTTTAAGAGGACAAAGCACTGAAAAGTTCTGGAGTGTGTTGATCTGTTCTTCATGTTTATGTTTTATGTATTGTACACCCATAAAATTTTGGAAACTGGATACAAAGTCAAAAAAGTCAATGTTAGATATAGTACTGTGCTCAACTACCTTTGAATGAATCTCTTGGGAGAAAAATTTGGAGCTATTTATGAAGGCTGTTTGAAAACTTGCCTTATAATCTGTATTTTGGAGTTACAATAACCAGAAATGTCTGGCTGCTGATTACCTTAGATGAGTGGCTTTGTCTTGGTCCTCGCTATTTTCTCACTCTTCCATGCGTTCCCCCATTATACTGTTGGATTAATATCTTACTGTGAACTATTATCTTCAATCCAGTGGGTCAGAGTTGACTCTGGCAGCAGCATAGAGAATAGAATGTGCACTCCTCAAACTTTAACCAAAAGCCACAACAAATATGAGAAGTAGGCTGTTAAATGGCAGCAGAGGTAGAGCATACCTTGGATGAGGGCTGACGTGCCCTCTAATATGCTCCTTACATGTCCGCACTGTATTTCTCAACAATTTTGTATCTCTGCAAGGCACTCTGCACTTGGTGGCACTCTGAGATCAACCCTTCTGTCATCATAATCACAGGGGAAACCACCAAGCAAACTGATGAAGTGACAAGTGAAATGTATTATGCTTTCACATACATATGTGCACCGTGAGGGACAGCACTGCCATCACCAGCATGAAACCCACAGGCTGCTATCATCTGAGCTAAAAAGAGTGCTTTCCTAATAAAAATCTTACCTCCTTGGCAGGCCAGGAGCTGGAGGCAGAGGGGATGTCACACCCCCACGCAGACCCTTAGTGCAGGAGGCAGGGAGGGCTGCCCAGCCCTGGTCCCAGCCCTGGCATTAGGCTGTCAGGGAGCAGACTTGCACAGCACTGCCACCCCCACAGCACTCACAAGGAATGCTCTGACTGAACAATGACACAGCTCAAGTCTGGATTTAATTCGCAGTTGCTGAGTTTTGTCTTCCTTTGCACAGGAACGTGATTGCAGGGTGGGGATAACGCCTTGCAGGGAAAAAAAAGTCCTGCCAAAGACTGTTCCATATTCACCCAGCTGCAATGGACTTTCCTGTGGGGCTGTGGATCCCAAGGAAGTTAGATGAAGTCTGTGCATCCTGGTGTCTCATGTGCTATAAGCTAGGAAAAAAGTACTTTTACCTGTTCTGACTTTGACTTTGTTTTCCCCATTGCAACTGACATCACATATTTTTAACAACATCACAGAAGAGTTTGATTTGAGGAGGCAGCCAGTGACCAGCCCCACCAGGCACAAGCCCTGGGTTCAAAAGCAGAGCTGCCAGCCCCTGGTGCACATCGGTGCTATGGATGTCACCTCTCTGAGCTGGGGACAGGCAGTGGGAAGGCAGCAGCTTCATGCACTGCACTCACACCTGAAATTCCATTTCTCAGGATGGCCCTGGGCCAGTCATCTTCAGAAATACTCCTAAACACCCAGCTTGCTTTGTAGTGCAGACAAATGTCTGTGTCAGAGCTACAGTACCCTGAGGGGAATTTTATCTGAAAAAGGAAAGTTAATGTTTATTAAGTTAACTAGTAAGTTCTGTTTATTAGGAGGGTGTATTTCACAAACAGGCTTCAAAAATCATTTGTTAGATATGTAGCTTGCCAAAATGTTAGGAAAAATGAGCATGCACAAGCCTAATAATCAAACAGCTCCTGAAAATTTTAAAGGGAATTTTGACCTAAGTAGAAGTAAACAGCCAGGAGTGCTCTGGAGATGAATCTTTCCTACAGGCTTTCACTTAGGATGATGAACTGCCTCCATGCTCTATTGTTCTCTTACTTTACACTGAATACTTTCCAGTAGTAGTTTTCTGTCTTTTTACCAACTTAAAACACAAGTGGTTTCCACAGCTCATCAGGTCTGCTAGTCACAGAGTTCTTCACATAAGTCCTTCCATTTTTTCCTGACAGCCCACCATTTCATGATCTCTTGAACCTACCTATCATTATATCTAAGGTGATTGGCAAGTAAGCAGCTTGAGAAGCTCTGTTAATTAAAAGCAAAAATCAAATACTTCCATAGATGTAAGACCCCTCTTTGGCTCTAAAGTAGCTTTGCCACTTATCTTTCAAATTCCTGCCAATGTAATTGCTACATTTTGCCTTACAAGAACCTCATTTTCTTGATAGCACAGGAAATGTAGCACTTGGCTTTCTTGGGATTCAAAGCTTTTTGGTGTCCAGTTCATGAATGCTTTGTTTTTTAAAGGCAAAAAAGAAAGTTATGATCACTTCACTTACCCTTCTGCCTAAAAAGAAGAAAGATCAGTTGCTTTTTGCCAGTGATACAAAATGTATTGAAATACTAGATCATCAAGGCTGCATCGTATCCCCATCTTAATGAGGCTGAGACTGGGAGCACAAGAGGGATATCAGAGATTGTCTGGAATGGAGACAGATGGGACAGGATATGGCTGCTTATGAAAACACAAAATTCAGATGTATAGAAACACCTATATGTGTGTTGTATTTGTCTGCTCCCTTTACATCCAGGAAGGATTTGTCCAACACAGCCTCTGGAATCAGGGGCTGTGATTCACTTCATCCTGGAAGATACACCTGCACCCAGGCATGAGACAGGCTTCACAGACCTGCAAAGCAACATCAGGATACTTTAGGGTACTTCAGGTGTCAGGAGATGCCTACCTGGGGGCAGTGGAATTAAGCTCTGGGTTTCCAATGTCTCCAAAGGGAGCTTGGACTCCTGCAGGCAGCTGCACGTCAACTACACTTGAACACTGAAACACGGTCATGCAAGAATAAAAAGAATAAAAAACTTTGGCCTTTTAAAAGTATTTTAAAAATAGCCCACACTCTCTGTGAAAAGCCCATTTCCTAGGGAAAGATATTTCTCTTTCCAACTAAGCACTTGCTTTGGTCTGTCTTTGAATTGCATAAAGGAATTTTCTACTGCACATTTTCAAGTTTGTCATGTGTATATCAGCTGGGTGCTGGAAACAGCAAGGCTATCCAAGGAAATAAAGGTGAATAAATATGTTCAGGTGCGGGAAATAGTCACCTTTTTGTAATGAATATATGAACATGCTGGAGAAAAGGGATGCAAACAAGGCCAGTCTTTCAGGTCACTTAGTTCCAAAACCTGGAGATAAGTTCTTGCACACGCACAAAAAGAGAGGTTTAAAAATAATTGTTGAAATGTAAGACAGAAGTACAGCTTCTCTGTTCACAAGCTCACGTAGAGCTGTGTTAAGTCAGTTTTTATTGAGGGTATTTTTTTTATCTGTTAGTGTATCTGTGTTGTTGAAATATTTGTTAATGATCTTTAGGTCTATAGGCAGAGGCAGGAAATGCAAACATGGGGGAAGCTCCTTGTCTTGACAACAGCCATGAATCCATGTGTGAACTTCAGCCTGCTGCCCTCCAGGACAGCCCAGTTTCCTCAGCTGCACAAGAGAAGCACCAGTGCTTTGGGGAGCAACATGGTTTGGGGATTCATCTCCAGGTCCAGGGCTTCACCTGTTAGGTCTTCAGGACTGCATCAACACTGATGTGGTCATGAATGCATGATGTGGTAATGCACTACCTCAGACAGGGTATATCAGACACAGAAGCATCCCCACATATGTTTTTAACATCCAGTTAGTTCCCATCCTTATCTCCAGTCAGAGGCTTGTGCCTACCCACAGGCTCCTGATCTTGCTGTGTTGGCCTCCCCATCTGCTCAAAAGGAGAGAAAAGCAGCAGGTGATCCTTGCATACCCCAGGCACAGGGGTCATGCCATAATTCTCTGTCATCTGCACTGCAGATATCCCAGGGCTGTTTTAGGAGCTGGAGCCCCAGGACCAGCACCAGCCAGTCTTTCACACACCAGAAGCATGGCCCACTGATGAGAGCTGCTGCTGTCAATTGTAAATCTACTACATCTTGACCATTATGGACAAGCACCCTGTTGGGACTACCCTGTACTCCTGATTTAGAAGACTGCCAGGCCACTCACCTGAGGATGTGGATCTTCGCGGTCCTGGGCTCAGAGCAGAGTAGCCAGCAGGTTTGTAGTGGCAGTTCAGCAATGCCCAGCCTCAATCCCATACAGGTACAGGTAACTGCCTTCTTCTGAAAGCTCACATCAATAACCTATCCCCACTGCCCTGGGTAGCTGCTGACCATCAGCATCCTTACCACAGAAGCCTACAAGTCATGCTGTCATCTGCTGCCTCTGCAGCTTGCTCCCCCTGTCCCAGCCCAGGCCTCACCTCCCCCTCCCAGGTAAGCAGTATGTGTGACTGGTTTGGAGCTGCTGGGACTGGACATCCCTCCAAGTGAAGCAGTGGGTATTGCAATCACATTTTCTTCTTATGCTGAGGCCTCACCGGTCACTCCAAATTCACTCACAAAATCTTTCACGGATATGGTGCTGGCATACTCTGGAACCCCGTTCTTCCTCCAACACACATACCTATACTGACACCTAGGGTGTAGTGATGATGACACTTGCTGATCTTACCACCACTCCTGTCATCCCAGCAGTCATCACGTTCCCTGGGAGACCAGCCTTGTTGCTTTCCCAGCTAATGCTGCCAAGGACAGATTTTGGTGGCCAAAGGCCATCTGGCACTAACTACAAAACCACAGAGAACTGAGGAGGCTGCCTAGATCACCGTGACCAAACTGTGGTACACACACCATGGGAAACTGTGGGGAGCAGATGCTGAGTGGGTGGAAGCTCACTGGATACTGGGAATGGTACTTGCCCAGCCAGCTTACCACCCTGGACACAGCTTTGGTCCAGGTGGCTTCTGTAAAAGACATACATCATGTCACTTTTGGCTCTGTTCAAAAATCTAGTGAGATAAGGAGAGACAGCAAGGGAAGCACAGGGAGCATGCAGGGAAGAGGCATCATGCACCAGCAGTATCAGGAAGATGCTGTAACCCACACAGGTCTGTTGTACACCACTCAGGTCCTGAACAAGAGTAACTCATGCTTGAAAAACAACCAACCCTCCCCTCTCCTGCTCAGTTCCTTAAAACCTGTAGTGCTGTACGAGCCAGTCTGCAATATTAGAAGCAGCAAGTGTTACACTCAGAATTTTTAGAATAGGCTTCCTAAATAGATTTCTCCATTCCTTGTTTCATTTTAGGAAATAAACTTCAATTAAATGTGAAGCACTAAACTCACGTCCATTAGGCTGACTGTTTGTACTTGCAGTGGTCCAACAGTCTGACAAACACACTGTTGTGGTGTTCATTCCAACAGCCTTGTCTGAATTAGATAATCCATCTCAGAAGGAGCAGATCATAAGGCTGGAAGGGCCTCATCCATTCCCTAGCCTCAAGGCAGGGTCACCTACAGCTATGTCACTTCTGACAAATATTTGTTCAATCTGTTCTCAGAGTTCTCCAGTGATGGAGATACCTCATCTTCCTCAGACAGACAATTTCCCTGCTTCATTTCCTTCACCAACAGAAAGCTTTATTCGCTATCTAACCTGAATCTCCTCGTTTGCTACAATTGGCTCTTGTTGATTTTCATCCCAGCTACTACCAACAAAGAGAAAAAAAAAAATGCTCTATTCTTTGTAACAGCCTCTGAACCCTTATCCCTTATCATCTGACATATCTTCCTTTGTATTCTGGTTATGTCTGCCCATAAGCAGATTGCAGCTATTTGGACATTACAATCTGAAAAATTTCCCTCAAAATGTCATGCATTTTAAAAGCTTCCACTGTGCAAACTGCTGGTGTGCTGCATTTGCTTCACAGACCTCCTGAGACCCCTTCTTCTCAGCTTGGAAGGAGGCACTAATACTCCAGCCTCTGCTGAGAATGTTTGCTGACAGTAAACTTCAAATTTGCTTAATATTAATAATTGCTGAGTAAACTTTGGCTGCACAAAAATATGTGGAGAGTGAGCCAGAAAATTTGGCTGTAGACAGACACTTGTTCACTGAAGGAAACCAAGGACTGCAAAAGAAGGTATTTAACAGCAGTCTTCACTGCCACTTCCTACCTGCACCCTCATCCAGGGTCTGCCTCCTGAGATTCTCAGCTTCATATCCTGACCCATCAGCCTTCTCCTTGAGGCACATCAACAACCTCATCTTCTTCAGAGTCCTTCTGTCTGCCTCAGGCCCCAGGCAGTGCCACTGCACAGGCCCAACTAGCAAGTTTGGCACTGCTCAGCAAGGCAGATGCTGCTCTACCATCGTGATATGTAACAGTGGCAGCACCTCCAGGCCCATCTCACCAGTTAGCCAACACTCGGGTGGAATTTATTTCACCTAGTTTTGGCCACCCAGAAAAGAGGCACCTGAGCTAGTTGTGTAGTCCTGTTCACAACACAACGGCACAAATGACCCACTGTACAGGGACATGTCTCTCTGTACTGGTTACAGAGGCGATTAAAAAAAATTCCACTCCCAGTGAAGAGAAATAGTTTCCTTCATCGGTGCCAAAGTCATTGGACTTCACACAGTTTCTAGTAAAATTCAAACAAGGAGCAGTGTTTGAAGAAAATATTACTATCTCACACCTAACAATGGAAAGGTCAAGGTCAGCATCAAAGCCTCACTGCATAGACAATTATTTTTTCTTCAGATGCCTGTTCTTCTGTGGATCTCAGTGCACAGGGAGCCTGAGGCCCATGAATTGCAAGTGAAAAAGATCATCAACTTCACCTCAGGTCAGTGGGAATAGAAGACAAGAAACCAGCCTATGTTCAGTAAACCGTTCGGAATGACATACTTTCTTATTATTCCTCTGCAGCTGGGTGCCTATTACAAGAAGTACTTACAAGTTTGAAATGCCCCACACAGCCTACTCAACTATCAGAACACTCTTCAACAACTCTTACTCCTGGAGATAAGTATTATGAGAAGCACACAACTTAAGAAAGGATGTGTTTACCAGGAAAAAAAAAAAAAAAAAAACCTTTAGCAGCAAGAGAAGTCTCTGATGCATATATCTGAGCTCCAGGCTTTACAGCAAATTGTTTTTCATATGCTTCACATATATGCATGAAAAAGTTCCTTTTTGGTAAAGTACATAAGCCCTGCACATTAAATAACCACTTATCCTCAGGTGGCATTCTCAAATATCCCTGGCAGGCAGTGACTAGGAAAAGAGAGCACAAGTGTCTCCCTGCTCAGCCATCATCACTCAGATGGGTGGCAATCCAGGCATCCAGCAGGTCTAGGACTAACCGGTACAATAGTGATAGCCCTTCTCATTTGAGATAATTGTTAATTACACAGAGGCACCTTTGACTAGTTCTTTCCATGCTTGTTCAATCAGATGTTTTCAGCTTGACATCAAACTTACATGTTCTTTACCCATTCTTTCAATTATTTTTAGTCCATCCCTGATCACTTCTTCCCGTTTCTGACCTTGATGTGGAGAAAAGCAGAGAAAGTGCAAAAGAATCAGGACCCCACAATGAACTTCCTCGTGAGGGGAAGAGGAGGGGCAGGCACTGATCTCCTCTCTCCAGTGAGCTCCAGTGATCTCCTTGTCCAGTGACAAGGACATGAGGGAATGGCCTGAAGCTGTGTTAGGTGAGGTTTACGCTGGGTATTAGGAAAAGGTTCATCTCTCAGAGGGTGATTGGGTACTAGAAAAAGCTCCTCAGGGAAGTGGTCACAGTGCCAAGCCTGACAGAGTTCAAGAAACATTTGGAGAATGCTCTCAGGTACGGTACGTGGTGTGACTCTTTCAGGATGGTCCTGTGCTGGAACAGGAGTCAGCCTTTGGTGATACTTGTGGGTCCCTTCCAAATCAGGATATTCAAGGATTCTATGATTCTGTGTAGCTTCTGATGTTTGATTAGTTTTGATGGCACCTGCTGGCAGACACAGGATATGCCGCTGCAAAGCAGAAAGGAGCCGGCAGACAGACACAGACTGTCAACAGGAATATTCTCACCCCATGTTAGAAACCAAAGTAAAACAGAACTGAAAGGATAGGTCCTGGTGAAAATTGTGATGTCTTGTGAGGAAATTATCTGCACCCAGCACCCAAACTTGTTTCTGTGCTGCTGGAAACAAAACTTTAACTGTACTACATACAAATAGAGAGGAACACTTCAAGCAGCACAGAGTGAGAAATTTGAGGAGGGCTCCAGGCTGAAGCCCAGCTGAAAACTCACCTGTGTGGCAGAAGAACAGCATGGGTCTTGATACAGTTGCACAATGTATCTGTCAGTTTCTTCAGACATGAGATCCACAGCCTCTGATTGTGCAGGACTGACCGAAAAGCCCGTGTTTGGCACCAGCTGCTAGGAGTGAAGATTCATGCTGCCTGCTGGCATTGGCACCATCCTGAGCAACAGCAGGACGTGTGGTAATGGCTGCAGGGCCCTGCCCTGGCAGGCACAAACACCACACACATGGTACCTGTGTCAGAATTAACTCAGTGTAGCAGTCACATTCTCTCCCTGCTTCCTGAACCTTTACCCTTCTGCTTGGAATCAGTGCCTAATCCCAAAACTGGAGTGAGATATTGAACCCCCTGGACAGCCTGAAGTGAGGAGCTGAGGGAAATGGTAGAAGGACCACAGGCAGCCCTGCCAGTCTGCTTATCTCTCTCCACCTGGGTGCAAGGGTCCAAGGAAGCCAGTGAAGCTTAGAAGTATGGTACCACTAAGGGCTGTAAAACTAGCAAGCAAATAAACTTATAAACTATTGCTGTGAATAATTTAATTACTTTTACACTATGTTCTTAAATTTTGAGGCTTGATCTGTGCTTATTTTTTAGCACTTGGAGAACTGCTATGAGTCCTGGTTTCTTGAGAGATGTTCCTTGAGAGATGTGGCAGATAAAAGAGATGAGATTTGCTTCATCAAGAGAAGTGTATGCCAGATCCTAATGGAAAAGGCATTGGGAATATGTCTGTCAGAGCAAAGAGTAATGAAAAGTAACACCAACAGAGCTGAGTGATACCTCTTTCCTGGGATAATTGTTCAGTGACAGGCATACTTGGAGTGTGAATCCCAAAATGTATGTTCACTGTTGCTGAAATTTCAGTTTTCCTGAAATTTTTACCTAGGGAATTCAGTGGCATTTCTGATCCCATACTCCCCAACCCATAGCAATCCTCACAGACATGCAAATTGTTTTAAACACTCTGGATGAAATGAAAATTTATTTTGTGCCTCACTACAACAGCTAAGGACTGAGTAGCCATTAAGGCAAATGCCAAACATAACTATTAACAGTGGTTGGAATTCAGGAGATATTTGAGTACTATATTTTAGAAGCTTAGGACCTGTACACAAAAAGTACAGACACTCAGCCAATTAATACCACTAGTCCTTGCTTCCAGCTCCTAAGGTGAGCTCAGGAGTTCTCTGTTCTGCTCCAAGCTTTCCCTCCAAAACAGGAACCATACTGGAACAGTCCCAAGTGTTCTCTGTTGAACCAGATCTGGGATTTGTGTTGTATGGCACAAACTGACACAGTGTCCTGGGTGTGCCAACTAGCCACCAGTATGAATGTCCAAGTAGCTGGAATCTGCTCTGGAACTGTCTGATAGTAGCCAAGGAAAAGGGAATTTTTAGGTGGAAGACCATGAGTATCCACTCATCTCTGCACCTCAAATCCATGCAAGGCAATCTGTGAGGAAGCCTGAGGCTTCAGGAGAAGGGCTGACCTTCAGTGGTTTAGCACCAGGCACCATAACTGGTCACACCTCAGGGTGCAAGTGGGGAATCCCACTGGAGGGATAGAAATCTGGGCAATAATCTCACTGAAAATCAGAAATGACTGGGCAGAGTGTTTTTAATTAAAAAAAGAAATCCCCAAATGTAATAAATTTTAAAGGAATAAAAATTCAGTTTTGCAGAGATAGAAAAAAGAAGATGCTCTTCCATGTTAGAAAAAATAAGAAAATGATGATTGGGTGGGGTTTTCTTGCTGTGTTAGACTGACTTTTTTAAACTTTTTTCTTCTGTTTTTCCAGCCATTTCATCTTTGTTCATTCTATGTTGCCATCACTAAATGGCAGTGGTGGGACAAAGCAGAAACTGCGAGGAGAAAAAACAGTGAAAATGTGACTTTAAATTATGTTTTAAGAACTGGGCCATAATAACGAGCTGAAGGACTGCACTTATTCTATGTTTGTTGTTTCGGGATTTTTAATAAAAAAAACCTTCAAAATACATTTCTGAGCTCCAAACAAACACGGTGTTTATCTGACAGGCTGAACTGTCTTTGTTGTTATCTGTTGTTAGTCTGTGTTTTTGAATTGCATAGAATCAAATACTTGCTGAATCCACACCATAGGAAAGGCAAAAGGTGTTATCACTTAAGTAACAATGTACTCTTAACAAGGTATATCTTGCAATCTCTGCATGTTAAGTTTCCAAAACACCCAGCTGTTCCAAAGCCCTGCATGTAAATAGTTAACAAAGCTGCCTCCCTCCATGTCAGTTCACACTTTAGTTCTCTTGAGCAAGCAAATCCCAAGAGAAAATTCTGCCTTAAAAAATCATGATGAAGATGAAAAAGTCAGCCCTTGCAGTTGTTTGAAGCTTGAGCTTTAAAGCCAATTATAATTCAAATTATAAATACGGTCTATTTCTGTCTCACATTTTAAAGAACTGTGAAACGCCAGATGGCTTTTCTGTCGCTGTACCCTGCCATGTAAAATATATTTTTATGGTTTCTGATCTCACTACAAATAGGGCATGAGAATGATAAGCTGTTAATGTAAAAATAATTTTCCGTGTGAACTTGCCGAGTCTGGAGGCAGTTTCTCAGCAGGCTGGGAGATGCCCTGCTTTTCCACCACTGGATGGCATTCAAGGGCCATAAATACTCACACTGGGAGCTGCAGCAAAAGAAAATTAAAACACAAAGCCTCCAAACCCTTTGGATTCTTGGTAATGCTTCTGTAATATATTCATGCTTTCAAGGTTCCTAGGAAATAAATCTGGAAAGATAAAAAAACAGTTCCGGAGGAGAAAGGAGCTTTCCTCTGAGACGAAACTGAATATGCATGTAGGATGTGGGACAGGAGATCTGAAAGCAGCATTCCAATTAGGAGAATCCAACAGTCATATCTCGGCATCTCAGTCTACATCAACATCAATATAGGTTGGCAGGAAACAATGCGATGTCTCTTGTGGTTTTCCTACCCAATATGGTTCCAGCAGGGAGAGAAAAAGTGAAATGCATTAATTTGACCTTGGGTCTACACAGACACAACGCCCTGGTCGCGCAACACCTGCACACACAAAAAGCTCTTTAAAAGCATTTCTGCCTTTGTATTCCTTGTTTAAAGCTCAGCCCCGTCCTGCTGCCAGGCAGTATCGCTAAATGCACCCCATCTCACAGCTGAGAGGAGGCTGGGCTGGGCCGGGCTGGGCCGGGCTGGGCTGGGCTGGGCTGGGCTGGAGAGTCCCTGGGGCCCCTTCTCGCCTGAGCCGCCCCGCGCTCCCAGCCCCTCATTAAGAATAAAGACAGACTGAGGTTTCTCATAGGCAAGAAGAGCCCCCTGGAGCTGTAGCAGTATTTGTGGGGGTGTAGCTGTGAGGGTCTGGGGGTGCAAGTAAGGTCGGGTTTGCAGAGAGACAGCTGCTTTTGCGCATCAGCTGCTGTGCCCAGTGGAGAGCGGCGAGCGCCGGAGCAGATGAGAATCTCCGCAGGTCGGGAAGAGCGCAGCACGCTTCGGGCAGGCAGTGTTTGCTGAGATTCACTGCTTAACACCTTTAAAGGAATAGACAGCTTGCACCTCTATGGTACAAAGGAAAGTTTGGAAGAGGAGAGATGATGGAGCCATGGCCTCTGCTGCGTAAAGACGGAGTACAAGCAACAAAACACTCATCAGGAAAAGCTGTGATATTCTGGGCAGCCAGTGCTGCTGCCAAGTCTGTAGGTTTTTGCTGTGAAGTCTGGCTATGAATTTTAGTTCCCTCTTTAATTTTTTAAGTCTGCCTTGGGAAACCAGCCTTGCTGCTGCTTGCTGAGAGTGTGGCTGCTGCTGGTGGTGGTCTGGCCCTGCTTGCCCCAAGGTGTTTGTGTTTCTCAAGCTGTGCTTTTGCCCTGAGTGCAGGTCACGGTGTTTGTGGTGATGTGCTCAGGACTCCTTGCTGCAGTTCTGTTCCATCTGGGGTACGGTGGCAATGGGACATGTTTCCTGCTGGTGAGGATTTAACTCAGGTGACAGGTGCTGCAGATAAAAAGGGGGGAGGTCTGAGAATACCTAAGTTAAAATGTGAATCTTCTCCAGCTAGTATATAGGGCACTTCAAAGCAAAAAAGTTGATATGGTTTAATCTTCCTATGGCAATGAATGTGTCTGTAGTATTCAAGTATCTCATAAAAATATATACACTATATAAAAAATATACAATATTTAATTCTATATGTTTATAATATTAATAAACTTATAAATATATATGATGTTACATATTTGTATAAGTTATATATATAAATATTCATATATATATATACACACACACATCTATCTATCTATCTATCTATCTATCTATCTATCTATCTATCTATCTATCTATCTATCTATCTATCTATCTATCCACCCACCCTAGAGATGTGTCCATTGTTCAGAGAAGATCCCCAGCAGCATGCAGGGTACAGTCCTCACAACAGCCTGGTGGAATCTTAGCACCCAGCTACAGACAGCTTTAGGGGTGCTTGGTTGCAGGTTGTCTGGAGATGCTCATAAGGGTCCCTGGATCTGATATGATAACATGTAATTATATCTGTACTGTAGCTTATGAGGCTAAAAGAAAATAGAGGAGCCACAACAGTCCTGCCTGCACAGCCTTGCTCTTCCAGCCTGGACACTCTTGTTCAAACCAGGGCTAGAGGGCAGAGAGAGGCTCCCAGGGAGCAGTCTTCTGGTCTTCTTTCATACCAGTCTGCTCAGAAAACTCTTATCAGATACAGACCTTGTCCAAACCTTCTTCCTGTAAGGCCTATTTTATCTTACCTGAAGAGGTGGAAGCAGGTGAAGTGGTTATCATTCTTAAACTACTATCCACCACGCACAAGATTTTCTACCTAGCCCATTGAAAGGAGGTTTTAAAGTAACAAAAGCAGAACAACTTTTTTTTCTTCCTGTGGAAGAAAACAGTAACAGTGCTTTTGACACTTAGTAGTACAGTGTAATGTAAAACAGAAGAAATAGGAAACATCAAGGGCAGAGTTTTAACTCTAACTATCAAAACACTGACTGTGAACTGGGTTTTAGAAACTACAAAGCACAGTTCAAATACATAATAATTTCTCAGCAGAGATGATGTATACAACAAAGGCATTGTGTTCTATCTAACACATTCCACATGTAAGAATCCCAGCCTTATCTTTGCCCCATGGCCATTCTCTAATCAAGCAGCTAAAAAGGAGCAAATCTTCCTCGTTACCTACACTAGGATTCACAGCCATATGGACACTCAGAATCAGCCACTGAGATCTGTTGTTCTGTGGTCATCACTTCATGCCTGTAGAGCCCTTATATCCATCCCAACAGCCAGGAGCTCAAATCGTTCTTGAGGTAATCTGCAACATAACCACTGGACTCATTTGTATTGTCACCAGTTTTCTCTTCCCAAGCACTTCACAGAAATCTATTGCATCCATGGCACCAGCAAAAAGCCCCTGGGCTGATGCTGCCCAAGGATGGAGAAAATGAAGAGCACAGAAAGGCAAGTTGTTGTAGTAAAAAGCGTCGTGCTGTCTCCATGTTTATTATTCTGAGCACTCTGCTGGTTTTCAGTCTCCCCACTGCCAGACCACATGTCTGGGGCAAAATTGTGTTTTCTCTTCTGCTTGGGACAGAAAATATTCAGTAATGCTAAGAAAATAGAAGAGATCCTTATTAGGAATACTGTTGCACTAGGAAACCCTGTATCATTGCCCCAGCAAGAGTTAATGCCTCGTGCCCAAGGAAAGGGGAAAAAAAATAATAAAACCTATCACAAACAAGTATTTTCTCTGACCAAAAAGCAATTAAAAAAACATTCATTCTAATGCCTACAGGGCCAACATCTTGAGCAATGGATTTGTTTATGCTTCCTATTATCTTTGCATTTATGGCTGTAAATGTTACTAATGGCTATGCAATTACCCATCTCTTTTAAACATTAACTCAGAGCTCTTTCAGACTTCTACCTCCAGCTCTGTGCTTGGAGGACCCATCAGCTGGAGCTGTTTCCCCTGGGCTCTCAGGCAACTGTGTACCCTTATGTCTTCCAATAATACGTGGCTTGGTGTTTTGCCCTTTTATTTATTTTGTTACTTTTCAGAATTGCTTTGCTGTTGTATCCTCCTCTGGGAGTATATTTACATGAAAGGAACATTATGAACCACTTAGTATAAAGAAAAAGAAGTGAAATGACAAACACATGTAAAAACATAGTTATTCCAAATCAAGCTAACTCAAAAACCTGCAGGGGAGAGAAAAATCATTCTCCCTTTATGCTTTCATCTGGCCTTGTCTTACCTAAATTAATAAGTGTGCACTTGTGTTAAGGAGTGAGAACAAGGAATAACATCCTCTATCCCTGTCTGCTGAGGATGACACCTGATGGGCCTTTCTCTCACTAGACTATCACTATGAAGATAGGAAGAAGATAATGATGGGGAATTAAATGTAAATTAAAAACAAAAAACCTAAAAAAACAACAGAGAAATAGAGCATGTTGGCTTTTCCTCTTTGAACACTGATTCCCTTAGCTGTGACTGCGTGGTAGAAGTTACCACATTCATACAGGCTAGCAGTGATTTACTATAGTCATTTCTGGAAGTAGGAGAAACAGGAATAGGAGCTGCCATTGGAGTGGTGGTTTTGTTTCTGGACTGACTTTTCTCCAGACTGTCTCCATGTAGAAGTGTAGGAAGTTCAGTGCTGTCCCTGAGTTAAATTACAGCTAGGCTTTCTCCAAAAGAAAATACTCTAACAAAATTTTCAAGAAATGAAAACTGACCCTGCTGTAAGGAGGACTGACTCCAAGCCCTGCAGCAGGGTAAAGGCAGTCTTGGCAATCACCAGGGGATTTTTTAACCTCTAACAAGCAGCAGCTTGAGACAGCTTGAACTGGATACTAAGCCTTGGGGTGTTTTACTATTATAATACTACAGAAAATGGAGACATGCCAAAATAATGCCTAAAGAGCATTTTTAGAGAAGCCTAAGTTGCCACAAGGTTGGCGAAAATGTTTCTTTTACAAAGTAAAAGCTAGCCAAAGCATAGGAAACAAAGAGTAAGGCTAACTTGGACCTTCAACTTTCAATAATCAGTTTTGCTCAACATATTAATCAGAAAACTAGAGAAGGAAATCCTCTGTTGCATTTAAAAATTCATAGATTGTATTAAACCCTTGTTCAGGCAGCCAACACTTATGCTGATGGTGAAGAACCCCAGAAAGAGCAGATGAACCAAAATGGTCAAACATGTGTCAGATAAACTTTGGAGCATATAAATATAAGTTAATGCATTTAGGGAAAAATAAGCCAAACCACAGATGATGCTGAATGCAGAACTGGAAGTGGCATGTCAGAAAAAAAGATCTTAAGAGTCATTATGTACCAATCTGGTCTTACAAGTCTCTGGCAGCAAAACAAGCTAAAACAGTATCCTGAAAAAGGGTACCAGAACAAGACAGAGGGCATCATTTTGTGATAACATGTAACTTTTGTATTACCACATTGGAGTGCAGGTCAGGGTCCGCTCTCTGCATCTCAGGAAAGGTAGAGTTAAAGCAGGTATGGAGAAAACCAACCAAAATGATCAAGCAGCTGCCTTACAAGGGAAATCCTAAAAGTGCTGGGGTCTTTGTGGTACAGAGGACAATGCTAAGAACAGGAACAGTTGAGTATTACAAAATAATTAAGGGAGTATCTAGGAAATTAATTTAGAATAGAGTAAGAATTTTTTATACTTCTCTAATTTATTGTGGCAGGGAGTTAGGAAAGCACATAATCTCAGCAGGTTCAAACCAGAGTGGATAAATGAATACAAAAGAAATGCATGGGTAGATACAAAAAGAACAAGGCAGAGATAATCTCTAGCAGCCCCCAGTAAACCAGTGTGGATACTGGCACATGTGGGAGTGATTCTGTGATGTTGTGAGAGTGACACAAGGGAAACTAACTGCAAGAAATATCCAGTCTTGTGATCCCACAAACAGCATCTGATACTGCCAGAGTCAGAAACCGAGTGCTTGGGCTAGAAGGATGATTGATTTGACCTGAAAGATGTTTCTTGTGCTTCTAGACCATCAAAATTATGGAGAAAGATTATTTTAAAAACAAATTATAATATCAATAAACCCCAAATTCTCAAGAAATTAACACTGAGCTGAAGTCCTCTCCCAAAGCTAATTTCCTGGCCTTTTGTTTCCCTCAACTGAAATATTAGTGGTTTCTCTCATACCCCCAGATCCAGAATGGTTTGGCAGAACAGTAGTTGTTAGAATGAGATGGCACCTTACTCCAACCTAACAGCAGGCCAGCTGCTGGGTTAACATATGTCAGAGACATGGGAAACTGCAGAGCAACAGGGAAACCCCTTAAATGGTGAAATCCCCCAGACACCTATTATCACAGACACCTGATTAACTGTTAGTTTTATTTCATCAGCAAGTGAGTTGACAAGTTTCCTGGCATCATCTTCAAATCAATCTTTTTTCATGGCAATCTTCATTGATGCCCTTCCCTCCACTGCAAGAGACTCCTGCTATATATGCATATATTTAAGCGAATTCCAGTTTAGTAAGGAGCTTTTACCCAGCTGTAAAAGGGAGACACATAGCCTGGGCTTTTCCAGAACAAGCCCTGGAATAACCCCTTTCCCCTCACCACTTTTAAAAAAACATTGTTTAGGCAGGGTGAAAGGGAGAGAAAAGGACTGCTCACTTGGAGCTTCTCAGTCTTTCTGGGAGTAAAAGGTCTGGTGTGAAATGTCAATTCACTAAAATCCCTGCAGCCCAAGAGCTTTTTCTGTCTGCCAAGAAGATGCTCTTCCTGCTCTCACTAGAAATCACAGTACCTAACAATCATTTAAAGGTTTTTTAAAGGTTTTTCAGGAAGCAGTGAGGCACTCACACTGTCTGTCTGTCTGTCCACACAGGTTTCTGACAGCTACTGTTGAGCAACTGTTATAGCCTCTGGTCAGGTTTGAGCATTTTTGGATGATGGATAATGACCTCAATCCTTGGAAGATCTTAGCAGTTCTGTGAAAATCAACACCTACTAATGCCAAAATATAAAAACTGGGATCTGACTGGAAAGAAGTTAGTAGCATCCCTAAGGAAACATGTTGGATGGACAAACAGCAGCCCTGGCTCTGGCTAATGGCTCTGCAGCAGCTTGGGAGAGCACCTGGTGGGACCACCAGGCAGGAGGTAGAGGGGTTGCTGAGGACATGGCAAAATGGATTTACAATGAAATCTGGCACAGATAGTCAGGAAATCAAGCTTCACTAGTCCCACTGCTCACAGAATAAATTTGTTATTAGGAGTGTGGTGATGTAAGTTTATATAGGTCACTGTGACAGCAAAAATATATCATTTTTACCTTCTGTCTGCTTGATCTTCAGCATTTTTAATCCACAGTATCAGTCTGACTGATTCATTGTTACTTATAAACCACATTGACAAAGACTTCATTTTATCTCCATGCACAAATACCCAGTTCCTGAAATACAGAAGATGTACATTGGCTATCTGTGTAAACAGGGGATTAGTTTTTTTCTGATTTTATGACACTGTCTGTGCCCTCTTGAATATATATGACCAACTGAGTCTCTATTTCAGCCATTTCATAATGCAAGGAAACTGTATAGTGCTTTTTTTCTGGTTTTCTTTTTTACTGGAAATATGATGTTTAATCCCCACAAATATGAATCTACCTCGTCTTCCAGTATCCCTATTCATTTAGTATCTATTATGGTCCACTGTATTAGCCTCCTAATAACATGTGGCATTGTTTCTCCTAGTCCTGACTGTAAGTGGGCCCACTGATCTACCATTACTACCCTTCCAAAAATGGCCTGGATTTTTGCTCTTACTTTCAAACATAAAGAAACACATTCTGACCTCATTCTGACAGCTACAATGACTAAAAAATGTATTTGGATAATATATGTTAAAGATGAAAAGGCTGGCTGCTGAATCCTGCAGACTCCAGGACGCAGGGATCTTTCCTTGCTGACTGCTGCAGGCCAGCTGTGGGCACACAGGGACTCTCCATCCCAGTCTGTTGGACAGAGCTCCTGTCTTCGTGCAGGTTTGTCCAGCAGCAAAGATGAGCATCTGTCCCAGAGAGACACACAGAGGGCACCAAGGAAACTGCACAGAGATTACCCAACAGACCACTACCTTCAGCCACACTCACATAAACACAAACAGCCCTCACCCTCCTCCTCTCCAGCTCACAAGGATTGAAATACTCTGTGAAAACATATGTGTCCTCCCTTGAGAGATTCACAAGTGCAGTTACATTCACAGATCCTTGAATATCAGCCCAGCTTGTAAAGCCCTCTAAAACCCATGCCTGGGCTCCCTTATCCAGTAAGTGGGTCTCCTCCTACTCCCCAGACAGCAGAGTTCGAAATTTGCTAGCAATAATATGTGTGGACCACACATTTGTCTCACAAGCCTCTCCACAGTCATGGATTTCTTGAATTTAGCACAATATCTCTGTCCATCCATGCCCAGACCCCGTGTCCCCTTATTCAGCTTGACCTCAGACCTTGAGTCCTTCCAGGTTCAGACTTTCTCCTGCTCATCAATTAGTCCAGCTTAAAATTTGTCATACAATTAGTCATACACGGGCATACAGGATTAAATTAACCAAGGGAAAAAGAGGCACATTTTGTTATTTACACGTGCTAATATTTAAACCTCTCCCACACAAATATACACCGTGGTCCCTCCAGTTGCTGACAACTTGACCTATCCACTGTCCCTCCCACTGGGACAACCCTGGTGTCTAGAAGAAAATAAGTTCATCACAGATGATGAGCCACTTTTAGAATGATGGAATCATTTCAGATAGAATAGACCTTTAAGATCATCTAGTCTAACCATTAACCCAGCCCTGCCAAATCCTCTACTTAATCATCTCCCTAAGTGCCACATTTACACTCCTTTTAAATACCACCAAGGTTGGTGACTCCACCACTCCCCGGGCAGCCTGTTCCAGCACTTAACCCTCTCTGTGAAGAAATGTTTCCTAGTATTCAATCTAAACCTCCCCTGCTGCAACTTGAGGCCACTACCTCATGTCCTAACACTTGTTAGTGATAGGGAAAAGAGACGGACTCTCACCTGGCTACGGCCCTTTAGGCAGTTGTAGAGGTTGTTAAGCTCTGTCCTGACCTTATCATGCTGGTCTCTGGCATATTAGTCTTCTAGTTGCTGTCACCGAGATCTATGGGTTCTTTCTTCAGTTGCTAGCACTTAGACCTTGCAGCAGCCACCCATGGGATCCAAAGTTTTGCCCAGTCCCCAAGCACCCACAGCACCGACAGCAGGCTCAGTCCCCCTTCTCACTGCTTAGGGAGCCCAGGATGCCCCTTCCCTCCCCTTAAGAAGCCCATGATGCCCCCACCAGTGCCGTGCCCGAGGGCCACCCTTAATAGCCCATCCACCAGTGACTGAAAGGGTCTGGTCTGCCTTCTTGTTTCCTTTACCACCTGCTGATAAATTTGTGTATCTGAGTGCTTATTCCGTCCCTTTCCTTGTTATGTATTGCTACTTCTAAACTAAAAGTTAGAGCCAGATAACTTAAAGAGGCCGATGCTCCCCCATTCCACACAGCCTCACAATACACACTTTGCAAGCTCTTGGAGCCTGAGGTCGCCTGAGGGGTGAGAGGGATCCATGAGTTGAAGAGTTCATGACTAAAAGGCTTGGTACAAGCAAGAGGGGAAAAGCCGCTGAAAAAACAACAGGCATCCTAGTAGGACACATGGCTAGAGCATCTCTTTTTTTTTTTTTTTTCTTCTCTTTTTTTAAAAGCATGGGTTTCATTCTGATTGGTATTTCTATGGTTTTACAAAGTGAAATACAAAAGTTGATCCAGAAATTCCAATCAAAAGTTTATTGTGCTGCTATTGTGGGCAGCACAAGCATAAGAAGCAAGTGCTCGGTACTGCTGGAGGAGATAATTTGAGTAAGATGTCATCCAAGAAGGTTGGCAACACTAAAAGGCACATCACTCCTGCAAGCAAACTTCAGGGAACGAGCTTCCCTGCTCTCCTTTTCAGTCCTGTCAAAGTTATGAGAAAATGCGATACCATTCCCAAAGGTAATCATTCTGCAGCTTCAAATCACTCCTCTCTCATTGCCCAGGAATCCCAGGTAGGACCTGGCTTTCCTGCAAACGTAGCTACATCAATCACGTTTAATAAAATTGTACAGCAGCTTGGAATTGTGAGTCAGCTACGGCAGCTGCTTGATATATATTCCCATAATGTTTGAGTGACGATCCAGAATGAGAAATTAGAGTTCTCGTCCTGAAAACCTGTGCTGCTGGTGTTATTAAATTAATCCTAAAGACCATCCTACTGAACTTTCTCTCCTCTAACCAAAAGCAACATGGAAGCAAATGAGATAAAACACTAAGGGAAAAGCTTTTCAGAATATTGAAATTTTCCAGAATAATAGGAATAGTGAAGCAAGGAAATCAGTCTCCTTCACAAAATCGGTTTTTTTCAAGAGCAAGTTAGGCAAAACATCTCCCAGGAATGGTAGAAGAGGGGGTTAAGAGGTTAAGGTGTGGAGATCAGATTAGTAAGGTTTATCGAACATATACAGAAAAATGCTTCTCTAAGAACCTCATCTCCTCTACATAAGAAAAGTCCTTTCCTATGTAAAGCCCCATGACTGTATTCTTGGCAAATAGCGCTGAACTTGCATTCCAATAGACAGAAGGGTGGGTGATTGGTGGATTTAAACGATCATTAGAAGCCGACCTTCAGCTCCTCAAGTTCCCCATCACAGCTCAGCCCTGGGGGGTCCGTATAAACCACTTCAGTCATTTGGCATCGGCACAGGCATCAGCCACAGCCATGGCCCGGGACAGAGCAGCCATTCTCGAAGCCTCACTCCAGGAAATCTTCCCTATCCCCATTGGAATCTCTTACTGCTGTCCTCACAGCTTCAACTGCAGGGAAATCCCCCGCAATATATATCTGAGGCTTTTTGAGTCAGCACACTTAAACTCTTGCAGTCAGTGACTGAAGAAAGCAAGGATGATGTTCTCACCCCAGAAATTAGGATGAAGAGCAAGGAAATTCATTCACTTCCGTTCCCATGGGCAGGCTTCAGACCTGTGAGCAGTTCCTCCTGATGAAACCCACTACAACTAAATAAGTTTTTGATACTAATGTCAGGTGTTATGAGTACATATTCTGTGGTCCTCTTCTCACCTAGCACATTCCCTACCTTTTGCATTTGTATACCTGGGTCTAGTACATGGCATTTGGGAATTACTAGAGCCCTATGACTTGATGAAGACAAGCAAAAGTAAGCAGCTTAAATGGCTAATACTGCTGTATGACTACTCCATTCCACCATTGCTACATGAAAATGTACAAAAATTCTTTATAATGTTTGATCTTGCATCATTTGCTTTTCTACCTGGGAGGAGATCAAATTCAGATAAATATAAAAGATGCCACAGAAAGACAGAGAATTGTGCATAGATGATATACTGTTATACTTTCTTCCCACTAGGTAAAATAAAAATGGAAGAAAAGCAAAGGAGAAACAATACATTGCATCTTCAAAGAAATCTAATCACTAAGTGAATAAGCAGAAAATAATTCTTTTGTTCAGTTTCCCATCCCTCTCTTCCTTTTTCCCTCTCTGCCAAAAAGAAAAAAAAAAATACAGAAATTTTAATTGCATCAGAATCTATTTTTGCCTCTTAAGCTAATAAATCACCATTTTTCCTCAATAAACATAGATGATTTAACTGACAGTTTATTTTAAAAATAGATCAAGAATTTGGTCATGCAAGTGCTGTATTTTATCCCTAATGGAAATAATTACACTAACTTAAATGCATGAGGAAGCAAGGAGGAAATAAAATAGCCATCTATCTTATCCAGAGGTCTACCCAGAGTCTTTACCAGAAAACATAAGGTTTTACACTGTGGTGCTATAAAAGCTGAAAAACGAATGCTCCATTCACCGTTGTCCTTGACCATTAACAAAGGGACAGGCTTTAGGATTTATGATAGTAGCAGGTACTGCAGTGACAATCTGTATGGTTCTCTATCTTCACATTGTCCTTAAGGGTAATCTTAAAAAAAGAACACACATATAACAAATAATTAGGATTAGCTGCACAGTAAAAACAGCATTGTCAAGTAAAATATGTCTGAAAACTTTTTCTTAACTACAAAGTACACAGGCCCTTTGGGATGTATGTACTAGAATGACCTCAACACCAGCTTATGAAGCTGCATCATCACTGCTTTTGGAGCTGTACTGTGAAGGTTTTCAGTAGTGAGATGCATGGTGACATAATTTGCTGCTCTTTAACTTGGACACAACTTAAAGTGTTTGAGTTTCCAAAAGTGTCAAGTAACCAATCTATGGAAAATCAGAAAGTGTCCTTAAAATATATCACATGGGAATTACAAAAACAAAGGCAAGAAACAAACGAGTCACCTTTACATTTTCATGGGTTCCGGTCTGCCAGCCATGCCCATATGATTTTGGTACCCTAAGGTATTTCAAATGCTCCAAATCTGTGAGTGGGTAACTCAGCTGAACCTCTAGCTGACACATTTAATGAGCCTGACTCAGGTTGCCATACGACAGACACCTTAGCTTGTTTCAACTAGCTCACCACTTATTACATAAAATGTAAGGTTTCTTCACTTGGAGCAGAATCACTCCCAAAATAATCAATTTAGAAGAATCTTTAAAAGAACCTTCTAGATGAATGCTCACAGTACTTGCACACATTTACAGTTCCCTCTTGGTTATACTATAAGAAATTAAAACACCATCTCAATTAATCTAATGAGCACGGATGGTTTTGGTCCCTCATTCCCATATATGTAATTGATTGTATTGACCAGACACCTTCCCAGAGAACTCCTGTCTATGCAGTAAAGACACAAGGCAATCAACTTATTAAAATCAAGTACACACACACTGCATAGCCTTTAAGGGGAGGGTGCACATCCAGGAGAATTGAAAATACTGGGACAAGTCCATCACCAGAGCTGCAGGCGTCATGAGACAAAGCAGTTTCAAATAATTCAGTGGTGCTGCACCAATTTTCTCGTCCCAGCTGAATATCCAACTTGCTACTGGTTGATGCTTTAATTTCTTCTTTAGAAAAAACCAAGGCACAAAGGACATAAATGCCAAGGATTCTTCCCTCAAACTGTTATCCAGTGTCCTCTAGCAAAACCATATTCTTTACTAGTCACTGTTCAGCTTCATATAACATTCTAAAAGAAGCTTAAGCAGACCTCGTTCTCACCCTCACCTTGGTAAAAGCCTTTGCTACGCAGCATGTTGCTTCTGATGTAATGTTCTTTGGAACAAGCATGGTCTTCTTGGACCTCATCGGAGTGGGATAGGCACGGGAGAAACAGCACCCAGTGCACTGGTAAATGGGTGCTCCTGGCTTGGAAAAGAATCTGTTCTCCCCTAGCTTGCACTCTGGACAACCTGCCATAAAAATATAAGAAAGAGAATTTTACTTGGTTTCCAGCTGTATTTTCATTTTCAAAAACAAAGGGAAAATGCGGGCTGTAAGAGGAAGCACATGCCACATTA
This sequence comes from Poecile atricapillus, assembly GCF_030490865.1. Classification (NCBI taxonomy): domain Eukaryota; kingdom Metazoa; phylum Chordata; class Aves; order Passeriformes; family Paridae; genus Poecile; species Poecile atricapillus. The sequence continues at coordinate 35,959,214 of NC_081251.1, forward strand.
TGCTGCTTGATGTCTGCAGAACAGAAAAGCACAGACACCAAAGCTCTCCTCTTTAGGTTTTTTTAACTCTGTGACATGCACCAGCTGTAAAACTAGGCTGTGGCTTTCTAAGTAAACCACAAGCACTACTAGATCTTTCCTGGTTTTCTTTTTAATTTTGTTGATACTTGTGGAGGTTTGTTTCTGTCTACAACACTAGCTACCCGTAGAAAACTTCCTACCAGCTATAGATAAAAGCACCAGCAGGACTTGTAGTGCTTCCAAAACATTGCCTGTTTTCAAGTAAGATTCTGTTAGCAAGAGTTTTTTAAATGTTCAGTGGTACCAAGATTTTTGTACATCACATTTTTTTATATTTTATTTGAGGCTAAATAAAAAAACCTGCAACCTCCAAAGTACCCTTAAAATCTAATATATGTCTTTCATAGACTGCTACACCACCAGCATCCCATATTTTGGGATCTACATTGTAAAAATATTCTGCATATTATGAGGGAGAAGCTGAGGTTCTGCTGTTCCTAATGTTACATTGTCATTTAGATCACAGGAGTATAAGAAACCAAAAATTTCTGTTCAATAGTGTTTCCAGGATTAAGGTTACCCACATCAACATGAGGACATGGTCATCTGGAGCATCATTGACCTGGAGAAATTCAAGTTAGGGAAGATATAGGAAGCATGCTCATAGTGGAATTATCTTGATTTATTATACCCTCATTCTCAATAAATGCAACAGAAAGATAAAATTTATGACCACACTTATAAAACGTGAAAATTTAATTACTACTCTTTATAATTGTTGTATTTCTGCATGCTGAAAGCAGCTTACCCTGCATGAGAAACTCTCCATCTGGGAAAGTATGAAGAAGATGTAGAAATACAGACAAAATGGTCAATGTGACAGCTGCATACTTCCCATAGCAATCCATGATCTGTCTAGAAATACAAATACACACATTTTTGAAGGCTGAGACCAAAGACGGGATGAGAAGAGCATGGGCCCTGCCTGCCGTGGGTTACTAAAGTGGAAAGAAACAAAGTTTATGAGCAAAACTGATATGCAGTGCTTTCCAGTGCAATGAATGAAGGTAGCATCTTCAGGAAAAAAATAGAGGAAAGAGAAATGATCTGAAGCCCAGCTAAGCAGGATGGCTAAGAGGCTGGTTAGTTACCAGGTGGCAAAGCTGGGTGCTGGGTACAAGAAACTTCACCTCCTCCCTCCCACCTGCCCAGTGAGTCATTCATGCTGGCAGAAAACAGAGGATAAAGGAATTAAAAGCAGCCAACAATGATCAGGAAGGAAAAACATTGGCAACAACTTTGGAAGCACTAGAAATAAGCATTTAGAAGAGGTGCCCAAAAGCCAGTTGAATGTATGCATGTAGGTATGCATAAGGGCTCTGTGTAACCTGTGGTTTTCCGCCTCTGCTTGGACTTCTCCCGAAAGCTTTAGAAGCATTGAACATGGCTGTCAGGCTCCTGAAAAGCAGCTGCTAGCCCTCTGTGACCTGTTCTTCAGCAAGAGTAAGCTGTGTCTGCAGGAGAAAGGTGGTCCTTCACACTGTTTAGATCCCCAACCTCTTATGGTCCTCTCAAACCAAAACGAGCTCAACAGCATCTTCGGAGCCACACAGAGTGGATTGGCTGGATCCCTCCCTCCAGAAGATAAAGCACTTTTTTTAAAGGCTGCTTTCTGTATATCCTCTTTACAATCCCTTAGAGGGGGTGTGACTGCTGGCAGACCTGCCTGCACTGGAACACAATTCCACAGTTTAATGTTAAACCCTGCTCCATCCAAGGGAATGCTCCCCAGAGTGCAAGAAGCCAGCTGAAGGGTCTCATGCACCAGCAGAACACAGACAGGCTTTTCCAAATGATCTGTTTCTACATGGTCCTGAGTCTTTTGATAGCCTAAATGCTTCAATGGCTCCAGTAAAAGAAGCCAGCCACAGGAATAACTCCACAACCCTAGACAGATTATCCTGTCTTTCATGTTTTTTGCTGAAGGCACTGTGGCATCCTTCACCCTAATTTTTTCCAAGAAGACATAATTCTATAATTTGGTACATTGTAATGGCTCAAGGGACTCCCAGAGGGAAGTTTTTTACCCAAAAGGGGAATTGAAATTGCAGTTTTGTACTTCCTCTATTGAGTCAGATTGTCAGGCTCATACCAAAACCACCAAAGAGACCTGTCAATAAACCAGAGATGTGATCTTCTCTACTTTTCCAGAGCAATAGCTGTTTTGTCTGATGGTCTTATTGGAATTTTCTGACTGTGCCCGTGCTGTTAACCCAGTAAACGTTCTCACCACTCATTTCATCTCACCATCAAATCCAAGGAAGCTTCTACTTCGTTCTATTAAATATTATCGTTCTTAAGCTACTGGAATAATATATAATGCCTGAATTTCAGGAGCTCTTTGGAAAGATTGTAATTTTAAATCTTTCCCAGCACGTAAATTCTCACCTCATTATTTACAATATCTTATCTTTTTTCTGTTAAAGACTCTAAAAGATGTGCTAATGCACAGGTTGTGTAATGTTTGATATTTGACAGCAATTGCCACCATTGAGCAGGAGAAAAACACAAAGTTACTAATGAAGAAGTTTGGGATCCAATCTGAATTCAAAAAACTATCAATGTTTAGCTGCAACCTAATTCTAGAGCTTCATTTTCTCTTATTTACAAAGTAATCTTAACTCTAAGCATTGATGTTTTAGTCCCAAAGTAACTTTTAAGTTAACATTCAAAGCAAAAACTTTGACAGAATGGAAGGAGAAGGAAATTTGTGGAAAAGAAGAGAAAGAGAATGTAAAAACATATGCAATTGTTCCTCTGTAACAGTCATGAAAAAATAAAAATATATTACCTCCCTTGTTCAACCGGAATAAATCAGAGAAACTGCAGGACGGTGTTTGTAGATGAGCTGTCCTTAACACTTGAAGGTAAATTCCCAAAACTGATGGATGAAAAAGTTGCATCTTTCTTTTATACCAGTAAAAGCTAGATCATATTCCTCGCCCACATCTAAGCCATTGGATCAACTGTACATTTTCTCTAATGACTGAACATCACTTTATGTAATTACCAGCCCACCATGCTGATCTTATCTTCAACCTGACTTTCATAAGGATTATTTTTTTTTTTCTTATATAATGTAAAAAAGGTCAGATTGAGAGCACAAAGTCAGTGCTGTATGAGTTTCCTGGGGAACTCAAACATTGAACATCCATTTTTTGCTGCAGTTTTCAGTGAATAGAAGCTCATTTTCAAAAAAGAACAAATTACTAATGTCTTCTAAAATAGACCAACAGTGATCGAAACAAACACTTAGAAGAAATGCTAGTTTGTAAATTCTTCATTTGAATTTAATGCCCAGAAAATTAATGCATGGATAAACATAAAAATGTAGAAGTATCACTTTTATAAAGGTAAGATTTCCAGCAGGATCTTACCTAGTTTTTAGAATAAAGCTAATGCAATGGAGGCACTTCTGAAAACTGTATCAGAGTGCAGCTTAGAGACTTGTAAATCCTTAATTTTCAGTGACAGAGTCTGTGTGGATGCTGGCCAAACAAGATGGGTGCTACCCTGCCTTCTGGCCCCGAGGCCAAGCGCTCCAGCAGGGCTCGCAGCCACTGGATGCTTCCCTTCCTCTTCTCACAGGGGAGGCCAACATGCAAACACCTTTTGGGAGCAGCCCCTGGCAATGCAGACAGCCTTGGGGTGATGCTCAAGACCCTGCTGCGTTTCCAAGTCCTGGAGAGTTGAGGGAGGTTCTCTTCAGCTGTCGAAAGTTCACTGCGGAGGTTAAGCGCCTAAACCCTAGTTACTCACTCTGGATTGCCTCTACAGACAATGGAGAGAAATAGCCCTAAACATCTATTTCAGTACAAGATTATGCCACTTACACCGCGTGCCTATTTTTCATCATTGAGAGCCCGGGATAGCTACCTTGGACTGCTCACTATCCTACCCAGAGAGATTTACAAATGTTTTACAGCTTAAAAAAATTCTTAAACATCCAAAGGCTTAAAATTACCTTTTAAGCACCTGCTTTGTGTCACACACTGATGGAGCTAGGAGATTGAAAGAGACCCCCTGCGGCTTCTCCTGTTCCTATGAAAATGAGGCTTTTATTCACAAAACAATCAGTGTCTTACAAAATGTTTATTGTATAGTTGGATTTGGTGAATTGCACTTCTGTAGATTTCTGCTCTTCAGTTTTCTTCTCCCTTTCTCTGACTCTCTTTTTAATAACAGCAACACCCCCAGACTCCATTTGCTATTTCAGACACATTTATCGCAACCTTTATCACCTCTGCCTTCACTAACAACCTCAACTGCTTCAAGGTGTCAGACACCTTTTTCTCCTCCATTTATTCAACTCATCACTGTAACAAAGTTAAACTCAGAACAATTGTCCCCAGCCTACAATTGGCTTGAAATTGGCTCCTGTTTCACAACCAAAGATGGATTTCTGCATCTGTAAGCTTGTTTGGTGTTAAAATGTGTGCTGGTTTAACAAAAAAATAAATAAAAATTTAAAAAAGTCTCTCTCCCCACAATTTTTGCTTCATTTAATAACAAAAGCATACAGTTGAAATTTGAGAACTGTTGGTAAACACAGTTTATTGAGAAGTGCATGCCTGGAAGACAGAAGTTTAATATTTCTTGTCATTCAAAGCAAATTGATGAAAATTGCTGAAGTTTGTAGGGTGCCTCAGTCCTGCCCATTTCATACTTAACTCAGCTTGCAATCCTTTGGGAAAGCTAGGATGGCTTGTAATGCTTCACAAAAGCCGGAAAACTGCTTTCATAACAATTAAAATAAGTAAACTTTGTATTGTCTATTTGATACTTACCTATGTATTGTAGCAAATCATCCATTAGTATAAAGCAAAAGCTATGCAAAACGTTTATTTCATTAGAAGGATTCAAGATCAGTGACAATGTTATCCTCACAAAAAAAAAGAAAAATAAAACTGTCCACAACCTGCTAGTCTTTCCCTATCAGAATGTATTAGGAAAAAAATCTTGTGAAGTCAATGGAATTACACTAGTATAAAAGATAGTTTAAAAAAAGCTCCTATATTTATTAAGAGGATTTCTTACTTTAGCTGCTCCAAATCTCCAACTAAAAATATTTGGTCAAATCTGTCTTAATGTGTGACTGAATGAGAAATGAGAGAACATGGCTCACTGTTTTGGAGGGGGAGAGGGCACCTTCTAACATATTAAATCACTTAGCGATACTCTCACAAGTATTTTTGGCACCCTGATATCATGATTTTATGGTCTGTACAAGCATATGGATGAAAATATAGGTAAATATATACCCCAAACTGGACTAATGAATATGTTTTGCCAAGATCAGTATTTTGCCATTCTGCACTGGAAAAATGCAACGAATTGCTAAAATTTTCAAGTTTCTCTGAGGCCAGTATGTTCCTAAATTGGACTGGGACTCTATTAAGGAACATATGTGACACTAAATATAGCAATGGGTAAGGGTGAAATCTGTGTGAGCTTGGAACCTAAATATTATGGAGTTTCAGAACTTTTGGCTCTTCTCTAGGAGCTGGGTCCCTACAGCTCCTTCTCTGGCTTTCTCTGGAAAGGAGAGTTCACATCTCTTCCCTTGCTCTGCCAGATGCTGTCTCGGGGTATCTGTCCTACTTCCCTACTTAGCGATATTTGCTTATCTGCAGGCTGCCTCCTGATGCTGCCTCTTCCTTGCTAGAGGAAAGCTTTTCTACTTTGCCACTCAGCACTGACACCCAGCACTGACTGTAAAAGATTGGAGAAGGGTTCTCTTGCTCCAGAAAACAAATACTTCTATTAAAAAATAAGTCCACTCTATCAATAAACAGAAATACACCCTCCAACTGTGGCTACATATTAGCACTATTAAACAGAATCTGCCTATTTTAATAAGGGTAATACAAGGTTTACTATACCATACCCCAGCAGGAAAGACTGTAGAGAGCACACCTAACTTTCATTTTTTAAATTACTGCTGTGTTCATCCCTGCCTTCTTTATTGGTCTTCCTAATCCCTGCAGACCAGTAAATGAGAAGGAAAAATCTTTAAAATGAAGTTTTGATAGAATTTTTGGCTTGGATGGTTTTTTTGGCAGGTTGAGCTTTAGAGGATTTTTTGGGAGAATTTTTTTTTTTTCTATTGTAATTAAATTACATTTCAGAACTTCCTCCAAACGCAGCCAAAATCCACCCTTCATGATGTATGCAATGTCAGAAAAGAGCAGTCCTCCATCTGAGAGAATGGAATGCTCACCAAATGCCAGAAACTCCTCTTTCCTTCTCCCTTGCAATCTTTAAATACCTCCTTGATATCTTTGTCCAGCCCTGCCCTACAGGCTGACACATCACCCACAAGTGAGAGCCTGCACCAGACCCAGCACCAGAAGGCATCCTGAAGCACTGGTACTATCTTTTGAATTTTGGGTGTCAGTTCCTTCATTTCTTATGCTATCTTCCAGATGTTCCTAGGAGGGGAGAGGATCCCACATATCCCAGATTGCTCTGCAATGACCTAAGCAAATTATCAGGATGGCTGAAGAGAGAGAACAAGCAGAATGAGTGAGAGCATATCCTGGAGAGAAAAAAATTTGCTGGGGATTCAAGGAACAAAAGAAGCAACTTCAGTGTTAAATAAAAAGATATGCAGATATTTCAGTATTTCACTGAGTCTCCCTACTCCTTCTCAGTTTGATCCTAACTTTTTCAGCTGCCATCTGCTTATTCCCAGTGACAGTAACACCAGTTCAGTGCATATATTTGTGTATGTACATATATACATGTAAATATATACATGTGTATATACATTTATGTATGTAAAAAAAGCCCCCCAAAGGCAATAGAAAGTACAGATAAACACTACTAGGAGCTCCCTTAATACTGTATTATACAGAGAATGAAAGTCAAATTTTCTGTTCTTTTACAGATGCTTTCAACTGATCATCTAAAATTATCTCTCAAAGCAATATTTCTTGGTCTCAACCTCCTTTGTTTAAAATTGACAGGAGTTCTGCCATTATTTCAAATGACACTGGATCAAGACTTTTAAGATTAGCTATTAGTGTTCTCAAGCTTCAGCCAAACATTGATTATTCTGAGATAATAAGTCTTTCAGTACTTATTGCACATAAATAATTGACTGAAAAGCCTCTCCTATTCTAAAATCATAGTGTAAAGCGGGTTCACTAATACATATTTTTTTTTGTTTTTAATGGAATTAACATTACAGACTATGACACTTCAGAAATATGTGCAATAAACATTACGTCATGCAAGCTAAGTAAAAGCTGTGCTGCTGAAGGAAATCAGAAAGATTATGAGAAATAGATATATTTTTCCCCTTTCTTACTGTGATTTTCAAGGTCAAAATGTTTAATCGTTGGTTGTTATTAGGCAACTTACAGTACTAATAGGATGATGACTCCCATTTCACTCTGGTTTCATGCTTCTTTTATGAATAGGTTTATTTGAAATCCAATTCCTTTGAGCAAATTTAGAATAGATAATATTACAATTCTCACAGCATTATGGGACAGCAAACAAAATGTCATTATCATGTAGGTTTAACTTCAAGGGCTTTAGAGATTGTATTCAATATTCTTATTATCTACTTTTAATTAATAAAAGTAACTACACCTCATATGATGACTAAATGAGATTGCAAGGTCAGGAAGGTCTGTTCCTGTGATGTATAATGCTGCTGAGTTGAAGTAACCAGGTTTGTTAGACTCCTGAAACAGTAATTATTATTAATTTGTTTATTATCAGGCAGGGGTAAACCACTGGGCTACATACACTACTGGTCAAACCAATTATGACAATGAATAATTTCCTGCACCACAAGGGTAGCCCCACAAGGGTAGCCCATGAGGGATGGATAATGCTGCCTTACTTTAAACATATTTCAACATTTATCCCTTTTCTTGAAGAAAAAAAAAAACAAACACAAAACACACACACTGCAAACCATATGAGTACATCATTGCATGTGAGGTTTAGACTTGATAAATAGCCATGTAAAAGTGAGATGTATACCTTTAGTGCAGCTAAAACAAAGAAGCCTGATCAATAATGCAGGATGTCTCACTTATACAACTAGCTATTTCAGCAACTCTCATTATCTTATACAGTAATAATTGCTCAGACAATTAGCTATTATCCTTTTCTAGCCCCAAATCTGAGCCTTCCTATGCTCACTGTATCACTTCTTCTATTAGTAGAGGTTTATACTATTAATTGCTTTCACATTTCATAGAACTGTATTTCTTGATTTTTACAAATGAAAGCAGAAAAAATGCTCAGGTTCCTCAAATTCCAATCAAATTGCAGCGAACAAGAAGCAGCCTACATTGCTGATAATAAAAAAATGCACTGACATAGAAACTTAGCTGGAAAAAGGTTTCTGAAGAAAACAGGTTATTTCTATCACATTACCAAGAGGATCGTTACCAGGTTGCTGTTACCCTCTCTTACTGTCACTGCACAGAGAAAATTGGCTGCCAGGTAATCAGGCTAAATAAAAAATTCACCATACTTAAGTTCCACATTGCAGCAGCACCAAAGAAACCCGCACAGAGAACAAGCAGATAATGGTCCCCTGCCCTGGAGAGCTTGCCATCTCACACTGGCTTTGGGGGATTAAAGTCATTCCCCTAAAACTCCTGTTCAACCCACTTGGGCATTTTTCTTAAGACATCAGATGTCAAAACTGATGTTCTGGGCTTCACCAAAACTTCGAGATGAGGTCTTAGGTGTACACAGTGCAGCAGGTCATTTCCCTCACTCACAGTGGTCTCTTCTGACCATGTCTTAGCAATCCCTTCATACAGCCACCGGCCCTTAGGAAGAACTGTGCACAGCATTTGTTTCACATTTGCCAGAGACTATCAGAGCAACTAATAAAGGAAATTAGACATGGTATTTGGCTATTGGTGTGAGTCAGCACATGGAAAATGGGCTAGAGTGTTATAATTAATGCCATGTTGGAAAGCAAAATGGGCCAGTGTTGCCCACCTCCGTACAGTTGTCTATCAGAAATAAAAAGGGCTTACATTTACATAATAGCACTTCAAAATAGAACTTACAGTGCTTTAAAAGCTGTATATTTAGAGTTTATTTCCCACGTTGTTGAAATATAGCCATTCTCACATGGCAGAACAGTAACCATTTGCTACCAACAATATTACATGGCTATCCTCCGGGGCCAGCAATACATTAAATTTACATCTCAAATTTAGGCTGAATGCTTATCTAAGTAGACTATAAAGGTCTAAGTGGTAAATTTTGGAGGAGGGAAAAAGCAGGGAAGGCAGCCTGAAAACCAGAAAAAAATTTAAAGATGCTATTTTATATTACTTTGTGATCCACATTAATTCTTAAGGTAAGTTTAGAACACGAAATGAAAGAGCTGAGAAGTGACTGAACAAAGTCTCCTGTTCAGGTGGTCTAGATGGTGTGTGTGTCCTCCTTTCAGACATGAGAAATACAGTAGGAAAGGTTTTGGGGGATTTCTCCCTGCTTCAACACTCAGGAATTACTTTGTTCATGCAACATTCTGTGTGCACTCCAGTAGTAAGCTGTCAAGAAGTATAGATTATTGATATTTTACCCTTGCACAAGTGCACAGAAGGAAAAAAGCTACCACAGTGGGATTCAAATCCCCTCAACTTGAGACATCTGCAGCACATATGGCCAAGGTCCATGCTGGGTGCTCTGGCAGTCAATTGAAAGACACAGTCATTTTCTGGGTGCCATTCAACTACTCTTAACTTAGAATAAAACGGGTGATGACCTACAATTGCTTGTTTCAACCACTGGTTATAGACAGGTCAAGAAAGCTGGCTTAGATAGTTATATTAGCTTTTTAAGATATTCACAATGGACTAGATTAATCCAGTACAAAGCATCTTTAATGTTTTGTCTAATATGCTGGAATGAATATAATCATGCTTGTGCTTTTGAAGTTAGACAGTCAAAGAGACATGTTGTAAGTAGAAGTTCTCTGTAACTTCCCATGACATATCCAGGAGGTTAGAAAGGGGAGAAAAGTGAGGATAGACCTTATTTTCTTATTGTCTCCTTGATACTTTGTCTGTGCTCTTTGTACTCTTGCTTTAGTGGGTATTTACCTTGAAAATTCTCTGAAGCAAAGGCCATCCTTTTATTCAAATTATTTTTATCGATCATGTATGATCCTAGACAGTACAACAACTACAGACCAACATTCTGCTTCCTTGATACTGAGAAGGGAATGCTCTGTATCCTTCAAGAGAATGGTGCTGCAAGTGCAGCAGACTTTCAGGAACATAATCACCTTCCGAGAGTTATTCTCAGGTAGGAGTAACTTCACCAGGACTGATGTCCGATAGACTAGAGAAATCTACAGACTAACAAAATGCATTTAACAGTATTAGGTTTGAATTCATAGAAACACATATTGAGTATTGGCAGTTTTATAGAGTCTTTGGTAGAGGCAGATACTTACAGACTGGCAAAAAATCCTGCTGGCAAGTGCAACACAAAATCTTTAAAGTAAACCTTCAGCTCCAGCTTCAGGATGTTATCTGAGAGTGCACTACATGCTACTCTAAGAAGGCAGTCAGACCTTTCGGCTAGCAAGCTAATAAAAACATTTCAATGTCGCCACTTGTTAATTGACTGTATTTTTTTTCCCTGCTAATAGCCTTCAAAGTTGTTTTGGTATTTTTTTCTTAACAATTAAACAGCTGTATCTAGATATTAGGTGGGAAATTTGGAGATAGTACAGCTTTGCTACTTCTCCTGGCTAGGACCAAATACTACCAAGCAAAATATGACTAGGGAAGAAATGTTAACTTTTGAGATGCCTTGTCAAGCTGCAACATACATTTTTAATTTAAATAGAGCTTCACTGCAGCACTGAACCAGGCAGAGTGTACTGGGCAGTGAAACCAGATTTTCTGCTGTTTGATATGCTGCAGAACATGGCAATAGAAGTGATTCATTACAGCAAATAAGGTCACAAGTTTACCATTGATTTATTGGTTTAAAGAGTCGTGTGTGTGAAATCAGCTTGCTCTGACAGGGAAAAGTAAAGCCCAGTGCCAATATCTTTGTATTTTAACAGTTTCCTGGCTGTTTACTTTAAGTCTTCCACCAATGCTGCTTTAATCTGCAGTGAAAACAGAGGAAGAAATATTCTTGGGAACTTTTTCAGACTGACATCCATAGCAGTATGCTTTAAAAACCTATATTAAGCAAATCATGAATTAGTACTCACAAACATATGATTAGTATTCCAGAACACAACCTGAGAAATTGCTGAGTGCAAACAGGCAGGACAGGGAATGTAGTGAGTGATGGGTTCAGTTTCCTCAGGTGTACAAAAGGGTCCTCTATGATTACCATCAATTTATGTTGGAGTTACTCATCTAGCTGACTGTGAACCAATACTGGGTCACAAGTTTCTGGGTGGTGGTCTAGCAAATGTTTCCAAGAAGAAATATGAATCCTGTGCACATGCTTTCCCTCCCACTCAACCAAATCCTACATACAAGGTTGTGATTAGTGCCAGCTACAATGAGGAATGAGCAAGTGCTAACTATGAAGTAAGTGATTCATCAGTCTAGCAAACTAAAGTTTAATGAAATAAAACTGAATGCAGAGGAAAGAGTGGGGAATGAAATTGGGGGCGGGGGGAGGGGGGGAAGCGTGCATGGATATGAACTGATACTTTAATTATTTACCACGTTTGGAATGTATCATTGAAGGTATAGCTACACATAATCTGCAAAGTTTACTTGAATGAGCTTGAGATTTGTCTTATCAGACACAGGCAACTGCAGTGCCAGACAGCTGAATTGACTTTCAAGATTCCCTCAGAATCAAAAGTGGGGGAAAAGGCACTTTTAAACCTATTTTTGACAACTATCTCAGGCCAAGATAAATTGGCCACCCTCCTTGGTGTTAAGGGGAACCTAGACATCTACCTCAGATGTAAGCATGTACAGCTGCATTTCAGATTCTTACATTTGGCCAGATAAAGCTCACAACAAGCCCAAAATACCAAAATCTCACCCTAAATTTACTCTATCCACTCCCTGTTTCAACCACTACAGTTTTTGTCAGAGCATCACTACAGACACCAAGGTTCTGAAAACAGGTTTAAAAACGCCAAGGCAGGTATCAACAGAGGATCCAGAGGCATTCTGCAGGCACCACATGGCCCCAGGATATCCACCGCTGTGATATGGCCGCATATCAACACACCACATCAGTCACAAAATTAGCAGAGACACGGCAGCATGTTTTAGGTGCCTCTGCATATGTTTTCCCTGCTCGGGGTGGAGCTGACACGATGGATCTGCCCGCGGACAAAGCCAAGACTCGGCGCTTGAGGCATGACTGGCACAAGCCCTGTGTTCAACACCTTGCAACACCCAGCTGGCACCTCGCTCACCTCAGCGCTCCCGCCCTTCCCAAGCATCCCGGTGTGCACAGACCTAACATCCAACAGCAAGGAGACACTCAAACACAGTTCAGGGCAGGGAATCACAGCAGGTCCCCAGGAGAGCAGTCTGCAGCTGTTTGCAGAGCAGGCGCTGGTGTGAAATCTCATTAACTTCGGTGATTGTCACTGTCGGACACGAAATGATTCACATGGACGCAGGTGAAAGAAGAAGCAAAGTTTTTTTGTTCTTTCAGTATTTATAGGTTTCCGACCACGACCAGGGATTGGATAGTCAGGTTACCACCTTCCCAACCGCACTGGCTGTGAGAGATGTCCATCAAAAGGCATATTTTTAATGAAATTTACAAACACCTATGTTTATAGTTACTTTCCTGGGAAAGTGGCTAGAAATTATGAAAACAATATCGAAAAACCTGATTCTCAGGGCGACAGGTGATGTCGCAAGTCCCAGTGACTTCAGAGGCATTTAATCATGTACTTACACGTTGGCTGAGCGGGGTGTACATGAGCACAGGCGCTTTGCTGGTTGCAACAATTTTTGACACTAAGCACATGTTGCAGAACGGTATTGGGATTGTCAGGTCCAAGCTTAGAAAGTCTAATCCCTGATCCCACGATTCTTAGGGGGGAAAAAAGTTAGAGGTGGCTAAGTTAGCGGGCTGTGACAAAATTAACCATGAATGTTCAGAGAACTAACTGAAGTAATGTTTGAATCATTAATGATGACTTTTCAAGAAATAACAGCAAGCAAGGAAGGTTCAAACCATAGAAAAGTATAAATACAATACTTATTTTTAAAAGAGAGAATAGAGAACATAGAGTATTTTATCATTTGATCATTTTTGTCAACCTTTTATCCCCTAAAAAGGAACAAATTATTAAATTAAAAAATTGTAAATACCTGGAAGATTATGATAATTATTAAAAACCAGTTGAAATTGGTTAGTCATGAGAAAGATTGTATCAATTGATGCTAATCTCATTCTCTGACAGGATAATTGCTTTAACAAATAAGTGCAAATAGCAGATATGATGCATCGTGACAATGACAAGCTTTTGACATTGTTCCACACAGCATTTTACTAAGTAAGCCATGTCAGTGCATTCCAGAGGTAAGTAGCAACCCTGGAGGTGCACAGCATTTGTAGAGCTGTTCTCGAAGCGCAGTAATTGATGGTTTGTTGTCATTCTGGGAAGCTTTCTCAGGAGGAGTCCCACAGTACGTCATCCTGGGAACAGTTTTACACCCCACATCCATTAACAGCCTGGGTGATGGCATTTGAGTGCACTGACACAGTTTGGCAGTGACATCAGCTTGGGTAAAGTGGCAAAGTGCTTTGAAGGATGGAAATAGCACTAAAAATGGGTCCTAAAGAATCAGCCTAAAATCAATCAGACAAAATACAAAGCAGACAACACTTTGGGAAGAGAAATCTAATGAGGGCAGAAAGTTAAATATAGAATAGGAAACGACTGTGTAGGCAGAAAACAATGGGGGAGATCACAAACTAGAGCCAACAATGTAATAGATGACACAAAGAGCAATCATTCCACTTAATTCAGCTCTGGCAAAGTCCCAGAAAATGCAGAACTGAGTTGGGCACTGGACACTGTGCTCCGAGAAATAAAACTTGCAGTCCATTGCTGAGGGTGAGGGACACATATGACAGCAAGGAATGTTGTGATGTCCCTTCAGCTGTGAGGAAAGCTGAAGGGATGAGGTTTATGTGGCTTAGAAGTAGGGCAGTAAATTGCAAAATAAAGAGCTAAAGGAGAGGTATTATAGTGGCACTCAAAAATGTAGTAAGCTGCCATAAAAGATTTGGTGCCTATTGTTCCACTGTGACAACTAGAGGAAGAACAAAGATCAAATGAATTTCCAGCAGGGATTTAAGTCGAATACTATGAATCCAATCAAACAGTTCAGATTGCAAAGCATTTAAACAAGCTATTTTAGGGGCTGTGAAATCTTCCCTCCAGAAGTCCTGAGCCTGCTTCTTTTGAAATGCCACACAACAACTTTGTTTGTATGATTAATAAAAATATTAAAGGTACATGGTCACCAGTGAGTTTGAAAGCCTGTTTGGTCTCTGTAAGCCAAAAGTTACCCAGAATTGCTACATCATTGCAAGTCCACATCACAAATATTTGCTGTTTCTGTAAGCATGGGTTTGAACAGCAACAGGATCAGACCCACATTTTTCCTTGCACAATGGTGCCCAAGTAATGGCATGCACGTCTCAGATCTTTTAATGTAACATAATTTAATGCAGGTTTTGTATTTGAATAGTATGCATAAATCACTGAAAAAGAATTGCTATCTCTCTATAAGAAAGGAGCTACTAAACAGTGTGTACTAGACAAAGGAAATATTTTTCAAGAGGTTTGCCTGAGGGAGGATTTAACAGAGGAAGTTAATGCATTCCAGCAAGAATCTCCATCACTATACCAGTGGATTAATTGTAAGTAAATCTAAGGCTCTGAGTGAGGAAAATTTGTAACATAAGGATTGTAGATGAACAGTGTGGGATGGCTGTTGAAGATAAATACATAGTTTGAAACAATTTTTTAACTGGTTATATTTTTTCAGCATTTTGTTATTCCCATGACTAACTCTCAGCTATAAGAATGAGGTTTTGATTTAATTCCAAGAAATCATTTTTAATCAAGAATTCATTAAATTTCCATCTTTTCATTTTCACTACAGTGGTTTCTTTTTCTGTGCAATGATTTTATCATCTGATTGCAATCAATACTGCTGTAACAGGCAGTATATGTAGTTCATCATCAGTCAGAGAATGGTAAGGGATTACAGAACATTTATACTACCCCCTCTTAAAGTCCATCCCTCTACCTCCTCCTCCTGCCATTTGCAGGTTGCACCATTTTTTCCTTCTATTGACATGGAGATCTATATTTTACCAAAGGTTTTCAATAATAATTTACTGAAAAATTAAATGAAATATTTTTAAAAAAATAAATGTGTTGCTGTAAAATGTGTTCTTGAGAAGCAGTTTTATGCTTTATCATAGCAAAAATCTGGGTACCACTACTAAGTAATCAATTGGTTATAAACAGCTAAATCATGAAGAATCAGGAATGCAGAATGCATATCAACATGAAAAAAACCCACATTCTTTTAACTGACCTTACACCTACAAGTAAATTCTTGCTTTATCTATAGCAGGATAATCAGTTTTTATTTTAAATATACTCTCTCCTTCCCAACTTGTTCACAAGAACTGCGCTATCCTGGTGACCAATCCCTTTCTTCCATACTTATGAAAAATATTCAGTTCTTAGACACAAAATTAAAGTAACCCCCCCAAAAAAACCCCAACCCCCCCCCCCAAAAAAACGGGGAAGATAATGAAGAAAAAAATGCAATGGCCCTTTCTTTGTTGTAATAATTTCTTAAAGTATAGCTAAAACTCTGCTAGATTCTCTTAATGAGAATTTAACTATTGAGGAGTCAGGCAGTGTGCGCTGGGAAGCGAAGAAAGGAAAATTATAAATAGAAAACACAACTGGAAAGGTAGAAAGGTACCATTAATTACAGGTATTAGCACTGTGGTTTGTATTAAATTATGTTAAATGAGAACATATCCACTCCCTTACTTTTAAGATAGCTCTGAAAATATTTGGTAAGATTTCCTTCTGAAAAAACAGCTCAAGCCATAACCCAGGCTGTATTTTCAAATGTGCTGTCTTCCCTCATCATTAATTTGCTCCTTTCTGCAACCTGAAAATGGATATTGCAAAAGATTTTTCCATTTCTTCCTCCAGCTTATGCAAAGACAACCTAAGAACAGGCTCTGCTCAGTTGTTTTTTTCCTTGCTGTCAAATATACAGGTCATGTTGATTACTGAGTAATATATAGACCTACATAAGTGATTTTGAATATAGGTGAATGCGGGCCCAGCCTTGACAGAAGGCAGCAGTATCATTAAGGAAGATGTAACTACACAACATTAATTTTCTTGCCTCTTTTGGAGATTATGTTTTTATTTGCAATTAATTTTCATGATCAGATCCCTTTGTGCAAATCTACCATTCTACTATTTTCATGAAGTTTATTTTGTAAACTTGTGGAAGAACATCTACATGCCTCAGAAACAGCACTATTTATTGTCTAGTATGATAGCTATGTCTGTTTCAACATATTCAATAATCAGTTACACCATTTTTCTTCACACATTACCATCCTTCAGCTTGAAAAGCTTTGTCCTAACTAAGCTTACTTCTACTGTTTCCAGACCGAAATTACACTTATTTTCACCTTTTGTTTCACTAAGCTAAATGAACTATTTTTATTCTCTCTCATGAAACAGATTCTCCATTTTACTGATCTTTCTTTGAGTCCTTCTCTGTACCTCCTGCAGTGCGATCTCCTCTTTTCTGACTAATAGTGACCAGAATCGCATAAATCGTTTCAGATGAGATGAGACCAATGTTTTTATCCGCAGTATCTAATGGAAACAGCTGACCTGGCATGTCATGTGATTTTAGTAAGTTTTTTTGCAGCTGAATTATATCTATGTTGGTCATCCTCAAGTAACACAATGAGCACTTCCTACCTACTGTTACTTCCAAATAATGAGATTCTTCCCCAGCAGAAAGTATTGCTATCAGTCTCCTTGCATGCTGTGTTATTAAAATTAATCCTCTCTGTTATTAAGGTTCTGAAGGCCACTTAGTCTTGATCGTTCTCATATTGAAATTGTCTCACTGTTTTGTATCATCAGTATGTTTCATTATTATAGCTCTTTTTTTTTTTCCCCTACACCACTGATGGAAATTTCTGGATGAATAAAGATCTTCTGATGTTTCAGATGGGTATAGGATTGGTTTCTTGCTTTCATCTCAAATGTGGAAACATTCATTTTCATATATTCTTTCTCATTAGCCACTACTTTAATTTCCTTTGTAAAGGAACCTGAGCTTCTAAAACTTGTCACTTTCTTCTTACCCTTCTTAATATTTTTCAAATAATCATTTTGTTCCATTCCTTTCAAGATTTTGATTGTTCCAAATGACCCTTCTGAAGTGGCTATTTATCAAGCTGGGGCTGTCACTCTTGTTTGAGATTCTAATTACAGTTTTTTCAGAGAGATTTGGCAGCTGCCAAACTTTTTCCACATGCAAGTCCTCAACCACCTAGATGCATTTGTCATCACGAGATCATTCCCTTAATTTCTCAAAGTTTGACCTTTGAAATTCAGAGCCTTTGTTATCAACCTACTTTTGTTCAAGTAGTGTTTTCCCTAATTAATCTTCCAAAACTATTTCTGTCCAGACTTGACACCAAACGTCTCCAGCACATCTTCATACTCTCAAACAGAAGCTCTTTGACACATTTTCCCAACTCAAACAAGCTCTACTTTATTTATCCTGTCGCTGTTTGTTTCTTCAATATCTATCACACTGCAAATTCTAATCCTCCATTAATCCCCTTAGCTTACCAAACACCATGAGTGTTTTAATATTTGTGTGATCCCATCCTAATCTATATTCTGTCATATCTTCTGTTATCCCTCAAAGATCTAGTTTTGTTGCCAGGGTTCCAGTAATATACAAATATCACAGTTGTTTCTTGCTAACATGACATTATCCCTGGAAGAGTTAGTCCTCCTCATAACTGCTGGCTATATATGCAGTCTAAGCTACATTGTCATCACAATTCCAACCCTCTCTGCTGTCATCATCCTAATAATCTCTGATATTTCTTGTGCTATTTGCTTGATTTCCCTCTTCCACTACCTAAAAACAAATAGTGGGAGACTAATTTTTCATCTATATTTAAAGCTATTTCAAATAACGGATAGGCAAATAACCCACATAAAGGGGAGTTTGGGTCACAAAGACTCCTTTATCTCTTATGCATTTCTAACCAGGCCTTGCATCCCAAAACATAAAGAGTATCTGATGTGCCTCTTCTAAATGACAGCTTTATATGAGACAGGAGAATTGAAGTATAGAGCTAGAAAAACACCACACTATGGGAATAATGAATCAGTCAAGGAAGCAGCAAGAATAAGAGAACAGGGAAGAGTGTAACTGAACCCCAAAGAAATTTCTGATGGTGAGGAATACTTACTGCTACAAGTCCTTACCTTAAGTCTTTACTTCTAGCACACCCAAGTAATAAGCCTTTCAGGTCCTCTTAACAAAAAATTCTGTCTTTGAACTGGTGTAAAATTCAGGTCCCTTCCCTTCCAGTCTTCCATCCTTTTTTTGTTTTTTCTCTTCATCTTCACTGTCTTTGTTCTTTGGACTGTTTTGGTTGGGTTCATTTTCTTCACCCCTGCTTTTAATTGTCCTTTCCAAAACATGCATCTTCCCCATCTGCTTCTCTCTTCTTTGTACTCTCCATTTTAACAGCAAGTGGGTTACTTGACTATATTTACAATTAGAGTCAATGTTTCTTCTGCAATGTAAGCTTCCTTTCTCTTCTATTCACATTCTTCCACTGTCACATATTCTGCCCCACATGTCCATGAAGAAAACAGATATCTGAAAAGAATCTTCTCTGCACAATCTTTCACCTTTCACCATCAAGCACCAGCTCTTCTCTTCCATGAGCTCTATCCACCACAGTGTAGCTTCTGTCAGGAGTCAAATATAGGATGAATAACATGGCCTTGTAGTTGCTCTTTACTCTTTTTCTCAGGCCATTGCCATGCTTGACTCAGTTGCTGTCATCATGTTCTCACTGTTGTCAAGAAAAAAAATTACTCCTTTGTTTTTCACCACTGTTTGTGGTTGTTCCTTCTACTTAATAATTCTTTTCTGGGTCTCTTAGATATAAGCCTAGCAATTAACTGCCTGTGAGTCATGATTAAAGACAGGAGTCCTCCCTTGCACAAGGCCCCTGGAGGCGTAAGTGCAAGTGCTCTGCAGCGTAGCACAACTGAAGGACAGGCTAGTCTCCGCTTGACCCTGAGGAGAACAAAACAAACAACACTTACTCTGCCCTCTCAGAGCGCTAACCTTTGGCATGAGTGAGAAACCCAGACTCCCTTTCTCCTTCCTTCCTGGCCTGGGCTCAATTCAGAACACCCCCTGGTCAAGGCAGAAACAATACAGCAAGCTAAAGCAAGGATAGACTATCAATTGGGCTATTGTGGCTCACCCTTAAGTGAAAATAATTCTAAACAGCACAGTAGTTATCTAAAGAAGAAGGTACTTTAGATCCTGCAGGTATATTAAGTGATTGAGAAAGAATAAATATGTCTTCATGCCACTGTTTCTAGCATTTGCATGACTGACTAGTACTGATGTCATAGGCAGTTTGGTAGTGAGGGATACATACAAACCAGATTTTCCCGATACTAAGCCTTAAATGGAAAAGCTGAAAGTTTTCTCTTCTGCTTGTAACAGAACGGATTTCCTGTACAATAAAAGTCAAGGAACTTAAAATGTTTCAGGCTTACAAGTCACAAATAAGATATCTACTTGGACGTTTGTACAGAAAACTAGAAACACCACTTTGGGTTCATTGCTGTGACCCAAAATGTGGTCGTTTTTGGACCAGATTCCAAGGCCTGTCTCCAAAATGTTGCATATTCAGTGCCATCACCGTGAATGTCTGCACTTGCAGACTAATGTTTCTGCAGTCCTGGAGGAACCTCTTTTCTTCCCAGCTCTGACTTAGTGTTCATTTCACAATAAGCCTCAACTTCTTATAAATGAAAATGGTAGACTTGCCAATACATCAAGCAACACAGTCAATTTATTAATCTGCTCAATAAAAGGTGAGCAAGTATTACAGCACACTGGGTGTGTTGAGGGTCTCCACCCTATGCAACACACAAATTCAGGTCTCAGAGGTTAGTCTCTTATACCATTCTAGGCACTTCCTCAAATCTTCAGTTATTTTCTACTTGCTTTTTCTTCATAATCAGCAGTTGTGGTTTTTGGACATCTGTTGGGGAGGTGGTCTGAGATGGTCTTCTGATGTCTCTTTAGTCTCCCATCTTTCTCTTAAAATATCTTTTTCCATTAGCAGTTTCTTCAAGCAAGCATATATTTTGTTAGTGAGCATATATTTTGCAAGCTTTCTTTCAATCATTTCACAAGCTAAAGCTCACCTGTCTAAAAATACCTTCACAGGCTCTTTCCTCAGTTATTACAAAACTCAAAGTTAGCATGTTTCAAAATGCTTTTGTAGAGCTTTCTAGCTCCTGTTAGTCCTACTTCCCCTTTTTAAGTGATTACAAATTTTCTTAAAACTGATTTATAGTTTATATAAAGGATAGTTTAAACTACAAGGTAGTTTAAATCTTAAAATTTTGTTGTTAGAACAAGGTGGTAGCTAAAAGCTTATTACTTTGTTAAACTTTACTCCCATGCTTTATTTTAGCTGTTTTTCAAAACTTTTCTTTGTAATAATCCCATGGTCTCTGCCTGCATTGCTTGCAGACACACTTAGATAGGCGACTGCTATTTGATTGACACAAATCACCACTAAATTTCTCACAAGCTTTCAACTGTGTGCAAGAACTAGGTAGCATCATTTGTCTTTTGTGACCAAAAAAAAAAAAAGAGAACATCAAATCCATCCCACAATCACACAAGCTAAGATAGCAGATATGGGATTTTGAGTTACACTTGTGCCAGTGCAAGACTGAAAGGCATATTTAGGGGTCTGCTGGTAGTCTCTTCCAGTCAAAAGGCCGTTACACCCAGTTTACGTTTGTGTAAAGTACCAGTGCTCCTCATTTTTCAGATGATGTAAAATGCCCAGCTTAAGACCGTTTAAGACAGGCTGGCTATGAGAAATTATTCAGTTCAGCTTGGGCAGGGCTCTCACTGCTATAACTCATTTCCTCCTCAATTCCTCAATGAGGACTGGCAACACGGAGAGTGTGAAGCCATCAACACACATCAACCTGTGCAACCTAGAAGACTGCAAAACATGCATCCATGCCAATTCAGTGTCCATGATGTTTTCCTTCTCACCATAATCAATGCCTCAGGCCCATCTCCAGTACTTACAACACCTGTGACAGATGAAGAAGTCTCCTCAGCTAATTTAATAGATGCAGGGAAAGACAATGTCCATCACTGGAGCTTTGTGGTGATGTGAATACATCACCAGCGTGTGAGAGGGTGTTTGGCCCAGCATGCAAGGGCAACAAAGCCCACCAGAACCTCCAGATCTCAACTGCTTCATTTCCAATGCACTTCCCATTTCCAATTATAAATGCAGGACAATCTAGGTGTGAAGACAACTCAGTGGCATCCTTGACGCTAACACTTCCTGCGGAGGAAGTAAGGTGACATAATCAACAAGCCACAAAAGTGGTGTCGCCTATGGCCCGTCCAGCAGCAGTTTGTGCCACATGGTGCTCTCAGGTGAAAGGATTCGATGTGACCACTAGTACCATGGTCTAGTTGACATCATGGTGTTCAGGAATGGATTAGATGAGATGATCTGAGAGGTCTTTCCCAGTCCAATTGATTCCGTGATTCTGAACTTGAGGGACAGTGGCAAAAACTAACCAGACCAGACCAGAGCAGACCTCACAGCCCCCGAGGCCGCCATTTGCAGCCGTTTTGCCGCCAAAACGCGTCGCCGCGCGGGCGGGGGAGGGCCCCGTCACGTGGCCGCGCGGGGGCGCGCCCCGGCGCGAGTGGCGTCGCGTCACGTGAGGCGCGGAGGCCCCGCCCCCTCCCCGGCCCCAGCCCGTTGCGCCGCGGGGGGACGGCGGGCGGTGCGCGCGCGCGCGCGCCGCGCGCTCCCGCGCGTCTCCATCTCCTCCGCACGTGACCCCCCGTCCCTGGAACGTGGCATTGTGTAATCACGTGACCCGGGAGCGGAGCGGGGGGAGCCGAGGGAGGCAGGGAGGGAGGAAAGGGGGGCGGGGGGGGCTGCGTACGCGACGGAGCGGGGTGCGAAGATGGCGGACGAGGAGGCCGAGCGGGAGAGCGGCGGCCCGGGCGGCGACCTCCTGGAGCTGCGGCGCCTGCGGGAGCGGCTGCTGGAGCTGGAGACGGGGCTGCGGGAGAGCCGCGAGCCGGCCGTGCAGGCGGCCACCGAGTACTGCAAGCAGCTCTGCCAGGTCAGGCCGCCTCTTCCCTTTTCCCTTCCCTTCCTCCGTGCCCTGCCTCCGCCCGCTCCCTCCCCTCCCCCGCGGGGTGTGTGTGTGAGCTTGGCCGGGCCGGAGCGCGGGGGCCGGGCGGGACCAGCGCCGCCCCCGCCGCGGGGAACCCGCAACCGGCGGCCCGGTGCGGCGGCCGGCCCGGGAGGAGGGGAGCGGGGACTCGGTGCTCGGGAGCGGGCCGGGCGATAGACGTCGCCGCCGCCGCTCGTTGTGGTCTGAGGCGGAGTGGCCCCCGCGCCCGCTGCCGCTCCGGCCCGGCCCGTAATCCCCATCCCCCGCTTCGCCTCCCCCCGACCGGTTCTCGCGGTCTCCAGGCCCCTTTGTTGTGCTCTGCGGCTCGGCTTATCGAAGGGCCCTTTGTTCCTGGCGGTGGCGGACCGGGCCCCCCCCCCGTCCCCGTCCCTTCGACACCCCTCCTCCCCTGGGGGCAAAGGGAGGGAGGCGGCGGTCCGGGAGGTGGGGGCTCCGCCGCTCCTCTGAGGGGCCGGGCACGAGCTGGAAGTCTGTCCCGGGTCCTTCGGCGCGAGGCTCCTGCTCTATGCCCCCTTCCTTCCCCCCGCTGCCTTTCCTATCTCGTACCCTGGAGAGATAGTGGAGTTTCTGCCATTCTGGGAAGGTGTGAAGGTGGTGGTGGACTATACAGAGTCGCCGGTGGTGGTGGCAGGTCTGTGGTGCTGCTCCCCTTTTCTCGCCCTGTCAAGGGAGCGCAATCCCACCTCGGGAGAGGGCTCCCGAGCCGGCACTGTTTGAAGCACCATTGTGTGTAATTATTCTGCCTATGGGAAAAGGCCCGCTTCCCGGACCTTGGGCTGGTCCTAAGGCAGGGTTTGTTTGCAGGTGTTTCTTCTGAGCTAGTGACCCTGCTGAGTATTCGTTCCTAAACAAACTTTGTGGTACTATCTCCACAGACTGCTAAAAAAGCAGACCATTTTAGTCATGTGTATGACTTGTACGTTATGTACATGGCCTTGATCTCTCTTAGGTGTTCTTTCTTGGATAGCATTAGGTGCATCCTAATGTATAAAACAAGTTCTCAAATATTTTGGGCCGCAGAAGCCACTACTTCTGTAGCTTTACTTTGTTTAATAGTCTGGCTGATACAAATGATAGTGTTTGTTTACGCATTGCTATCGCCCATTCATAGACAGTCAGGCAAATTTTTACGAGGTGGAATGGATAAGAGTGAATTCACATGGTTAGTTTGAAATGTGTTTTATTTGTGATTTTGTATCTGGTTTCTTAAAGAGTTCATTATTGGTGGCCATTGTAGCATGCTAATTTCACATCTGTCGTTTCTGGATTAAACTGGGCTCTACTTTCTACTAACCAGGAAGATTTGCTACTAAATATTTTAAGCATAGTTTTATTTTATTTTATATATACAGGATTCATAATCAGGTTTGTTTTTTGCTGGTCAAAATTTATCATGTTGTGCTAGGTTAGACTGTCCATGTTGAGGCACAGAAACATTGGTTTAAGCACAGAGATTGGTTATGTTGGTTCAGATCAGTGTGTTCTCGGTCTATTTTATCTTTGTGCCTACTTTCTTAACTTTATATGCTGAGAGGTGGAAATCTGCCTTTCCTGGCTCCGGCTCGACTTGTGAATGAGCTGTTCATTGAACTGAAGTAGTGTTGGGTAGGTGGGAATGAAGACACCATCCTTGACATGTACAGAGTAGATTACTGATGTCTAAAGTAGATTTATCACTGAAGTTGTGATTATGTGTTCTCAGTGAGTGGCTTCAAGAGTTGTTTGATTCATTTAAAGTTTAATAAGTTTGAATAGTCTTCTTATTACTTTAATGTTACAAAAGTTTTGTAACTTTTGTAACTGACTGTTACAAAAGTCAGTTGTAATGCCCAAATTTACTAGGTTACTTAGCCATGCACTTTTTAAAAGCAAGTCTCACTGAATCTCACAAATCAGTTGTGTAGAAACTGACTTAGAAATCATGCTGTTTTGAAATTAATTACTCCTTTAATTAAATAATTAATTAATTGTTCCTTCCATACTAAGATTTATAGTACAGCCATATCATGCAGACTGAAGGCTGATGTGTAACACTGAGGGTTGAGATATGCCATTTAATGTTGAAAGATCTTGCTTTTCAAATTTTGAACAGAGGTCTAAACAGATGCTTAATGTATTAAAAAGTGTTGTTAGGCAAGTGTTTTTGTACTGGCTGAGCAGGCACTTTTTAAAATCTGTCCACCTGTACTTGTGGTGCCAGAATACTTAAACAGCCTCTTCTGCAGTATTAATCCTTTATTTGGGCTAATACAAAATAGTATTAATGATTCAGAGAGTAGGCTTAGCTACTTAGTTTGCACTGCATGACACAAATTGTAGAAAAAACATGTAGGCTGTTCTAGGTCAGCCTTCTCAAGACATCAGTTCAAAAGCCATCTCAGAAATCTCTTCAAATAACAGTTTAAAGGTATCTGCCATGCTTTCTAGAATAAAGCCTTTGAAAATATATGCATGAAAAAAGGATTTGGTCAAATATATGGAAATGAGAGTTATTATATATATAAATTGAATATATATCACTTATTTATATCTTAGGTCTAGAAGCTCAGTAATGAAGAAATATTTTAGTATTTCTCTCAGTATAATTTCACCTGCTTTTTCTTTTTTTTCTTCATGCTTAGTTTCTAGCCATGTAATAACTGCACGGATCTTGGACTGTCTGGTGTCCTTGTTTTGTTTTGCCAGGTACTCACTCTGGAACTCAGCAACCACCTAGCTTGTTGCCATAAATTAACTTTTATTTTTTTAATTAAGTGGGTAGCAGTGTTCAAGAAATAAGCTTATTTTCAAACTGATGGAAGCTAAAGAATGTGCAGTAAAGCATGGAAAGATCCTTAGGTTCAAAGGCAAATAAAGGATTTAAGTATTCTGTGCTTATTAAATGAAGTGGGAGTTGTACAGCCAAGTCCTTTATCTGCTTTTGAAATACCTCAGTTTGAAATATTTTATTGTTTAGAACCCAACACTGTAGAACAATTGTTAAAAACACAGAAAAACAAGACCCTTTTACCTTGACAGAAAATGTTATAGAACTGTTTTCTTCTCTTGTAAGAATAAAGTTTACTTTGATGTATTTTATATCCAGAATTTCATTAGCTATAAATATGTTTGTGTGCTGCTGCTGATTGCTCTGTGAAATAGTGCAATTATTCTTTAATTTTAAGGGGATTATAGGCTGGATCTTAATCCTGTACCAGATCTGTGTGATTGTGGTTCTGTTCTCCATTATCAACATGCAGTAGAGAGCATTATTTTTATTGTTATAGGGTGGAATTCACATCCATATCAGTATATGTAAAATTATTTTTTAATTGTGATTTGTGCTCTTCTGTTGCGATTTGATAATGAGCAAATCCTTGACAAAATGGTTATATTTTCACAAACTGTATGAGTGCAGACTGTGGCAGACAAAACAGATATCTTCATCTGTAGTGACTGAAAATTGCAAATGTAAATTTTGCAAGAATTCAGAATGGCCCAAAGAAGATTGCTGTTCTTGTCACCATGTGGTGGCTGATTAGATTATTTTCAGACTTGGCTCTTAAAGGTGACCAGTTGTTTATATTCAGTTGGAAAAGACCAAAAATGTATGTTTGGGTTGTCTGTGCTTAAGAGCTAGGTGAGTGTGCTGCTGGTGGGTATATCAAAGTTCCTCACTATGGGCTGTGTTCCCTTCCAATTATCATTTTTATTTATTTTTTTTTTAAATTTTGATAAATAAAAAAATACAGATTGCAGGCTGGTAATAAATTTTCTGTGGTCATTAGGTTGTGAAGTCTTTTTGGTGCTTCTGCCTCTTCTGACTGTGTTTCTGTAGTTGATGTGTTTTGAGTTTTGCCTTCTTTGTTATTTTGACACTTCATCTCTTTCCTGAATCTGCTTCTAAGGATTGGGGTTTTTTTTAGTCCTGCTGTACTTTGTGGTACAAATTCTCCAAAACTGTAAGGTGGTTAGGTTTGTTGTACTGATGTACAAGTTGTCAGCAAAAAGCGTCCTTCCTATATTATAGGCATAAGATACTATTTGGATGGTTGTGAGACCTTTCCCCAATAACTTTGTCTGCACTTTCAGTTCATTTCTTGGTTGTCTTGTCATGTCTGCCTGTTATGAGAAAGATCACATGTTAAAATGTGTTAAAAGTGTGCTTAGCTTTTAGTAGACGTATTAATATCTTTCCATTTTACCCAGAAGTAACCTAGAATCTTCTTAACACTAGTAGCAGAAAAGATGTAATGATGATAGAAAAATTTGGGGGGCTCTGGTGGTAATGGAAATTTTTAGAAGACACCCCAAAACTTCTTTTAAAGGAAAAATATTTTTAGCTGTTCTGGCTGTGCAGTTTGTTCCTACTGTTTTAAGCTGGTTTTTACTGTGTGTTGAGGTTCTAGTGAAGTGTTACGACCTTAAGGTCCTACCCTATTTTTTTGGGATATCCTGTCATGCTAGAGTAGATCTTGGTAATATTCAGGGATACGTAATCTAAGGTGTCCCCCCTAAAAGCAGACCTGCATGTCTCTACATAAAAACCTTTACTATTATTATTATTATTGTAATTGTTTTATAATACAGATTTTCGCTAATTTTTTGTTTCTATTGGAGTCTAATGTTTTCTCTTACAAATTCTCCTAATAATCTTACTATATAATTGGCATTCAGTTTTAATACCTCACAGACTTCACAACTTTCTGGTGCTGTCACCCTCTTCAGCTGTCATTGTCTTCCTTGCTTTTAGTCTCTCAGTTCTCAACTTCCTCTTCAGACCCAAAGTGACAGAAATAATCTTCAGTTCTATACAAAAAATTTGAAATAAAGCCTTTCTTAAATCTTTTTCTTATATGTTCTGGATTTATCCAAACTCAGAGTCTGTCTTAATCTAATGACAAGGAAGTGTTTCAGTGGGCTGCTTTATTTTTTTCTGCAGGAGTTAGAGTATGATCCCTTGCCAAGAGTAATTCTGTGTATAAAGACCTCAACAGCCTTTGAAGGATTTTTTTTTGCTATTTCACTGAACACCTGCAGTTGTGATGTGACCATAAGATTAGTGTTCACTGATGGTGAGAAACACCACCCACAAAATGTCAGGTGCCTTTTTAATAGAAATATGAAGGCATTTCCTCTTTTTCTTAATATCATACTTGATTTCTTACTTCAGACAACTTTTGTCAGACTCTCCACTGAATGGATAGGTAGATGTCCACCTTAGATTTTGTTTGGCTCAACAGCTAACAGTGATGTTTACATTATACAGGCACTGGTGGAATGTAGCTGTTAGTAAGTGAATATTTTTTTAACTTTCAATTCAGTTATGCCCTGTCTAATCAAGTCTGTGTCTCTTCTTTTGGGTATGCATGAATTCCATAGTTTCCAGTGCTTTAGGTAAAAAGTGTTTTCTGTTGAGTCCACTGAGTGGTTTTTACACTGAGGTAACACTTAAAAGTTTGTTATGATGTTTCTGTCTTTGCACATTTTCCTCTACCATTCTGTGTGTTGCTTCTGGTCTCACACACAGTTCCTATCTTTTTCTAAATACATTACCATGAGTGCAAAATTCCTATCATAACTTCCAATACTTTCAATTTTACTTCTATAACTGTGACCTCCAGATGTTCTGCTATTCAGGGAGATATGTACAGCTGCCAGAAATTGCAAGGAATCTGCTAAAATATAGTACACCACACAGATTTCCAAGTGCATGAAGAGAAACACCTGTCATCACTGTGTCAAGTCATGCAGACTTTCAGCTGCCTGAGGCATTTTTGTGCTACTTCATCACTGTGAGACCTGCTATGTCAAACAGTCACATTATCTCTTTGACTGGGGAGGGGGATAGAAGCAAAACCCCCAGATTCATTTTTTTTTTTTTAATTAAACTACATGGAGTTAGGGAAATTGTCTTGCTTTCAAATAAAACAGTATGTGTACCTATCCAGTTAAGATGTATGTAAAAAATATTTAGAAGAAAGCACCCTCACTGTTTAGGGTAAATCTAAACAATGAATATAAATATTCTAATCCTTGTCCTCAATAATGGCATCGAGCCCCAGCATCGTATTAGATTTGAGCTGGTCTTTGTTAGAACTTCTGAGATCTGTATTATAAGGTTTTATTAAACCTGTATTTCCTGTATTGAAGTAGGACAGGTAGACCATGATTCCAAAGCAGCATTGATTATTGGTAAGCCATAGCTACAAATGCTTGTTTAATCTGTTCTCAAAACTATCCATTAAAAAAGATTCAAAAAAACTCCCTGCATAATACATTTCAGTTCAGTGTTCAGCCTTCAATAATTTCTTCTGCCAGCCCTTGCAGTGTAACGTAATATCTCGTTGCAGCTTAAGACTATTGTGATGTGTTGTATCCCACGTAGATAACAAAAAGTAGCATATTCTATTTCTGTTGGAAGCCTGACTTATTTTCAATGCTGTTTTCAGCTCTTTTCCACTTTTTACTTTTGAGAACAGTTTTTGCAGTTCTTGATGTTAATTTTTTCCTATTTCCCCCTTTCCTTTTTGCTTTGTTGCTGTATCTTTGGAATGTATGGGATTTTTCTTACTTGCAGGGAAGGTAGGAATCTAATAAGAATTTGGTGAGAGGGTGACAGTCTATCTAAAACTCAGGATTTAAGTTAAAACATTTCTCCTTCTGAGTACAAATATTCAAGGGAAGAGTGATAGTTCTCTGAAGCATAACAAATTAAGGTAGTTAAGAAGATGACAAAACGGAGGTGGAGGGATAAAAATTATTAAAACTTCAGAATGTTGACAAAAGCTTATCTTTCCATGTAAGTTCAGCAGTTAGATACTTAGTTTCATAGTTACCCTGATGGACATGTTTTGCTAACTTACTTGATGCTTTTACTGAAGTTACTGAGAAAACCCCTTCTATCAGCAAACTACCATTTCTCTAAGAAACACTTC
Organism: Poecile atricapillus; assembly: GCF_030490865.1. Classification (NCBI taxonomy): domain Eukaryota; kingdom Metazoa; phylum Chordata; class Aves; order Passeriformes; family Paridae; genus Poecile; species Poecile atricapillus. The sequence goes on from NC_081251.1 coordinate 35,988,764, forward strand.
CAGTGAAAAGTTAATACTCAGAGCAGATACAGTTCTGCATAATATCCTTGATTCTTGTTGCCCATTCAAAGACTGAGAGGTGTTCTGCTTTACACAGTCCTTTATCCCTTTGAGAAAACCTCTGAAGACCTCCCTGTAGATTCCAGTTTACTTGTATTAGTTGACTGTAAGCAGCAGCTGCACATCTGTGCTGGCATAACTTTCTGTACTGACACCTACATTCCTGCCTTTACCTTTTCCCAGAAATCCAAACTTTATTCCCCTCTTTTGAACAATGTATATCCATAAAGTCCAGGTTGCTTTCTAAAACTGCAATTACTGAAGATTCACTGTTTAAAAAACAAGGAATATTGGCTATAGGCAATAAGCAAAGCACTGTGCAGGGCTATACAGGGAGTATATGTATGTTAATATTAACATCCAGTAGGGCATCTCATTCTATCAAAATATCTGCATTGTATGTCTCACTTTCATAGTACTGATATTAGATATCTATTTAAATGTTCAGTCCATTTTCTATATATTTTAGATTTTTAAAAATTATTATTTTGATAGAGAATGAATGCTTCATAAACCATAGGTCTTGAGGGAAGGAAACAAAAAAAAGTGCTCTTCTGGGGACTCTTTGCTTCTATCATGAGTAAGAATTAGGGAGTTTCATATGGCCTTTTCCATTTACTCTGCCATTTAAATGTCATCATTTTCTTGTATTCTAGGCTTATTGCAGATATGTTGTGCATTGTTCCTACTTAAGGCTTCTTTAAGTTATGGATCAAACGACAACAGTTACTGGACATCAACATATTGTTTATTCTGTGTGGTACGTTACTTAAACTGACATACAAGGCAAAGAAACTATTTTAAATTCACATATTTAGGGAGCATATCTTCTAGAAATAGTGCTCCAAGCATTGATTTATACCTGTCAAAAATTTTTAGTTGGTTTTTTTAAAGGCCTCCATGCATATCCTTATGCAATTATAATACAGTGTGTTTCTATAGTTTTCATGAGGGAAACTAGCATGAGGTTCTTAGGCCACCAATGAGGATGTACAACAATTTGCAAATTTTAGTTTAAATGACACTTAATGTGTCATGTTTTAGGAATATGCAAGTCTTTTTTTTTTTGAGGTGAGAAATATTTTTTTCTGTTTATCTCTCAAAATGTGCATTAAAGACAACTGTGTGGTATTATTTTTCATGTCTTTCATCTCTAAGGATGAAGTATACTGCTTTCATTTGTGAAGAGTTAATCTAATAACACCTAGTACTTGGCGGAACAAAGACTTTCAGAAAGAAGATGTATGTAACGTCAAAAAAGCAGTGGAGCTTTATAAAATTATTCTCTGAAAATAGACCTGATCCAGTAGGAAATGGGACTACACTCCAAAATGTGTGCCTGTTTTTGGTAAAAACAGTTTGATCAAATGTCTTTTCCATCTTCTCTTCTGTAACTGTTGTACTGTCTTCTGGTATACAATATTACTAGCTTTATGATTTCCCGTATGAAGGTAAAGTAAATTAAACAATCATCAGAGAAATAGGAAAATCCTGTGCTAACTTATCTAGCTCTCACTTGGTTGTTACTCATTCTGAACTAATTCATTCTGAACTAATTCATTCTGAACTAATCATATAGTTCCTTGTTCTTATAGGAACTCATGTAACATGGACAGCTACCAAAGCTCCATCCGTCTTCAAACACTGACTCCTGGTGTTCATTCTTTCCTAGCTGCTTGGCAGGTGCATTTGTTGCTTTGGGGACCTTAACTCCATGAAGTAAAATTCTTTAGGATAAAGACCAGTCTATCTGTAACTCTCTGTTGTCTTTTGAGATGAATAGAACAGTTTTCATTTGAGCAGATGTAGCATTCTCAGTATCCTGTATATCAAAAATACCCCCAGAATTTGGAAGGATTCCTCTTCTGTTTTTCAGAATGATAGAGAGAATGGGTTCTGTCAAATAGACAAATCATGTTTGGTATTTGTGTATCTAACAGACCAAATATTGTTTCGGTGAATTGGTTAAGTACATTCAGTGATCAGGCATTAAATCAAATCATGAATAAGGAGTTCCTCAGTCTTGCGATTCATAGAATCATAGAATGTTAAGGGTTTGGAATGAAACTTGAAAGATCATCTAGTCCTAACCCGCCTTGCTGTGGACGGGGACACCTGCTTCTAGACCAGGTTGCTCAAGGCCTTATTCAGCCTGTCCTTGAACACTGCCAGGTTTGGGGTGTCCACAGCCTTCCTGGGCAGCCTGTTCCAGTGTCTCATTACCCTCACAGTGAAGAATTTCTTCCTAATATATAATCTAAACTTCCCCTCTTTCAAGCTGTACCCATTATTCCTTGTGCTATCACTACAGTTCCTGATGATGAGTCTCTCTCTAGATTCCTTGTAGGCCCCTTCAGATACTGGGAGGCTGCTGTGAGATCTCCACACAACCTTCTCTTCTCCAAGCTGAACAGCCCCAGCTTTCTCAGCCTGTGTTCATGGGGGAGGTGCTCCAGTCCTCTTGTAAACTTCAGAGCAGAGCCCTGCTCTGAACTTGCTCTAACAATTCCATGTCCTTCTTATGTTGGGAACCCAGAATTGGATGCAGTAATGTGGATGGGGTCCCACAAGAGCAGAATAAAGGGGAAGAATCACCTCCTTTGACCTGCTGGCCATGCTTCTTTTGATGCAGGCCAAGATTCCATCTGGCTTTCCATGAGCTCACACTGCTGGCTCATGTTGTCTTTCTTCAGCTATCATCTGCAAGTCTTTCTCTGCAGGGCTACTCCCAGTCACTTCTCTGCCCAGCTTGTCAGTGTTTCTGGGATTGCCACTACCCAGGTGTAGAACCTTGCACCTCTTTGTTGAACTCCATGAGGTTTGCACAGCCCATATCTTCATCCTGTCAGGATATCTCTGATTGGCATCCCTTCCTTCCAGCACACTGACTGCACTACGCAGCTTGGTGTTATCAGCAAATTTGCTGAGGGTGCACTTGGTCCAACTCTCCATCAAAGATGTTGAATCAGCTCTACTACTGACCTCTGAGGGGCACCCCTGGTTTCCATGTGGACAATGAGCGACTGACCATAACTCTTGGCATGTGGCCATCCAGCCAGTTCTTTATCCACAGTGTGGTCCATCCAGCAAATCCATGCCTCTCCAATTTGGAGACAAGCATGTCAATGCAGCAGAGCATCAAACACTGCTTAAGTCCAGGACCAATGGTGGTCCTGTCATAGATTGCTTGTTTCAGAAGCCTGTGATAATATACTGTTTTATAACACAAATGAGCACAAGGATGGGTACAATAAGAGATTAAATGTTCATAATCACAAAAGACACAATCTGAACTTCATTTTTGTTTTTAATCATTGGAGTGTTGCTCTTATGAAGAGAATTACAGGGATAAAAAGTAACTTATGTTTATGAATCTGTAATAGTAAAGATGGTGGAACTTCATTATCCTCATTCTACAGAGTGGGAACTTGCCGAATGTTTTTGTTGAAACTTGTGTAGCAACTGAGCCCTGCTTTTGGATACCCAGCCAGACTTGGTCACCGTGTCAGTGTGATGGCAGGAGTTTAAGAGTTCTGCTCAGGTTTGCCAAGACATTCAGCAGAAGGCATGGCATTGGCTCCACTCCTTTCCCACATGTGGACACAGTGGCAGTACTTTGACACTGGTAAAAAGACACTGGTGGTTATTAGGCACAGTGTGGTAGATGTTGCCTTGTTCTTTCACCAGAAATGTCAATCAGATGGAAGGCATTCTTTTGGATGCCAATTTGACTGTGCTGAGTATACAAGTTTAACATGACAGTTGAGTAATCTTTCTGCTGAGGATGAAGATTATCAAGTTATCATCAGAATTAAAAGGGTTTGAAGTAGCAGTGGGAGAAGTTGCATTCATCTGATAAAGATGGCTAATACAAAAATGTAGTGCAGTTGAACTAAAGAAATATCATAGTGTCTCATTTCACTGGATGAGAGAGCAGGTTTAAGTCACCTATGCTGCAGGAAATGTAAATATTTCCAGATTAGACACAGTTATTTCTGGCTGTATTCCTATTTTTAATCTGTCCATATGCCAGTCTGATAATTAAAAGAATAGGTAAATTACATTTCCTGGCAGTGGATGAAAGTTTACTGTAATGAACATCCCGCCACATTCATGAAATGCTTGTTTAATAGCCAACTGCTGAATGCTCTTTTTAACTAAACAGAGTAAAATATGAATGTTGGGATGACAACACTGAATGGAGACGTGATTGAATAGCTGAATAGAGAAAAATGTAGCCTAGAACTATAGCAAGTTCACTTATGTTAGGATGCGAGAGTGAAATCAGATACCAATGACCAGATCAGAAAGAGCCTGTTAAATGCAAAATGTTGAAAGATGAAAGGCAAACCTAAAGAATGGTAATTTCTATTACCGTATGTGAAGTATGAGGCTTAATGAAGTTATTTACTGACGTTTTAAATAACTTATTTGTTCTAAAATAATTCATGGATGTAACCAGAGGCTCTCCATTAATTTTCTAGGTTTTCCTAGGTCTTTTTCTAAAACTAGCTGGGGTTTGAATTATAAGCAAAATAGTGCCTTAAAAATAATGGGACAAAAAGCACCAAGGTAATTTTGCTTTTGTTTTGCCTTTTTCAGTTTAATAATTAGCAAACTAAGCTCATTCAGTATGTGTTGAGCATGCTCAGATGAAAAGCATGCAAATTCCCTGCGCCTTTTAACTTATATTTGGGGAGAGAAACATATCTGTCAATTAAGAGAAGGTTCGGTGTTTAGTAGTTAACATTCAGTTGTGTCCCCTTCCTGTGGGTTTTTTTTTTAAACTTTCTGGATGATGGTAGATGACATAATTACTGTGAGAGTTGTAGAGCCCCACAAGCTGTTCTATTTCTGCTTCTGTATCTGATGAGGTGCTTTTTTCAAACCTTCCTCCAGCAGACTTTTCCTTAAAAATATAAACATATTTTCCAACAGCATAGTTACAGCTTTTGGTTTCATATCTGTAAATTGAGGGTAGTGGTATTTCCCTGCTACTCAGTTATCTGCATTAGAGGACAAACTTGACATTTTTGTTGCTGTTACATTATCTGCCTAGTGAAGTATAAGTAGTTGTATTAGAGGCATAGTTAACTTTGTGTGCCAAAGAGTTGGGGTGCTAATGTTCCTAAAAAATGAATTATAACAATAGTTTAAAAAAATCCTCAAAAAGTTGATAAGGAAACTTACTCTTAAGATTATAACATGGATTCTTCCCACCATTAGTCTTAACTTGGCTTGAGGCTAGAGATGTACAACCTTGAGAGTTACAGCAAGTAGTTGTAAGAAGTCATCAAGGTCATTAACGCCTTTGGTGGTGAAAATATGTGTAGGGGGAGGAGAGTTCAAATACTCAGTGCACTCCTGCATTTTCAGAATCATTGAAATCTGTTTAGTAATTGCATATTAATGGTAACTAAAGCTACAATGAGTTTTATTTATATATATATATATATATATATATCTCCACAAAAGAGACCTAAGTAGATGTGGTTATTTGAGGAGAATCTCTTTAGGCAAGAGTTAAAAAGTAGTTAATGGTGCTTCTTACTAACTTTGTCTTTGTTCAGCTTCAATATTTTCTAATTTTTGTGGAATGATACTCAACTTATTTTACATAATAAACCACATAATATGTAGTTACGTTATAAGCTACTGAATATATGTATGAATGTGTAGTGGTTGAACAGACTGAGAAAATGAATCATTCATTGCAGGGTAGTTGGTTACATTTACTGGATTTCAAAAGTATTCTAATTCTTTCTAACAAATCAAAATTAGTCAGCAAGCTGTATCAGTTCTTTAACAATTATCTGTTCTCTCTGTGTTCTGAACTTAACAGTTGTGTCTAAAAAGTCTCCAGGGAGGATAGCTTTCCTTAGATATGAACAGAGGAATGAGTTGCTGCATGTCTTGATTTTTTGCTGTTTCTGTTAATCTCCTTTTCTGGTGGAGCTTGAACGCAAAACCTAGATGTGTACAGTTAATTTTTGCAAGTTTGCCACCAAAACAAAAAAGGTGCAGTTATAGATCAGTTATTTCTTTTTATTCTGGTTTGATAGGCAAGATTTTAGATTTACGTGGTTAGTCTGAGAATAAAAAAAATGAAGAGGATGGTGGGGGGAGAATGTTTATTAAAAAGGGCTTGTAGGTAGACAGAGCTTTGCAACACTTTTATGGATTATCTTTAAAAGGAAACTTGTTCTGGAAACTAGTACTTGAAGGTATTTGAGCTCATGTTTCCTTTGTTAGATAGTGCCAAAAAAATCAGGTCTTATTAAGTGATGGGTATCTATATCACAGAGTGCATACCTGTGTATCTGGGTTCTGAAGGTACCAGTAATAAAAAACAGTGCTACCTTGTAGGTGGTACTTCAAATACAGGGGTGGTGAGCAGAGCTCAGGTGGGCTTTTTTTTGCCAATGTCAGGAGAAACGCTGCTATACAGACAAGAGTATGAAAAAATACCTGCTCATACCGTCTAACAAAAGTTGCTTTTAGTGTTCTGAAAGTCTCTTCAGTAGATGAATGAGACATGAGAGTGGTTGAAAGAACAGTTTTAGAGGATACATGTGAACCAAAAGACTGAGTTCCTATATGTTAATACTCTGGATCAGACATGGGGTTTGATTTGAAAGTGTTCTGATCATCCCTGTTAGCACACTTCTTTTTACATAGTGGAACAGCTCTGTAGTGTAGAAATTTTAATGTCTTTTGGATGAAACTAAACCAGAAGCTCTGTTCCAGAAGCAGTTGCAGTCTACTTCACCTGCTAGTGGGCATCCAGTTAATGGAACCAGCTGAATGCCAGTCTGTGATGGGTTCACTGGAGACTTGGGTTCTCAGAACCCTTTTTCTGATGTATTATCCACTCCTTGTGCATTGCACTGGAATGGTATAGTCATTGTGAGCTTTTTGTGGACCAGAACCTAACTGGCAAACTCAGATTCTGGTTTTGAACTTCATCTCTGAATGAGTCTGTCTTGACTCACTGATTCAGTCCTTGCTAATCTTGGCATGACTTTCACTTGTTTTCAGCTGCAGGGTAGAGAAGCCAGTGATGTTAGGATGGCTTTGCAAAGAGTGAAAGCAGTTGGAGTTTTCTGTTTGAAGGGAAAGGAAAAAGCAGCACAGATTGAAACTGCAGCCTGTCAGTGGAAGAGCTGTAATGGGAAAAAAATTGGATAGCTCTGTACCATGCTGCAGAAACTGAGAGTGAAAACAATTGCTTAAATACGATCTTGTAGTAAGTGATAGAATTAAGAGTCTGGCTTCAGTCCACTCTTCTGGGCACAAGTCAATATCTCCATTAGAATTAAAGCGTCATCATCTGATTCTTCAGCCAAACGGGAGTCTTGGCTTTCTAGAGCTATACTTTGCTTTAAAACTTTATTGTGAGGCAATTCAGAAACACATTCAAGTAAAAATAGCATATAAATAAATTAAAATCTTGATAAGTTTTAAAAATAAAAATTGAGAACAAATTGAGATTGATGTTCTTTGATCATAACCATCATTTGTCCTGTAGAAAATACTATCTCATTAGATTATGTCATCCAGAGTTCCGTATACGCGGTCTGATACTGTGTACCTGCTGGAGTTTTGCTGTTTGGTTCTGGTTTGTTTTGTATTATAATAACAAACATGTAAGAGCTAATATTCTTGCATCACTTGTGTAGCTACAAAATCAAGGTAACAGTGCTAAGCCTTGGTAAACAAATACTGAATCAGTTAAGTAGTGCCAGTTTTAATTTGCATCATTAAACTGCTTTGGAAATTATTTAGAAGTGCAGTGCTGTGTTGTTTTGATGTAAAGTAACTTCTCTGTGTACTGTTCTAAATAAATAAAAACTGGTTTTCTTGATTTTACTATGGCAAATTTGTGATAGCAGCAATATTTCAGATGGGTGCTGTTAAGTCTGATACTTGTGGAAAGGTTTGAAATATCTGTGTTTTTCTGTGAAAGTTTTGTTCTAACCTAAAAATCTGTAAAATTGCCTGTTGGGTATCCCAACTTGAAAACAAAATGGAAACAGGTCATTTATGTTTCAGTTTTTCTGTTGGAGACAAAGGTGAAAGGAAAATAAAGATTGATTATGGTCATTGTGATGTGAAGAATGTCTTGATCAGAAGGGTGTCATACCGCAGTGAAAGCAGTAGATACTTGTGATTTTTTTTCCCCCTCCTTTTCCCCTGTACTTTTTTAAATGGGCAAGAGATGGGGTTTATACTATGTAACCATTTAGTTTACTCTTAAATGCTTTAAGAATCATGTTACAGTATTTGTTTCTAATGACTAATGGGCAATCTGTAGTAGACTTGGTTTAAAGTAGTCAGGGAAGTAAGGGTTTTTTCAGCATGCAGAACTAGCTCAAGAGCTGCTCAAGCTTTTGCTTGAATACTCTGTTCATTTGACATCTTAGTTGGGTAGTTTGTACTTACACAAAGTGAATGCAAATGCTGGTTGCATCCCAGCAATTCCTTAGCTGCCTTCACTTTCCTCAAATAAGGTGGGAACTTTTCATGGGAACCTTAACCTCACAGTTTTAAAAAAAAAGAAGTTGCAGCAGTTGGTTTTTTATGTGATGAAGGGCTTGTTCTCCATCTTCTGGTAAAACACTGAACAACAAGGTGGAGAGAAAGGCAAGGAGAGAAATCACAAAAGTAAAAGATAGTTTTCATCTCTAGAAGCTTTAGCTCATCAAGGCTGAGAATAATTGTAGTTTAACACTGTAAAGATTTTTTTTTTGTGTGTCCCTTTAGCATGTAACTTTGCTGTAGGACTTCATAAAGACATCATCTGGTACACATGTATTGGTATAAAATCTTCTTGACTCCAGATATGTCTAAATCTGGACTTTTAATTTATTTTTAGTATCTCAGATACTTAGTTAAAAAGAACACGTTATAAAGCTATTCTGAACCAGTCTGTTCATTTTCCTTACCTGAGAGAGGCATCACAGGCGGTGTTGCTGTGTTCACTTAAGTTCTGATGGTTTGGAAATGCTTCTTGAGGCAATTCCTTTATAGAAGCTGTGAGGACGATTGCCCAGTGCATGGTCTTGTGCTCATTGGTCATGCCTGCTATAATCCTAGTCATCTTCTAATTGAGTTCTTTTACACTGAATTCTTTGGGGTGGGGATGATTTTACTATTGCAAACCAGGACTGATGCCCCACATGGAAGGGAGAGATCCATTAACTTACTTACTGGTTTATTTCTATTTTACCAGTTCAGTTCTGTGACTTTTCATGTGATCCAGTAATGATACTAGCACAGGGCTGGAATTGCACAAAAAACTCAAGGCCAGAAGCCTGACTTAGTTTGTAAGCTATCATAAATTTACCTTAAAAGTAGACTGTTATCAGCTTTCCAGGAATTTGAACAATGCTGTCTTGATCACATGCTCAGTTCTTTATTGGTTGTAGTGGTCAGTGAGCTTATGCTTCAGGCTCACAGTTTTACTCTGAAAAATACAGCTTTCAAAAATAAACTTGTCTTGAATGAGATAAATGTTTAGCCTCAGCCCAAGAATCAGTGTAATAGATTTCCCAGAAAACCACCCAAACAAACCAAAACTTTTATTCTGCTATTGTTAAGTCAGATGATAGCATCTGTGTCATGATACCTAGCTACTTGATTAAGAATCCACATCAAGCCAACATATTCCTTGTGTTCCATCTCTTAGGATTTAGGGCCTTTGTCAGGGACTAATCTGTCTTGCAATTTCTAGCATTTTCTCCAGTACCCATTCTCTGTTAGCATTCAAGGGCTTGTTACCTCTGCATGTCTGAGAAATTTTTTCCTGGCTATCCTAAAAAAACTAGAGAGCATTTCATTCTCTTGTCTTTATTCCTGGAAAGCAGTGTTTTAGTGGCCATTCAGCATTTTTTGGACTCCTTTTTTAAAGATGTTTTATTTCTCACTGTATTGTTCTGTTCTTGGTCTGAGGAATTTATGCATGTTCAATAAAGTTATTTATAACAACTTTATTTATACATTGCAGTTAGAATATAATTCACAGATTTTTTTTAAAAAAACCTTTCTGTTCATTTGTATTTCATGTAGGAATTTCAGCAGTGAATTTATTGGTATTAAAAAGTGGCAATATATTAATGTTTTTAAAGAAATGTGTTCATCTTGGCTATCTCAAAGTAACTGCATAAACCTATAATTTATGAAATGTTTTTAGAAGTTTCCGTATCTGATGGTCTAGCTGCCCAAAATGTAGTGAGACCTCAAAATACTTGGTTAGCCTAGTATCAGGATGTGTGCGCACCCTTAATGTGACACCATCTGGGAACTGTGCTTGTGCACAGTTGCCTTGCGTGCTTCTGCAATGGAGTGCTGTACATCTAAGATTCCTCAGTGTTTCCTCTTAAGATGCTTAAGATACTGGTCCTGGATGCAAGAATTGTCAGTGAGCTTATCTACTGGCAAGATGTGACTGGTGGAGACTTCTCAAGTTCAAGCAGACAGTTGTGTCAGTGTACGCATTCCAGTACTGATGAACAGTCCTCGTGGAGCCATGGATACTGCAAGAACTTTATTGAATATTTCATGGTGCTCTTAACTCCCCTGGGAGAGGAAAGTTTATCCAGCAGTTTTGAATCTTCTTCTGTTTTCTTTTGAGTAATAGTTACACGTTAGCAGTTAGCAGCAGTCAACAATGTGAAGCACATGCATGGGAAATACTTTTTCAGGGAGAAGCAGATAGGTTGCAGTTTTGGAAGTGAAAACTGACTTAAGATTATAGACCCTTGGAGTTAGTATTGGGGGGGTGTATTTAATCTTACTAATTGGGTTATTTTGGTAATTGAATATTATACAACTCCTTTGTTGGAGAAGGCATACAGCAGAGAGAAATCATCCGGGCCTATTAGTCAGACTTTTAAATCCAAGTCTTCATTTAGTGATTATCTGCAAGGTGTGGAGATCAGTGCAGAAGGCGACAAAAATGAAGTACAGAATCATGAAGGGGGAAACATCTTTTCTAGAGATGTAGTAAATCTCACTTTTCTAAGCTTCAGTAAAAGTGTCAAAAGCAGAAGGATGGCAGTTGAGGAACGAGTAATTGCGTGGGGTACAGAATATAGGGATACATTTCCATTTTAATTTCAGTTTAGGTTTAAATGTTAAGAGTCTTTTAGTTTACCTTCAGGGTTACACCAGCTTTGTAATACAAAGAGAAGATTGTGCTGGTAATACAAAACCAGGAGGCATCATCTGTTCTGTTTTCTTCACAGGTCAGTGTGGCTGCATTGTCAGTGTTCTTCACATTCAGCAGCAGTCAGATCACATAGGAAGATTTTCAATAGACACATTCAGTATTTTCATACCCTTACTGCTCTAGTGGCTTTGCTCCTACTTCTCATGGCTCATCATTGCATGTTTTAGTAACTTGCACATTGACAAGCAGGAGTGAGAATATGATTGTGAATTACATTCTTAAAATACAGCTGTTTGTATTTGAAAGATAGTTCTTGCTCATCTGTAGTATTACACAAGAAATTTGAGGAAGCAAGAGTTGAAATAATTGCAAGCAGATAGTAATGTAGAGCTTTTAAAGGTCAATACTAGAATTACCATTAATTACCATTCACTTTTTGTGCTGTTCTTTAGTTGACCACGGGCAATATATTTCATGAACCGAGGGAAATACATACAGCCTTGTTTTTCCTCAGTTTGCATGGGAAAAGAAAACATCTTCTAGATGATGAGTAGTACTCAAGCAGTACATATGTGGTAGTATAAAATACTTCCTTTTGCTTTAGTTGTATGTATTTAAAAAACAATGTCTGGCACTAGATCTGATTTTCTAACACAATCTAATGTAGAAGCCAACTGTTCACAAAGAACATTATCTCACTCCCCATGTCTTATTGTCAGATAATAGTATTGCCATGGTAAGGTGATTTATTCCTTCAAAGAAAGTAAGTCCTTGTCTTTCAGGTTATGGACTGACCATTGACTTAATTCATTGTGTATCTCTGTTGTTACAAGCTAAATTAAGAGAATTGTCTGCTTTTCAGAGTGTCTGAAAAATGACGTATGATTTTGGCAGGAAACACTTTTTTGTGTGCTTTCTGGAAAAGGAATACTAAATATTCTGGCAATTGATATTTTTGAACTACCTTTAGCAAGAATAATTGTGTGAGATCTTTCCTTATTAGTCTAATAAACTTGCAGGCTTAAACAGACAAACTTCAGTTATTCAAATACTGAAAGAAATCAAGGTTATATCTCTTCCCCTGCTTTTTAATTTCTCTAGGTTATAATCTTGTAGGGAAGAAGAAGATAGCACAAATCATTTTCATGTATTGTCTCACCATAAGTCTCTTAAGTGAAGGTTAGGCTCATGATCACCTGAGGAACCCGATTGTACAAAATTTATTGAATCATACAATGGTTTGGGTTGAAAGGGACCTTAAAGGTCGTCTAGTTCCAGGCCATGGACAGGGATACCATTCACTAGATCAGGTTACACAGGACCCATCCAACCCAGCCTTGAGCAGTGCCTGGGATGAGATATCTAGCTTCAACACCTTCTGAGTAAAGAATTTCTTTCTAACATCTAATCTAACATCATGTCCGTTTTCAGTTAAAACCATTGCCCCTAGTCCTGTTACTACTGCCTGTACAAAATATCTCTCCCCCTCATTTTTATGAGCCCACTTAAGATACTGGGAGGCCACAGTGAGATCTCTCCAAAGTCTTTTCTTCTGTATGCTGATCAACAGCTTTCTCAGCCTTTATTCATAGGAGTGCTGCTCTATTCCTCTGTTCATCTGTGTGGCCTCCTCTGGACCTGCTCAACCAGGTCTATGTCTGTCTTGTGCTGAAGACCACAGAGCTGGATGCAGCATTACAGCCTGGATCTCAAAAGGACTCACAATAGAGGGAGAGAATCCCCTCCCTTGACCAGCTGGCCACCCCTCGTTCGATGCAGCCCAGGATGCAGTTGGCTCTCTGGGCTGTGAGCACAGCTTATTGGCATATATTCACCTTTTTATCCATGAGAACAACCAAATCCTTTTCCTCAGGGCTGCTCTCAATGACTTCCAGTTCATGTTCATGTCTGGGGTTACCCTGACCCAGGTGCAGCACCTTGTACTTGGACTTGTTGAACTTCATGATGTTCTTGTAGGCCTAGTTCTCAAGCTTGTCCAAGTCCCTCTTGGACTTGTATCCCTTTCTTCTGTTGTGTCAACTACACCATTCAGCTTTTTATCATCTGTAAACTTGCTGAGGGTGCACTTGATCTCGGTGCCTGCATCATGGATGAAGATACTGAAAAGCACTGGTCCCAAGACAAAGTCCTAAGGGACACTTACTCTGGATCAAATTATGTTATATGTCTTCTTTCAGTCCCTTTAATCCTAAACATCCAATTCTAAACCAGTCCAAAGCAGGCAGTGGAACTTGTTTTGACTCAAGTGGTTATGTTTTCAGGCTCATCACAGTCTATGGCATCTCTCTGCATCTTCCTCTGTATGATGATACCAAACTCAGGATCTCAAATTCATTTTTGTTTCCTCATGATCCATCATCTAGGGATACAAGCTGTGAGTTGCCCTGGTTATTAGAACATACCTGTTGCCTTTACAGGGCAGAATCATAAGCCAAGAAAAACAGTGTTAAGTAATTTACATGGCTCATATGGGAGCCTTGCTTTGCTGGTTTTCTTTAGTTACCCTTTCTTGACTGGAACCCTCACTTTCCTTTGAAATTTCTGTTGGTGATAGCAGAACTGTAGCCATTCTTCACCAGCTTTGAATAAAGCTTGACCTGTTTTCTTGAATCAGGCTATTGGTAGTTCCTCTGAAAACAGCTGCTCTTTCGTGTCAATTGGTTGTTGTAAGGTACTGGAGGAGTGAGAGGTGGTGTTGTGGCAAGGGGAGCCCTGTCTCTGTGGGAATGCTCCTTGTGAGCAGCAAGCAGCAGAGTGATATCACTGAGAAGTGCTGTAGTTCCTGCACCTGCCTGTGTGCGTGGAGCTCGGTCATTGCTTTGCTGCTTCTGCCACTGTGGAGTTTTTTTTTTGTGGAGGGAGCTCCTTCAGCCACTCTTTGTACGCAGCTCCCTAAGATTCATCTCCATATAATGCAATTGTGTTGAGCTTGTTGTTTGGACTTTTCTCCTATGTGGATGTGCTTGGAGAAAGTCACTGAAATAAAGGTTTTACTAGTTCTTGGAGTTGTTTGAGAGGTGCATCTTACCTGTGTGACCAATGTCTGTCACTTTTGCAGCCTCTTAGTCCTTTGGGTGTAGCAGGGAATGAAAATGACAGTCCCAGTCATGTTCTTACATATATTTAAGCTTGCGTTATTCAGGTGTGTTGAGGGTAAGAATCTGTTCTTCAGAGCTGAAGAGAGATGTAGGGCTACATGTGTAACTCCTGTTAACAGTAAATAGTGCTGCCTTTTAATATGAAACATATTTTACCACTGCTTTGGTGTTGTAGGGCTAGTTTTAGCAAAGATTGTTCAGTAAACCATCCTCTGGTGGGTGGGTTGCTACAGCAACATTCTTGTAAGGGTTCTGCTAAAGATTGAAAATCGTCTGAATTAACCTGTGGCTATACATTTTCCACAGTTGAAATCACAGGTATAGTACATATTTATTTTTATTGTACAGGTCAAGATTATTCCAGTTTTGGAGGATTCTTGACTGTGTAAGCTGCTGCTAAAATAAAATGTGTATTTCAGTCTCACAGAGGAACAAAACTTTTGCTGCTGTGCTTGGAATACAGTACTTGGCTTGATTAACAAGCATGTCCCGACTAGGGAGATAAATAACTTAATGGGGCCCAGGGCTGGGGGTAAAATTCTTTCTTTTTATGGTTGTAAGCAGAGCACAACACTGATTCATTAAGCAAAGCAGAATGAATTTGATTTTCTTTGTAAAATGGCAGTGCTGTATAGTCTAGAGACATCCAGACAAGGAAATCTGTCATAGTAACGAATATTTTTGAAGGGTGTGGTGGGTGTAAACGTTTAATATAGTTCATATAAAGGCTTGGAAGTGGCTGATCTATATATATGAGATAAAAATAGCACAATTTAATGCTGAAATTAGTGCCAGTATGTTATAGTGCAAACTCTTCTTGCTTTTTACAGTGTGTTTGCCGCTTTTAAGAGATGATAGTAACAGGTCACCAACACTGAATACTTTTTGTTAGATGGTGTATTCTGAGAATTTGCCAATCTGTTGATTATATCTATTTTTTACTAACTGCTACTGAATTTTCTATCTTAAAAATTAGATTTTAGTTGCTTCAGTTTAGTCTTAATAATCTGAATGTGGATTGTAGTGGTCTTCATTGGAGTGTCATAGTTTCTGCAAGTGTTTTTATAATTCTTCTCTCATCCAATTTTCTGGTATTAATGACTACATGGTATTTCTGCAAGGTTCCTATTTATCTGGGAGAATTCCAGCTGAGTTCTGTCATAATGTGTCCCCCCCATGTGTAGATTGGATGGTGATACTGCCTAGCTGGAGGTTCTTTAGCATGCTGACCACCTACCATGAAACTTGAGATCTCCTGATCTTGTTGTTAGAGGTCTCAGTGGTCACTTGTCATATTATGAATCAGTGTCTCTCTACTGACTGTCAGTTTCCTCCTTAGGTTCTCATCTTTGCAATGGCAGCTGAGAATATTCTGGATATTCTTCAGTCACATTTAGATGACTGTTTAGTTGTATCTTCCTGCCTCCTCCTTTTTTCTTACCCCTTCTTCTTCCTTCTTGTCCTCAACACTTAAGAGACACTTCCAAGTTATGTTGTCCTGGCTAGGTAGCTAAGTTGGAAATGTCCTTCATTTGCCAAAGCTTGCATTAATCTTGTTGTTTGCTGTGGTCTTTTGAAGAGGAGATGAACAAAAATATATGGGCCACATTCAGAATGAAATTTACATCAACTAATAATATGGTGTTTCAAGTATTAAAGAGGATTCATGACTTCATAGATCAGATTCTTAAATATCGACTTAATTTACTAGCAGAAGTTACTTGGCCAGATTTGGCTGTTTGGCTTCCAGGCCAGTTGTAGCAAATTTGGACAGTTTGGATAAAAGATGGGTAAAATTGAATGGTAGTTTATGCTGTTACTGCTTTGGTCTTAAATGTTAGCTACCACTTGGGAGATCAGTTAGTGTTGTGGTTTGGGGTTTTTTTAATATATATTCAGTCTAAAAAGAGGAGTATATATTTTTCAAATTAATTAGAAAGGAAAGTAATTTGGGGTAACAGTGTTAATTTTAACTATTTATCTCCAATTACAAAGCTAATTGTCTGAGCTAAGTAGCATTCCAAACTAATGCAAAGAGTTTTCCAAGCATATCTATGAATCAATATGAGCAGTAAAGTATGCTGAATTTCAAATTACCATGTTTGTCCCTCTTTTATTCAGTCTCACCAGCAACTTGTTTTCACATATTCCCTTTACTGGGGGAATTGTCTTTTAAGTAAGTGTGAAATTGGTTAAGCTGTAATACTCTTTTAACAAAAAGCAGTTGTGTGGTGTTTTCTCCAGTACAAAAATGCAAGTCATTCCAAAGCACTTAAAAGAAGAAAAAGCTTACTCCGTAAGGAAAGAGGATTATATCACTGTGCTTTTTATTTTAAATTTTCTGTGTGTACTATACTATGAAAGGTGCAGTATTGATTGCTCTAGTGAATTCTTAACAAGAAACAACATCAATTTGTGGAGAGAGGACTACTTTTACAGGTCTGTGGCATTCAGGTAAACTGAAGCTTAATACTATTCACTCTTTTAATGGGACTACTTATATCAGCTGGACAAAGGGAAGAAGTTATTGCCTTTTCCATATGAAACATTGCTCCAAGACCCAAAAAGTGAAGAATATAAAGTATGCTTTCCTGGGCTGTTTTTTGTTCGGCTTTGCTGTTTTGCCACTAGCATCCTTAAACAGGTTGCATGTGACAAGTCAGTAATGGAAATCATAGTGCTTCTGGTTATGAGGGTATTAGGATAAAGAGAGGCTCTTCACTGGAGTTTTCTTTCAAGATTCTTTGAAGGCAACTGCTTTGTTCCAATCTGATTATTCTAGTACATTGAGCAAAATTTCCAAGTGGTTCTGAAATAGTGTTTGCTAATATTGTTAGCTTGTTTATCCAGTCCTCCTCTGTTCTTTCTTTCATGCTTCAGCTCTGTTTTGCTCTTCCTCAATTTCTCTGCCATGATCTGCGGTGCTTTTTTCCTGCTGTTAGGAGAGCATCAAATTGAGTGTTACAGCAAAACAGACAGTATTCCATCTAGGTTCAAGGTTCCAATAGGAAGCACTGGATGTTCAGAAGCATCTTCTCCTACAGTGGAGAGAGCATGTAACTTCTTTACATATTCATTGTGTCATAAGATCTCCTTTAAAACCAGACAGGTTTTAATGCAGCACTTTGCCAAAACCTGCTTATTTCTTACCTGTTATGTCCTTGAATGAGATACCTTTGGGTCCTTGTTTTGGGTGAACAATATATAACCTGTTGATGGTATTGTAATTGCAAATGATGATATGAAACAGATTTCTGATTCATTTCAGTATAGATTACATTTTTTATTGAGGGGATTTATTTGGATTTTGCCAAATGTAAGAATTTTAAGTATGTAATATTACCACCGGCTAACTCAGTGCAGACAGCTAACAGACAGACAATGCTGAATTTAACTTAAGCCTATCTTGGCAGAATTGAAGACAGGAATAAACCTAGTTCTGTTTTGTCTTGTTTTTTAATGGGATGGCTTGCCTTTACAGAATAGTTAACATTTTGTTTTCTTACATTCTGATACATAAAATTGCACTAAGTTCCGTTTTATCATTTGAGTTGCATTGTATCCCAAACATAGCAAATTCTTTTAGATAATTGTATTAACATGTTAAAAATTAAACAACATTTCAGCATTTGATGTTAACTGGGTTGAGAACCACTTTGTTCTGTTTCTTTATTTGGGTATGTGAGGGACTCTCTAGCAGAAGAGCTTTGATTTTCCTTACCAGAACAAACCTTGTCAGAATTGAAACAATTTTGTCAAAATTAGTTTAATTACAGCTGTCCTTAGTAAATGGAGAATTGTGACTTTTGCTGAATGTCCTTGACAGTATGAGCTCTGTAACATGCTTTCACAACAACAAATCTGATTTCCTTCTGTGAAGTAGGTGGTTCTGCAGACAAGGGGATAGCGGCAGATGTGTTTTCTTCCAGACATCAGCAGGTCCTAGTATTTCATCTCACACAGTATTCTTATAAACAGATCTATGAAATAGTCCACTAGCTGATGTGTGGGTCCCAAAGACACAGTACTATGAAGTATAGATGACAGCCAGCTACTTGGCAGCTTCCTATCAAAGCTCAGCATTGGAACAAATAATCCCTTAACTTCTTTATTAGTGACTGAAATAGGGGACAGAGCACATCTTCATCACTTTTGTGTATGATAGTGATTTGGTGGGAGCAAGCAAGGTAAGGGAGGTCAGAGAGACTGTTGGGAGGGAGCTTAGCATCCAGGGGGAATGCGCTGACACGTAGTCTGCCTAAGGTGAGCACAAAGCTGGGGGGTGGGAGGGAGTAGCCCCATGCACCAGTAGAGGCTTGGGATCAGCTCTGTTTCACCAGCCCAGCTGTTCTCCTGAGCAGCTCCAGTATGCCCTGTCTAAGGACCTGCTACACCCTCAGCTATGCTAGCACCAGTTTGAGGGGGATTAATCCCTCTGTGGGACTGCTTCACTAGGTACTGGTGGAGGAAAATCCTAATAAATGTGATTCTAAACATTCAGAAACAGGTTGCCCAAAAAGGCTTTAGAGTCTCTGTTCTTTAGTATATGCACAGCTCCATCAACATATTCCTCCAAACAATATATTATAATGATCCTGCTTTCAGGCGTCAGACAGCCAAAACTCTCTCTTACTCTCAGTTGTGTGTTATGGCTCCTCAAGAAGCAAACAGCAAAATTGGTTATTATAATATGACAGACTCCATGCAGCCCGCCATGGTGTAGGAATTAGTTTTCAATCCATCAAGTTACCCTAGGCATGATAGGAGAGATCCGTGGGGGATGTGGTTGGGATGTTGACTGGAGAACCTTATTATCTACTCTGCCTAAATGTGTGTCTGAGTCCTCTGGCCTTAACGGAAGTGAATAGAAGTCTTCTGCACTTGGGTTGGTGGTTTTTGTTTCATCATTCTCATGAGTTTTAGTTTGAAATCACTGGTGTTCATGTGGCAAGTAGGAAAGCAATCTTTTTACTAATGAGTTTTTGATGTACAAATGGTGTCTTTAAAATGCATAGAACATAGTCCTTTCAGAGCCATGTAAAAACCAATGTCCTGAAAATACCTGTATCTTCAAGGTGGCAAAGCAGGGGGAAAGTAAAACTGTTCCTGGAAGTAAAGAAATTAAAATAAAGACTAGTACTTTCAAATTTACCTGCTTTAGAAGCTGAACTATAGAGATGAATGTCTAAATATGAGTTTTCAGTCCCTTAACTATGATATGCTCTTCAGGCTTCGGTATTTGCAAAATAGGAATGTAAAATGAATCATATGATGTTATCACAGGGAGGAAGTGTCAGTCATAACGTTTTTGTATGATCAGAGAATGACTGTGTGTGGAGTCTTTTAAGTGTCAGTTTTTAATGAAACAGTAAATTTTAAGGAAAAAAAAGTATTCGTTGAGAATCTGTAATTCATATTAAGGAGATCTGCTAGTGAGAAATATAAAATTTCAAACTTAAATTTATTCCTGATTTTTGGATTGTTTTTTTTCCTTTTCCTAAATAGACTTTGTTGGAATATGCAGAGAAGTGGAAGACATCAGAAGATCCTCTGCCTCTGTTGGAGGTGTACACGGTGGCTATCCGAAGTTATGTTAAAGCACGACCTTACCTTACCTCTGAGTGTGAAAACGTAGCCTTTGTGCTTGAACGTTTAGCACTGTGAGTATGTTTTTTTGGTTGCTAAAACCAGTCTGTATGGTATTAACTTTTCATTGCTTAAACGCTTCCCCAGTCCAGTTCTCAGCACCTACCTCCCTCATGGTGGATGCTGTATGTAAGGGAGAATATCTTGTTGTAATTGAGGCAAGAAGGATTCCTGACCTAGGACAAGACAACATTCCTGGCTTGAAACACTTTGCTATTAGTGATCTGCGTACTATCTGAAAGTGCATCAATTTGCACAAGAATTTACAGGGTTGGATTCTATGATTTCTTTTTTTAATGGTGTCTTTTAGAGAATTTGCTTTTACAGTTTCTCCAAGAGTGTTCATGACCTCTTTTTCTTAATGTGCTCGAGAAAGCAAACTGTTTCATGGCTGGTGTTGCAAACAACAATTTTGATATTAGAATAAAGAATTGTAAAGTTGACATAATTTCAATGTCAACAATTGCCTCAAATAATACTCCTTTTTGACTTCCAGAAGCTGTATTGAACTTCTACTATGTCTGCCTCTGGACTTACCTGAAAATAAATGGGAAGAATTTCAGGCTTTTGTACAGGTGAGTTTGGTTCATGAAGTGGAGACTTAAGAGCTTTTCAGAATGGTTTGGAAACCTAGGGATATTGAGTATGTAGGATGTCTGTAAGGATCAAGGCCTTTAGCTGGAAATACTATGTACTCTGTAGTAATTGCAGAGTTTTGCAGATTATTGAAAGAAAATTCATGTTTTAAAATGTGTTTGACTATTAACACTCTTAGAAGTGAATCCTATCATATATGTCATTCTTTACTATCTATAGTTGAATGTTTGAAACTTATGAATGAAAAACCAGTTGATACTGAAGGGTTCTTGGATCTCTCTCTCTCACAGGGCACTGGCGGGTTAAGGTTAGAGCTCTGCATTAAAGGAAGGTGTTGGAACAAGTTCTGCTTCTCAGTATTTATCAGAAATATGTAGTGGGGGGTCCAGTCTACAGTTTTAAAAAGAACAAAGGAGGAGGGAGGAGAAGAGAGTAATAATGAACAAACCAGATATAGTTACCCTAGGATTCTCAGTCAAAATAACGTAGGAAGATGAAAGGCTGATTATTTTAGAGTGAATTTTGACTAGCAATTGCCTTATATAAATCAATTCTGAAGAGATGTATTTGATGCTGAGGGGTTCCACAGCCTTGAGAGCAGGTGGAAAAGTAAAAGAAAAATGAGCCATTTCTGGGTTGTTTTTTTTTGGTATTTTTAAAGGACCAGTGTAAGTTGTGCATTGCTGCTTAAGCCACAGATTTTTGCAGGTATTTAGTTTGCTCCTGAGTGTATATCTGCTCACAGAATTTATTCTGGTATATAATTGCAGTGGAAGATATTTTAATTGATTTTAAGACTCCAGCCTGTTTCATCATATTTGCATAGAAACATGCAGTGAGATCTTAACAGCTAAAATCTTTCGACATTATAAAAATATTTTTTTCAATGTTTCCAGTACATAGAAACTGAGCTGCTGAGGAGTTTGAGAAGATAAAGTTTAGGTACCTGCTATCAGAACAGTATGTGGACTAGAGAAATTCCTCATCCATTTTTAAAAGAGAGGCCTATTTCAAAATTTAGTTTCAGAAATTTCAGAAGTAGCCCTGTAAATAAATCTCAAGATGAGTTTGAAGCACTCAGTTGTTGATGTTTCTCAGCTTATATCTTAGGCAGTAGAGGCAGAAGTAAAGCTTATGTAAGCTGAATGTTAAGATTGTTTTGTTATATATTTAACTCTGTATCTGATAAGGTGTTAATTTGATAACATAAGGTATGAAAGACACATTATTTATATATTTTTTAAACAATACCTTGTTTTGTAAAATATATTATTTAGGTGGCTCATAAAAACTTGATGGAAAATGGCAGCCAGGAATTGCACATTTTAACAACACTTACACAAGAGAGGGGAGTGTGGAAGAACCCAGTTTTGTGTGGTATTCTGTCCCAGGAACAGTTGGACCCAGATAAAGGTATAATTTAAAGTTATAGTTGAAATAAAATGTACTTAATTTTTATGATACATTGAAATATTATTATCATCTGTGGAAGTTTTTTGTTCAATATAGTTTGTGATGATTTATAAGCTATATAGATAAAAATGCATGTAGCATTTTTGGAATTATTAAGACAGTGTGTTCATGGTAACATATAAATAATTTAGTCTTGGTATTTTGCATAAATCATAATCATGCTTCAAATTCTCTTGACATTTTATTTATAAGCCATGTGAAGGAAGTTTACATACAGACTAATTTACGATGGGGTAAGTTCAATACTAATATACAAAATTTATTTGACATAAACCCAAAAAATAAAAACTGCTTATATTTTTTTTAATGAAGATGTCATTTAATTCAGTTATGAAATGCCAGGAGGACCTTTACTGAAGATTCATTTAGATCTGAGTTCTGGGAATGGCTAACAGTAGTTGCAAAGGGAAGAATATATGATCAGCAGAAGCTTACAAGGATAGTGCCCTGATATGTTACTTTTGTTTTGGTGATTGCAATTCAGAAGTGGTATCCTTGTGTGAATAAATCTTATTTGTTTTTTCTGATTCTTTGCCTAAATAGTTTTAGAATCTGTATAAAGTGCCACATAAGCATCTGTGGCAGAGGTGCACTGTTTTTACATCAAGTGAAGTAATTCCTCTTACTGTCTTCCTCCTTTTTAGCCTGGTGCTTGCTTATTTCATATGATGTTTTCTATCTATTAACAAGTTAACTATTCTCACATCTTTTAATGAATGCATCACAAGACCTGATTCGATAGTCTGCTATCATATCTCATCTTCTTTCTTATGTAGTGTTTTCATGTCTTCCAACTTTACTGTCCCACTCCTTGTATGGGGAGCCAAAGGTTTATTCAGCAGTCAATATGATTTTCTGCTTCCTTCAGCGGAAATTCCTTTCATAATATTTCATTATGTTAGCCTTGCTTCTTGACTGAGCATTGGACCAATGTTTTCTTAAATCAGAACTGAAAACTGAAAATTTTCTTTTGAGGACTAGTACCTATTTCAGTGTTAGGATTTTCGCCTATCATGCCTATATGTACAATTAGGCTTGTATTTCTTTTCCCCCATGAAAATAATATTGTGAATTCTATCAACATTTTAATTTTATCTACTATGCTGTGTTATGGACTGTTGGCATGTTTTTGCTACCCTGCTTTTGTCAGCATATTTTGTCATGGTTCTCTGCCATTTTCCAGAAGTTTATAAAAATGCTGGACATAGGCTGTCCCTGGTACAGATCCTACAGAAACCCACTGAAAGTATGTTTGGGGTTTTTTTTATCCTTTTTCTATTATGTGATAATTTATTTCTGCAAGGATCTTTTTTTTACTGCCAAAAGAGCTTGGTACTTTAAGGATTTGATAGACTTCCTTTAATGCCTTTAGAAAATAAATTAGATCTTTTTTAATTCGTATTACCACATCTCCCTTGGATAAGTCCAGTAAATGTATAATGTGATTTTCATGGTTTTTAGTTTGTTTGTTTTTTTGCTGAAACTGGGCTTACTCTTCCACAAGATTTGCATTTTGTTGCTTCTTTTAATTACTTATTATACACCTAATACAGACTTTGGATTTGTATATAGTCCTCAGAGTCCCATAAAGTATCCTTTACTAGCTTCCTCTCAACCATCCTGCAGCCATTGTAACAGGTACTTGTAAGAGAGATGTTTAATTAATATTTAATTGCCTTATATTTGAGTCTTTTTAAGAACTTGCTCATAAGTTCAGTATTGGATGAGGAGGACACAGGTCAATAAGTAAGACTGTGACTGTGGACTTCAGGAAAGTGAACTTTAACATCTTTAAGGAATTTCTTGTAAGAATCCTATGGGAGTAGGTCCTGCACCACTATCAGACATTGCATGGCGTTGCATTTGCATGGTGACTGGACTTGCTATTACTTCAGGTTTCACCTGCATGACTTCTTTTTTTCTCAAGATTGCATATGATAGACAAGAAGCACTTGCATTTGGAGAGAGGAATTTTCTGCATTTCTCCACTTAATTAATTGGTTGCGGAAGGAAACCTTAGTAATGTTGTCTTAATTTTCTTAATTTTTGTCTTAATTAATTGTCTTACTGGCCTCCTCCTGAACCACCAGATAGCTTAATGTGAGATCAGGACTGATACTAATCTAGAATTGAAGCTGATCTGAATTAATGACAAGTGAAAATTAGATTTCCTGAAGTTACGTGGCTGTCTGTGCAGCCTTGTTGTTCAGAGTGCCAAAGACTGAAAGTTGAAGTACACCAAAGTGTTTGGGATTATGCCATAGCCTATGCAATGTCAAAACACTGCACTTCCATCCTCGATTTCTGTCAGTGTGGCTTGTGCTCTTCAGCATGAAAGTGCTTTTCCATCCTCGAGGTTATGATTTTTCTTGTAGTGATGGTATGATCTTTCAAAGCTGTCACTGGTAGCTCCTCCGCTGACACTGTGGGTGAGTGGAGGAACTTTGATAACCTTATAAAAAGCCAGGCTGCTGCTGCTTTTTTGGTATCTAATTCTAATTGTCCTTAAATCCTAGAGATTTAAACCCAGATGCCAAGAGTTAGGTTCTTGAATTTTTCATAAGTTTAAATGTAGTAGGGAGGCATCTAAAGAATATCACACTGAAAAGAGGACCTGGATACAACCATCACTATATATGTCTGGATATAACCATCCAGAGACAGTTATGGTGGATAACAGGCAGAACAGTCAATGTGGAACTGTTTTCAGTAATTATAGCACCTGTCACCAGAAGTTGAATGATACCAGCAGCCTCAGTTTTGAGAGGAGACAAAAAAAAGTGTTTTCATCCTGGGTATATTCAAAGCAACTATGTGGAACTTCTTTTATCATTTCTCCAGACACTGTGCCACCACAGAAGCATCCAGGATCGATGCACAATTCAGCAGAATTGTACTGAGATGTTGCTTGCATGAAGGATTCTGAGTCCCAGCTCCTGATAGATATGGAAAGCATCAAGTCACTTCAGAGTCACCCATAGTGTGAATGTACATGTGGACTAACACTTAAAGATGACTAAAGAGGTGTCATGGCTCAACCTCAGCCAGCAGCCAAGCCTCACTTAGCCACTCTCTCATTCTCCCTCCAGCAGTATCAGGGAGAGAATTGGAAGGGTAAAGGTAGAAATCTCACAAGTTGAGATAAAGACGGTACCATAGGGAAAGCAAAGGCTGCTCACACAAGCAAAGCAAGGAATGAATTCACAGCTTCCCGTGGGCAGGCGGGTGTTCAGCCATCCCCAGGAGAGCAGGGCCCCATCACACCTCACGGTGATTTGGGAACACAAACACCATCACTGCAAACATTCCCCCATTCCTCCTTCCCCACCTTTATGCACTGAGCGTGATGTTCCATGGTCTGGAATGTCCCTTTGGTCAGCTGGGGTCACCTGTCCTGGCTGTGTCTCCCCCCAGGCTCCCCCAGCCCCCCACCAGCCTGGCAGTACGAGAAGCAGAAAAGGCCTTGGCTCTGTGTAAGCCCTGCCCAGCAATAACAGAAACATCTCCACATTATCAACCCTGTGTTCAGCACAAATCCAAAACACAGCCTCATAGCAGCCACTGGAAGAAAATTAGCCCAACCCTAGACAAAGCCAGTACATTAGTTTCCTGACTAGCAACTGAAATTCTCTGAGTTGGATTGTCCATGTGTATATTCACCTTCTGGCTTCGTCCTCCTTGGCCAAAGTAAGATGTAAAGGTGGTAAATTCATTTGAACCTACCCTACATCTGATGAAGGGTCTGGTAGTAGGATTAGGAGTGCTTTGTAGGGCAAATATTCTTTGTGCTCTTTAAGTCTAATAGTTAGCCAAAATGTGGCATTAATCTGGACTGTCTTCCACAGAGAACCTGTTAGTGCTTGGAATTTACTCCTGCTCTCATATGCAGCTAATCTGTGGATTACATTTTCTCTGGTTTAATCCATGTGAGGTAGCAGCAATACCTGTAATAAAAGTTTAGTTCATAGTCCTTCTTGTAAACTTGGCATGGAATCACTTGGCAGTAGGACCTACCATGCTGGCTATGGGATTCAAGGGAATAAGAGGGAAACTATCTAAAAGGTTAGATCCTAGGCTGTCCGAGTTAATTTGATAGACTTGGTAGATTGTAGTACCAGCTGTCTGATGTTATCTGCACATCTTTGTTTTCCCTCATGTTCTGTAATTTTATATTAGTTTTGCACATGCCTTGCACGAATATGTTTGTGAATTATAATGGATAAAGGAGCATTGCACAAAAATTACATTTAATAATTTTTCCAGTAATTGTTCTCATTAAATATGTCAGGGTTTGCACTCATAGAGGTTAAGTTGTTCATTTTAGAAAAGCACTTGTGTCTCAAAGCATTTTTATGAGTTACAATTGTTATAGCAGACTAGCAATTTGGCCACAATAACTTTTAAAATTGACATTGCACAATAAAATATATTTATCAAATATTTAATAAATAAACAAAACCTTCCTCAATAACCTCAAAATCTTGTCCTTGAGACTGTTCCCCACCATAAACTTAGTCTTGTAACCCCAGCACTGTTTTTTGTCTTAAAATGTCAGCTTTAGTTCAGTTACAAAACAAATGTAATTAAAAAATTCATGTTTTGAATGAGCTTTCAGATGTTAAACATAATGGTTGTAATCACTGAGATTAGAATAAAGGCTTAAGAGCCCAATATGTAACTCTAACCCTGAGGTCTTCCTGCGTCTTGTTGAGAAGATAACAGAAAATGTGGTGATGCTTATGCAAGGTAGGCTGGCGGAAGCAGTAAATGCTAAAGGAGGGGGATTACTGAGAACTAGCAGATAGAACATGATATTTACAATATTAAATGCAGCAATTATAGTAATAAATCAGAGTGAAGCATCTTGGGTTACCAATATATCTTAAAGTCTAAGGTCTTCCTGTATATTGTTACAGAAATAAGGTAAAATGTTCCAGTGTTATGCCAGGCAGAGTATCCAGGGCTAAATGTTGTGGGTGAAAGGATTATTGGTACCTGGTAGAGGAAGAGCAAGGCTAGACTACTGAATGTAGTTAGTCACAGGGTCATTCGTAGGTTGGCAGGAGTATGAATGTCTTTCATAATGCATTGGTAATGACGTTAAAGGAACATTTATCTGCTGCTTAGAATGTCCTCTAATAAATACAAAAAATATTTACTGTCTACTCATTGTCTGTTAGTGTGCTCTGGTTTTCCTTTCTTCCTGTATAAATACAAATCTGGTCATATCATCATCACCATGGGGAGAGGAAGGAGTTCATTTTACTTGAATATTTGTATACATCAGTTAGCTATTGCTGATCATTTGTAACAGGGTACAAGGATATGAACAAATAACTGAGAAGTTTGTTGAAATGGTAATTCAACCATAAATCTGAAAATGGGTGAAAGATGATGATGGGGTCTAACAGGCCCCATGTCTGCAAAAGGCAGTATTTCCTGCCTTTAAGTCTTGTGCACTGAAGTGCTAAAGAAAACGGTTGACCTGATTTTGATTTCAAGATGGACTTTTAGTAATGTACTGTATAAGCAGCTAGAAGAAGGAGAAATAATGAAATAAAGGCCATAGGGAATCAAGCTAAATAATATGGGAAGGAGCAAAGAATGAAATGAGATGAGCTTTTTTATTTTTTTAGCAAACCATGTTTCATATTCTAATAGTTCAAGTGTTACAGAGAGAATTGATTTCTTCTATGTTGAAAGTATTTATTTCATCAAGTCAAAACAGGACTTGAAAAGTCAAGAAAATATAATTTAAGTGAATGGGCCACATAATTCAGGTGAAATTCAGGACAGTGAAATTAAAAGGAATATGATGAAAATTCATATCAAGATGTGTCAAAAAGTAATCACTGCAGATGACCAGAAGGTTTTGAGAATACTGAAAGGCTGGAAAAAAAATCTCATTTAGAAAAGATCAAAATTTTACTCCTAATACTGAAAGCATGAAATGAATGTGCTGGTTTTCACAAAAGAAACAAAAAACAGTAGAAAATATTTGCTGTTTATAAAAGATGTGAGAATGTGTTATGAAATTAAAGTGAGGGCAATTGAGAACCAAGTTGATTTTTTATGCAGTATTATGTCTACGTTGTGGAAACAGGGAGGGGTTGATGTCAAAAGGATTAAAAAAACCTGATTGTCTTTGTGTCTAGTTTTAACAATTGACTGTAAATGTTCTGGAGGTAGTACTAAACTTCATGCTTCAAAGCTGAAAGAATTTTGATCTTGAAGATCTGGATGAGATCCAAGATGTATATTTAAGAATTGGAACATTAACGTGTGTTCCCCTTTTCCTAGGGTTCTTATGCCTTCCACTGAGGCACCTAGAGTTGGGTTGTTAGTGTAGAATATAGAGTTTAGCTCTGGTGGGAGCATATCTGAAAAATTCAATTCAATACCTGTCTCTTTTGAATTTTAGACTGCACAGATAAATGTACACAAGATAAGCCTCTTTTTTCAAATAAGGAAACTTTTTCTGTTTGAAAAACTATAGTGTTTGACTGTATTCTATGAGTTTATAATATGAAACATCTCACACCAGTTAAAACCGGTTCAGAAACTTCTGTAGTTGTCACATTCTTCAATAGCAAGATCTTTAAAAGGCAGCTGTTAGCAAAGGCGTAGCACAAACGTCCAAAGGATGAGTAGCAGCTTTGTGTTGTCTTTCTGTAGAACTATAATTAAATAGTATCTAAATATTTTAATATTTATATAGTATCTCAGTCTGCTTTGTGTGCAGCTGTTTAGCCAAGAAATTAGAATTAATTAAAACCTGCAAGTATATAAAAGGTCTGTGACAGGGAATCTTTATGATAACGAAAAAGAAGTGCAGTTCACCAAGAAGCCTTTTCCTCATCTCTGCTTCATAGCTTTTTTATCTGTTTTGATTTGTGTAAATTTTAGAATTTTAGGGGTCAGCCATTATTGAGTAAATGCAGTCTGTCAACTCTGTAACATACATATAATGTTTTTGGTTTTTTGGGTTTTTTTTTGTTTTTTTTAGTGAATGAATTTTTAGTGTCAGAAGGCCCTGTCCTGCTGGATATGCGTATTAAGCACCTAATGAAAACAAAGCAATTAACACAAGCTACTGCCCTGGCAAAACTCTGCTCTGACCATCCAGAAATCAGTGCAAAAGGCAATTTCAAACAAACCTACCTGGTCTGTCTTTGTTCAGGATCACCAAATGAAAGGCTAATGGAAGAAGTAAGTAAATAATGAAGAATTTTTTTTTCTTAGACTTATTTCTTTAATGATAGTAAAGTGTTACTAATCATAAGCTGGTGTTCTACAGAAGAAGTTTATCTTTTAAAATGTTATCTAAAATATTTTTGGTCAATTTTTTTTTTCCTTTTCATTCAAGTCGCTTTTAAGCTGAGTAGTAATGACTCAAAATGCATATGGGAGGGTATTATTATGTCACTAATAGGCATTTTCTGGCTGTGCCACAATTTTGTGTTTGATTTTGCTTGAAGTATTTTAAAACTCTGCCTCAGATCTCATTAGTAAACTGAAGTTAATAATTTTCTCATTCTTATTGTTTTAACTATATTGCTTTTTGTGTACACCTAGTACATGGAATGGGGCCTTTTAGATGCTGCTTGCAATTCAGAGAATAAATGTAACTTCACCCAAATGCCTGGGTGCAATTGAAGGTGAAATCAGATCTTTGATCTGGTTCGTAATATAAAATCCTTCTAATTTAAATACAGAAGTCAGAGGTGAGCTGACAGCTTTGCTCTTTTGCATTCTTTCAGGTGGCATCTTTATTTCTCATCCCACTCCAAAGTTTTAGCTGAGCCTTTTACCTTCTTGAAGGAAAACTAACTGCAAATGTCTCTTTTCTTGTCTGCCAATGTCTCTGCTGTCTTTCTGTTGCTGTCATCTTTTTATGTTAAATATTAAGCATATTGCTGCTTAACTGAACCTAAAGGGATAAGAGTTGTGTACTGACTAGGGCTGGAAAACTTTCCTACCCTAGATACAGATGAAATTCTAAGATGAGCTGTTCTTACTGAGCATGTTCTTCAGATACTCAGTAGAATTAGATCAGTCTTGCTCTTCTCCCAGCTCTGGCTGCTGCAGACCCTGGCAGAACAGGCTCAGGAGGGGTTGTGATGGGGCTGTGCAGTCTTACCTTTGTTTGCTGGAGACAAGCAGTGGAACTTGGAATTTATGACCCTGTCAACAGCCTTCCTTCATTACTCAGCCCCAGCACCGAAGGGGCTTGTTCAGTGAATGAACCGTGAATGCCCTGGACAAAAGGAAAGGGTTATCCTTGTTTCTTTGGATGCCATAACATACAGATAAGTTCAAACTGGGTTATCAGAGAGAACCTAATTCAGGTATTTCTGAGCTTTGGATTGCTTAGATTAGCAGCTCCAGCTGCAGCACTGTTTGCAGTGCTTTCCAAAATGACCTTTCCAAAATGGTTAAGGTCATGTATTACCAAGAGAAGGCACATAATCTTTAACATGTCAAGGTGGAATTATGATCTGAGAAGGACGGTCATTTTGTAGTGTGAGAACATAGTGTAGAGTAAGAAAATAGTAAAAAATAAGTGTAAAAAAATATATTATCAGTGTGGAAATTTTTATATCAATTCAGATCAGGCAGGAGAGCAACATTTAAGCAAAATTTCACCTTGGATTAGTCTAACATCGTTTCCTTCAGTAACGTGAAGAATCAGACCTGCAGTATGTGAAATGCTAGACTGACAAACTTGATGGCTGGACCTATACAAACCTTGTTAGAAACGTCTCTTGTTAGAGGGTCCCCTAGGAAGCATGAGAGGCTGGAAAAGCTTTTAATGAAAAAAAAAATAAGTTGCCTTATTATAAGTTCAGTTCACCATATTCTTCTTTAAGCTTTTCATTAATAGTCCCTGTCTGAGACGGAGCACTGAGCAAAGCAGACCTTCAGTCTAAATTGCTGTTACATTTGTATTGTTCCATGCTAAGAAATGCAGTTTTCTTTAGAAGATGACTTTGAAGTTATTAGACCTCAGATGACATTCAGTGAAGGGCTGTTAGTATATTTACAAAGTGTCAATTTAGAGGTGTGAAAATAAGTAGTTGTACTATTCAAAATTGTAGTTTGTTTGCTGGATACCGTGGTGCCCAACCCAGCTGTGCTGCCGCCTTACCCAGAGTGCTGGACAGGCTGGGTGTTTGGGTGAGCACTTCTGTTTCTTGCTTTGGGTGGTCTTGTGATTTCTCAAGAGAGACTTCCAACAGTGCTGTCATATTCAAGCTATTCTTCACCTGCTGGTGTCAAAGAATAAGTAGCAGCATGTCCTGCCAGATGCACTAATTGATATAAGCAAACCAGTCTACTGAGAATCAAATTAGACAGTAGTTGTTAGAGCAAGTGCACTGACTCAGTACTGATACAGCTGTCTAGCAGTACTGGGCAACTGTGATTTTTCCTTTGATTTGCCACAAAATTAAGTACTTCCATTGGTACTTGAGAAATAATTTATATTGTACAGACTGTAGTGTTCTTCTAGAACAGCATTCAGATGACCTGCTTCTTACTGTATTTCATGTCTTTTTTTCATATCTTTTTTCATATCTTTGATTTTTTAAAAAATTCTAGAACATTCATGTTAAACCTCAGATTCACTAACCACCCAGCTCATTGTATTAAAGCAGTAGTGACATCAGTGATAAGTAAACTGGATTAGAATTACAGGTAATTATTTTTTACGGTGTTAAGCTGCAATTTAAAGTTAAAAGTCTTCATATCACTATTATCATATATATGTGATATATATGAATAATTAATATACTTTAAAATTCTTAGGTGACTGAGACACTAGAGACAAGTTATATGTCTAAGAAACAAGTTTATGTTTACTTCAATAAAAGAGTTTTTCTGGTGGCATAAGGAATTTTGGCACTGTCTAGAAATGTACTGATTTGCTTTCAAGCTCATCTCTGACTGTTAAATTAAAGTTCTGAATTATTGTCTTACAAGGGCTAATTTGACCTTGTGTCTGAAAATGCAGCCACTTTCTTAGTCTTGTTCTTCTCTTTCTTCCCTTCTAGATTGCAGAAGTAGATTGCAAAGATGCTCTAGAAATGATCTGTAACCTTGAATCTGATGGAGATGAAAAAAGTGCTCTAATTCTATGTGCAGCATTTCTATCTCGCCAGCTGCAGCAAGGGGAGATGTACTGTGCCTGGTGAGTTTGAATCTTGTTTTGTATGTAAGAACAAAAACTTTAAACACAACAACAACAAAAAAATATCTGGGGAAGATACATAAGCCATAAGCTAACTTTCTTTAGCTGATAAAATCTGTGAGCTGAACAGGAAGGAGATAAGACTCTTGGAAAGCTAAAAAAGAAAATAAATGTATTTTGCAAGATAAGCATCCATTACATGAATTTGAAGGCTGTCAGTATGATGAGGCAAATACCAATGGATGGTTAATGATTCTTCCATAGAAATAAGAAATTTAATATCTGCAGGCAACTGGTCAGCATTTAATCAGTAGGTACTGTTCTTTCTGTTCTGTAATAACACAGTGCTTCTTTTTCTAACAAACTTAGAATGGAAGCTCCTCTTTACTACTACTATAACCACAATAATAAGCTAGATGAAGATACTTATTGTTTAGGGCTTGCTTTCATTAATGTGGGAACAAATAACTGGTCTTAGTTGGTGGATATTTGAGCTGTTAGGGTTTGAATTTCCTTCTGCTAACTAGCAAATCTGTATAATTCCTGAAGAATTTGCTGTGTTTGTGCGTCTCCGTTTTATGTACAGCAGCAGGAGAAAACTGCTAATGCAGTATTTTGCTTTAAGAGATTCTGCTAAAGTTTTGGGGGTTACAGCATTCCACAAGGTACTAGGTACTCTTGACTATTTGCACCTGAGGAGGAGTGAACAAGTGAGATAATGTAGATACTGTTTGGCTTTGGGGGCTAATTTCTTGCTAAATCATAGTCGCATTCCTAAAGCTGCTCTAAGAGCTGAAAAAATGTATCTACCACAGAGAAGAGCCAATCTTCTGTAGGTACTAGTAATAACTAAGAGTTCAGTGAATAGTAAACTACTGTACAAGACTTTATTTTTTCAAGACCACATAATGAGTAAATTATGTAGCATAAATTCTGGTAATACTGGTTTTAATCTGAACTGTCCTTCTAGAATTGAGTAATTGTCATAATTTCAAAATTTAGATACTTAATAGTGGGGGTATTTTAATGAAAGATAAGGTGTGAACAAATTTCAAACTTTTTCCTTTCCCAAAGACAAAATGGAAACTGTTCTTAGCCTTGCATTTCTTGTTATCAGATTAGTGGTTGCATTGATGGCCCTGAAATATTGTTCTCTTGTTCTAGGGAACTGACTCTTTTCTGGAGTAAACTGCAGCAAAGGGTAGAGCCTTCTATTCAAGTGTATCTAGAGAGATGTCGTCAACTTTCTGTGTTAACTAAGACTGTTTATCACATTTTCTTCCTGATTAAAGTAATTAATTCAGAGGTAAGGATACTCCTGAAAGAATATTTTTGGCACTTTCAATGGAACTGTAATCAGGAAAATTTATGAAAACTTCTTTGACATCCTGTATTTCTGTATAGGATCAGTTTCAGGGCAATCCTAATTGGCTTTAGGAAAGGCCATAGCAACTTCCTTCTGCAGGTAAATTATAAATTGATTCATTTTGAATCATTAAAATGTTGGTTCCTTTGGAAAAATAGAGTGGGGTTAAACAGAAAAGGTGGATGCCGCAACTGAAATGAAGGAAGCACTAAAGGTGAGGTTATAGCCTCTAGGTTTGCCTGTGTCTTTTAAAGGTGGTATTTTCTGTAAGGAGGCTCTAACATTCCTCACCATTATTTCCCATAGTTCAAAAATTACAGAAAATGGAGAGAACCAGTTCATGAGGAAAGGAAATTAAGGATGTATAATAACATATAAGAAAAGGAAAATTACAGGAAATTGGGAAAGAAAAGAAAAAACTACACAAAAAAAAAAATCCCAAAACTAGAACTCAAAACCTTTTGAATTGCCACTTATGAATGCAGTTTATTTTGATAAATGAAATAGTTGTCATTTGTGGGCTTAGACCCAATGTTACATTAAAACCCTGCTCATCTCTCTCAGCTAACCTTGTAATCTAATTTTCTTAGTTTCTTTAGTAGTTGCAATATTTAATATTGATAGCTCAATTGAGCTCTTATGAAGATTTCTGTGAGTTGTGATATTAATTCTAGGCATAAAAATTCCTGGCTTTGTTTTTCAGTGTTCTGGTATAGGTAATCATGGGCTTCTAAGTTGAAAGATTCTTCCTCCCCCCTCCCTGAAAGATGTGAAATAAATTGGAGTTGGAGAGGGGGAGGAAAATAACTTTGACAGAGTCTTGTGATATTAAGATCTTTGCCTGCTCCATGCCGTATTGATTTTTCTCCAGTGAGCATTTAATTGTTTACTTCTTGGCAGAAATTGGAGACCATGTAGGTAGTAGACTCATACATTCATAAATTTGCTGAACTTTATTCTCATGTATGCCACAGCCTCTCTTGTGCATCCCTGGCAGCATAAAGAGCTTGTAAAGTCAGTGTAAAAATAAATGGTGTTGCCTTAGGGTATGAATGAGTAAAGACCACATGACCTTTAGAACATTCAAATGATGGAACATTTAACAAAATTTAACTATACTTACTGCTTTCAGTTGGACTGAAGCCGTGTGTTCAGTTGAGGTCAGCTGTCTTTGAAGTGACATCATTTTTAAAAATAAAAATAAACCTTTTACTTTTAATGAACTCCATATTATAGATCTTTCTGAAGATCACGTGTTTTTCTTTAACTGCAGCCTTTTTTACCATTTGAATTCTACCCAACGTTAGGTTGATGTTTCATAGAAGCTCCTCTCAAATACCTGTGGCACAACTGAAAGGCTTGATTCCAAGGGAAAGGCTCAATATTGCTCTAATATAAACTGAACACCTCTAACATAAAGTCCAAAAGTCTTCAAACTAGACAGACCATACAATTAATTGGTTTTTTAGTTGTATGTAAACTTCAGCATTTTTTTTAGTAGCATGAAGACAAATTATGCAACCTAAGGAATAGCATCTGAAGACAATCCATTCTGGTTTTTGAGGTAAAAAGTATTCCTGTGAACCCCAGGTGCATTTTTTTCAGACACTTATGATTGAATAATGACATCTTTTACTTAAAAGTATAGAGTTAGAGAAAGTGACTTACTAAAATTAGTCTTGCTTTTACAGATTGATGGTGCTGGACTTGCAACCTGCATTGAACTGTGTGTGAAAGCATTGCGCTTGGAATCCAGTGAAAATGCAGATGTCAAGATATCTATTTGCAAGACTATCTCCTGCTTACTTCCAGATGATTTGGAGGTGAAACGTGCTTGTCAACTGAGTGAATTTCTTCTGGAACCCACTGTGGATGCATATTATGCTGTTGAAATGCTATATAATCAGCCTGACCAGAAGTATGATGAAGAGAATCTTCCAATACCAAATTCTTTGCGCTGTGAGCTCTTACTTGTACTGAAAACTCAGTGGCCTTTTGATCCAGAGTTCTGGGACTGGAAAACTCTAAAGCGTCAGTGTCTGGCACTTATGGGAGAGGAGGCATCCATTGTGTCATCCATAGACGAACTAAATGATAGCGAAGTTTATGAGAAGGTTGAGGATGGCCAAGAAGATAGTAAAGAAACTTCTCTGAATGGGCTTGCTGGCATTGATGAAGCTACCAGCCTTCTTAGGGGTATCAGAGATGAAAAGCAGAAAAAAAGAGAAATCAAAAAACTCAGAGAGAGAGGGTTCATATCAGCTAGATTTAGGAACTGGCAAGCTTACATGCAGTATTGTGTGTTATGTGACAAGGAATTTCTAGGTCATAGAATAGTTAGACATGCACAGAAACATTATAAAGATGGAATTTACAGTTGCCCTATTTGTGCCCAAAATTTTAATTCTAAAGAAAACTTTGTTCCCCATGTAACTTTGCATGTGAAAAAATCTAGCAAAGAGAGATTGGCTGCTATGAAACCACTGAGGCGACTGGGAAGACCTCCTAAAATAACAACTGCCAGTGAGAATCAGAAAACTAATTCTGTATCCAAACAGGAGCAGCGACCCATTAAGAAGAACAGTCTCTATTCAACAGACTTCATTGTGTTTAATGATAACGATGGCTCAGATGATGAAAACGATGACAAAGATAAACCTTACATACCAGAGATAGTGCCAGTTCAAAAGCCACCCCCTGTTAATGAATTCACCTGCCCTGTAACACTTTGTAAAAAAGGCTTTAAATATTTTAAAAATCTAATAGCACACGCAAAGGGCCATAAAGATAATGAAGAAGCTAAACGTTTTCTTGAAATGCAGAGCAAAAAAGTGATTTGCCAGTACTGTAGACGACATTTTGTAAGTGTTACTCACCTGAATGATCATTTACAAATGCACTGTGGCAGCAAGCCTTATATCTGCATACAGATGAAATGTAAGGCTGGCTTTAACAGTTATGCTGAGCTGCTGACCCATAGGAGAGAGCATCAAGTTTTCAGAGCTAAGTGTATGTTTCCCAAATGTGGCAGAGTGTTTTCTGAAGCTTATTTACTCTATGATCATGAAGCACAACACTATAATACCTATACCTGCAGAGTCACAGGCTGTGGGAAGGTGTACCGCTCACAGAATGAACTGGAGAAGCACATTGAGGATCACAACCAGCAGCCTGAAAAAGAAGAGCAGCCTGAAAACCAAACTAATCAGCCTGATCTTAGTCAGCCTTCTAAAGCTAATGAAAGTACTGATGGAGTTTCAGTTAAAGAGGAATTGACATCTCCTCCAGCTGAAAACCGAAGCAGTTTTGTTGAAGGAGAAAACATCTGGAACCAAATCAAAGCAGAACCAGTAGGGAATGAAAGTGTAAATGCGTCGGTGAGTGTACTTCAGCAAAGCAATTCCTTGCCTAATGCTGGTTCAGACCAGTCTCCTATGAGTTCAATAAAGACAGAAGAAACAGTTCCAGCAGGCAGCATTAAGCTGTCTGTTGTTAACCAGAAGATCCGAGATAACTTTGTAAAAAGAGGTAAATTGGCTGCTACTGCCAGTAAAGTAGATACTACTAAACCTGGAGTCCAGCAGTCGTGTCCATCAGCTGACTCTTGTCTTCCAGTTTTCCAAGAGAGAAAGGAGGAAGGCTGTCTCAGTCAGACTCAGAATATTCAAACTGTTTCTGTGACTTCAGACACATTAAAACCAGAAGCCCTTGAATCAAAAAGCTTAGAAAGACAAGTGAGCATCGTAAATCCATTCAGCATGCAGAATCAGACAGGGTATCGAAACGGTGTACCCATTTCCAAACTTGAAATTGAAGACAGTATTAAAGCTGCAGCTAATCTATATAACCTGCCTCTAAAAACTTTAGAAAGTATTACATTTATTCCATCACAGTCTAACATAAACAGCTCTTTAGTTCCAGCTGTGTCACCAGCAGCCCCAATTCAGAAATTTAGTTGTCAGGTTGAGGGGTGTACTCGAACATACAATTCATCACAGAGCATTGGCAAACACATGAAGGCAGCACACCCTGATGAATATGCTGCTTTTAAAATGCAGCGTAAAAATAAGAAACCGCGAAAATCCAGCAATCTGCAAAATGTGCTGAATGATGGGAAGATTGTATATCTTATGCCATCACAAGTGGGCAATCCCAATGGTGCTGCTTTTACTGCACAGAACAAATCAAATTTGAATCCCACCTGTTCCAGTCAAGTGCAGCATGTCACAAGTACTCTTTTCCCAACCCACCTAGAAAACCTGGCAAATCCTATGTTGCCTATAGTGGAAAATGTCATAAATCCAAATTTGTCCACTCGTATTAAAAGTGAGCCTGAGAGTGTTTTATGTTCACAAATGGAAAATTTGTCTGCTGCAACCTTACCTTCCCAGCTGGATGATCTGGCAAAAACAGTTATGCCTCTGAATATTGATGGTGGTTCAGATCCTTTTCTTCCTTTGCCTGCGGAAAATGGTCCAATGTCTCTCTTTCCTTCATCAGCAGAGAATCCTCCAAATTCAGTCTTCTCACAACTGGAAAATAACACAAATAACTTTGCTTTGCAACTGGAAGGAAACACTAGTTCTACCTTCCCAAAAGAGGAAAGTGTTGATCAAATATTTCCCTCACAACTGAGTAATGAAAATAGCTTCAGTGAAACTAGCTCTCAGCATCCAGCTTCAGAAAAGGTGAAAAAAGATCGTGGCAGGGGCTCAAATGGGAAAGAAAGGAAGCCAAAACATAACAAGCGGGCAAAGTGGCCAGCAATAATCAGAGATGGCAAATTTATCTGTAGCAGGTGTTTCAGAGTTTTTACTAATCCTAGATCACTTGGCGGACATTTATCTAAGAGGTCTTACTGTAAGCCTCTTGAAGGATCAGAAATTTCTCCAGAAGCTCTGCAAGCTAATGGACAATCTTTGCTTGCCAGTATGATTCTTTCTTCAAATTCATTAAACTTGCAGCAGTCTCAGGAGTCTGCCTTCAATCCAGAGACATGTTTTAAAGATCCATCATTCCTCCAGTTACTTGCAGCAGAAAATCGTTCCACACTGCAGACTATATTTCCACGGGCCAACGTGACTAACTTTAATACCAGTGGAAATGAGGAAGGTAATCAAATTATAAAACAAGCCTTGGAAACTGCAGGCATCCCGAGTAGCTTTGATAACACAGAAGTACTTCCACGTGTGGTTACGACAAGTTGTGGCTCTGGTACAACTCAGATAAATGCAACTGTTCTCCCCAGCTCAGCCCCGCCCTCTCTGCTGTCGACAGTCTGTAACCCCAGTACCCTGCTGACAGACCAAAACAGGACCCTCAGTGCCAAAATTCCTCCACTAAGTGAATGCAAGAGTTTGCCTGTTTTTGCAACAGAGGACTTAATGCTGAAGACTGTTGAAAATGGCTTGTGTCCTAGCTCATATTCTAACACTGTTGCAGCAGTGCAAAACTTTGCAGGGAACAGCTCACGAGTTTCAGTTATAAGTAGTCCCAAGAATTCAGGATCAAGCAACTTGAATAAGAAGGGAACCAGCTCTTCAAAGAGGAAGAGAAAAACACCTACACCCCTGCTCGTGCCCAATACATCACAGAAATTAGCAGTAAACAATGCAACAGTAATGGGACTTCTAACCAAAAGCACTGAAGGAAACATGCAAGTACAGGGAGAAAGTTTTCAGTCCAACCTGCTGGCAAATTGTGGCTCTCAAGCAGTGGTAGAAAACCTTGCACAGAAACTCAGTAATGTTGACAATCAGTTACTCATTGCCAGTATCAAAGAGAATTTCAAAACAAATCTTGAGGCTCATACAGTTCTGCCCCCTCTAACAGTAAAAACTGAAAATGGGGATTCCCAAATGATGGCTGCAAGTTCTTGTGTGCAGGCTCATTCAGAAGAACAGATTTCACAGGACAGTGTTATGCAGAACTTTGAAAAAACCCTGGAAATAATTAAAACTGCTATGAATTCACAGATGCTTGAGGTGAAAACTGAAATTCAGGATACTGTAACTGCTTCAGGACAAAACTTGCAAGTAAATAATGCCCAGGCTGCTTCAGAAAGTTCTGCACACAGTGTAAAACTACCCACTTCTACACAGTTTGCTGTGCACACAGCAAATGTTCCTGCTACAAAGGGTAGCTCTGCCCAGTCTGAGATACCTCAAAAGGATGATACTCAAATGTCAGAAATTTTGGAAAGCTTGCAAAAATTGAAGCTGGAAGATGATTCTCCCATTTCCATCTCTGAGACTGTTTCTCAGTGTCCTCCAGCAGATAAGCTAGCACCAGCAGTTCCTGTTGTATCAATTGAAAATAAACCTCTTATCCAGCTATCTCCTGAGGCAAGTAACATTCAATTTAGTGACAGAGTTAATAAACCTTTTGTATGCCAGAATCCTGGCTGCAATTACAGTGCTATGACAAAAGATGCATTATTTAAACACTATGGCAAGATCCATCAGTACACTGCAGAAATGATACTAGAAATAAAGAAACATCAACTAAAGTATGCCCCATTCAAATGTGTTGTAGCTACCTGTCCAAAAACATTCACAAGAAACTCTAATCTCCGAGCGCACTGTCAGCTTGTACATCATTTTACAACAGAGGAGATGGTAAAATTAAAAATTAAGAGGCCTTATGGCAGAAGATCTCAAAATGAAACTGTAAACGCAGCCCCACAGCCTGTTGAAGTAAAAACCGTGCAGACACTAGTAATAGAAAACAAAACTGTAGCTCCATTGGTCAAAGAAACTCAGATAAAGGAAGTTGTAGAGCCTGTAAAAATATTGGAGAAACTTCTACCAGAAAGTAATACTCCTGAAAGACTGGAAAAACCTCCCCAGGTGGTTTCTGTTCCTCTGGAACAGCACAATCCAGCATCCTTTGATAGTACACAGGAACAAGCCAAAGTACGCAAGGTTAGGAGGCACAGGAAGGAGAAAGAGGAGAGGAATGGTAGGAAGCCCGTAACAAAATCTCTGGAGTTTCCCACTAGATACAGCCCCTACAGACCATACCGGTGCGTCCATCAGGGCTGCTTTGCAGCTTTCACAATACAGCAAAACCTAATTCTTCATTACCAAGCTGTGCACAAATCAGACCTCCCTGCTTTCTCTGCTGAAGTGGAGGAGGAGAACGAGCAAGGCAAAGAGGAACGCGAGGAGGTGGAAACCAAACCTGCTGTCAGAGAGTTCCGGTGTGAGGTGAGTGACTGCTCTCGCATATTTCAGGAAGTTACCAGCTTAATCCAGCATTATATGAAGCTTCATGACATGACTCCAGAGCAAATTGGAAATATGAAATCAGCCCCAGAGGTGGGACGGTTTTTTTGTGACCAGTCTCAGTGTAAGTCTTCGTTTACAGCTTATCTTAACTATGTTGTGCATCTTGAGACGGATCACAGTGTTGAGATAAAGCCCAACAAAGTAGAAGATGACGGTATGTTCAAGTGTGACTGTGAAGGCTGTGACCGTATTTATGCTACAAGGTCTAACCTCTTGAGGCATATTTTTAACAAACATAATGACAGGCATAAAGATCATCTAATAAGACCCAGGAGACTAACACCAGGCCAAGAAAACATTTCAAGCAAAGCAAACCAGGAGAAACCATTGAAATCTAAACAGAGAGGACTTAAAAACAGATCGGGAAAAGAAGGTAACAGGCTGTCAGTGAAAACAAAACGAAAGAAGAATGTGAATTTGGAAAACAAAAACTCAAAAGGAATACAGGTTCAGGAAAATAAGGCTTATTCACTGAAACGAGGTAAATATGTATATTTAATAAAGGCCAGAAACGATGCCTTATCAGAATGTACAAGCAGGTTCATAACTCAGTATCCATGTATGATCAAGGGATGTTCTTCCGTGGTCACAAGTGAAAGTAACATAATAAGACATTATAAATGTCACAAACTGTCCAAAGCTTTTACTTCCCAACACAGAAATCTTCTTATTGTATCTAAAAAACACGCTGTCTCCCAAGTAAAGGAAGCCTCTTGTGAGCAGGAGGGAACTGATGAAAAAACTGATGTGAAAGAGCCTGAACCGAGTTTGATAGAGAGCAATAATGATTCAAGCACAACTACCTTACCACAAAAGGAAACTGAAAAAGGTGAGAAGGATGAAGTGGATGAACTGACAGAACTATTCATTACTAAACTAATTAATGAGGATTGTTCAACTACTGAAACTCAAGCAAAAATCTCTTCCAGTGTAAATAGTGACTTGCAGGAGACCAGCTCCTGCCCCTCAGAGAAGCAAAAATCAAACAACCTGAAAAGAGCAAATAAAGAAAAAAATGTATCTCAGAGTAAGAGAAAGAGAACTGAGAAAACAGAGGAAGCACTGCCCAGTGGCGTGAGTAGCCTGCACAAGGAGGAAGAGACTGCTGTCGCCATTCAAACAGCCGAAGAGCAACCTGCGGCTTTTGACTGGAGCTCCTTCAAGCCAATGGGTTTTGAAGTGTCATTCCTCAAGTTCCTTGAAGAATCTGCTGTGAAGCAAAAGAAAAATTCTGAAAGAGAATACCATAGCAGCGGAACCAAAAAAGGATCCCATTCAAACTCACGGAAAGCCAGTGAGAAGGGCCCCGTAGCAAGTGATAACGTCACTTGGTCATGTTCTGAAACTGAAACCCTTGTACCGTTTGCCAACCCATCACGGCTTCCATGTGGTGATAATGTAAAGATAGTGTTAGACAAGACTCTTAAAGACTGCACTGAGCGTGTGTTGAAGCAGCTTCAGGAAATGAAACCTGTTGTCAGTTTGAGAAAGCTCGAAGGACGTTGGGAGGATAATCCCGAGGTTATAGCTGCAAAAGTAATTGTTGTGGGTACTGAGGAAGGGGAATCAAAATACTGAAAACCTAATGTGTTTAACCATAACCTGTAATAGAATTTATTTTGAATAGGAAGCCATCAAGCATGCTAGTAACTGTGGAGCTCTTTTATTTTGAAGTGATTTAATCTAGCAAAAAACATGACGTGAGTCATGTAAATGTCTTATTTGTTTTTATCCCTATGGGACTTGAAGAAAGTAATTGCTTCAGTTTTGTAAATACTTG
The DNA here is from genome assembly GCF_030490865.1 of Poecile atricapillus. Taxonomy (NCBI): domain Eukaryota; kingdom Metazoa; phylum Chordata; class Aves; order Passeriformes; family Paridae; genus Poecile; species Poecile atricapillus. The sequence goes on from NC_081251.1 coordinate 36,031,453, forward strand.
ATCAAGACCTCAACTTTCTATCAGATTGTCCTTTCCATAAACTAAATCTTTGTGAGTTGTCTGTGATTGGTATCTTTCACCAGGTTACTTCTCATGTATAACAGTTTTCTTTATTTGTAGATACATTTTTTTGTATATATTTATTATTGTAAATCATTTGCTGCCACCAGCAGTCTGTAAGTCTAAACTATTAAATGACACATTTATATTCGGAATTTTAATTTCTAACTAAGTGAGCAAGTTTTTACAACTGTCCTTTAATCATTTTAAATTAAGAACTTTTGAACTAAAGCTAGCTAAGTCTGCCATATCCAGTTTATTTTGCATAAAACATTTATTTACAGAAGAAAAGCTGGATAAGATCACATTTCATAGGTTAAACATACTGACACACTCATTTTTGTAAATTTTAACATCCAGTATCTATGGATGATACTCATATGTAGTTAACACATAAAAATAATAGTTTTCTTATAGCTACATTTTTCATTGCTTTTAATTGGTTACAAAGCATTTATGATTCCATAATAAAAAATGGAAATGTGAATAAAAATAGTTTGCTACATTGAAGATTTAAAACAATATTTGGTATTAAAGAATCCATTGTGAATGTGATAGAAAATTAGTAGTGTGGAGCAGTGTACATATTTGAGGTGGTGATTTGTGAAGTAGCCCAGTATTGCCTTAAATAAAAACACATTTCATTTCTTGTTTTATACATGTGATCTTATAAAGGTTATTTTTGTTTCTGTAACTTAGATTGGTGTATAGTTTAATTTTTGTTAAAAAAACAAAACAAAACAAAAAAACTTCAGAAACCATTTTTGTAAATAGTGGGTTTATAAAACAGATGGGTTTATTTTGATAATACCAGTTTGGTATCTATCTATAAAATACACGAGTCCTTATGCCATACCATTAAAAACTAAATAAACAAGGCACTTTCTGAAAGGGAAGTGAGATGGTGATCTTACAGATGAACTCGGTGGTTGTGCTCTGTTGGTGGCATAGGCTCCCTTTGCGCTCCTCTGCCTCTCGCTGACTGTATGTGGCACCACTCACAACCTCTCTTTTCCACACTGGAACGAGCCTCAGAAGCGGTGCTGCTTGTAGTGCCCGGGATTGGAGCAATTCCTCTGTATGCTGCTAACTGAAATGACAGGTATCCCATTTGTTGAGTAACCAAAAGTGTGAATGCATTGGTGGGAGCTGTCAGTACCCAGGAATCTTCAGTGTTGGTTTTCATGTGTGGTTATGTTTGACTCAGCCAGCTGGATTGTGTGGTACCAAAAACTTTTCTGGGATTATTCTCGTTACTGGATGTGACCTACCTTCAGTAATATAAAACAGTCTTTATCTTGGGTGAGATTGGCTTGATTTTATTTTTTTTTCTATAAACTTGTCTTGCTGTGTGAAGCTTTGCATTAAATGCTAGATTTGATTGCTTGTAAGCTATTCACCTGGAATCTCTGACAGTTTTCCTGAATATCAGTGCAGAGGGCACCTTCCTATAACCAAATGAAGTGACTTGTTGCGAGAGTGAGGATCATGTCTGAACAGGAACAGCATTTCACCTCGGGCACAGCCCTTGGTTTGCTACATGGTGCTAAATTGCTTACCTTCGCAGAAAGCCCGTGCTTCCATATGAACAGAGCCCATCAGCTCCTTTCACTTTCCATCCCTCCCAAGTGACCAAACTTTTATTATGCCACGTTAGTAAATCAAAGGTGCAGTCTGAGAATGACAAAACCAAAACAAACCCTTGCATTTTGACTCTAATAGTGATCATTATAATCATTACAAGTACACGGTGCCATTTTCTACCTTCCCAAGGCCGCTGGTCCCCCTGGATGGAGCTGCTGTTGGATACCAGCCACGGTGATTGTAGAGGGAGCTTCTGCAGGGGAGAAGAGGGCAGAGATCCTCTGGAGAGGATCCTCAGAGCTCACCTGAATTCTCACGTTTTCAGCTGTACCTAACCACTGTCACTGTCAACAGACCTTGCAACTGTTAGTCTTTAGAAGATTGTTTGTGTTGTGTAAGTTGAATAGTTTCAGCATTCCTGATGATTGATACTGTATAATTTGCAGTTCTTGGACTGAGAATAGCATACAACTATTAGCTACACAGTGCTATACTAGAATGCTATTTAAAAAAGAGAAAAGGATAAAAAAATCCAATGTCATAAATATCCAGGAAATAATTTCTGATTTGCATCTGAATCTCTGAGAATAAAATATTTAATACTGTCTCATCCCAATCAATCCAATTAAAGCAATGCAGTACCCGTATAGTTAGTACATTCCATGGCACACTCCCTTTTAGGTGGTTACTGACTGCCTATCCAACAGGTAAGCTAGTATGGGGTCTGTTATTTCCTTTTTAAAAAACAAACAGGAGTATTTTGAACTTAAAATGGGGTACCAAGGCAGGGTCTGATTTAAAATATCATAGACTGTAGAGGGCACTCTGGTTTGTAAAGCCACTTGTAGAAACTCCCAAGGAAATAAATTTGGTGTTTGCATTTAGATGTTTTACCTTGGGTGATACAGAAAACCTCCCACCCTAGCACGCCTGGATGGGCAGCTTCTCCGGGGCTTGAAGCCACACGCTTGTCCTTGGGGACTGCTGGGTGGGATGGGGCTCTGTGGTGGCTGAGCCAGCTGTACCAGCAGCACTTCAGCCCCACTGCCCAGTCCTCTGTCTTTTGCCTTTTCTTTCTCCTCTTTGTCTCTGCCTTCCAGAACTGTCACCCACTAACTGTGGAGCATTCAAACAAAGGTGCTTTCTTTTGAAGCCCCTTGTTGCAATTAGGAATGTGCTGACTAAAGCAGCAGGTGTTGCTGATGGGGAAGCAGCCAAATTGAGGAATCTGTCTGAATTCAGAGCATGGACTGTTTTGTGATCAAAATACACCTTTAAACTGACAGCCTCTCTGGTGCTTAATTACGTTTATATAAAGAAATCTGCTATTACCTGAGCCCTAATTCAGTGTAAATAAGAGTAGTGGATTTGTCCCTACCTGTTTCAGGGTGGTCCTTCACAGCTGGATGTGGGGACTGTGGGCTCAAGCATTACAGTGGGTCATTTGGTCTATGGATGTTGGATAGTAAGTAAGCAGTGCTTGTACAAATAACACTGGGATCAGTTGTTGGGTCAGGTGAGGGGCAGGTAGTTGGCTAATTGTTGCGATTACTTTCTGTGCCAAAGAATTAGTTGGGGCTCCCACTTGTGTGCAGAGGAGAGAGGGCCGAGGGCAGGGACAGACTAGTTTGGGGTTTAGGTTCCCCAGCTGGAGAAGCTCCTGCTCGTGCCCTGCTCAGCCCTGCCTGGAGCCTTGGTATGGAGGTGATACAATTAAAGAGATGGGAAATGAGGCCACTGGTACTGGAGAAGGGAGTAGAGGGAAAAAACTATCAGCAAATAGGGAAATACTTTGTGTCTTTTTTTCAAACCTCTTCTGTCCCAAGGCAAGAAGCTTACTTGGATTTTAAAGAAAATGAGAGCCTATGTAAGATACTGGTCCTTTGATGTTGCAGGGATGTTTTGAAATACGAATGAGGTAAATATTTTTGTATGAATGTGCATGCAGTGATTACGTTATTTCTCCATTACAGTATGGACTCAGATCAGCTTTCTATCAATTGCTTATATCCTTGCAGAACATAGCACTTGAGTTAAATTTTTTAAAATGTTAGTCTGAGTGACTCAGAAGCTTAGGGACCAAACCTGTAAACTCATTTGAACCAAAAATGTAACAGCAAATGCCTTCAGGAGTGCATGGATGAGTGAAACTGAAACTGGAGAACAAAGGCATATAAAAACGGGGAAAGGGAAGGAGCCAGTAAAAGACCGAATGGTTGCCAAGAGTGAGGGTTCAGACAGTAGATGAATTTGTTTCTGTTCTCTCAGTTAAGTGATGCTCATTTCCTTTTCATTAGTAGCCCTGTGAAACACTCAAATTTTGCAGCACATGATGTGAAGGCTACTTGGCAATTTGCTGCGAGTGAGTCGGGTTATGTGGAGTTGGTCCATAATAATTTTTCAGAATATTTCTCATGTAACGTACTGGCTTTGTCAAAACTGAAGTATCCTCCAAGACTCAAAACACTGATTTTTGAATTTATTTATCACTTCTTGACTGTTGGAAGATAGAATTAAAAATAAAACTTTGAATATACATTCCAAAGAATTAGAGTTCTTGTTTGATGGGAAAATTTTTGGTCTAAGTGGTAATCTCTGACCAGCCACAGAGCTTTAGGGGGTGCTCTAAAACCCTTCAAGCCCTGACTTAATATACTTTTTTATTAGAGAGCAGCTAATGCACTAATTTTATCAGAAACCTGTGTTGGCTAAACTGTGTTTGCTTCTCTTCATTTTCTCTCAAATAAACCTTACTTTAAAAACAATGAATAAATATTTTTTCATTAATGTGCTCTTAAAAATCTGTCCTCAGTTATTAAAACCCAGATACTTCAGAAACATATTTTTCTTTGATACTGTTGCCCTTCTCTTAATAAAATGATGCATGAGGGTCCAGATGGGCCAAGATAATTCTGGGGTTTGTTCTCAGTTACTTAACCTGTAGCAGTCACATTTTCACAGGGTTCATGGGTGGTGGTTTTGCTTCAGGCACTCTTTGGTGGGTTTTGTCCAGGAGCTGCAAAAGCAGCTTTTCTAAGTGCATTTCTGTCACAGGCCACATTCTGTGTATGTAGAGGTTTAACAGAAAATGTTCTGAATTGTATAAAGCACCCTGTCTCTATATAAGCACAGATTCAGCATCAGTCAAGATTTAAAACTAACTGCCCACAACCTGGCAAGCTGGTCTCTGAGAGACTGCTGTTGCTGTTAAATTCAGCAGCAGCAAATGTCTTTCCATATTTTAAAAAAGGTAGGTTTATTTCAGGGGAGAAAAACAAAAACAAAACCCAAACCCTTCCTTGAAAATCACCACCAGAAGTTCATAGCTTCTTCAGTAGTTGCTAAGGTTCACTCTAACTGCCACTCATTAAATGTAATGCTTTGTAACCAAAGCCAAAGGGCCAGAGGGGGCCTCAGTGGAAAAAAAATAGTTAACCTGCTTTGGCTACTTTTTTTGTTTCTTCCTTCTTATCCTGGCATGAACAGTAAAATTAGTTCAGCATTCAGGCAGCTCCACTTCAGTTGGTGTTCTTCTCTAAACAGTGCATTTTTATCAGGCTCAGTACCAGATGTATGTCCAAAGGTCTTTCATTCCATTAACTGAAAGAAAACACTACCCTGAAGGAAGTTTTGTAAGGCACTACTTTCCACTGTCTTACAAGCCTAGGTTCAACTCCCTTTCCTGTTAGCCCAAACAACATGCATAACAAAGAGCAGAGGTGTGTGGTGTTTGAGATACTTTGAAATTTGGGGGAGGGAACAGGTGATTCCTTTTTACTTTGTTTATACTGGAGGCTTTTCATATTTCCAGATTTCGCATGTTCTTTTGCAGCAGAGAAGTCTACTGAAGGAGTAGCATACATCCAACCTTACTAAAGGGACCAGATTCTAGGCTACTTAATACTAGGGACTACTGGCTACTGTTCTTCTGTATTGTGTGGTCTGCATTTCTCTGTTCAGATCCTAGGGAAGTGCGAATAATCTGTTCACTTAAATGCCACCACCAGAGCAGAAGACAAGTCTAATGACATGGGAGCTGCTTGGTGCAGTTGACCAGGAATGAAGTCTATACACTAGTACATGCTGCTTGCACAAGTTTGAGCAAGTGCCTTTCTTAAAGCATGCTTTTTGATGATTAACAGCCTAGCAGCTGTAAGGGCTCAAATAATTCCAGAAAGAGGTGCTTTACAATCAGCTAAATAACCAAATCTGTCTTTATCACATGGGCTAAACTAGATGTGTCTACCTCTTCTTGGTTTTGTTTTTTTTTTTTCTTTTTTTGAGATGTTTTACAGTAGTCCAATGGAATGGACTCGTGACTACCCAGCTCACTTGAAGGCACAGCAATCATTCTATGCCAGTACTTTCCTATTTCCATTTCAGCAATTACCAGGTCTGATCAACCTACCTGACAAATCCTGTATACCCTGTTGCTGTCTTTCTTCATCAATCCCAGGTTCTTCCTATCTCTGCATATAAAAAGCCTATTTTTGCTTGTACCAAAGCAATTCCGTGTAATATTCAGTACACAACTGTTTGAGCAATTGTTTCTGCATGATTTATCATAAGTATCTGTGTTTATATTAAAGCTTCATGGAATTCTCAGAGCTTCTACATTTCTTGTTTCAACATGAAAAGGTCTCAGTGATTCTATGTATGACATACACAATGTAAGTGAATTTATCAGCTCAAGTAATGGGGAACTAACAGAGAAACAACATTTCCTATGTAACTATCCTTTCAAAGGATAGTTCTGCAAAGCACTGATTGGAAAAGCAATTTGTCAAAAACAGCTTGTGTAATGGGAGGGTGGTCTTCAGCCTTCTTTCAGCTCAGCGGGGAATGTTTTCATGTTCATGTTACATATTCAGAGGCAAAGATGATGAGCTGTTGTGGAGTTGTCCTGCAGCTGCTGCTCTGTTGTACCTGATGAGTTCTGATTCGCAGCAATCACTTTTTGAGCCTTGCTGTTTCTTCACGTGTCTCTTCAGATAACATTTTATGGAGTATTTGAAAATCAGATAACTCAGTTCACTTAGATTTAATATGATGCACAGGCATGAAGTTGCCACCAGAAAATAGAGGAAAATCATTTTCTCTGTGGGTTTGGAAATATAACAGTCTACAATATTGGGACATGGTTTTATGTCACATTTCACAAGACGTGGTATTTTGAATCCATTGTACAATTTATAAAACAGAACAAGAAAAACTATTTCAAGTCCTGTTTTTAAAATGAGGCTGATTAGGTAAGTGCACAGCAATCCACCGTCTATCTTTCCTGGATTTTTATAAAGCTTCTGGTTGTGGTGTTTCTCTCTGTTCTCTCTGTAAGCAACGTGAAAGACAACGAGGAGTGAAGGGGTGGAGACCATGATTAATTGCAAAGCCCATAGTCTGATGTGAGAGACAGGGAAAAAATGGTCAAAGCAGACATTTTCACAACCAGGCTGCTTGATATTGCACTCAAATTCATCATGCTCGTGTTTCCAGATGTTTTCTGCGGCAGCAACATAAACCAGTAAGCGGAACATGAACACAACAGCTATCCAAATTCTTCCAATACCTGTTGAGTATTTATTCACTCCACTCAGCAGATCACGTAGGAACGCCCAGCTCATTTTTCTCTTCAAGGAAAGAAGGAAATGCTGTATCAAAGAAACACAAGATCAGAGAGATGCATCCTCTTGGGTGAAGACAAATGAGACATTCATTCAATATAAAATATAACCACTAGCTGAAACAATTTAAAATATTTAAGCATTTAGAAGTGATTTAATTTTATTAAGCATTTAAATAAGAGCAACAAGCTGTTTTTATTTCTGATAATTTAGTAATTCTGATACATTCTGAGGCTATTGAACAAAATTTATTTGCTGTTTAAATACATTTTGTCAATTAGGCTGAAGTCTAAACATTCTGTTAAGCTGTCCTCTGTGAGAAATGTGCCTGTTCTCCCTGAGGGTCTCCTGACTGTCAGGTAGGTCTTTCTCTGGCAAGTTCAGGCTGACACTACCACTGAATTACATTCAACTTAGCCCTGTTAGTTATGCAAATACTACACACAGCCAAATCAGATTTCAATTTCAAATTTATGTATAGGAGCCAAGAATCCCATACTAAGTTGGCTACAAAAATGCAAATTGATTTCTTTTTTGTCTGTGGTTTAACTTTTGGGTAAACTTGTGCAATATTTTAAATCTTTTCCTGCTTCATTGGCTTTTATTTGTTGTATTTCTTATCATTACTCCAAAATATGTGTGCGTGTGTGTTACAGTTTTTTGGGGGTGTATCAAGCTCCTTTGTTCTGTAAGAGCACAAAGTGGATGTATGCCCAGAAGAGTGACCGGGAGACATGAGGTGAGGAGGGAAATCAGAAGTTTCCAAATCTTTGTGTTATGTCATTTAATATCCTCATTTCATCTTCTGCTTCTGCAAGCTCTGCCTAGCAGGAGAGAAAATGTATCTCTCTGTGGCTGCAGTGGAACATGCAAATCCCACTGACGCTTCTGTAGCTGCAGGTACTCCTGATGTAATGAACAAGTAAACTACTTGCATACTGGCAAGTTTGAGTAGTAATCAGGCCACAGCATCACAAAGCTTCATAGAAAAGGTTTTCAGGCACTGGAATGGGCTGCGCAGGGAGGTGGTGGAGTCGCCATCCCTTAAAGGCGTTCAAGAAACAACTGGACGGGGCATTTAGTGCCATGGTCTAGTTGACAAGGTGGACCTTAGTCAGTGGTTGGACTCGATCTTGGAGGTCTTTTTTCACCTAAATGATTCTGTGATTCTGTAAGGCTCAACACAGATGGAAAGCTCAGTGCTTCTTTTGCTGTCCCCTGGTTCTGCAGCCCTTCATGACCTCTGCCTATGGTCAGGCTTCTGCTGGGAAGCAAAGTTATTTGGATATTCCTGCATTGCTACCATTAGAGCTGAGCACTACCTTGAGGAACTGAGGGACAGCTGCAGAAATTAATATATTCCTGATTTAAACTGCCAAGAATGATTACCAAGCTACTCCTTTATGCTGCAGATAAAAAAGAAAACAGGGAAATACCAGCTTGTATCCTTTCAAACATATGCTTCTATGTTTTTAAATATGTTTGGCAGTGTGGTTACTTTTTCATTAAAGAGCTATTCCTGTCTTCCACGTCTGCAAACAGAGTTCAAGCAGAAGTTTAAATCAAAATTCTGAAGACATGAGCTTCAGGGCTTTAATGCTTTCTAAATAAGTAACACACAGTCACAACAGTCTCCAAGGAACTGAACAGCAAACATGAACACACCACAATGTAATAAATCACAGGCAAGGAAACAAAGCATTCATTCACTGAGCAAGAGTGAATGTTAGTGTGTGTATGTGCATCTTGTGGATGAGCTGTCTGCTGGAGATTTGAAGGGAAACCTCAAGAGGCCTCTCCTAAGGCTTTAAGATGTGCACAAGGACTGTTGGAGGGAATTCTGAATTTTGTTATTCCATGGAAAACAAGTACAGCTGCAAGGGGGCTTTTGCTGATGGCCACTGTAATTGCACCTTCCCTTTCTAAGGTAAAAAGCCTGATTTCACCTATCAGTCCATGGTTGGAGTTACGCCAGTTCTGAGCCTCCAGGTGAACAGAAATGAAAGATATCAACCAGCAAGGAACCAAAATCAGTGTACACCAACACTGGTGGAAATCAGGCCATGGGTATACCTAAATGTAGATAAAGAAATTTACCTCGAGGTCTCTTTTACCCAAAGCTTAGCTGCTACTTCCTTAACTGAGCAGCAAGAGGGATTAGAAAAGAGCAACTTTACACTTTCTTTGTGAAATCCCACATTGAGAAGAACAATATAATGAAAATAAGAAGTCCTGACCAAAGAAAACAGGGATCAAGAATTTGACGAAAGTGAACAGTTCCTGAGCAAGGGGCAAATTCTAACCAGACAAAAGATTGGATGGATGAAATTCCTGCAAAGCTAATTTGAAAGAGAGCAACACATTCTCTTACCTAGATGTTTAGTAATGAGGCATCAGGGATTCCACAGAACTGAAGGTGGTTCCTGGTTTGTGTGTTCTGTTGAAGAGAAACTGAAACTTATTGAAGGACTGCAGGGCAGGTCTTGTGGTCTGCAGTGCTTCTGGAGCCAGAGGTCTGCAGAATTTTGGTTATATTTTTTCCAGTTGCAGCCTTTACTTGATAATGAGAAATGGCTGTAGAGAACAGCCTTCAGCTTCAAACCTAAAGGGTCACAGAGCCTGTTTTGTAGTATTGTTTGGGTTGTAACTAGCACAGCTTCCCTGTTCAAAGGATCTGCAAATGTGCTTTGGAAAGGTTATGTTTGCTTTCTGACCACTGTTGCTATAGATGTGGATGTTAACTGATGCTTTTGCATCCTTTGAAAATGCAATTAATTCATAAGCATTGCAAAGAACATATGGAATGGAAAAAGTAAAAAGGACTTCAAAGACAAGGAGTTACTCAACAGGTAAACAAGACAAAATTGAATTTATGGGACAGCACAGGCACAAGACTGATGAGGGGTCAGGTTAGCTCAGGCTAGAGAAGACAAATACATTAAGTGGGCTGTATGAAATTCAGAACAAGCTGAGGATTCAGGCAACAAAAAAAATCATCTACTGAGCACATAGCTGGGCAGAAGGAAAGATATGGCAGTGGAATGAGGTTTTGTAACACTTCAAGAAGTGGCAGTTCACATGGTAGTAGATGCTGAGTAGTGTCAGAGCATGATGCTTTAGCAAAATTATATTCTGGCTATATTCAGCCTAAGGACAAGAGAGCAAAAGTGTGATCCAAATCCATGTAGCCAAGGAGACATTTCAGCCTTAGAATGTGGAGAAAGTTTTTTTTGTGCAGAAAGAAACAAAGGGAGTCAAGAAGGGAAGCTAGCTAAAGAAATTGAGTAGACTGTGGGAAATGTAGATGACATCAATTTGTGTCATCTAAAGCTAAAAATGAAATGACTCAAAGTTTTAAAAAAATTACAAAACTATTAAAGGGGGAATCTCTTTGGTGGACATAAGGACCACAAGAGACTTGGCCTCTACTGGAAATTACCAACGAGGCATTAGAGAGTCTTAAGCTGTAGAAGATAGATTATTTGCACCAACTACTCAAGGAAACATTAAATGGAGCAAGAAGTGAAAAGCAGGGATTTGTGGTTAGATTTACTTCATCCCTCTGCTCAATACACACAAGCACACCCCAGTTTGAACAAAAGCTGAAGATTAGAAATATGTTGATTTGTTTTTCTCATTTCTAGCTGAAGTACAAGTGATAAACATGAAAACAAGATCTGCCACTCAGGAAATAGAGCGAGTAATCTCTCTTCCTCATCACATACATCCTTTATTCCCTATATGGGATTTAAACACCCCCACTAACCCACATACACTTTGTCCTGCTCATGAGAGGCACAAATGACCAGAAGAGACTTCCCATCCCACTTCCCTCACATGTATCAGTGACTTGATTTTCCCTCTTGGGGTTGGGCATGTGTTCCGCTGAGCAAACAGAGTAACCTGAATGCACCATTAACTTCTGAGTGTGCTGAATGTACTTTATTGAGTAAAGTGTTTGAATAATGCTATTGTTGTTGAATATATTCATCAAATATTAATTTCTGTCATTCACTGAGGTCTACAGGAGGTTGGCTAATGTGCATTGAGTAATGCATCCATTGAAAAGCACAGTGCTCAGAGAATTACTTCACCTAGATTTCAATCAGCTCTGCTAATTTAATCACTTTAAAAGCAGGAAAGGTATTTTTGTGTGGAGGAAAATGGCAGGGGGAAGGTAGTGACAGGGAAGTAAGAAAATGCAAGAAGAAACTGAATAACTGGAGATGAAGTGGGAAAGCATCCTAAGTATTAGAGGCACAAAGGGCAGGCTACTTGGATCTCAAAGAGCTAGGAAATTACAGGAAGGAGACACAGTATTTTGGAAAATGGAACAGTGAGAAATAAGAGAAAGAACACAAGCCTCTGAACAGTGGATCTATCAATTCTGTACAAGCAAGCTAAATTATCCTCAGAGTTTGAGAGATGGAAGAGCTCCTTTTTCTGATACAAACATTGTTGGGGAGTATTTGCTGCACCTACAACTTTTTTTTATTTTTTTTTAAACAGGAAGAAAGAGAACCATAAATAGTGGCAAAAAATTATAAAGAAGAGAGCAGAAGTAGAAATCACAGAGGATACAGGACCATAAAAACCAGAGCTGGTAATCTTTAGAGTCCATTCTCTCCTTTTTTTTTTTTTTTTTACACTTTAATCAAAACATCATCACAGCACTATTTTTTTTTCCAAACACCAAGGATCCTCCCAGTGTTACAAGGAAAAGAAAAAACAAGGACTGGCACAATGGTTTCCATAAACAACCAAACAAATAATGAAGCTTAACTTCAGGTGTTCATTTAGTAACTGCATTTTGCCCTTATCTTTTCTGTTTGTTGATATAAGGAGGTGTGTATCCATTTTATGGTTTTAGAGTCTGTTTCATGGACTGCCTAGTGCTTCCTTACTGACTACCAGAGGTGTGAGGTCCACAGGCTGAGAAACACTAATTTGCTTTGTTCTCTAGCCCTGAAAAGGCTTAGTTGTGCAGAAACTGTTCCTGGGAGTTCAGACTATTCTTAAGTTGATGGAAGCTCCAGTTGTCCCCTCAGCATGCTGCATCTATTCCAGTGCTCTGCTAGAGAAGAGGAGGGATCAGGAAACCTCCTGGGAGCACCAAGGAACAGTATCACTTGATTCAAAGTCACATTATCAAGCTGCACATGCACCAACTGCTGCACATCTTCAGTAGGAGCTGAAAAATTTTTGCTCCAAGTCACTAACCTTGCAATGACTTTGCTTCTTGTTCAGTGGTAAGAGTGCCACAGTGATCTCCAGGTCCTTATGAGAGAGTCAGCAACAGAAAACAGAGGACATAAAAATTAACTTTGCCTTCTTCAGACAACTCACCCCTTTTTATAAAATAAGTAAAGCTATAGCATTAATGTAGCAGTGACACTCACTTTTTAAGGCTCTTCAAAAAACAAGCCAGGTAGAGCCTGAGAACCCATGAGCAAACATAGCCCTCCTGGGTCTGAGTCCTGGCCAAGTTGTTCACTTCTACCAGGATCACTGTTAGTCGTTGGTAGTGCAGCGAAGTCCATGGTTCTAAGGCTGATGTGAGCCAAAATTTTCCCTCCTATTTCATCCTTCTTCCAGGGGAAGAAGAGGCCCCCAAATGGCGGAAGTAAACATACTGGTAATAGCTTGCTCTTCTCTCATGCACAGACAACAATTAGACACTGTAGACGCTTTAGAATGAAATTCATTGATATGAACCCTTCATTAACATGTTATGGAAAAGGGCATCCTCTCCTACAAACATTGTCAATCTAGACAGAAAAAACATGTGCTGCCAAGGGACAGATATGGTTTATCCAGCATCACTCAGCACATCAGAGGGAAAGCTAAGAAAAGAACCACAGTCCCTCATAGCCCAGTCCTTGCTTTCACGTGCCTTGGCTTGCTGGATCTAACCTCTCACTCTTATATGCCTATTATTAACTTTTTACTCCTTGGAGTAAGAAATAAGCCCTTTGGTCCATTGGGAGATAAACCTCTAACTACTGTGATATTAAAAACAGAAATAAGTGGGGCTTAAAATAGACATGTGGTATATAAAGACATTAGCCCAGATACTTATTTGTCAACCAGCTACAGGAAGGAAAAGGAAACACTAGATGGAAGAGGGCTCAGCTGGTCATTTAGCACAATACTGGAGCTGGTTGATTTGGCTTTTACATCTGGCCTTCACATGGGTTTCTGCAGTGGCATGGGACAAATCTCCTTTCTTTCTGTGCTTCAGGATCTTAGTTGCCAAACATTCACTTTCCTGAAAATACAACTTCTAAACTATGGCAAAATCACATCTTATTTTGTATTTAGGGAAACCACAAACACCACTTAAAAAGCCAGCAGCTGCTGAGTGTGATGCTTTGCCAGCTGCTAATTGCTGTGGTCTCTTCTCTGCAGCGATGAATGGGTTTTGAGAGGGCAGAAGCAGTTCACTGTTTTCTTTGTTACTTGGTAAATGATGTATTTTTTAATAATTAAGCTCAGTAGTCAAAATTACTTAATTCTTTTAAAGTCATGATATCCATATCTCATCTACATGACTACAACTGCATTTCTTATCACCTTTGTGCCAAACAGATAACCCATCTCTACCATGCTGTCCTGATGTAAACAAAAATCTCCCTATGCAGCAAGTGATCTTCAACATTAATAAATATTATTGCTCCATTCAGGCTACTGTTACTATTGTCACACTTTAGTCAACTTGTAAAATAAAAAAAAAAATTGACGAAGTCAAAAGATTTCCACTTGGACAAGAAATTGCCACTGGTCACATCACAGAGATTTTAAGTCTGTAATATTATGAAGTACTGCAATAGTGCAACAAAAAGAGGATTATGTCCATGGTTTATGTTGGCTGATGGGACACTTGTATGAGACTACTATCAAGCCTATTTAATTAGAAAATCAACTTCTCATTCAGTGAAACTGTATTTTATAACAAGAAAATCTAACTTACCTGTGTCTCAGTGAATGACTACAGCTGGATCCTAGCTCTCTAGTGGCATTAACAATCAACAGCTCATTTCTGAGACAGGGAGTTACTGCCTTATGCCTGGAAAATGGAACTACTTATCTCCTAGGTAATGCAAACTAAATGAGTGCAACCTGATCATCTCTGCTGGCACACAGTTCAAACCAGAGCCATAAAGCATCTTGTATCATCAGAAAGATATGAGGAAACTGGCATTTATTTGAAGTTGCAGGATTTATCTGCATTTTTTGAGCACTCATTGGCATCAGGCTCAGATGCTGCATTCTGTGTTTTCACAGTAGCACAGCAGCACAGCCTGAAGACACATGCTGTGAGCTTTAACTCACACCCTGTTTGCTCTTTGACATTTTACATCAGATTTGCATTTTATGTTCTCCTGGGAAAGTCAGCTGTCCACAAAACACACATATTCTTTTAGGCACACAGGACTCCTAATAATACATTACACAAATGTTCAGAAAAACTTTTCTCTTAGAATTTTAAAATACAGTGGTTTTCCCAAGCAAGTGAAGCCTGGGTTCTGTTATTGAAATGTATTTTGTTTACTGTATGTGCTAATCAGTTTCCACATTGGCCTAGGCAGCTGAACCACTCCCCACCAGGAAGCCTATAACTTTACTTTCAATAACTAAGCAATGGAATGTTTATGCCCTGCCTTATGCAGCTCCTATCAGGGCTTTGGTGGCCATTTTTACCTGGGATGTGGCCATTCTGCTGGATAACATTACAAAATAAGCAGAAAGACTGAACTCCTTGCCTCTTAAATTAATTCTTCACACTATAATTTATTCATAGTATAATTTAATTAGCTGAACTTTACTGTGGCTTTTATCTGGGAATTACATGTGGATGTTTGGTAGTTTTACAGAGAGGAAATTATCACATAGCCTTACACATGTGTCCGAATCTGCACCTTGGTACTGTCCCCAGAGAAGGTGATGCCTTCAGAGGGTGACTAAAGGTGCCAGAGCTTGGAGCTGGACTGCAGGTAATGCAAAGCTTCCCAAATACCTGCTGGCAGCTCATCACGGTGGAGAGCAGGCAGTCCAGGCAGTTTCTGGAGTGTGTGGAAGGTAACTCCCTAACACAACTTGTAGGGGGGCCTGCCAGGGGCAGTGCTCTGCTTGACCAGCTGTTTGCAGACAGAGAAGGGCTGGTGGGAGGCGTGGTGGTCAGTGGCCATCTTGGGCATAGCAACCACAAAATAATAATTTCTGATCCTTGGTGAAGTAAGAAAGGGGGATCAGCAGAGCCTCTGCCTTGGACTTCCAGAGCATGGACTTTGGTCTGTTCAGGATACTGGTTCACAGAGTCCCTTGGGAAACAGCCATTAAAGGGATCCATGAAGGCTGGACATACTTTAGAAAGGAAATCTTAAAGGTACAGGAGCAGGCCATTGGCATGTGCTGGAAGATGAGCTGGTATGAAAGAAAATCAGCCTGAATAGCGAGCTTTTACTAAAACTCAGGGAAAAAAAAGTATTCATGACCTTTGGGAGATGGTGCAGGCAACTCAGGAAGTGCACAAGTCATTAGGTCATGATGACAGAAAATAAGAAAGGCAAAAGCTCAGCTAGAACTTGATCTGGCCACTGCTGTGAAAGATAAGAAGTGGCTTTATAAATATATTAACAACATAAAAAAGGCCAAGGAAAATATCCACCTCTTATTGGTTGTGGAGGGGAACATTGTAACCAAAGATGAGGAGACAGCTGTAGTACTTGATGCCCTCTTTGCTTCAGTCTTCAACAGAAAGACCAGTGATCCTCAGGGCAATGGCCCCCCTGAGCTATTAGTCAAGGACAGGGAGCAGAGTAGACCCCCTACACTCCAAGAGGAAGTAGTTGGTACACTGCTGAGCCATTTGGACCCTCACAAGTCTGTGGGACTGGATGGAATTCATCCAAGGGTAGCAAGGGAGCTGAAGAGGTTGCCAAACTCCTCTCTATCATTATCATGAGCCCTGGCTAACTAGGGAGGTCCCAGTGGGATAGAGGTTGGCCAATGTGACACTCATCTACAAGAAGGGTTTGAAGGGGGATCCAGGACACTACAGGCCAGTCAGCTTGATCTCAGTGCTGAAGAAGGTCATGGAACAGAACATCTTGAGTGCCATCATGCAGCATGTACAGAACAACCAGGGGGTCCAACCCAGCCAGCCTGGGGTAGGGAAGACATGTCCTACCTGACCAGCCTCATCTCCTTTTATGACCAGGTGATCCACCAGTGGATGAAGGAAAGGCTGTGGATGTTGTCTACCTCACCTTCAGCAAAGCCTTTCTACACTGTTTCCCAGGGCATTCTTCTGGAAAAGCTGTCAGCTCACGGCTTGGACAGGCACACTCCTCTCCAGGTTTAAAACTGGCTGAGTCGCCATGCCCAGAGACTGGTGGTGGATGGTGCAGCATCCATTTGGCATCCAGTCACTAATGGTGTCCCACAGGGATCAGTACTGGGGCCAGCCCTGTTTAACATCTTCACTAATGAACTTGAACTTGAACAAGGGGATAGAATGCACCCTCAGTAAGGTTGCAGATGACACTAAGTAGAATGGGAGTGTTGAGACCCTCTACTTGAGGGCAGGAAGGATCTGCAGAGGGATCTGGACAAGCTGGATCAATGCGCCGAGGCCAATTTTATACGGTTCACCAGTCAACACTTCCATCCCTGGAAGTGTTAAAAAAATGACTGGATATGGCACTTAGTGGTATGGTTTAATTGGTATGGCAGTGCTCTGTCAAACATTCACAGATTCACAGATCACAGAAACCAGAAGGGACCACAAGAGTCATCAAGTCAACTCTTAAAGTGAATGGCCCATACAGGAATTGAAGCCACAACACAAGTGTTATCAGCAACATGCTCTAACCAGCTGAGCTCATCTCAGGGTCAGCGATCTGGAGGTCTTTTCTAACCTTAATGATTCTATTATTCTATGTGGTGGTGTTTATATATTAAAAGACAACTGTAAGGTGCAGAAAATCTGAAGAGTTCCAGAACACTGTATATCAGAGTCCCTTACAACAGAGTTTGTTCTGTTGAAACTGCGAAATTTCTACCCTCTGTAGTCTTCGTAGGTGCTGTGTTCCCTGCCTGAGATTAGAAAGAGTGCCTACATGAGAAAGGATTTTAAGTTCTCACACCTTAAACTGATTTGGAGTCCTGGTGTCAGAGGCAGAGGTTAGTCCTGGTCTGTGCCTCCAGTTCCAGCTGCCTTCCCGACTGCATTGCCCTGTTTACATTAGACGGTCTTGCCCATCCAACTGAAAAATAAATTTTATTCTTTTTTCTTTTCTGGCCATGGACCAGGGAACAAAATTGGCATACTCCAAGGCTGAGCAATTATAACATTGCATGCAAAGAAATCCAGAACAATTACAAATGAAAAGAGGTCCCCCATTGCCCTTCCTTTTTGGAGATGTAGTCTTAGCTCAAATTTGTCTTTAAACCTCACTGTAAGGTACCTGGCTGTATATTGTTGTAGCTAGAAAATTCAGGGCTGCACATGTTTCTCTGCTCTTTCTTTGTAGTAGAAGCCACCTTTTTCTTTCTAGAGCGGATGCTTTGAGTTTTGATATTCTGTTCCCAGTCAGAACCAATTTACCCACTCAAACAATGCGCCTTTTTCTTTCCATACTGAATTCAGTTGAAAAAGCTTTATAAGCTTGATCAGTGTTTGAAGAATAACAATTGCTTTAATCTTTGTTGGAAAGCACGGCTGGGTGATTTGTTTTGTCTCACAGAGACACTGCTGGCTAACAAGTATTATAGAAGACATACACATAATGCTAGGAAATGCAGAAGAGTCACTAAGACACTAAGAGATTTTTGGTTTTAAAATGCATATTGCCTTAAAACTATTTTGTATTGTCAATGGTAGGGTCCCAAACAGTGCATGCTGCTGTCTGAAAACAGCATTTCAATGGGAACAACACAAAGGAGCAAAAGCTGCTGAAAATCAGCATAAGGACTCTTGAGACTGACATGAGCAGAGCAACAACTTCACGGAAAACCCTCAATACCCTCAGTGCCACCCCTGTCTAACTGGTTTGTTTCTTATG
Organism: Poecile atricapillus; assembly: GCF_030490865.1. Classification (NCBI taxonomy): domain Eukaryota; kingdom Metazoa; phylum Chordata; class Aves; order Passeriformes; family Paridae; genus Poecile; species Poecile atricapillus. The sequence goes on from NC_081251.1 coordinate 36,049,784, forward strand.
CATTTATGTCTTCGGTATGGCCATAGTGTTTCACATGCCTCAGTGAAACAATGGTTACTCTTATCATTAGCTTTGAGCAAGTAGGAAAAGGTACTAATTTTTACTTCCCCTTCTCCCCTGGATTTGTTCAGCACAAAACAAAACAAAAAAAAGTCCCAGTTGTCTACTCTAATTAAAACATTGTGAAACTCATGGTGTCTAAAACATTTAAAAAATAATTTTAAAATGTGAATTTCACATTCACATATCAAAACTCTGACAAACGTGTGGTGGTAGTTGCCCCTCTCACTACAAGTCATACCAGTGCTGAAATCCCAGTGTCGATGCACAAAGGATTTTTTTCTGACCACAGAACTGTAACTGTTTCTGTAACTGTGTCTCTAAAGCAAGGATAAGCTTGTCAGTAGCTTGAAGCATATTATCTTTATTCTGAAGACAATGCAAAGTTCTGTTCTTGTGCAATACTTGAAATAAGCAGGAGCTGTGAGGTCAGTCAGCAAAAGCAGGAGGCACGGTGCTGCTCCCCAGACCGCACCAGGCTGGCTCTTGCATTCTAACCATGTCTGCAGGGCACAGCACTGTCTTTGCTCTCTTCTCTACAGAGGATCTTCTGCAGCTCAAATGATAAGGGCATGTGAGTCTCAAGAAAAGCAGAAATTGCTATTAGGTTGTGAATGGCTATGGCACAAAGCACAATACTGAATGCAGAATCCCAAAGGAATTTAGTTGAAAGGAAAATAAATCTCAGTAACAGCCTCAGGTTTAGAAAAGGAAGAGGTTTTTGTGTGATTTCTTTTCAGGAGAGATACTCAGATATTAAGAGGGTGACACAGAAATACCACAGATGTTTACTATTCTACACTTTATAGAGTCTCACCTAGATAATATGCCAAACAACTTCATAAGCCTTAATGGATTAAATGTTTCAACATCCTGTTGAGATGATAGCAACATAATACTCACATTAAAGATAAAACATTTTCCCACTGTCATAAAGCAAAACGAGAAACAGTAAGCAGTCCAAGCTTTTCATCACTGCACAGTTAATCTGGTTAGTTGGCACATGCTTAACACATGCCAAGTACCAACATTCACATCAAAGCCTAAGCCTGTTTCTACATCCCTCTCTGCTTCTCTTTTTACACACAAAGCCTTATCCTGAAGCTCTTCATATGAAGAAAATTTTCTCTTCAGATAGTGGTGTTCTTTGTGTAGGATTTTCCCCTGTCAATGATATCTGGGACTTACCTGCCCTTAATAAGAAAGAAGGGAAGTGCTACAGAACTAGCAGCAACCTAACAATATTTTACACCAATATATTGCAAATGTGTTCTCGCATAAACCCATCCTACCACAATCTGGAAAAAACAATCATGACCCTGTCTGACTTTGGATCAGAAGTTTTACCTGCATGGGCAGTGTAACTGCTGGGAAGGGGTGCATGGGCCAGTAAGTGAGTGCACCATCCCTCTGTTGATGTAATTCTTTTGGCTTCCAAAATATGGGGGAAAAAATTTGTGGGGGAAAAATTTTGGGACCTGTATGTGGAACATCTCCTATATGACAGTAAAAAAATCCCCCTTCCCCTCAAGAAAACCAAGCTACCTTCCCAAAAACCAAGCTCTTGCAAAAGCCTCACATTGTCTTCTTTCAATTAGACAAACATGAAAACAAACAAAAGCAGCTTCACTCAGATTTTCTACTCAATAGTTTCCAAACAAAATCAGCTGCATGGCATATGCCACCAAAACAATAGCTACCAGATTAGCAGATGGTATGTTGTGAATTAATTGTTGACACAAACCCCAGACATACCACTCAATCCTCTCCTGACACCTAAACTTATTTCCCTATTATTTTTCTCACCTCATTATATTTGCTCACAACAAGAAAAAAAAATTTAGATAGTCCATCTGGATTTAGACATGAAAAGTTAACCTGCAATTTATTATTACTTGGCCATCTTTAAAAAAAAAAAGAAAAAAAGGCAGTTTGATTACTGCAGAAGAAAAACATGGAACAGGAATCTCTGTGAGCCTGGATACCTCTGCATTTCATAGAATCATAGATTCATTAAAGTTGGAAATTACTTCTAAGTTTATCAAGTCCAACTGTACACCTAGAGTCACTGTTTTCACCACTAAACCATATCCACAACTGCCACATCCATGTGTCTTTTGAGCCATTCCTGGACAGCTTGTTACAATGCCAGACTCCCTTCACCTTTTCAGTGAAGAAATTTTTGCCAATGTCCAATCTAAAGCTCCCTGGTGCAATGTAAGACCATTTCCTCTTGTCTTGTCAGCTGTTACTTAGGAGAAGAGATCAGCTCTCACCTCACTGCAACCTCCTTTCAGGTAGTTGTACAGGATGATAAAGTTCCCCCCGAGTCACCTCTTCTCCAGGCTGAAAAACTCCAGCTCCCTCAGTGTCTCCTCATGGTACTTGTGCTCCAGACCCTTCAGCAGCTTTCTTGTCCTTCTCTGGACACATTCCAGCACCTTAGTGTCTTTCTTGTAGTCAGGGGACCCAGAACTGGACACAGCACTCGAAGTGTGGCCTTTCCAGCGCCATGCACAGGGGAACAAACCCTGGTCCTGCTGGCCACGCTATTGCTGATCTAGGCCAGGATGCCACTGGCTTTCTTGACCACTTGGGCACACTGCCAGCTTGTGTTCAGCCACTGTTGGCCAAAACTTATGTTTGTTCCCTTCTGCCTCCCATGCTTCAATAACCAGACACTCCACCAAAGTCCTCTCTCTCACCTTCCAGGTACAGAAAAGTGTGAGCCAGGGCTGGTGAATCCAGAGCTACATGTGCTAATCCAGAAGCTCGCTGCTACTAAAACTGTAATACTATCCATCACATCTCAGTTCTGCCTGCCAGTTTGTCTAAGGGAGCACTGATCTGTGTCCTGCTCTACCCTCCAGGTACTGTTTTTTCCAAAATTCCAAATTTCTCCCCTACTTTATAATGTGGCTGAAACTGCCTGGTGGCACTGAAGCCAGTGAAGGTAGAAAGGGATGCACAAGCAGTCAGAGGCAACCACATGGGCTTTGATTCCTCTGGACTTCAAGTAATTTTATTAATTTTACTGTTTACAAATAAAAGGAAACAAAACGCCACCACACAGCAGCACTTATGTAACCAGGAGTTTCCAGCTGCCCAAAGTCCTGGGTTTGGATCTACACAACAGAAGTCGGACATTTAAATTGTAGCATATTTTTCTGTTCAGCCAGCTGTACTCCCACAGATTGTCCCCACATGAATCACCCCTTCCTCATTCCCACACTTGGGATCAACAGACAGTTCTGTTCTCCTCAGTACAACAGAGACGTGGAGCTCCTGGAGTGGGACCAGCGAAAGGAAACAAAGATGATCAAGGGACTTCTGCATCTCTCTTACAAGGAAAGGCTGAGGGAGCAGGGCCTGTTCGGCCTCGAGATGAGACAGCTAAAAGGGGGTCTCAACAGTGTCTGTCGGTATGTGAAGGGAGGCTGCTGAGAGGATGAAGCCAGGACTGGCTGTGACCATGCTCAGGTGTTAGGAGCGGGCTCAGCAGTGAAGGGCTCATCTGATCAAGCCAGCTCTTCTCCCCATCTCCCACTTACTGTTTTTGAATGCTGCATTCTCTTCTGTGCCCTTCACTTTAAAAAGCACATTGAAGTGCTGGAGTGTGGCCAGCAAACGGCAAGAAGGCTCTTGAAAGGTCTAGAAAACATGTCTTATGAGGAGCAGCTGAGGGACCTGGGGTTGTTTATTCTAAAGAAGAAGAGGCTGAGGGGGCCTTTATCCCTCTCCACAACTCCCTGAAAGAAGTTTTTTGGGGCTGGTCTCTTCTGCCATGCCTGTGGTGACTGGACTACAGGGAATGGCCTTGAACTGAAAGAGGGGACGTTTAGGTTAGACATTAGAAAAATATTTTTTCACTGTTAGGGTGATCAGGCGTTGAAATATTTCCCAGGGAAGTGGTGGAGTCACCATCTCTGCAGGTATTCAAGAGGCGTCTGGATCTAGCGCTGGGTGATTTAGTGGCGATGGGTTACAGTAGTAGTGTCGGGTGAATGACCTTAAAAGTCTCTTCCAGCCTTGATGGCTCTATGACATCTTGGGACATCGTGGGCAGGCAGCTCCACAGCCCCACGCGAGGAGAACGCGCTCCGACCGCCACCACACGAATGGGGGAAGGGGAAGGGGAAAGGCGGGACCCTCTCGCCCCGCCGGCCTCCGCCCGGGAGGGGGCGCCAGCGCGCAGGCGCAGCCCCGCCCCGCAGGGAGGTGCCGCTGGCCGCGAGCGGTGAGTAGCGAGGGGGGAGGGGAGGCGCGCGCGGCGTTAGTGCCCCCCCCCGCCCGCCGCCCCGTTCCGTGAGGCGGTGATCCCGCGGGTGCCGGGAGTTCCAGCTGGGCTTTTCCAAATTAGGGTCAAACTGTCCCTTTCGTCCCGGTGGCGGCCTCAGGAGCTCCTCGCCGCTTGGGATGGGATTGTGTGACTGCCCTTGCGCTGTCCTTCCCAGGGGATCCCCGGCACCGTTGTCTCCTCTGCCCCTCAGTAATCTGCCTAGGGCGTGTTTTTCCACCTTTGCTCAGGTGGTCATAGAATGGTTTGGGTTGGAAAGGACCTTAGAAATCATGTTCCAACGCCCCTGCCAGGGGCAGGGACACCTTCCACAAGATCGGGTTGCTCAGGGCCCCATCCAGCCTGGCCTTGAACACTTCCAGTGATGGGGCATCCCCAGGTTTTCTGGGCAACCTGTTCCAGTGCCTCATCACCCCCAGAATAAGGAATTTCTTGCATATCTTAAGGAGCTTAATTTTCCCCTTTTTCAGTTTGAACCCAAGACATTTGTGATGTGCCCACTGTGTGCAAAATTGAGTCCTGAATGCTGGGGTGGGTGGCTAAAGTGGCTGCACTACAGTAGTGCTTGGGCTGTCCTGCCATGTAGAATAGTTTTTAAAAAATAAAATTTTTCCTGGTGTTGTCTTTTTAGCCGGTGATCTGGAGACTGATCCTACTTGGTCCACAGGTAGCTAAAGCATTGGCCAAAGGCAAGTGAAAAACCCCAAGCCCATTATCAAGAGATTCAGAATTGCTATATGAAAATGAACTTCCAAAAGTTGATTTTAGGATGCACAAAATTACCAGGATTGAAAATTGGTGTGCTTAAGCTACCTCCAGGTCACACTGGAGGTGATCAGTAATATTTACACTAGCTAGAATTCATGCTGTTAGAAGACAAACTGAGTGTGAATTTGCATTCAGTGAGTGTGAAAAATTCAGTGAAAAAAATCTTCCAGTGTTTTTACAGATATTACACCTGTTTTTCATTCTACTTCTAGGAACTATTCAACATTAAATAAAATGTCTTCCACCAAACCTTCAAATGAAAATGAAACACTCAAAGAGAGAAAACCAGGACTGAGGAGTGTTCAGACAACTATGCTTTTCAGGGCTGTGAACCCCGAGCTTTTCATTAAACCTGTAAGACAGTCGTTCTGAAACTAAATCTGCTTGAGGAGATACAGTTGCTTTAAAGTAATTGTTACAATTCTCTGTGCATTATGTAAACATCTTTTGTTATGCAAACCACTCAGAAATGTAACTAAAAAGATTTTTACTTTTTTCCACTCTTGATTGTTGAGAGCACAAAATGTTACATTGTTTATTGCAGCTTTTGTTTTTGCTTTTATATTGTCTGATTCTTTTGTACCTGGGCAAGCTGCTTTCAGAAAGACTTTGTAAACGTATATTACCCATGTAATTTGACAGGTTAAGTAATACTATTATTTATTATTAAGTAATCAAAACAACAGGGGTGGTTTTTAATATTTAAAAGGGAACAAATCATACAATGCAAACTTTCTTGGTATGAAATGAGGTGATTTTTGGTAGCTTCTCAGTATTTTGGATTTTCCTTTTTCTTTTATAATTAAATTGATGATACTCGGGTTATATTTGCATTTGCAGAACCCAGCAATGAGTGAAATGTTGTGCATATAATAAGTATAGATTTAGTACAATAAAAATAGATTTTGTGATAAGAATACAAAATGTGGTTTAGAGGATTGTAATCAAGCAGGACCAGAGTGCATTGTCCCAGTAGTATATCCAGTTGAATTCTGTTAAAAATTTGTAGTAGAGATCTTCAGTAATTGGTTTTGTCTGGTTTGTTCATGCTCAATCAGCATTTCCAGACAAAATACAGAGTACTGGGCAATGTGCTGTGCTGTCTCTAGAAAGAATCTTCTTTTTCAAAAGGAAGTCCTTTTGCTGTCAGAAAATTCAGTCTACAAGAAGGCAGTGATGATTTTTTTGCAATGTCACAATAGTTTGCTGTTCAGTTTCTAAGCTGAGATAGAAGAATGCAATGTTTGAATTTAATGAAAAATGTTTTGACTAAAAACATTTACCGTATTTTTTTTTTTTTGTCAGAACAAACCTGTGATGGCATTTGGACTGATAGCAATTAGCCTCTGTGTGGCCTATCTTGGTTATTTGCATGCAACTGCAGAGAATAAAAAGGACCTCTACGAAGCAGTCGACAGTGAGGGGTCCAGATATATGAGGAGGAAAACTTCCAAGTGGGACTGAGAATGTAAGAAAGAAAATGAGTAAATCACTCACAGAATTTTTCAAGGCAACTACTGTTTTTTTTCCCTTTCCCTTGAACTAATGGACAAATGTCTCTCCTGCATTTTAATCCAATTCAGGTTCCTTTATAAAATGCTCTGCCTGTACAAATAAACTTCAGTAAAGATACATGTGAAAATAAAATAAAAATAAAAGAATTGTTCTTTGTGATCTCCAGAGAGATCACTGTTGGAAGATATGAAGTCACTTCAGACCTGCAGTCAGTACTGGTAAATGCCTTAGAAACTGACATGATAGTTCAGCTTTCTCTTTGCTCTGATTAAATGAAGACAGAGGTTTATCCTTTTTTTTTTTTTTTAAACAGAATGAATAATGTGTTGTCTGTGAAAAGAAAAGTAGATATCTTGATCTGTGGATAACAGTGGTGCAAGTAAACTAATTTTAAGGCAAGGAAGATCTCATAAAGCAATTGGTGAAGGGTTTTATTTCATAAAGGAAACTGTAAAATACTAGCCAAAATAATCCTTGGATGCTTAATATACTCTTCCTTACAAATAAAAGGTAAATCAGTAGCCAAATAGAGGAGAAAAAGTGAAACAAGTGCGTCTGTTAAGAGAAAGGTAGGAAGAATTCAGCCATTATATTTCTTGTTTGGCATCATATAACAGGTCAGTAAGTGTGCTGTCATCGGCCTTCCAGTTGATAGCTTTAGCTCCAGGTTGGCTGGAGTTTTTGTAATATTCTTGACTAATCAGCAGGACTAGTTTTATTTCAACTGCATTCAAAAATTAAACTTCTCTATATTGCAAAGTACGTTGCATTACATGACATTAATTTATTGCAGGTTACTGAACTCCAGATAAGGAATGGGAAGTCTAAAATCCCCAGGTACTGCTGTGAGTGTGGCTGGAGGGTGGGCAGGCATTGTGGCATTTCCCTAGCAGATGTGGTGGTCCCTTGTGAGCCTTTGAGCAAACTGTACAGGCAGGTGTCTTCCTGTTCCAGCACTGAGTCCTTCTCTCAGGAGCTTGCCAGCTGTTTCTGGGTGCCTGACATCCTAGACGGTGTCCCATTAACCATGCTCCAGAACATGTGGTGGGAGGGCACATATCAGGCTGTGATCTGTTTCTACCATATAGCCTTATTGTTGTTAGGTTGCAGTTTTCTGTTCAGTTTCTTGTATTTACAGACCCAACAAGGGCACTCAGGAAGCTGAGAGGCTTCTTTGTCAACCCTCTTCTGACCAAGGTGGCTTGTGTCAGGCCAGAGAAGGAACATGCAGGAACTCCTGCTTTGCCTCTCTGGGAGTTGCTTTGGGTTTTATCAGAAGATTTAGGTACTGAAGATAAAAAAGGTGACTGACTGACTTGAGAGACAGCAGTTGCACTGTGGGATTTCTCTGTATCTCCCTCTAAATCCCTTAATTTTGAATCTGTGAGTTTACTCCTGTTCTTGTTTTATAGTTAACTATCTTAAATTCAGCAGGGCTTTGATTAAGCTGCCTCCTTTCTGAGAAAGAAAGTGAGCTCTACCTATAAAAAAGCCTTTTTCTAAAAAAGGGGGCATTTTTGCAACTTTTAAAAGCAGATTCCCCTCTGTGATCCTGCTGCCCTACAACAGCAAGGTTCCTGAGCAAATGTAAGGTGAGGTGAGGAAACCACTTGCCTTTTGATTGGTGAAGGAATTTCTGGGTGAAATTATCAAATATTCAGAACTCTCACATGCTGTGCATATCCTGCAGAATATAGTTGGTTTGGTCTTTGTGAAGGATCTTTAGAATAAATCTGTTCTTTTAAAAATAGTCACACAGGATTTTAGCTCTTTTCAGTTCATTAAAATGCTCAGGTCTCATACATTTGCATGAATTTAACTAAATTATGCCCAAATCAGAGCTACGAGTAAGTATTTTACCTGTTTTTCTGCAGGTTTTTAGAATACATGCTTTGATCCTCTGCAGATGTCTGCAGATTAATTGAAAGCCCACTCTCTTATTCTCACATGTTTGGGAATAATGCGGGATTTGTATTCTCAAGATTTTCAGTTATGTTTTGTGAAGTGTATATGGATCTGGCAGTTACTGAGGAAAAAAAAATGTGGGAGGCATAAAAGATAATAGTAGACTGACCTGGACAGGGTGTAGGCATGTGCATGCCAGAGACACTTCTTACAAAAGCTGTCTGAGATGGGGCCCCTTGAATGCTGGCTGGACTCAAGTCCTGTTAACAAGTTACTTTGGAACTTGGAGGATGAAGAAAGAATGGGTATTTAAATTTGTCCTATTATTTCTCTGGCAGCTGCTGTACAGATAACTTAATGATACACAATTTATATAGAAAAAAGAGATAAAGCAGTGCAAATACAGAGAGGTATGTGGTAGGTTAATGAATGTTACAGTATCAACACAGGCATTTGCTGCTTTAAGTACCTGATTTTTATCATAAGAACAATGTGTGTATAGGGATTAAAGGGGAGGAAAAAAACCCACCCAAGCAAAACTGCTTTGATACCAAAATTTGTTTGCTCAGCTCTGAAAGCATGACACCCCTTATATGTCTTGGAGGACAAACACATAGCACCAGTATAGTTTTTTTTGTTCCATGTTTCTCAATTTCAGTCTTCAGTATTGTGATAATTATCTATAATGGATGATAACTGGCTTGACAAAAACTGTGAGTCAAAATTATTTCCTGGGCAGAGGCTCTTTGAGATTTTTGCCAGTTCCTTACTGTCTGTGCTGACTTTCACATCTTTTACCAAGAACAGCAACAAAATGCTGTGATTAAAATATCCAAAACTGTAGCTTTTGTACTGTTCCTAAGATCTCCTTAGACTACGTGGTGTGAATGGGAGTTGCTGGCATTCAACAAGAAAAAGCAATTAAACTATTAAAAGGCCAAAGCCTACTGTGATGCTGCTTAACTATTACCAGGGAAAGCTAGTTCTTTGTGGGTGAAACCAGCCCTTCCCCAGTAACAGCTGCTACACTGGAAGCTGCATTCAGGCTGGAAAGGGTCACTTCATGAAACCCTCCCTTATCATCTGTCTCCTGGATGTTACCGAATTATCAACGTGTTTGAATCCTAATTGGAAAGAATATGTTTCGGCTAACTTGGTAAAAAGTAATTGCCAATGATTTTTCTCCTTTCACCAGCTTGAGTATTTTCTGTAGAAACAGTAAGAGTTTTTTTTTTGTTTTGCCTGTAAGATCTGTCAGGAATAGAGTTCTGACACTAGCAACTATTACAGAATGACACTGGAACACCACAATGATTAGAAGTGCTGATCCGGATTCCTTTGTTGTACTATGTGTTCAAAAAGGTACCACCTCCCAGTGGTACTTTTGGTCAGATTCAGGAGTATAAGCCTTCCAGAACACAGTATTAAACTCATTGTAAGATACTGGGAAAGTTAATTTCTGAAATTCCTTTATTTCGTTGCAATCTGAGATTTAGGAAAACACCAAGTCCTCTTGATTCTATGTGTTCTGATGAGTCATTAATGCTTTCACGTCTTGGTGAGAAAGAACTGCATATTAGTAACTCCAGTATATTCAGAGGGGGAACAGGGTCAGCTGTTCTGTTGTGCATAAAGCATTCTGAGTTGGGCATAATGAATTGTGAAAAGCTTTTAGCAGAGGAGCTGCAGGACCATTAGCAAGTTTTTTCTGAAGCTCAAGTACTTTGGTAAGAACTATGTTTGATTTGACATTTGTGCAGATCATCCCATCATCCTTCCACAGGACACAGCTGGGATGTTTTATACTGAATCTCACTTTCTTATACCTGATTTTGGCTCCTGACCTTAGTCTGAAGATCTGTGCAATCTCTTGAGGTTTGATTTGTTCATGGCATACCACAATGATAACCTCAGTGATGAAGGGCTCATGATAGCATTCATATGTTTGAGGATCTAGAAAGAATCTGAAGTATATGCTGTGCCTAATTGTCATATAAGTTTCTGATCAGCAGTGTAAAGTTTTGTAGAAATCACGTTGTGTATGTTTTTTTGATGTGTGTTGTGAAGAGGAATGGTTGGTTTCTATTTTAAGCAATATCAAGAGTTTATCAGTGTCCTGAGAGCTCTGGCAGCAGGGTGAGTGCCATGCATGCCTGGGAGCATGAGGCTGCAGCCTTGCATTGACATGCACAGTGCAAAACACACCCAGAAGGCCAGAGGCCTTGTCTTTTTCAATTATTTTCTCTTCACTGCTTGATAAAATGGACAGGGGAAGAGCTGTGTCATCAAAGCACAACATGCTTTCCTTACTGTGGAAATAGCCAGCATGATCAAACTGAGTGTTTGACAGCCAAGATTTTTTTTTTTTTTGAAAATGCTTGCCATAACCAGGACCTTTATTCACCTAAGATTTGAACTCTAGTGCCAGAAGTACTTAGCCTGAAAAATGGCTTTGTCTTTGTGCTTGATGAGATGAAATCTTGAACTGGCTGGATTTTTAGTTCACTTTCAGAACATTTCACTACTTTTTTTTATTGCATGAAGTTTATGGACTTCATTGTAAGTTCATTGTCAAGCCTTGTTTCAGCCAGCAGCAGAACCTGATTAGGTACATTTCCTAGGGGTAGTAAAGTACAGGCTTAACTTCAAATCTGTCCTGAAGGTTGGTGTCCATCGAAGCTAGGAAAGTGTTTAACCAATGGCTGAACCTGGACCCCAAGTGGGGTGGAAAAGGAAAACTGCCAACATATGTGTATTCCTAAATGAAGCATACCAGTTGTAGCTTTATGTTTTTCTATATGCTTGACTCGTGCTTTATATGGCTTTTTGGATATCTGAGAAAAGACTGATATACACAAAGAGATCCTTCTGGATCTGAGCCTTCCCGCTTTCTGCACCACTTCACGGGGCTTTTCACTGCCAGAGCACCCGAGCGCTTCTCAGCCAGGCTTTACTCAGCACGTCTGACACCTGTCATCCTTAGTCTTGCAGCCTCCCACCAGATGACGAAGGGCTCACAGAGAATTGCTGGAGTGTTTTGCTTTGGAATTTTATTTTATACAAGTTTCTAAATAGTTATCTGTTTATACTGCAGGCGGTCAGAGCAATGTACTTGGCATCTCAAGAGGAAAAGCAGTGAGGTTTGCAGTGGTCTTAAGTTTTCAACAGAGTTCGTTCCATTTTATGGAGCTGTTTTCCAAGGGAGCTCTGTCTCTTGCTGTCATGGTATCTGCTGACAATAGCTGGCAGAATATTAGGAACTCGTGTTTAGCCATTCAATTACTTGCCTTAAGACTGTTACATGTCTTCATAGCCCTGAGTGCTCAGGATTTGAACATGTCCCATTTGCCCTGATAATATTGGCTCCAAGGACTAAGGGCTGGGGAGAATTCCCAGGTGCAGAATTCTACAGCTGTAACAAAATAAGAGACAGATACAACTGAAGTAATTGCAAGATGTTTTATATTTGTTGGGGTTTGTTTCTTGCAGTTCATTTCAAGAGATGTATTAACCTTAGCTTAGCTCTTAGTGAGCTAAGTGCTAACTATCAGTGAGCTTGGACAGCTGGTAGTGGAAAATTTATTCATCTAAGTGAACAGATCAGTGTATGAGTGATTTAAGTGGGGTTTTAAGTGTAGGATGGTTCAAAGTCCATCACTGTACCAAACTAAGAAGTGAAGACAAGTGAAGTTACTGCTTTCTCATGGAACAGCTTAATTCATGTAAAATACTTTGAACAGACATTTGGCACACTCTGGCACTATTTCTGACTGACATGTCTGTAAAGCTTTACCTCACTGAATTATGGAAGCTCCATGTTCATTTCCCTCTTACATTCACATTGAAAAAATCCAAACAGTTGTCTAATTAAATGCATAAACTGCACAGAACACATTGTTTGCATACAATTGTGTGTGTATAAGGCAACATGAGGGGCAATTCTGCAAGCTGCTTGTTAGAAAACCAAGATAATGTTGAAGTATTCCAACACTCCTTGAACAAACAGTTCAAGTTCCCGTACACTGATAAAAAAGTAGATTTGTTAGTTCTTCTCTACTAGGAAGGACGTCATATAATAATCATTCTGCAATGCCTTACTGATCACATGGAATGAAGAGGTCACCCTGTCTTACAGGGTTAACCCACTTTTTATCTGGGATGCAGTGGCAAGGACTGATACAAACCATGGCTGGGTACAGGGGTAGGTGTTATCTTTGGTGGACCTTAGTCCTAGGCACCTCATTCATCCAGACAAGACCAAGGACCTGGTTGGTACACATCCCAGGCCCTTCTTGATCTACAGCTTTTGGAGGCATGTTTGGAGACAGGCAGCAGGGGCTTCAGATCTGGCCAGCTGTGTCTGTACATATCTATGCTGCCAGTACACTCTGGGATGGAATTACTCAGCAGTGTATGCACAGCACATACAACTTGTAAGAGTCTGTCAGATCTTGGCATTGCTTCTCATTGCCTCTTGGGAAGGGAAAAACATTTTGTTTTACTGCTTTCAAATGTTAAGTTGAAGGTGTGTTTGTTCCATTTAGAAACAGCATGTCCTCCTCCGTCTGTGTGCTTGGTTTTGGAGAGATGAAAGGAGCCACAGCCACAGCCTAAATGAGTAGCTTGGTAATATAGTAGATAAAAGATAAAAGATAAAGATAGCAAGCAGTAGGATCACTATGGGATCTGGAGAGCTGTTCACCATGGACACTATTTGGTATTCCAAGGAAATATTTTAGCAAGTAAAGTAACTAAGTGTGATTTAAGAGATTTTTTTTTCCCTTGTAGCTGTACTCACTGCACAATATTAATTATAATTGACTGGCAAGTTTAAAAAAAAGGCCATTTCATATTCTATAAATTTCTGCATGTCAGGTACTGTGAGTACATGAGCTCAGCTAAGAAAATTTGTGGGCTCAGATATACAAGCAAGCCTTCCATTGCATGACAGCATATGTTTGTTGGCTTGATTTTGTTCCTGTTTGAGAAGTATTGCAGCATAAGAAGTAACACTACCCACTTTACTTGCAACTCTGATTCCGCGGGAGTGTGAATACAGTCTTTATGACTGTTATGTATGAATGATGCAAATAAAGAATCTTTCAGATAACATCTGGACGCTCAAGTGCCAGTGATGGCACATATTGACAGCAGAGTGCATGAGACAAAGCCTAGAATGGGAGCTGTAATGCTGCAGTGAATAATACAGAAAGCAGGATTTCTCTATTAGTCATTCAGGAGATGTCTAATAATTGCCAGAAAGTACCACAGTCTCAGGAACAGTCAAATTTTCTCTCTAAGGCAATGGTATGGAAGACTGAAAAGTGGGTTGTCTAATTACTGTAGCTGAGCAGCTGAACTAGTAGAAAGCTGTGGAGTACAGCTGAGAAGCCGCTAATTAATAAAATAGAGACATCTTGCTCGTTAATCCCTCAAAGGTCTGCAGAAGAGCTCTGTGACATCTTAAAAGGAAGATATGCAGATTGTGAAACCTCTGAATGCCTCACATGGAGAAATGAAGTGTGAAAGGAACTAATGAGGCTGGTAGCATTTGGAGTGTGAGCACACACTGTCTGTGCATGTGAGGCAATTAAGGAGCTGCAGCGCCTGATGGACACCAGAGCGCAGAATGAATGCACCATGTCTGTGCATGGGTGGAGGGGTACCCACACTGAGAGAAACCCAGCCATTGGGATTGGAATTACTGGTGTGATTTCCTTTACTGGCCTTAATTAACAGAAGTGCAATGTTACATTTGATGCTACTTAAAATACAGACGGAGGAAAGCAACATGAGTCACTAGTTGCAGAACATAGCAAGTGTCTGGTGGGAGATACAGATGCTGGAACAACTGCCATTAATATTGGCTAGTAGGTACAGTACACGGGTGATTTGGGGATATCTAGGCAGGGTTCTGCCTGGGCATATGTTAGCAGTGACCAGAAAGACATATTCTAGAAGGAAGACTGAGCCAATAACAATGATGGCAACATCCTCAGGAGTGAGAAAACCTGTGCTCCCTTCATTGCAGTTTACTGGGATTAGAGATCAACTAGCTATCTTTGGGTCTATGAGCAAACCAAAAGTAAGGTAAACAGCTTAACTAACTACAGCCAGTAATTTAACTCCAAGCCTCATTCTTACTGCTGGGTCTTGCCTTTCTTTTGTATACTTGGACTTTTCCACTGTACAGCTGCAGCCTGCTGTTGGTTTTCCTAAAACTTGAGTGACTAGAGAAAAAAGTCCTATTCATCAAGGTGTCTGAGCACCACATTTTTTCATTATTTTTCTCGTAAGATTATATTCTTCCTTCCTCAAGTCAACTATCCAAAAGGCACAGGCACTTCTAATTTGTTTATTCAAAAACTTAATCCACAGTATAAATGGAATATTGCTTGCTATTCCACTTAATTCTGTTTTCTTTCATGGCTTCTTGTCAACTTAAACTGCTGATGTCAGGTTTGTTGCAGGGCTCTGGGTGCTATATCAGCTAGCCACAATAGCTGTAGTCCCTTCCCTGGGTTACCTATGGTAGCCCATAATGATTTCTGGAGTTTGGGGGTTTGAGGATTTTTACCTGATGTGCCACACATTACAGGAGTTAGATTTCAGAAAAAGAGTAATTTAGCTTTGAGACTAGCCAAGTAGTGCAAGTAATAGGTTTTGTAAAAGCGTAGTTTAACTGAGGCTGGAATCTGACCAACTTTGATGTGTTTCTGATAGTCCTTCTTTAGTATGAGGTTTATAATCCTGATTTATACCTAGTTCTGATTTTCAATGTGGGTTTAAAAATCAGTGACCTGGACCTTCAGCCTTAAACTTCACCTTGAATGATCGTGTAATTTCACTGTATTGATAGGAATCTGATGCTGAGACACTTAGCTATTCTAGTAAGCAACTTAAGTCCTTCTGTCACATTCCCTTAAAAATATGTCTGTCTGCCAGATATGCTTATTTCTGGGTCGGCTGACTAGATGATTCCATCTTATCCTGTTTTCTGTTCTGCTTCTATCTGGACACCATCACCATTCACCTTTAGTGACCTTTCAGGTGTTGCATCTAATTTCTCAGTTACAAAAGACATTCCTAGTATCAATAATGATTTCAACTTGAATGTATCTTTCCTGTATTTTGAGGAAAGTGGTTTTCTGCATACTGTTGTATTATGAACACATTATTCGTATAAAATAATGAAGATTAGGAACTTTTGAAATAAAGGTCATTGTAATAAGAGGTAAGAGTTGTGAGTCCAGTCAACACATATGCTTGTAGATATTTTGTTATAAAACAGGATCTTTGCTCTTGATTTAATAGAGAACAGTAGAAGGTAAATGCTTGCTGGCATGTTTAATGCATTATCATTATTCCCCACAGTCGTGTGGGGAATACAGAGGAGGAACTGGCTGCTGCTGTAATGTCTGTGTTAAACTTCTCCTAAGGTCTCTTACCTGTGAGACTGACTGTTTTGTGGTGTGTGGGTGTGTGTGGGTGTGTTAAACTTCTTTCCCCACTAGAAATTAAAAATCACATTAGTCATCACTTTAAAATAATAACTTGGATGAGCTTAGGTTAAAGTTAACTCCCTGAGGTATGTTTCTTTTTACAGGGCAACTCTCGAATTCCACAATAGAAAAAAACTCCAAACCTGTAAATGTGTTTGTCTTCTGACTTTAATCTATATTTATACATTGAGTCTTTGTGCCAATGAAAAAACAGAGAGCAAAAACAAGTGATGCCATCACTGTGATAAGAAGAGAAGGTAGCTCAAGGAAATGAAAAATCTCCCCATTTCTTAATGTGTTTAATCAATATCAGAAGATAGCCGTGAAATTATTGTTCTTGTAACCAGCTTGTGTTAGTTTCCCATTTCTATTTAGTTACTGATTAAATATAAATGGTAATTTGTCTATGGATAGTTGAGAATGGAAACTGGGTAACATTAAAGTATATTCAGTAATATCCATCTCTTGGTCATTAAACAGATGGTGCTCTTCTGTAGAAGGCTTGCTGACCTCTCATAGATAGTTTGGAATGCTGTATTTGTTAATGAGAGAAATCTGATCTCCATCACAAGCTGAACTGATCCTTTCATCTGTTACAAGCTACATTAGATGAAATTGATTGCTGTAGTCAAGAGCAGCAAATTCCCATTCCATCTCACAAACCATGTGAAAGAAACTGTGTTTCAAAGCATGACTGGGATAAGGCTGTAATACTGGGTTCAGTTCAGTAAGCTGAGCTTTGTAAGTGAAAGCTTGGAATTACTAACTTTGCTGCCAAGGGAAAGTTTTTATTCTTTTAATTCTGCTGCCAAAAAGGGCTCTATTGGCAGGTACTGGAGAGTTCCTGTGTGACTTTGCTGGAAACCTTGCAATGTTATAGAAACCTCCAGCCACCCAGTCTGCTGCATATGGGACATGAACTATAACTCATTGACATTATTGCTGGTCAATTAGAGGTGCACCCGTGTGACTGAGGCCTTGATCTGTGTCTCTGCTATGCAAGCTGACACATGCTCTTGCAGGTTTGCCAATTCTGCACTGAGCTCTGCAGAGACCATCCTCTGCAGGGCTTTCACCAAGGATAATGGGGAGTTGGATTCCTTTCATGGCATGATGTGGGACCACTGTGATCTTGCCAGAGGATTCCTGGGAAGCTGCCAAAAAGACAGCAAAACTTTCTTTTATTCCATTCAGAAGGCAAATAACCTGGGATTCTCTACACACACCACACTAGCAGAGCTCTTTCAGTATGTGCCCCCAATCTTTTTAGCTTTAAATCCAAGGTTAAGATGTTGGCATGTACGTGGTTCAAAGATCCTCCTGAACAAAAAGCTTCTAATACTGTAAAAGCCTGAAAGCCTTAGTTTCATCTGTTCCTGTGCTTAGTTTTATCTAAGCAGCAATATGCTGAGTGACTTGGAGTGGGTCATGAAAGTCTGGCAGTGTAAAAGGACATGCAAGGTATTGAAAGACTTCTTGAAAGA
Source organism: Poecile atricapillus (assembly GCF_030490865.1). Taxonomy (NCBI): domain Eukaryota; kingdom Metazoa; phylum Chordata; class Aves; order Passeriformes; family Paridae; genus Poecile; species Poecile atricapillus. The sequence continues at coordinate 36,067,315 of NC_081251.1, forward strand.
ACTGAGCTCATTTGGAAGTGAATAATAAGGATTGAAGTCTATAAGTCCTGTAAGTTTCTAAAGGCCCTGCTGCTTGCATCTTTTTTTCTTGTTTACTAAAATTATTTTTCCTTTACTAAAATTATTCTTTCTCTAAGGGTATTAAAATTGCATATCTTTCTGTTCCTCTAGTGAAAAAAACTCTACTCTTTTGATTCTGTAATCCTTAACATAAAATCATCATATTTTAATTGCCTAGCAGCCGTACTTAGGGCAAAAAGATCTGTGCTCCTGCAATTTACTTGTCTGTTCTCACCCAAATGCTGGTACAGGAAGCAGACTGGAAAACCTGAGGGGAACAATACTGTCTAAAGCCCAGGGGAACAGTAAGAACCATTATAACCCCACAGGAGGATGGCAGCTGGTGTTAGGTGGTGGCTTTTTCTTGGTTCTCAGTAGGTTACTGTCAGGCCTGTTTCCTCTTGTACACAAAGTGTTTTGTTAAATCCAATTTATGGCATTAAGGAGTTTCTGAGTTCAAACATGCTGTGAAGATTTGTCACTGTTCACTGCACCAGGTCTCCTTCCACAGCTCCTGGCAATAACGCTCTTAAAGCACTTTCTACTGAGCTCTTTTTAAAAAAGTAGAAATTGTCCTTCCAGTAAAAAGTCACACAGGCTTGATACCGTAATGTGCTGGAAAAGCTGGATGTCAACGGGTATCTGTATGACTTTTGACTGAGGATAGCAAAACTTTTCCCCTTTGCCCTTTCCTTGCAGGCTATCTTAATGGATCTGATGTGTGTGGACCAGAGAATTGGTGAGTCTGCCAAAGAATTTGCAACAGTTGAAAGCCACCCCTTGAATGTATGCTGGAGGCAGGAATTCATTCTGCAGGAGCTTCTTTCTCTCTCCCCCTGAAAATGACCATCCTGCAATGTCACTGTATGTGCACACAGAGGGGAGCAACTGCAACATTATTTTTTCAAAGTATTTAAATGGTTTTGACTAACCTACTGGAGTCAGGATCAAAGAAACCAGAACTAGCACAGAATTGTGCAAAAAATGGCAGAACAGCTTCTTCAGCAAATTACAGAGTCACACAGAATCACAGAATGGGTAAGATTGGGAGGGACCACAGAGGGCTATCTGGTCCAACCTCCCTGCTCCATCAGGGCCATTCTAGAGTACACTGCAGAGGATTGTGGCCAGATAGTTCTTGAATATCTCCAGTGAGGGAGACTCCACAACTTCTCTGGGCAATCTGTTCCAGTATGTGGTCACCTGCACAGTAAAGATATCTTCCTCATATTCAGGTGGACTTTCCTGTCCATCAGTTTCTGTGCATTGCTATTTATCCTATTGCTCAGCACCACTGAGAAGAGCTCCGTTCAATCCTCCTGGAACCCTCCTTTCAGAGACTGGTAGACATTAATGAGATCCCCTCTCAGTCATCTAAAGGCTGAACAGCTCCCTCAGGCTTACCTGGTAAGAGAGATGCCCCAGTCCCCTCAACATCTTTGTTGCCCTCCACTGCTTCTGGTCCAGGAGCTGCATGTTATATACACAGGCACAGTCATCTCTCTCAGCTTTACTTCCCCCTCACACATATACCTCACACTGTATGCATATCTCATTTTTCTTACCTGTTGTATTTTCTTCTTCTCTTCTTGACTTCAAATGGTAGAAACATTGCCTGTCAGTAAAGGTAAGAGGCAAACATCTTTCCTTCAGCTGCAGGCTTCTTGTTAGACCCAAGTTTTCAACAGCACATGGAAACAGTTTTTTTCTTCACATGCTGGTCAGAAGTCCCTTCTGCAGCTCATTGAAAGACTGCTCTGAGTCACTGGGCTAGAAAATTTTTGACCAGTACAATAGCATTCCAGTCAGGTATTGTAAATGTTTGATCTTGTTTTAAGATCAAATATCTTAGGGTGTGACTTGGGCAGGCTCTACTTGATTGGGACATAAACAGATTTACTGCAGGATACACCCATTGATGTAGAGTCATTAACTCAAGCTTTTGGTGGAAGTTTTACATTGAGAGTATTTTCCAGACAACTCTAGAAGTCTTACATAGAGAGGATACAGATCTTAACAGGCTGTAAACTTACATTCTTCCTTTTGATATTCCATATTTATTTGCCCATCTAGATGTCCATTTTCTAGAACGCCGTGAAACCTCCAGTGTAAGCAAGTGGTCAAAGAAATGGTCAGTCATCTTTCACCAAAACATCCTTCCAGAATTTCACAAGTGTTTTTGAGAGCACTTTGTACATTAAGGTCATCCACAAAGCTGACAAATAAGCTTTTAATATCAGCTTCCTTCTAAAACTCTTTAGGAGGAAGAGGATGTTCTTCAAGATTAAGTAAAAGGGGATGTAATTTTCAGAGCTGGCTGAAAAGTTTGAAGGTCTTCTGAAACAAAGAATTTCAACAAGTGGAGCCACCAGGCTAGGAACTGGCGTGAAAATCCTTGCTTTGCTCCAAAGGTCCATTTCTCTAAATCTCTAAGTTACTGCTTTGATAGTGTAGGTTAAAGCTTGATCCAGAATTCTGTGTTTATGAAAGATACTCATATCAACACTTAATGTATTTTTTGATTAATCCTATAGGGTGCTTACACTTAAAGTTAATTCTATCCCAACTGAACTTTGAAAAGAGATTGTGAAAGTTGTCAGTTGGAAATTTTCAGCCTGGTGTGTGCAAGTTTAAAGATGGCTAATATGATGTGTCTTGTATCAACACAAATTATTCAGTCCTTCAAACACTATGAACCAAGAATTTACAATAAGATTAAGTTGATAATTGGGAGACCTATTGAGGGAACTGTACTCACCTAAGAATAGAGCAATGACATGAAACTGAGCTAGGAGAAGCACTTCAAGATCACTCCTGCTTAAACATCAGCAATATGGTGACACAGACAGAGAATTACATTAAATTCAAAGAGATTAACAAAACCAGACTAAAGATAAAGCCCACAGATTAAAACTGATTAAAGTCACAGATTAAAAGTAAAACAAGAACTTCCTTGTCTGTCCTATAAAAGTGAACATACCCAGATGACTACCGAGATGACCCACCTTAGCTGTTTCAATATTTCAACAAATACCCTTTGTTCCTTATTGGAGAGTTCAAGATTGAAATAGCATGATGTTGCACATGTACTAAGATAGAACTAACCATGTAGAATAGTATAAAGAAACTTGGTTAAAAACCACCATTATACATTAGGGTTAGCTGTTTCAAAATTTGTTTCAGTAAAATAATCCTGTTCAGTTTCAAATGGAACAACACAGAGATTCATCTAGTCAAAGAAAATCAAATTTTAATAAAAAATATTATGAGGTGCCTTTTTTGTACACAAATACTGTGCTTAATTGTGTTTGTTCTAGCCTAAAAGATTACCTGACAACAAATTAAATTTTCTACTAAAGAAAACCCAAATATTCGACAGTAGAGATAAAAATCAAACTCAGATTTTCAGATTGTGGTGGATTATCTATAATGCCTCTTGTCTTACGTGCACAATGTCCATGATTTGCAACACTGTGAAATCCACACCAAGGCAGATGGAAGTGTTTACACCACTCTTAGAGTGGGATTTAAGGAGCTTCAGGAGTCACAAGGCTTGCAAAAGCCAAGAATTCTGAAAAGTTAATAAAAGCCATGAAAGGACTCCTGTGTTCCAGCAGGAGTGAAAATGAGAGATTCACTTACCTCCTGATCTCCCCCTAGAAAGCAGCAGGGGCCTTCTTGTGAGAGGCCAGATACTGACCTTGCCTTCTCTTGGTCCGTGTCTGGGTGAAGAGAAGTCCCTTGTTGCTTGGGCTGGGACTGAAGATTTGGACTACAAGGTAAGATGCAGACCCTAAAAGGCAAAAATAGGAGCAGAAGTCAGGGCAGGTGATTTGCTCACCAGTGAGTGAACTCTATAAAGATGTAAGAAAAGCTGCCATCAGTAGAGGCCCAAGTGAGGTATATGATATTTCTGTTTCTAATGAAGAATATTCATTAGAATATTCTTATAGCCAGCTATAAGCAGCTATCTAGTTAAAAGACATGTAAATACTGACTAGGAGTTTTGGGAGATGTCAGTTAGTCTGCTCTGGGCTCAAAGATATTTTTTACAGCTTTCTGCTCTTGGTTGATGCTTCAGACCAAACAAGTTATTAGCATGCTGCTTCCCTCATGTGCAGGCATCCATCCATATGTGCATGTCAAGATGTGTGCAACTTTATTAATGTCTTCCTCACAGCTATCATTACAGGTATCTCCAGAAGAAATTCTGACTAAAATGAGACTTAATGTTTATAAAAAAACAGGGCTGTGTAAAATTGTGGTCTCCTTCCGGATGAGGGAGTTGTAGCACTGGCTGGTGACTCTTGAAATAATGACTACCTCGTCGGGGTCAAAGCAAGGCTGGTACCCTGGCTGGAACCAGCACAGGCGGCTATCCTCAGCCGCGCGGTCCATATCCCACTGCATCAATGTGATGGATGGCAATATGGCGATTTATTGCAGGGAAACTTAACATTTTATAGCCTGTGGGTCACTGTGTTACTCCCATCTGCATACGTCACACCTGGGTGCTATTGGCTAATTGCAAGGGGCCTTGCTATCCTAACAGAGAGGGGTCGGATAACTTTCCGTAACATCCCGAATTCTTCCGCATCGCCAGGCCCTAACTACAACACTACCTCCAGCACCTCAAGGGAGCAGGGCATGCCAGGGAATACCAGAGGAAATGCCAGAGGAAACAACTGGCAAAACTTTGGCAGAAAGGACTCAAAGTGAATGTAGGGCTTTTCTTTCTGCTTTTTCTAAATAGATCCTAGATGTTGCAAGTGACCTAGTCAAAAGAGTTGCCCAGAACTAGGGCTTTTTAGAAGCTGTTACTCTTCTTTATATTTCTCAGTAAGGCAGTGTCTTGCCACGGCACATGACAGCACTTGTGTGCTACAATTATTAATATTGGAAACTTTTAATCCGCCATTAAGATTCACTGTGCTCAAAATGATCTGCCAGCAGACACATTTCTAAGTACCTTAAAATTGTAAAGGATAGGTATTCTCTTGCCAAAGTGCTCCTGGTCTCAGTGCTGCAGTTTTGCACATGTCTGTATGACCTCCAGCTTACACTTTGATAGAGACTTGGTGAAAACTCTACTTTCACTTCAGTCATGGGAAGGAGCTGGAGGGAAATCAGCATGGTAAACTGTCCTAGCAAAGCGCTTTCAAATCTTTTTTCAAGACATTCAAGAATCAATTCTAAGCAATCCCAGCTTGTGCTTCTCAAATGTTTGTGCTTGCCAAGGAATAGGACTTCCTCTTCTGTCAGCAAGATGGATTTCACGACCATCACTAAATCCTTTCATTCTGATTTTATTGCTATAGTTGAGCAGTTCCTTCTAGATCACGTTTTGTGTACTTATAATTTCACAAATTAGTTTCCTACCTCCTCAAGTTATTTTTTTACCAAATACTGTTTTCCATTTCTATTATCAAGATTAGCTGACATGCCAGATTGAAAAACAATCACATCTGGCCGGTGCTGAATATCTGAAGAAAAGTCTTAGAATTCATTTCTAAACTAAAAAGTAAGAAAGAAGTGCTATTTCAGAAATACTTGTGGTTTTCTAAAGGTTATTAGACATTCCATGATGTTAAAATACTACTTTTTTTTCAGTCCTTAGTGCTGCTTTTGAAGACTGCTATAAACAGGCATAGCTCTCTAAAGATTTTTCCTGCCAAGTATTCAGCACAAATTGACAGGGTCTTAAGCCTTAATAGCTTCTTTAAGAGAGAGAGGCTGTATTGGGAATAGAACTGCTTTTGGGCAAAAAAAATCAGAATTTTGGAGAATAGTTGAAATCTGCATGTATCTACAAGGGTATTTGGTTCTGAGCTCACTTCCTGACATGGGGAAAACACTGCAGGGAGGGCTCTGGAGTACTGTGGATAATAATCCTCTTGCCCTCCCTGTCTGATTCACTGATCATTCCCTTCCTATCTGACAGATGAATGATGAGCATCCTTGTACATCAGTGAGAAACCTGTAGCTGGATAAAAATAAGCAGGATAAAAATAAGCAGAATGAGAATTTAACTTACAAACTGTGGAATGACCACATTCCCATTATTAGTGTACTTTTTCTTCTCACACTAATGGAGTCAGACACAGCAGGATATTTGTAAGATTCCCTCCTTCATCTATTTATTGGATAGCTGTAGTTCCATAACTTTGGAATAAGTTCTTGTAACCTGAACTGAAAAGGAAGTCCTCAGTCCTTCATCTCCTGATGGATCAGTGCAGGGTGCCACCCAGCAGTTGATTCTTACAATTATTGAGCTCAAGAGAAAATTACAGCACCAGGGAGTTTTTGCTGTTGTGTTTTTGTTTGCTTTTGCATACTGGTGGGATAGTCTCATGACTAATTTCTCAATGAGAAATTACTCATCTGAGCACTGTACAAGGAGGTATACCTGTAAAGAAATTTTAATGTTTCTGAATTATTATCAGGCCCAGTATGATCTAGCTAACCCATGAAATAGCCAAACTCTGGCCAAACTACTGCTTTTTCTAAACATAACTCAGCAGGAATATGTGGCAACTACTTGATATAGATCGAGTTATGGCTTGGACCATAACTGCTTGACAGCAGCACTGTTTGCTGGGTTAAGAACTGGCTGGATGGCCAGGACTGGAGAGCGGTGATGAATGGTGCTGCACCCAGCTGGGGGACAGTCACCAGAGGTGTCCCTCAGGGGTCTGTGCTGGGGCCTGTCCTGTTCAGTAGTTTTATTGATGACATGGATGAGGGTATTTAGTAAATATAATAGTAAATAGTAATAATAAAATAGTAAATTTGCAGATGACACTCAGCTGGGAGCATGTGCTGATCTGCTGGAAGGCAGGAGGGCTCTGCAGAGAGACCTGGAACGACTGGATCGATGGGTGGAATCCAATAAGATGAAGTTTAATAAGTCCAAGTGCCGGGTCCTGCATTTTGACCACGATAACGCCCTGCAGTGTTATAGGCTGGGGATGGTGGGGCTGGACAGGGCCCAGGCAGAAAGGGACTGGGGGTGCTGGTGACAGCAGCTGAACATGAGCCAGCAGTGTGTCCTGGTGGCCAAGAAGGCCAATGGCTCCTGGCCTGGATCAGGAATGGTGTGGCCAGCAGGACCAGGGACGTCATTCTCCCCCTGCACTCAGCACTGGTGAGGCCACACCTGGAGTGCTGTGTCCAGTTCTGGCCCCTCAGTTTGGGAGGGACATTGAGACACTTGAGCGCATCCAGAGGAGGAAACGAGGCTGGTGAGGGGCTTGGAACACAAACCCTGTGAGGAACGGCTGAGGGAGCTGGGGTTGTTTAGCCTGGAGAAAAGGAGACTCAGAGGTGACCTTATCACTCTCTACAACTCCCTGAAAGGTGTTTGTGGTCAGGTGAGGGTTATCTCTTTCACCACACAGCATCTGACAGAACGAGAGGACACAGTTTCTAGCTGCATCAAGGGAAATATAGGTTGGATATTAGGAAAAAGTTTTTTATGGAAAGAGTGATAAAGTACTGGATTTGTCTGCCCAGGGAGGTGGTGGAGTCACCATCCCTGGATGTGTTTAAAAAAAGACTGGATGTGGCACTCAGCGCCATGGTTTAGTTGTGGTGTTAGGGCATGGGTTGGACTTAATGATCTTGGAGGTCTCTTCCAACCTAGTGATTCTGTGATTCTGAGTCTATGATAAGTCCTGGGTCTAGCTTTGAGCAAATTATTTTAGAGGGATGAATAATGCAAAATTCTCTTGATTAATTTTATAAATGCCTTTACCTGAAATGGTAATGTAATGTTAATATTGTTTGGGAGCCTTAAGTAGTGATTCATCTGAATACAGCTGAATAATGCATCTTTTGCAGGAGTTTCCAGTTGAGGCACTGATGGTATGTCTGGAATCTCCCCACTTCCTCTGCACAGTGACTGCCAGAGCTCTCAAGGTTTGAAGGACAAATAATTGTGCTCTGCACCCTTTTCTGGAACCTGGGAAATACAGTGCATCTGTTATGCCTGCTAAGGGATACAGGCTAACAATAGTGCATTTATTAACTGGGTTTCTGTGCTTCTGGGTTGTTTTTTTCTTTCCAGAAATACTAAAATGAAAGGTAAACCTTTTGTGCCATGTTATCTGTGAGTGTTTTTTTTTTTTTCTATTTCTGAGTTAAAAGCCAAATTGGACTTCTTTGTCCAGCAAAATCTTGCTACCTTGATGACAGTTTCATCCTGGGGATAACTGTTGTCTTCCCTGATCTGAGTCCCCCACCCAATGATTGAGTCTAAGGTCCCTTCCAGGTAGCCTCATATTGCAGTGAAAGTCTGATATAGTGGGAATTAGGGGGAGACACAGCACTAGAATACTCAGGCATCCCTTCTTTAATGCAGAAAAATGTTGGAGCTGGGAGAAGTAAATAGAAGAACAGCCTCACATTCCTTTATCATATTCCAAAAGGGAGGGTCAGACCCTAAACTATATGTTAAATGATTGCTATAAATGTTGACAAGGATTCCTTTGAATGTGAAGCATAGTCTGCACTGTGCCTCAATGAGTCTGCAGTGGTTACATACCTACCACTTATATAGCTTTTCAGGAGAGTCATGGAAGCTTAAAATAGCACTGCATGCTCTTGTATGACTATGTCATTAATGCTGAGCTGGTCAGCACTGTTGGCCAGTACCACAGCTTTGTGCTTCAAGCAAGGCAGCACAAGCACAGAGTTTGTTCCATTTGTTGATATACAGATTTGAGGAGGAAGAAAGAATAAATACCCTTGCACCAAAACATTCTCAGCTTTGAAAGTCAGCTTTATTGTGAACTAATAGACAAGCTAAAAAAAGGTGGCATGACTTGTCTGTCCTCACAAAATGGATTTCTGACTGTCACACTTCTCCGCAACACTGTGGAAATAAAGCTAGATAGATGGAATGTATTTTCCTCTCAAAAGAGACAGGCCTTTGATTCCTTTGTGAAGACAGGCTTTCCGTGCACTGCTTCTTTCAAACAACCAAGCATAATCAAGTGGACTTTAGTTTCTACATCAAGATGCAAGGTAGTTTTAGGACTCTGAAAGTAGAAAACAAAAGCCTGCATCACACAGTTTATGTTTTAACTTCAGAGATGAGGAAAGGGACTCAGCTTCTGCTTGCATCCTGCACTCTCAGCTGTAAATCCCTGCACTTAGATGTATCATCTTTGAAGAGTTTTAACCAGTGCCTTGGAATATTTATGGCAGCAGAAGACCTTCCGGCCAAGGGGCTGGCGCTCATTCACCAGCAGGAGGGCCGAGTGCAGAGAGAGGCTAACTGAGCTGGAAGGTCTCTTTCAGATGAGCCATGAATGGGAATGACTGAAGGGTTAGTGACTGCAGAATCCCTTAATGAATGTGGCTGTGTTTATGGAACTCAGACAGACTCTTGCTCAGCCCAGCATCTCCACTGGGCACAGGGCAGTGGGTGGAGCTTCAGAAAACAGTGCTTTTTGCCATCCTGGCAGTTGTTATCTTCTGGGGTGCAAGCTCTCTTCACCTAATGTGACTCAGGCCGTGCCCTGAACTGGACTGCTGAGTCATGTAGCTGCTTCTAGGTTGTTTCTTCTGCAGATCCCTGGTGTAAGAGCACCCAGCTGCAACTTTGTCCCCACACTAGCAAAATGAGGATATGTGCTCAGACTTGAGCAGCCTAAGTAAATCTCCTATATATAGCTGGATAAAGGGGTGACTTCCTAGATGTGATAGCCAGGCATTGTGATAGCAAATTCATCACATATGATTTCCCATGAATAAAGCACTAGGGTGTCAAACTTTACAGAGATTCGAAAACAACCATGTGTGTCATTTAATGACTCCTCAAACTAATCCGGCACTTCCTCCGACCACAAACCAGGAATCTTTTTACTGACTGTCTGTCAATGGCTCATAAACGCCGCCAGGGGGAAGACTTTGTCTGTCTTTCAGGTACCAGGCCTCCATTCCTGGAACTTGTTTAAAACGTGAAACAAATTCTAGAAGAGAAATCCAGCTGCTTTAGCTATAAAACAGTGTTGTACAACCTAAAGTCTTCAGTCGGTTACAAATAAGTTAAAGCCCACTAACAGCAACATACTTCTGCTCCAGGAAGGGCCCCAAAATCTTCTTATCCAGCAATTTGTAGAAAAAGAGGTCCTGTAGATTCTCTTGATGAAAGTCTTGCTATAATTCCTGAGCTTAGGGGTATTGCATTTTTAAAATATCAGTGCAGAGGACATATTAAGAAGCCCCATTAGCTGTGCTACTAGAATGAAACCTAAGACTTTACAAAGTCTGTTGCAGGATTGTTTTGATGCCTGTTCCACAGATCTTCCCAAAGCATTTCCTATGGGTGATGCTGCTAGCACTCCTTACACTGTACCTTTGTACACACACTGACAACATGGATGTAACCCTGCAGCTACTTGCCAGGTAGCATAGTATAATCTTAATTTTACTGATAAGAGTGATTTGTCTGAGGTCACAGTGGAAAAAAATTATCATCTTGATCTCATCATGATTCTCATTGGAGTTCCCTCTGACAGCATAAATCAAAGGGAAAAAAATTAAATCAGTGGAAATCTGGTGTAGCTTTTCATCTGTTATCCCTGCATTCCTTGTGCCTTTTAAGCTTGTTTGATTGCTTTTCAGGGATGTGACTTTTAAATTTAATTAGCATGCTACTACTCATTCCTTCATCTGACATGGAAAAGCTGGAATTAATTGCATATTGACCAACTGAACCACTTACAGCAAGGCATTGCATTCATCCAGTGCTGTGCCCACCGGTGTATGCAAGAACTTGGGGCTCACTGGGCTGCTGCTTGCAGGCTGTGACCTGTAGTACTTGCAGGCACTACACCCAGAGGAGCTGCCACCTCCAGCAGCAATCATGAGACCTGAAAGCAAAGACAGCCCTCTTGCTTGTGTTACAGAGCAAAGTTGCCTCAAAGTTGCCTCTAAGTGCTGCCTCTGCCACCAGCACTTGCTGGGTACCACACACACATTTTGTTTATACATGTATGTGTGAATTTATCAATGTATTGTATGCATTTATAGGTGTGTAAATACATTTATCTGTACCAAGTCTGTCTGGGATGGAGTTAGCTTGCTTATCAGCATTCCCTGTGGCATTGTGCTTTGGATTTGTGGTGTATTGTTAACACAGAGGTGTTTTGGCTGTGTGTTTGCTTAGCATGAAGATTTTTTTCCTCCCACTCTGCCCCCCTCCAGCAGACCATTCATAGAATGGTTTGGGTTGGAAGGGCTCTTAAAGATCACCTAGTTCTGATCCCCACTGCCATGGCAGGTGTATATATTGTATGTATGAGTATATATGGGTCTAGAAGAGTGCCATAAAAATAATTTGGGGTCTGGAACATCTCTCTCAGAGGAGAGACGGCAGGAGGTGGGCCTTTTAGTCTTGAAAAGACTGAGAGGGGATGTCATTAATGCACATAAATTTCTCAGAGATGGGTGCCAAGAGGATGGTGCCAGATGCTTTTCAGTGGTGCCCAGTGAGAAGGTGAGGAGCAGTGGCCATAATCTAAATCACAAGCATTTCCACCTCAACATGAGGAAGAACTTCTTTACACTGAGGGTGGCAGAGCCCTGGAACAGGCTGCCCAGGGAGGTCGTGGATCTCCCTCTGGAGACATTCCAGAGTAACCTGCTCTAGGTGACCCTTCCTTGGCAGGGGGCTTGGACTGGATCATTTCTTTAAGTTCCTTCCGACCCTAACGATTCTGTGATATTAAGGTACACACACCTATGTACGGTACGTATGTGTCTTTATACATACATATATATCTATATTTACACAAACCTACATACAGCCGTAGCTGCAGACGCCCACAGCCACGGTTTGTATGTGCGCCCAGACACAACTACACTCCGGTGCCTCTACAGCCACGTCTTTGGAATAAATGCAGGCGTGTGTGTTTTGCGCGCACACTGCCCCATCTATGCTGTACAAACACTATCTGTGTATGCGTTGTGTGTAAATTCACATCCCCGCCTGCCCTCGCCGCTCTCCCGGCAGGCCGGGCCGGGCCGGGCCTCGTCCCCTTGGCAACGCCCGGGGCCGGCGCTCGGCCGTGGCCGCTCCCGCCCGTCGCCAGCGGCCGGGACGTGCGGACAGCGGGGAGGTTTGGCGTCGGGACGGGGTGCTCAGCAAGCGGCGGGGCCGGGCCGAGAGAGACCCTCGCTGAAGTGAATGGAAGCCGGTGAAGGCGTGTTTGGTCAGCATGTCCGGCGAGCTGACCCAAAGTGTCATCAAGAGAATAATTCGCCAAGTCGGCCTGGAGTGCGCTGCCCGGGGACAAAGCCTCTCGGAAACCTTGGTGGCCTTCATGGTAAGCGCGAAAGGAAGCGTTCAGGGGCTGGCGGCCGCTGAGGCTTTCAGGGGTGACCTGGGCTTGGAAATACCTTGGTTTCCAGTTGCCTGCCGGAAGAAATTTTAAAGAGGCATTCAGGGACATCAGGGTCCTAAAAACTGGGAAAAGTACTTTATTCCTCTGAAAACTTATGTGAATATAATGCTCCAAGAAGACTGCAGGTCCCGAGTTCTGGAAGCTCTCTGAACTCAGAGCTCTTTCCCAGTTTTCTTCTGCAGGCAGATAAACCCCTGTTTTCTTTCAGAAGTGAAGAAGAGAAGTGTTACCAAGGTTTAATAACGTTTCTTCACACTCCCATAAATGAACGTGATACATAGGTGAATGATTAATGCAGCAGCTATATTTGTTCTTCGATGTTTACCTCCTTCCTCTGTTGTGATGGAAAATTTTGTTTGTTTCTCTGCTGAGACAGGTAGTATAAATGGGCGGAATATTTGAAGAAGTGGGCTCTGATCCCACTTAAAGTGAAAATTTAATGGAATCAGTCTCAGTATTTTCTTTGGTAGAGAACTCTAAATATCCTAAAAACATTTTACATTTTGGCATCTCTTAGGCGACACAGATCTCCTGCAGAATATAGTCTGAATGTGCCTGCAAAGCTGTGTCTAAAGAAAGATGGGCTAGGTTCCTTTTTTCTTGATGATCAGCTCTTGATAAACTTGTATATAAATGTAAATGATTCACAGCAGTACTGTTAATGTGCTATTTTTCCCCTAAAGGTGACACTGCAGCTTTAGAAAATAGATTGGGCTGAAAAGCAGATTAAGCAGGAAAATTTTAACGAGTAAAAAATTAGTACAAGTGGCTGGCAAGACACCCAGTATGAACATCAGTTACAAACGTGCACATACTTTCCTGCATGTGGAACACTATGGGTTTTTCATTCAAATGGTAAATGTTTGTACTGATGCATATAACACCAACTTAGAAGGTTCTAAACAACCATGATTGGTTTTCAGAAAGTGTTGCTTAGGAAAATATTTTTCCTAGTGATTTTTAAAGGAGCTATATTTAAATATTTGTATCACAAAAACATCTTTTTCTTCATTTGTGCCTGAGAACTGAGATTGAAACTGGCGAGATGTGAAATGAAGTAATTTTCTTTCATTATCAAAGACTGAAATGGATAAAAAAAGAATAGTAAAGAAATATTGAATGCATCTGAGATTTTTCAGAAAATAAAAGGTGAGTTGCAAGGATGATATTTTGAGATGTAAATTAGTATCTTTCTTTTGGCAATCTCTAGGTGAAAGCTGTTGTTTTAGATCCAAGAAATGACTTTACTATGGATCGAATCCTTACAGAAAATGATACGCAGGATCTTATCCAGGTAATTCTGACATGATGTTGAGAGTCAGTACTTATCTAAGACTCTAGCATTATTTGCTACCTGTTCCTGTAACTAAAATTACATGAATACTTTCAAAGTTTTAGTGCTACTTTAGTCTCATGGTTCTGTAGCTAAAGACTGGACTATGTTTCCATAAATAAGTGCCTTAGAAAAGCTTTATATGGAGAGAATGGTAGTGAGAGGGCTCTATAGCTGTTGTGAAACCTGTAGTAGATCACTATCAGTTCAGATGTTTCCCCAGAGATGAGAAAGAACTTACGTCTCTGACTCTCTTTTTAGCTCTGTGTTACCAGACTGCTTGACACAACAAACCCATCCCTAAGCACAATTAAGATGCAAGTTTACTTTGATATGAACTATGCAAACCGAGGTAATTTCGAATATGTTTTCGTAGAAGTTGATGCTGAGTTTATAATTTAATAATAGTAATTAATATTAAATTAATCCTGGCAGTAAAGCAAAATAAAAATCCCAGGAGAAATTTACTGTACTGGAGTCTGATGTTTCAGTATGGATATGGTAGGGGAAAGTGTACATTAGGTTTGAGAGTACAGTTTTCTCATGCTGTCTGAGAGCTTTCCTGAATATAATATATTAGGTTGTGTTGCAGTCTGCAACCTCAGGATCTCGTCCAGAGAAGCAGCAGGATTCTGGGGACCAGCATGAAACACCAACGAGACGGGCTCCCGTTCATGAAACCATTTATTCAGCATGAGAACAAAGTCAGGTCCAGAACAGAGAGCCCCGAACAGAGGCACAGCAGGGGTTTTTGAGGGACAGAACCGAGGGTTTACACCTTTGAGGGTGGAGTTCAGGGTCAGGGACCATTAGAAACACACCAAGGGAGAACCCCCCAGGGACTCAAACCCAATCAGAACTCCTGGGCCGCCCTTCACAAGGGGTTTGGGGTGGGACAATGTAACTCTTTGTCTCCCTGAGGCCGCTGCAACATCTGCTCCTTTTTTATTTTTTTTTTTTTTTTTTTTTTTTCAAATTTTAATTAGGAGCTTAAAACGTTTCCAAACATACACCTTAAAATCTCACCTCTTCCACAGAGCACCCACTTTGCTTTGTGGGACACCAATAGCTCAATAACAAAACACATTAAGCAAACAGAAAAAACAAAATTGAAAACAAACACTTAAATCTCGGACTACGCCGGGCAAATTAAACGGTGATGGTACTTAATGCAAACATAATGTTTTTTAGTTCAGTCTTTTCCACTTCAGGATTCTCTGTTAGGAAGGGTGCAGCTCTTAGATCTCCTCTTACGAGGGGCAGAATTCTTCGATCTCCAGCTTCGGCTCCGGCTCCCATGTGGGCGTCGCCTCTTTAGATGATCTCAGTGTGACACTGGCTTTCGGAGCTCGGTTACAGTTTCGATCTCCCCAGAGGAGGTGTTGCCCACGATGGAGAAGGCACAGCCCCCAGGGGTGGAGCACCGAACAAAGGGATGGGGCCAAGCAGGAGTTACTGGGAGGTTCGGGAAGGGAAGGTTTGGGACCGGAAAAGAAGGAGCAAGGCGGGAAACAAGGGATCCCAGACCGCGTGGCCGGCGCCATCTTGGGATGGGGGGGGAGGCCGGGACAGGCTTTCCCGGACAGGGAACGGGAATATGGAAAGACAGGGGGTGAAGGAGGACACGGAACGGCGGGCAGACGGCAGCAACCCCGAGCCACCTTGGCTTTTTTCACCCTTTGTCCTGCCCTTAGGAACAGAGGAAAGGGGAAGGTACAGGGAGGTATACACCAAAAAAAAAAAAGGAACTTCACAGAAGACAGAAACAGTCCACCGGAAGAGCCATACCGTCCATAATCGTCCATAATGTTGATATAATCGTCCATAATGTTGGTATCGTCCATAATCGTCCATAATGTTAATAGAATCGTCCATAATGTTGATATCGTCCATAATACGTCTCGTTGGGTGATGTTAGGTGCTTGTCCCAGCGTCTGGTCTCGGCTCCCACACCTCCGTAATCCCTTTTCTTCCCCCATGCCCGAGGCACTCTCAACCCAGTCTCCCTGCCAGGTACTCTCGAGTCCTCCTTTCCAAGGCGGGGGTCTCGCCGGCTCTCAAGCCATCAGCCGGGGACTTACGAGGTGTCCATGGAGCCGGGTCCTGCTGTTCTCCTGGTGCTTCGCTGGATGCCCGCATTCTCTCACCATTTGTTGCAGTCTGCAACCTCAGGATCTCGTCCAGAGAAGCAGCAGGGTTCTGGGGACCAGCATGAAACACCAACGAGACGGGCTCCCGTTCATGAAACCATTTATTCAGCATGAGAACAAAGTCAGGTCCAGAACAGAGAGCCCCGAACAGAGGCACAGCAGGGGTTTTTGAGGGACAGAACCGAGGGTTTACACCTTTGAGGGTGGAGTTCAGGGTCAGGGACCATTAGAAACACACCAAGGGAGAACCCCCCAGGGACTCAAACCCAATCAGAACTCCTGGGCCGCCCTTCACAAGGGGTTTGGGGTGGGACAATGTAACTCTTTGTCTCCCTGAGGCCGCTGCAACAGGTTGCTTGAGGACAATTACACTTTCAGGTTCAGTGGTTAGCTGCCTTCAGCAAGAAAAGCTTGCACCTGCACCTGTGTGTCTGAAGGTACTCAGAACTCAGTATTTTATCAATATCCCTAACTGGGAAATTTGAGTAATCTTGAACAATTAGTTACAGTTTTAGCTGAGTATATTTTTGTCTCATCAGTAGTAATTTCATATGGTCTGAGAATGAGAATGTGAAAATAAAATGAGATGGGGAAAATGCCTCTGCTGTAACTGTAATTTCAGATCTCAAAGGGACAGTGGAGGCTGGCTGGGAAATAGAAGACATGGAACAAGAATAGACACAAAAAAAACATTTCTCTGAAAGGAGATAATGAAAATGTTTTCCTGTTAGCGTGGATTAAAATCAAAAATTAGCAACACTGGAAGCTGATCCTAAATCCTCTGAACTCTATAAGCTCAGTGACTGCAGCAAGTTTTTGAGATCATGAGTAGTATTCTGACTTGAGCATGTAACTTCAGGTGTGTTTGAAATACGTGGGTGTGTCAGAGGAGTCCAGAGTGCCAGAGACTTGCTCTTTAATTTGGCCTGAACAGTTCTCAGGACTACTGTCTGACAGTAATCATGCTAATGATATTAATGTTTATCTCTGGTTTTAATTCTAATGGTGTGATACTATGAACATCTCTTCCACATACCTGTGCTTCAGAAACCTTAAGTTGCTGCTCTGACTGTGGAAATGAATTGCACCCTTTGTATAAGCCAAATTTCAAAGAATTTAGATAGCACTTTCTAAGTGTCCTTCCTTCCTAGATGAATTACTGAGTGAGCAGGAGCGTGTTCTGGAAGGAAAACTGGCTCCTGTGGTTAGAGCTATCACAGAGAGTGGTCCAGGTACGCAACAAGAAATGGAGAACGTGTATCAAAAGATTGTTACGTATGCGCTGCTGAGATCTGGCCTGGGATCCCCAACAGATATTGAGAATGTCAGGGAGGTAACAGGTCAGTAAACTCCCAGCTGTGAAATTGGGCTTTTCTTCTTGAAAAATAAAATTTCACTTTTCTCTTTCACATTTTTTCTTTGCTGATATATAGATACAAATGTGGTAAACTGTGATGATGCTTACTATCCAAACTGTCCCTGCTCAGTCTTGAAGTGTAAATTTCCCATAGATTTCCTACTTTTTTCATTTGTTCAGGAGAGGCTATTTTTGCTTATTTAATGATTTTCTTTTCTGTTCCCTCATACTGAGGATTTTCTTCCACTTTGTAATGCTTATAGCTGCCTTGCAGAGTGTATTCCCCCAGACAGAGATGATTACTTTCATCTCACTCAGTAAGAAGGACAAAGAAGAACAACTGAAAGATCTTGCCATGCTAGTCAAAGGAATTCGTTTGTACAACAAGCAGTGCCAGAAAGGAGGAAGCGGCATTGATGACTGTAAGTAAACAAATGCATTTGAGCTGAGTATTCCCAATTCATTCTTCCTGGCCTTCTTCACTGGAGCTGCTCCAGTAATTTCCCATCTCAGGGAGACGTGTTACTGTTATTGGTATTCTACAAATTAGGGAACTGAGAATTGAAAACTGTGTGGATTCTCTCAGGAAACCGTGTGACTTGTGGCAAGAGAGTTACATCTACTATAAAGCAAGCTTTCTCACATTCCTTGACTTGACTGTGGTATTTCCACACCTGTAATTCTAAATATCTGAAACAACCTGACTAGTGAGATTGGGTGATTGTACCTGGCTCGCAAGTATTTGCAAATGCATGAACATGAGGACAAAATGTAGAAATCCAAAATTCATTGGAAGATCATTATGTTGCTCTTTAACCATTTGATAATGATTACATTAATTCTTTTTATATGTATTTCACATTTATTCTATGTGAATAGTGCCAGACATCCTGAGCGAAGCCATTCCGTCAGCAACATGGACTCTCGATGAACGTCTGAATTCCTGCCAGCTGCTAGCCCACCGCTACACAGCCCTGTTGGAATCCATGCAGGAGGACCCCCACAGAGTCTCCCAGATTAGGACTTTTAAATTAAAAGAAGCATTATTTAATGTGAGACAGTATGAAGCCTTCCTTTGCATCCTTCAGGTGAGATATCATTGTGTTGTATCCTGTGGACTTTTATTGCAGATGGAATGTCTTCAAGTTACCCACTTGCACAGGACAGAAATATAAGAAAAATTATCTGGAAATAAATGAAATAAAAGAAAATATATTTCTAAATAAAGAACCATAGATTGTTTGGTTTTGAAAATATCTTTAAAATCATCTAGTCCAATCATTAATGTATTAGCCTGGAACTGCCAAGTCCACCATTAAACAGTTTGCATACTGATTCTTTGCCCCAAAAGGCATGAGAGACAATATCTCCTTGATCAATCCATAAATCATCTCAGTTTTAGCCAGCAGACAGCCACAGATTATATGGAGTCATCAAAAGTCTTTGAGGAATACAATTTAAATTCTTGCTTTTTTTTAATGAAGCGCTTTTCATTTATCTTTTGAGAAACTGCAGGTTTTTATTAGTCTTTCCTGTATAAGGCATTGAAAAAGAGTTGCTTTTTTTTTGTTATTTTCATTGGGAAAATGTAGAGGATTTTGTATAAAAATTGGTAGTTTATGTGTGAGTGAAGTGCCTGAACACCTGAATATTTAAGGGAAAATGTATTTTGTGGAAAGCTAGAGTACATTTTGTTCCATAAAACAATTGTTCTGAAAATAGTTGAATGAAGAGGCCCAGGTAAATACTTATTACTAAATACTTGATTTTTGGAGTATGATATGTCTTACCTGGAGTTTTCTTTCCAGTCTAATGTAATTACAAGTGCTCAAGAAGTTGAATCGTTGGATGTTCAGTTTGAAGCAGTAATGATGGTATTGAAAAACACAGTGCAGGATAAAACTTCCATAGAGTTCAAAGAAGTTTTTGTAAGTATTAGAAATGGAAAACCCATTACTTCTTCAGTAGAAAAATTATTAAAGTAAGATACTTTACTGGTGCATTTTTGAATAGTTTATGTTTAAAAAGAGGCTACATATTTTCTCTCTATGACAATATCATCTGTGATTTTTGAAGGGGCAGCTAAAAGACTTGCTCTTCAGGTAAGAAAGACAAGGTTCAAAAGGGAGCAAAGAAATGGTATTTTACTGTAAGTATCTTGAGTTGTCATTATTTGTAGATTTACAGTGATATCTTCCTTTTTTGTGTATATATATTCTTTCCTGTTCCTTGCAGAAACTGTAAGAACATAATGATTGCAGAAAACAGCACATCAGGGTGTGTGATTCTTTTAAAGTTCTCTCAGATAGCAATCCCTGTAATTACAGTATGAGTCATTGATAAAATTTTTCTGAAGAAACTGGGTTTCTGTGATGGGGGTGTCAGCCTCTTTTCCCCTCCCAATAGCTTCTGAACCTGTTGGCAAGTTTTAGTCACATTTGTCAGAGTCCAAAGATCTCAAACTATGTCATTTTCTGCAAGTTTTGTGGAAAAAAAAATAGCAACTAGAGACACACAGTTAAGAGCCTTACTAAGATCAGGTCTGAAATGGTTTGTGTGCTTTCTGGCCAGTGAGCAGCCACTGAAGGATTTATATTCTGTAATGTTGCACCCTTGGTTGGGAGCTACAGGACATGGGAAGGAGGTTTTTGGGTGAAAGGCAATGAGTGCTCTGAACTGCAGCTATTATGAGGGAGGCTGCTTGATGAGCCTGTGAAAGCCTGGGATTATTATGCTGGCATGTTATAAAGGAAACAGGAGAGAAATATGCTAGAAACCATTCTCTTCATTTAATTTGCTTTTCATGTAAGAGCTCATTATTTTCTGTGATTTGATTATCATTCAGATTCCATTCGTTAGCTGATGTGCCAGCATGCAGTTTCATACGTATTTTAGGTTATTTTTCAACGTTCTAAGCTAATTATTAGAAAGCAAAATAAAGCCTAATGGAGAAAGAGGAAGATCATGACCTCCACCTACTCAGAGTATTTTTTACACTTCCCATAAGAACATCCAAGCTGGAAACTCACGGGAACAGCATTTTAACTGAGTGATCCAAGCTTCAATTTATGTTTGCTTTTGATTCAACAAACCAGATGTTCTCACTTGGAGAATATTTTCCCCTCTTGACTAGCTACTCAAAGCAATTTTTGCTCTTCTATATCTTTGTGGGACTTAAGTGACTGATGTACCTTACCCTTTTCGCTAAAAGCTGTCTATTTTTGTTTGCTGCCTTTCTAGATTTTTTTTTTCTCTTCTAGCTGGTTAATTGTTTTGTCTTCTCTGCTGAAGACAGAATATATCATGCCTTTTGATTTCAGATCCTTTTCTGATAGAGATTTTTCTATTAACACATCTTTTAAATAACTTTTCTTGTCTTTAGCTTGTTGCTGACAAGCTAGATGTTCTACAAAGTTAGAGAAGCAGGGCATTCTGTCTTTCAAAAAGCATAGGATAGAGCCTATATTGGTAGTAAACATTTGTTTTAGGAAAAATAGTACGTTTCACTAATACACTTTTTTTATTCTATTAAGAATGTTTTTGATCTTCCTTTAGTTTCTTCCATTTTTTTAACCATAACATTTCTACAGCATTAGCAATGCTGATGAATTCCAGAGCTGGCTCTGTTGGCTGCTCTTAAGATAGTGTTGTTAACGTGCTTAAAATGTGTGATTAAGTGTACATTTCAGATGGTTGAATCTCTTCCTGTAAAAGCTCTCTGTGTGTTTAGATGTAAGAGGGCACATTTTATGTCATGTCATTGAAAACAGCATTTAAACATAAAGCTTATAGGCTGCTTCTTTATGTGCCTACACCTGTATGCCAACATCCTATCAGTGCTGGGAAGGGCAGCCTCCCGTTTTGCCCTGAACCTTGGACCACTCTGAAGAGGCCTGCACCCCTTTGACGGTCTGGGGGCTGTGGTACCAACTCACTCTGGAAGCAGGACAGACAAAATAACAAAACCTGATAATTTGTATATAGATGTAGTTTTACCTACTTTGGTAATTAATCAAGTGTGTTCCTTCTGGTCCTTTCTCCTGTACACCATATTTTCAGTTATAAAACTATTGTCAGTGATGTGCTTAATTCAAAGCATGGTCACAGAGTACATTTATTTGAGAAAGGCTCTGGAGTAAAATATAGAAAAGTACTACCCTTGCCTGTGGGTTGACATGTTGGATTTACTTGCTTTAGGCATATGTGGTGGAAGCATCTTTTACAGTGTCCCTGAGTTCCCCTGAATATCTGTTTGCTGAAGGCCTTGGAGATCAGCCCTACTTTGTTCATAGCTGAGTTGTTGTGCACAGTGCTTGGGTTACACTGGAGACATAAAACAAATCTGCATCTCAGATAATTTTCTTTATGTTCTAGCCTCTGTTTATGGAACTTTCTAAGCTTTGGACCAGCTTTCAGGATGAAATGCTACTGCTAAGCTTCTTCACAAATATGGCTAACAATCTGCAACAATTCTTGGAAATCCAATCACAGCTTTTTCCAGAGGAAATGCTAACATCTCTTCTGGAAGGAGTGACTGTGAGAAGTGATGAGGAAAGGATAAAAGAAACGATGGGTATGGAAAGTTGAAACTTTTGGGATTTCCTTAATTTTCCAAGATTTTGTAGTTTGAATTTTCTCTGCAATAGGTGCTTTACAGAGGTTGCTATATATTGATTTTTTAATGCTCAGAATTTGCACAGTAAATTAAAATAAGCCTTGTAGGGTGTAGATTTACATTTTCATATAATGTAGCTTGGGATTTTATTTTTACATATAAAATTAAAACAGAGCTTCTAGATACAAGTATATCTTACAAAAATGGCATAATGATCAGAGAATATTAATAAATTTTGTAAACAATTTTGAAGTGTATTTATGTCTTTTTATACCATTCAGAACTTTGGAAATTGAGGGGATAGGGTATAAACAAAATAATTTAACAGGACTTCAGTCACCAGAAGAGTTTGTAAGATGGTATCCCTAGGAACTGAGTTTTAGGCCAGGGAGTTTGTAATGCATGGGTGGGTGAAAATCAAAGAATAAAATACTCTCTTCCTGTTGTTGTCCTGTGTTTTCAAAGAAAATTAATGCTACTAAAGAAGGTTCTCGCAGGACTAATTTTCAGTAGGTTCTCTTTCAAGGCAGGACTAAAGCTTGACTTTTGGAATCTGGGCACTTCAGGTCATCCTGTGAAAACCAGAGTAATCTAGTCATCCTCTAATATTACTAGCTTTTAGACATCAGGTATTTTAATATTGAAATCCTTCCTTTGTTTTATCTTTTCTTAGAAACCAGAGTCAATGTTTCTGATTTCAAGAACCAAGAATGGCTTTTTCCAGAGACTACTGATAATTTTGATCAGTTGCTAATCCAGTACCATGGTTTCTGTGCACATTCAATTGGTGTGAAAGGTATCACCCTACCAGGTATGCTTTGTAGTTAGGCGTTTTCCATACTATATATTTACAAAGGATTAGGAACAATGTAAAGGTGTTCTGAATGCATCCTCTTATGTCAAAGCTGGAATACTGGTTTTCCACATTTGTAATTTTCACCCCAGATAACTTATTTCCCTTGTTAAAGTATATTTTTTAAAATACATTAATAAGCTGCCCTTAGTAGAAGACAGGAGGGCTTGAAGATCAAGCAGGGGCAGAAACAAGATGGGATGGATAAATGTTTCTTCTTTCTGTATGTGTGTCTGTATAACCTCCACTGCAGCTGAATCATGTTTGGTTACTGTTGTTAATGTGCTATAACGCAGGCATAGGGAAATGGCCATTCCTTCTATTTTGTGTATCCATATAGTGCAAGCATGGCCATTCATGCCTACCTCATATGTATTTTTAAATAGTCATGACAAAGAACTAAAATCTTTCCTGAGAAGAATGCAAAAGTGCACTTGATTAAGTCAACTAATCGTAGGAATGTTTTGTTTCTCTAGGCTCATTTGTCTTGAAAGTTAGCCTTATTTCAAGTATCCTAGTTTGTGTTTTCTGTCTCCCTATCCTTTCTAGAACCTGTCCATATAGAATTTTTTTAAACCTATGGGAGTTTGAGAGGAAAATATGGCCATTTACTTGCCAGTATTAAAGAATAGATATTTTACTGGCCATGTAATTTACTTACTTAGTATTGCACATGAGAACAGCTGTCATGAATTGGACTGAAGGTGTCTCGAGCCCTGTATCTGATTACTGCACATGGACAGTCATGAACACTTTAAAATTATGAGAATTCAAGTCAGAGTGATCCTTCCTTAATTATATCCTTCCTTGTTCTAGTAGTTAGTGGTTATGGGATTTCATCTGATTAATGTTGAGTCTGTAACCTTCTGTTCAATAATGCTTCAAAGAGGTTTTTCATTTATCTAATTGATTTTGGAATCCATCTAGAGTTTGTCATGGGATATTCTTATTCTCAAGAGCCCCACAATTATATATGCTATGAAAAGGTACCTCTTTTCAAGGTGGTTTTAAGCTCTGGCTTGGTAATTTCAACAAAGACTTAATAGTCCTTCTGTTAGGAAAATTACTAAATAGTAATATTATATTGCACACAATTAATGGTTTTATAATCTCCTATCATATTATCTATTTTTTCTTTTTAATGCTCAGGAGGCTTCTTTCTTTAACCTCTCCTTCTATGAAAGGCATCACAGGCCTTTGATCTCTCCTAGCTCCCTTTTACTTGCTCTGTTGTGTTGGAGCAAAATATGTTACTACAGATGTAGCCTACAGGTTGTTATAATGTTGGTTTTATTCTCTACTATGTTTGCATAGTAATAATTCCTTTTTTGACTAAGTAATTTCAAGGCACTGTCTATGATGATTTTGGTCTTTCCTGGGCCATAACATCTGAAGCACAACCTACCACTGTCCTTGAAATCAGTTTATGTTTTCCTATAGAAGTTACTTGGCCTCTATTGATACTTCATTTTCTCTGTTAATTTATTGTTCAGCCTCCCACCTGCTTTATCTGTTTCTTCAGTTAATCTCAGTGTTATGCCCTTTGGTATAAATGCACTACTGATCTGCAATCAGATATTTGGTGGAGATTTTAGGAGAAATATTTGAGGGTGGAGACTGGTTTCTTATGCTTTGCTATATGTGTTTTATGTGTTCATTTTCTGAGACATGCACCTAAGGCATGCTGGATGTGAACTGATCAAAAGCAGTTTAACTGACCTAACAAAATGGACTTTTCTATATTTAAAAAAAGCTTGTTTTTAAGGGTTTATACTGAGTTCAGAAAAAGAAGGAAGTGAAACTAACTTGAGGGAAACACAGAATCTTGATTACAAATGTCTTTTGTATTGGATATCATACTGCTCACAATTTTAATTTGTGGAGCTTATTTTGGGTTGGCTTTTCTTCTCATTTTTAGGAAATCCTGCTATTGGGATTTTGAAGCACAAGGCAAAATATTATGTTTTCAGTTCAAAAGAAGCTGCATACATCTTTGCTCAAGATCCAGATAAGTTCATTCAATTGAACGTAGAAAAAGCAAAACAATATGCAGAGCTAATTCAACTGCTTGAGCTCCGTCATCAGTTTGAATACCTTGTTCCACATGCACAGGTACACACTGCCCATGCATCTTGAACAGCTGCTGGGTCACTGGCTGGTCTGTCCTTTCTGAAAGAGAACAGATGATACCTGTGTTTAGGAAAGAAGTAAAATCCTCTGCCTGTCTGGAGGTCCATCTTTCCCACGTCTTCAGTGTTGAAGAATCATTTCTACTTAATGTCATTCTCACCTTATCTATTCATAGGAAAATATGTAGATCCAAAGCATTCTGGCAGTGATAAAAGCTGTAGTCCACAGCCTAGGCAGGTCTTGTGTCTGATGTTTCTTTTCCTTATTTTTGCAAAAGTAGCTTAAAGGACCAGTAAATAAATGCAACAGCAGATGTATCAGATATCATGTTAACTGGAGCTTTAGCTTAGCAGTCCATCCATGTGTGCTGGATGAATGTGTAGTGGTATCTGGGACAGGAGTTATGGAATGCCGTGGCGGTGGAAACCCGGAGCACCGCGACTTCTCCAGAAGCAGCCTTGAGAAAGGCTGGCCCGAAGCGCATGTGAGCAGCTTCGAGCAGTCGAGTGATTCCAGCTCAGCTCAGTAATAATATAGTGATTTCAGCCCAGCTCAGTAATAGTATAGTGATTTCAGCTCAGCTCAGCTCGGCAGCGGCGGCGGCAGGCAACACAGGAAGCAGGGACGAGACAGCTGGTCCAGCGTTCCACCGAGGCACAAGCCTTTATTCAGGCAAAGCTTCGGCAAAGGGTGCCGGTAACAGCGAATCTCCCGAACAGAGGAAAACCCGGGATATTTATGGGGAAGGAGAGGGGCGGGGGGAAGCCCGAGATACCTGTATCGGGGTGGGACAGCAGGGGGGAACACCAATGAAACACAACAGTTTAACATAACTAACTCAAAGACCCCTGGGAGCAACATTGTGTCGCTCTTACAGCGAAGTATCTCCTCTCCAGGGGAGGGCCAGTATCTCGGGCCCAGCGGGTTCCTCCGTACCCACAATGGAATGTATTACAAAGTAGAAGGAGAGTCATCAATAATGAATGTGATGGTGTTACTATGTGAAATTCAAAGACTTGATTTGGATTTATAGGCAACATTCTCTGTGATCCACCTTTGAATTTTAGATCCCTAGCAGTGGAAAGAATGTAGTCTTGAACTGGCCCTTGGTTTGAAACAGAGATTATAGCAGAGATTGTAGCAGAGATGAGTGCACTACTCCCAGTTATGATTTGTGATTCCATTCATGAAGACAAACTGAGCTACCTGCTGGTGGTAGTGGGACCCTTTTTTTCCAAAATTCAGTGATTAAGCACTCACTAGGTAGGCAGGATCCTTCAACTCAGTTGTGGCCTCTGCCTCAAGGGTTTTCTGACAGAAATTAAATCCATTAGATCCTTAATGTTTTCCTTTTGGTGGGGGCATGGGGAACAAAAATACTGATGAATGTAAAAATCATTATCCAGTTGTGGTTTGCAGGTTTCTATTTGCTTTTTAAAAGTAGCATACCCATATGCTATTTCTCTGTATTCTCAATGCCTTGCTTGGCTTTGGTTGTTTCTTTTCATCCAGGCCAGAAAGGCAAGCAAAAGTTCAATGGAACCACTCCCAAAACATGACAGTGGTACTCAAACTGATACTCATATCTTGCCTCCAACTATTGTGAGATCCTATGAATGGAATGAATGGGAACTGAGAAGAAAAGCTATAAAACTGGTTTGTACTGTTATTACCAGATTTTCATTGTTGGATAACAAATTTGAGAATAAATTATTTTTAACTTTTGTTCCTTGAAACATAAATCTAACCTTTTATTCCAAGACATACACTTCATTAAAACTGGTTCAATTTATTTTCTAGATATTTTCTCTCCTTATTTCTACACTTCTTCTCTCACTTCTTCCCCATTTTTAAGCAGTGCTTCCACTGCTATATTTATTAATTATATTTATTTATTTTAAATTTATTTATATATAATTTATTTATATTTGAATGATATTCATGATTTATAATTATAATTTATTTATATAATATATTATTTATTTATTAACTTCAATTTTATTATATTTATTTTTAATATATTTAATTTCATTTATTTAAATATTTTATATTTAATATAGATTTATTATATTTATATTTATTAATTTCAAATTTTTCCATTGCCTTCTTTATGTAATAAGAGTTTGTTGTTTTGAATTGAATTGCATTGAATATTAGGGCTGTTCTACATTCAAATCAATTTAATGAGTTGAAGATACTTCTATATAATTTCTTTGTGTAAAAAAGCCAGAGCAAATGTTCATCATACTATCAGGATTTTCTGATGGATTGGAAATCACAGTCTCTCTGTAGAAGGATGACCACATATGTAGATAAAAACTTTTAAATTAACAATAAATATTTAAGAAGCTTCTTTCTAGGGTTTGCCAGCACATGTCAAGGTATAGCACCTGATTTTCACAATTCAGTCAAAATTAACAACTTGTGAGTACAGGGAATATCACAGTTAACAATATCAACACACAATACTAAAGGGTTTTTTTTTCCTTCTGTGAGCAGATGCACTGTGGGAGCCTATGATCTGCTGGGCAGCCTATTTCCTTTCTGAATATCTTTTTGCCATGAAATCTCTAAAATTATAAAAGGAAACCAAAATTTTGGACTGAGTAGTCTTGCCAGTATTGATAGCTCATGAAGAATTCTAAGAAATCGTAACTGAGGTATATAAAGAAGCCAATTAGGTTTACAAGAAGCCTAGCTAAAAGCCTCTTTTACTTTTATAAAGCACAAGAGTACATAAATAAACATAAGATGTGGTTAGTGGCTCTTCAGCATAAGCAAAAGTGGATATTTTCCAATATCTGGTCATGAAGACCATTCACAAACAAATTTGTAGCTCATTTTTTTGAAATATTTAGAGAAAGTACTTTAAAGTACTAAGGGTGTTTTAGCCTCAGCTGTCCAAATGTGAGATTAGTAATGCAGAGCTGAAAGAAAAAATCCCAAATGCATGCAGAAGTGCTTTGAATATGCTAATTTGTAATTTGGAGGTGATAAAATATTTAATATCAAAGTGATAAAATAACAGAAATAGTTTACCAGTGCATCAATGAATTTGATACTTCAGGGAAGCATCAGACATATTTGTGGGTTTTGTTAGAGGATGAGCTCACATGCCTTTGGGGTTTTTTGTTGTTCATACTTAGCCAAAAAACTTGTAGTGGTATGAAATATTAAGCTATTACTTTCTTAGAAAACCTATATGCTGTTAGAAGTAAAATTTTTAGCTCACATTTGTTTCTCTGTTCAAGCACAGTTCCTTGTAATAGCATACATTCAGTCGTTAAAACCCTCAGAAAAAAAAGGACTTAATATATTGTCTTTCTTCCCATACCATCTTACAGCTCTGTAAGTTCCTTATTGTTCCTTTCTGGATTCTGCTTGATGAATCTGCATATAAGATTCAGTTGTAGATTAAGGTACCAAAATGTGCCTACATTTGGGTGTGTCACCTTCCATTCCAGCAGAGAGACACATCAGTGGTGGAGTCTGGAGAATATTTTAACTTGCCCTGATAGAACATTTAGGACATTTGGCCAGCTGTATCATTCTTCAGCTTCCACTGACTCCAGTCTTCACTGACTGGACTGGACTCCAGGGACTTTCTCACTTACATGGAGAGGTCTGAATTCCAGCACCTGAGACTGTATTTTGTGTATTTTGAGGAGAACATTATATCATAATTTACAGTGTTTTACATTGTTGCTGACATAGAAGGCTCAGTGAAATAAGGAGCTTTTTTTGTTTCAAGTGCTGGTTTTAGAATATTAACATTTTGTGAAAAGTGGTGGTGTTGTATTTACAGCAATTTCTGTGAATAACCAGCTTTAATCATAAATTACCCTAACTTTTACCCCTTGTAAAGGGGTTAGTGAGCAAGGTAGTGTAAGAAGGTGTTTTTTCACTTTTATCTGATACTTTGTGACACCAACCCCTAAACCTCATCACGCTTGGCAGAAACCAAAGACTGGAAGAGCTTGCCATGAAAACATTTTATTCTAACAAAACAAAGGTGAAGCTTTTAATAAAATTTGAAGGACAATGACCAAGAGACTCATTTAAAATTGTGTGGGCTGCCTAAAGTGCTGTTCACACATCCTGTTAGTTCAGGATTTCCCAAATCACAGTCACAGCCGTGTATTGGCAGGAGAGGTAAGGTGAGCTATGTTCCAGTTTTGTGAAGCCCACAGATGTAAAATAGACAAACACTCCTGAGTATATACTGGTGCTAAAATGTTCAAAGTTTTGCTTAATCTGATTATTTTTGTGTCTTTAGGCCAACTTGCGCCGCAAGTTAACTCATGCCATGCAGACTGATCTCAGCCACATGAGAAGAGAGAACTTCACCCAAGTGTACTTGCCAAAAGATGCTGGCACCCAGACTAAGCGTGACAACTCCACCAATGTACCCAAACCCCAGATTTTCTTGAAAGGTCTCCGAGGAGGATCATCTCCCACTACTCATATGGTCACAGTAGACTTAACAAGACCACTGGATGAAACCTAAGTGAAAATGAGAAACCTGAAGATACATCTTGAATGTGTATATAAAAATCCCTGAATATATCTGAATTTAGACACTAAAGATTTTGCTGTGTCTGTTGATTCCAGGAACAGTTGGTCTGTTTCATTTATCTTATCTGTTAAGGCTGTTGACTGGCATTAAGTGACAGAAATGATAAGCCTGAAGCACAGATTTTAAATAGCAATTTCGAAACAAGATGTTCCCAAGGACTTTCACTTCTAACATTTAAATGTGTAGCATTCTGGGATTTTACTGAAGTTTTAATACAACGATTGCTTGTTGAAATACTGTCTTTAAGTGAAAAACTTACCCCAGGAGTCACTGAAATGTCACAACTCTAGCCTTAGAGCAGAATTGTCAAGAAGGCAAAACCAACAAAATTAAACCAGTCTGGGTCCTTGGCCCTGTTTGTTTGTGCTGGTGTTAACCCAACCCAGTGAGTATAGACCGAGGCTGGAAGGTTGAGAAGAGGGCATCAATTTTGGGTGTTTCTGGCACCTTTTTATGTCTCTAGCAATTTCTTGGCTAAACAGTGTACTGGGTGACCACACTGCAAACCATAGGAACTTGACTTCAGGGGATATTTTTGAAAGCTCTGTTTTGCTTATGTTTGAAACACTGAAGTACGACAGAAAAAGTTTTTAGCTTTATATCATTGCGGCAAAGAAATAAGTTCCAGGTCTGATCAGTGCAACTGCAGACAGTATTTCTGTTTGTGAAAACCCAAATGATTTGAGCTTCAGGATAAAACATTTCAAATGGAAACAGGGGGTTCTCTAGAATAGAGATCCTTTTCATGCCAATAGACTTCCTCAAGCTGCTATGTTCACAGTGTCCAGGTGATTGCATAGGGTGTGCTAAGGTTTCTAAATCTCTTTTTTCTGTGTGTGTGCATTGTGATGCTGTGTGGTTTCCTGGCTTGTGGCAAGACAAGCTTGTGACAATGAAGCACTTTTTCTGTGGTATTGTGCAGGATAGCATTCTCTTTTTGTTTTCCAAGGTGTTTGGGTTAATTTTTAAAAGTTACACAACAGGGACAAATGCCCAGAGCATTATTTAAAAAAACAAAGTGTGAGGGGAGCACTAAGAAAGAACTTTGCTAAATGTTTTTTGATTAAATTATTTTCTCTGTTGGGATAATAAACTAATTATTTAGTAGCAGCTAGATGTGCTGCTCCTCCATGCTTTTAAATTATGAGCAGGCACCAATGATTAGATTTATTAATTAAAATATCAATGCAATCACTAGCTGCAGCTTTTTTTTTTTTCCCCAGAGAAAAATACCCTGTCACTTCCTTGTTAAACACTTTCTCTTGCTGTGATCTCTCTATATTATCATCATTTGCTTTAAGGCTTTTATGTTACAGTTCTTACCAACAAACTGGTATTTCAAGAATCCAGAAATACATTTTATTTAAAAGTAAACTGGTGACTGAAATTTCATTTTATCCCACTTGGTTCTTTTCCACTGGAGAAGGTACTGCAGTGCTGTAAAATATTGGGAAACACAATTGTAATTTCCATCTCGGTTTTGTCGCGGCAGAAACGTGTCGGTGGCTACGAGCTTGCTCCTGGCAATCAGAAATACGTGTGTGAGATTCCTGGATGTTCGCTGCCAATGAAACAGCTCCGAAAAGCGGCCGGGTGGAGCAGGATGTTCTCCAGGATATCCAGGCGGGACGGAGCTCAACTCGATGGTTCGGCGCGGGCGGCGGGGCGCTCTGGGCGGCCGCGCCGCACTCTATGGTGCGATGGGAGGAGCGGCGGGGCACGGCGGGCGGCTCCGGCCCGGCGGTCCTGGAGCCTTCGGCGAGCACCATGTCGCCTCCGAAAGGTGAGGGCGTCGGCGCGGGGCTCCCGGCGGGTCCCGCGGCTCCCGGTGGGCGGCACGGCCGGAGAACGGGGACAATTCCCACCCGCTTCCCCAAGAGGAAACGCGACCCGCGCGCAGGCTCCCCCTGCCTCCCCCCTGCCAGAGGCAGTGGAACTGTCCTCCCCGCTGGGGGCTGTTGCACCGGGCGCCACCACTGCGGGAGTCAAGGGGGGGAAGGGGCTGCGCGGAGTCGCGGGGTCGCGCTGGGGAGGGGCTCTCCCCGCCTGCTTTCCCACCCTCCCGCTCTCCTCCTGCCTCCCGGGAGCTTCTCCCCGCGGTGTGGCACCGCTGCATCCCCGGCTTGGGGGCGGCGGGTGCTCCCGGTGCGGCGCTTGCCGGGTTCCCGGGACGCCTCCGCCTTTAGGATCAGCCACAGTCGCGTCTCCCCCGCCGCCAGTTCCCCTCTGGGAGCCTCTGACCGTGGCGCAGCATCTTTGGGGCTTATCCCGGGGGCAGACGGTCAGTGCACAGGGACATCCCCTGCACCCATCCCGTGGGCGCCGCAGGCGTCCCTGGAAACGCCTCCGCACCGAGGTGCCCTTTGGAGTGTGTTTAGGTTGGACATTAGGAGGAATTTCTTCACAGATGGGATGATTAGTTGCTGGCATCCCAGCTGCCCAGGAAGGTGGTGGAGTCACCATCTCTGGAGGTGTTTAAGAAAAGACTGGATGTGGCACTTAGTGGCATGGTCGAGTTGACTTGGTGGTGTTTGGTCATAGGTCAGACTCGATGTCAACAGAGATCTTTTCCAACCTAATTGATTCCCTGATTCTCAGTAATTCTCTGTACAATGAGGCCAGAACCTCGGGCAAGCCGGGAGGGCTTAAATCTGCCAGGAAGGTGCTGCCTGCCCTGCTTCCAGGTCCCCCATGGATGGAGGGCCTTGCCCAGGGTTCCCCAGCTTCTGGCAGTGGGGTCTGGAAGGGTGAGGGGCCAGAGGCTCCCAGCAGTGTGTGCCAAGTGCCTGCCAGCCCGGATAACCAGGCAGGCAGCGGGCTGTGCTCCCATGCCGGGCTTGGCCCAGGGCTGCCTTACGGGAGCCTTGGCAGAGCCATTAGATGAGCCGTGGAGATGTGTGGGAGGCCTGCATTTGTATCCTAAGGCTTTTGGCCTGTCTGGTCCCTTTTTGCCAGAAATCATTTCATCCGGGTGGGATTTACTGGGGAAAAACCAAAAGCATCTTCCAGCTCTTCTTTTCTTTAGGCGGGTGTAAGTTCAGATTTATCAGTGGAAGTTACAGGTGCCCCAACTATGGTTTCTTCTGCTCCCCTTGCTGCTGTGGTACGGATGCAGACATGTGAGCCAGGCTGAAGAAATATCCAGTCTGAAAAGAATTACAAACACCTTTTTACATAATGCTGGAACTATCTAGTCTAGATACTAGATTCATTAGGTCTTGCTGCATTTGGTTTACCCAAGTTTCTAAACCATTGCCAAATTGGGGCTTTTTTCTTTTTTTTTTTTTTTTTAGAGTAGTTAATAGTGGCAAGGATTAAGTTTAGCTTTAGTTTGGTGGAGCATAGATTTAAAATCTTCGTGTGTCAAATCACAGCATTAATATAATTTCCGTCAGCACTGAAGCATCATTAGAATATACGTTTTTGTAAAACCAGATGGGGTTAATTATACTTCCTGGTTGTTATGCCCTTGGATTTCCTCCCCACAATCCAAATTTAATTTAAAAATGGATTACAGCTTGTAAGTCTCTTCTAAGCATTGTTAGTTTAAAAACTAATTGGCTCTACCTTTTAAAAGTGATTACTGACGTGGGTAAGATTTTTATCTATAAGGAAGTAGCTAATTTAAATGATTGCAGTGGCAGGAGGTATTAACTGTACCTTGAAGAAATGTTATGCAATTGAAGACATCTCTGGCTTGAAAGAAACATGAACCAAAGCATTGGTCGCAGTGGATTCAGCAACTCATTCCTTTATTAAATGAGCAAAGTTATTACAAAAGTACTTATCCTGTATCTCATTCCCTAATCAGCAGAGGAACACAAACTTTCACCAATTAAAACACGTTTCTTTAGGGTATTTAGAACACGACAGTGGCCTCAAAGGTGCTGCTGAATGACCAATACCCACCAGAGAGATGCCAGACATAACAGTCTACCAATTTGAAAAAGTATTTTGTAGAAGCTGCACATTTGCTGGTGTCTCATGTTGGGTCATGCCTTTGTGCAGAGAAATCCCATTTGTAGTTGTGTGGTGCTCTCTTTGCTGGCTCAGATGCAGACTTAGTCATTCCCTGACCTGAGAATGCAATGGAGGGGCCTGAAGGAACTCTCAGGCCTCAGAGGAGTGTGGATGGATGAAAAACTACCTGTGCCAGGAGACCTTGGACAGGCTAACTCCTAAATTTTGCAGGATAGTCGTTGGTCCAGGTCAAAACTGTTACAAATATTGCTACTGTTGTAGGAGTATAGCAGTGGGGAAGACAGAGGGGTTAACACAAATGATACACAGTCTATTCTGATCTGGTTTAATTTACTGGAAGAGCCTTAACCTTAGACCTTTCTACAGGGTATTTGTCAAGAAAGCCCTTTGTGTGAAGTTCCATCACCATTCAGAGCAAAGTCTTCTTTTACTAACTTTGGTGGAAAATAGGGCTGATGGAAATGCTGCCTTATTTATTAAGATTTGCTAGATTTCTTTGCTGATACTGAACTTTTCCTCCATTTTTGCTTTTGCTAGTCTGCCAATGCTCTTTGTGTCAGAGTTCAGTATATTACATGAAGAGGATCAGCTGCCATTTCAGACCGAGTGCCTACCTGTCAGATAAAGCACAGAAAGACTTTTTGATTGTGATTAGATAAGTATTAATGTATGATTAGTTTTTTCAAGAATGAAGGATGATTATGAGGGCAAGAGAGCATCTTATTTTCAAACACTTGAAGCTCCTTTACAACCTTCTTTGAGAAGGCTGTAAAATTTAACTGAAACTTTTGTATGTGTAGTGTTTCCTAGCATTGTAATTATTGTCTTCTGACACAGTGCTGTTTGATACATCCCTCCAGCTGGAGAACACACTGTTTCAGTTCTTAAATTAACATGAGGGTCACACTGAATCGTCTCCTCTGTTTTGTTTCAGAAAATGTCAGCTTACTGTTCAAGCTGTACTGCCTCATGGTGATGACCCTGGTTGCTGCCACGTACACGGTGGCACTGCGGTACACCAGGACAGTGGAGACAGAACTCTACTTTTCAACGACGGCTGTGTGTGTCACTGAAGTTATCAAGTTGTTCCTGAGTGTGGGCATCCTGGCTAAGTAAGTGTGGGAGTGCTGATCAGTGTTTTGAAAACCAGTCCTTGCTTCTAACCTCAGATTCTCAGGTACTGACGTGCAGGTATGTTTGAGAATGTGGCTGGATAATCATGCTGTGGAAGGGTAATTTTAGAGTGGGGTAGAGCTTGTGAGTCCTCATCAACTGAAACTGCTTTGTATACAGCACAATATTCAGGTGTGTCCTTTCTACATATTTTCTATTGTATGCTTTGTAATCAGTTCAGAGTGTCAGCATGGATTATCCACGATGTTTTGGGTCTTTAAAATGTTGGTGTACATGAAAGTTGGACTTTCATCATCTGCTGTGAGCCATCATCTGCTGAGTTACATAAAATTCTAATGTTCCTACTAATAAGTTTTCCCAAACAATGTTACAGACATTTTGCTGTCTCTAATAATGTGCAAACCAATGCTGAAAGACTGTGATCAAAAAATATTAGTTTCTGTAATTCCAGACTGCTGCTAAGAACTAGAACTTTAGTTCTTGCATGAGCATCTCAAGTAAGGAGGCTATCAGTCTGCTGCCTTTTCTCTCAGCTGCCCTGTGCTACATCCTTCCTAGGAAGAATCGTTGGATTCTGGACTTTTCCAAAGCCCTGTTCTTGCTCCTGTGGTAGAATTTGTTCTTTTAGGGTCTCTATTTCTCTTTGTGGCTTTGTGGTACATCAGAAGGCTGGCTGTTATGTGCTAGAGGATCACCGAGTCACATGATGTGCTTCAGATTTTCATCAGCTCTTTTCCTCTTTAACATACAAATGGCATTTTACTTGCTTTAGAAGCGAGATAATACCAAAAAAAATTGGTAAGGCAACTATGAAAAACTGCCTTTTTTTTGTTAACCTTTCATTAAATGAAATGTGTTAGATATAGCAGGGGGGAATTTCTCTTTTTCTTTTCATGCACCCTGGGCTTCTCATTCTGTCAGCACAAAATGCTGGCAGAAATGACTCTGCTGACACATGGTTCTGCTGTGGTTCTCACTGTTGTGACCAATGAGGATTCCACTGGATTCCTGGAGACTGTAGGAACCCACACTTCCCCATAGTAGGGGAATAGGACCTCTGGGTAGCCTCACCTGGGTGTATAATTTGTCCAATCTTAAGCACCTGGCACCCAGGCTGTTTACAGTACAATTAGTGCAGCAGGGCATGCAATCCCTTTTGTTAAGGTTCTGTAATATTGTGTTCATTAAATGTATGAATGGTCTTTTTTACTTGAAATAATTAAAAACTAAATTACTTTTAACTCAGAAAGAAGTCTTAGTATATTGATGTTTTTGGAACAGGCCTGCACAGCAAAACGTATCTGTATCCCATTATCCTCCCTTTGTCAGCAGAGGATGTGTAGAATGGAAGTGTAGCCAAGGGGGCAAGCATGGGCTGAGCTTTCCTTAGCAGGTGGCAGAAACTTATGGATGCTGTTGTCTTAAGTTGACAGATATGATGAATAATCTTTCCTCCTTCATTTTGCTTTTCATATCTCTACAGATCTGTGTTTTCATCACTAATTTATTTTCTAAGCCAGGCGTCCTAGTTTAATTTTTCTGGGATCATCCTTAGAGCATTTCCAGTATTGTTACATCCCTTTTGAAGCAGGATCCAGAGCTGCATGCTGTATTCAGGATGTGAACATGCCATGGCATTAGGCAGAAGGGTGAAGGTGCTTTCTCTCTTGGCCTCAGTTCCTTTCCTAAGGATTCTGCTCATTTCTCTGAAGCTGATGCCAGCCTTGAGCTGGTGCCATCCAAGAACTACTTGCATCTTTTTGATAGGTGCCCACATCTAGATGAGAGAGGGTTGCTGTATGTAGAAGTCATCATTTCCTATGGTTCTTTCTCATTTATTAACACCTGAGCCTTATTTGCGAGTTAAAATGGGAAGAGTCAGATTCATTGAGTTGTTTGGAGGTTATAATATCTACTCTGATCTGGTCAGCTGGTGGGGTTTTTCTCTCCATAGCTGAGGGAGAGATGGGCACCAGCAGACATCATTCATCAGGCCAGCTCATCTCTCCTTGGTAGAATGTCTGGCATGCTGGTGGGTCCAAAGTTTGCCAACTTTCAAGTAACCTTCCCTTTCAGATATTCCCTTATGAATATGCTGAAAAGCATAAATTCCAGCATGGCTTCTTTCTGTGTCTCCTTTACATCTTCCTTCAGTTTTAAATCCTAACCAATTTGTCTCACCCAAGGCAAGGTTCCTTTGTAGCTCAGTAACAAGTCAAAAGATAGAGTACCATCTGTTTTTACTGTACAGCAGGACACATTTGTGTGGGTACCTTTTCTTTTTGAAAGAGACAGCATTGGTAACTGCAGTATACAGGATACTAGAGTACAACTCTCACACTGGTTCAACTGCTGAATTTGTTTTCTTGCACATTATTACATGATGCCTTCACTGTTTACTCTTAAGGTATCTCCTGGAGGGCGCATTGAATGGATGAATGCCAAAGAATTGTCTTTCAAAAGAGAAGCTTATGATAGTTTAAGCTGTGGTAATTGTTAACTGAAGTGTACTCTCCATTTCTTATGCTTATTTAAAGTCCTGTTCACCATCTGGTAATAGCATTTGCTACATTCTTAGCTGGTACATAACTACTTAGCAATGGATGAAGAAAAGCAGAGCTGTTTTGCAAACTAGTTTTAACTTCAGCTTTTCTAACAAATGTGTTTTTCTGTTGCATAACTGATAGTTATTAGTATCTCTCACCTCTTCATACCTAGGAATTGTCTTTATCAATGGGGTAATGAATTTATGAAAGGGGAAATGGCTTTAAAGTGAAAGAAATTATATTTAGGTTAGATATTAGGAATTAATTCTTTAGTGTGAGGGTGGTGAATCTCTGGAGCAGGCTGTCGAGAGATGTGGTGGAAGTCCCATCCTTGGAAGTGTTCAGGACCAGGCTGGATGATGCTTGGAACAAACTGGTCTAGTGGAAGGTGTCCCTGACTGTGGCAGGGAGGTTGGAACAAAATGGTCTTAGGGTCACTTCCAACCTGAACCATTCTACAAAGAAAATTTATTATGTTTTAAAATTCAAACCTAGATCATCAAGAAAGCTGAATTCAAACTAGATAATTTTTATTTTCGAATTTAATCTTGCAGCTTACTTCTTTGGGCACCTAATTTTGCATTGAGGTTTGGTTTGAGTTATTTTTTGGCCATGTACTGAATTCAACTTATAGTTAGAGATTCTTGGTAAGTGCATGCTTCAAAAGCACATCCACTGCACAGATGAACTATTAGATAGTTCATCTTCTTGTTCTCAAAAACTAAAGGGAAGATGGTGATTATTAGACATGTGTTCTTCATTGCTGAAATTAGCTTCTAGAAGTCAAAATAGACAGTACTGTTGCTTCTGTGACTTTGAAAATGTGATCAGTAGATTGACTGAGCATGGTCTGGAACAGAAACAGGTATAGTTTAAATACTATTTTCTAGTTTGACAGCCCACCATGGTATCAATGAATAGAAGTGTGGGGTTTTTTTTTATTATTTCTTATTTTCATAGAGTAGAACTGTGTCTGTGCTAAATATATTTTATTTTCAATTAGACATTTGAGATAGAAGCACTTCAGTCCAGCTGCACTTGAGTATTACCCAATTTTCTTGTATGTCTTATCTCCCAGTCCTCGACAATGTAGTAAATACGTTCAGAAGTGGAACAAACCAAAAAAAAATGCCCATAGTATCAATTACTCCTAACATTTTATATAGTTCTCTATTTAGTGCAATTAACCATAGAGAGCTATAGCAGGAACTCTTCCCCTTTCTTGTATTGCAAACTTCACTTTAAGTGCTACTTGTCCATGGATTTTCTTGTTATGATTGTTCCAGACATGTCTGGTTTTTTGTGTGTGCTTTCTGTTATGGAAAAATACAAAAAGAATCCCTTGCAGCTTCCTGCAGCTCTCCCTACCGGGGAAAAAAAAAAACCCAAAACAACAAGGAAAGGAAGTAAATGCTTTGTGGAAGAAGGGAAAAAGGCAAGGAAAGGCAAATTTGGATGGAAGGATCATGAGAGGGTAAAGTCTGTGAATATCTGGAGAGGAAAAGTTTAGCAACTGGAGTACAGAGTAGGGCTCATGAGGAAAGGGAGATATGCTGAAACAATGTGGTTAAAGCTATTTATTCATACATGTGGGCAATAGAACCCCAGGGAGAGTTAAATTTAAGAGCAGTACAGTTTGCAAGTTGCAAGGCCTGTGGGAGGGGGCAGGAATGATTTTGGATGTTGGTATTTGTCAGTGCTAAGCAAGAGAAGATTGGAAAATGGGGGCCATGGGAGAACTGGGAAGAGGACTGGAGCAGCAGCAACAAGTAAGCAGCAAATGTCAGACTGGTGTGCAGGTGATAAGGGAGAACCAGTAATGCAGCTGTGAAAAGCTGAGTAGCAAACTGCAAAAGCAGCCAGCAGCAACATGTTCTTCCCCATTGGCTGCTCTGTCACACACTGTAATTACTTGAAGGGGAGGTGTGAAATGCAAAGACAGGGACAGGCACAGGGAGCCCCCACACACCCTCCAGACCTCTTCATGTGTGTGCTGGTGCTGGTCCAGCATCTCCCACAGCACAAGTGAGACTGGGAGCACATGGCTGACTGAGGAATGAGAGGTTTTTCTAGGTAAGTAGTGTGCAAGGGTACAATCCTTTTTGACTGTACTGTTTACAGGCCCAGTTTAAAGGGAATCTGGAAAATCATGGGCATGACATCATACACAGACATTAATACCCAGTAAAAAAGGGGAGACGTGAACAACAGCCTTCTGCTTCACTGCCTATATTGACACACTGCTACACATTAATGCATCTAACTTCCTGATTTCAGAATGTCTCTCTTGCCTTCAGGGCTTTCTACTTGTTCAAAACCTCTCTTGTTTTTTGGCAGTTAACCTTTTTTTCTTTTATGAGCAAAAAGATTATGGAGAACAAATTTCCGCCCTCCCAAGGGATTCAGTGATTTGATTTCTGTTTTAAAATACCAGTTTAAGAATGCCCTCGGTTATGCTAATATTTTATTTTGCAGAGAAACCGGAAGTCTCACAAGGTTAATAACATCTTTAAAAGAAAATGTATTTGGAAGTCCTAAAGAATTGTTAAAATTAAGTGTTCCATCTGTGGTGTACGCTCTCCAAAATAACATGGCCTTCGTGGCTCTTAGCAACTTGGATGCTGCAGTCTACCAGGTAAGACAAGTTTCTGTCAATAACAGATCTGGAAATATTTTTCTCTTTCCTGGTTCAT
This sequence comes from Poecile atricapillus, assembly GCF_030490865.1. Taxonomy (NCBI): domain Eukaryota; kingdom Metazoa; phylum Chordata; class Aves; order Passeriformes; family Paridae; genus Poecile; species Poecile atricapillus. Next base: position 36,107,153 of record NC_081251.1, read on the forward strand.
GAGGCACACATGTCAGGTATCTTCCTAGCACACAGCACTCTCTTCAGCCTCAGTATTAAAAGCCAAACTGTGCTTTGTTATATTCAGAGCATACACTCTGCTGCAGAGCTCTGGCTTTCTGAACTAAGCCACTCACTGCCAGAGTCAGTTCAAATTCGCTTTGTTGTAGCTGGTGATGGATCTGTAGGAAATCAACGAATATAAAAATCTGTCATTCTGTAGTTGAATTTACTATTTTATTTTCTTGTTTTGGAGGAGTTTATAAAACCATCTTCTCTACACTACATTTCCATATTTTTTAGGTGACATACCAGTTGAAGATCCCTTGTACAGCTTTATGTACAGTCCTGATGCTGAACCGTACCCTTAGTAAGTTGCAGTGGTTCTCTGTCTTCATGCTATGTGGTGGTGTTACCCTTGTTCAGTGGGAGCCTGCTCAGGCTACAAAAGTACAGGTAAGAGTTAATATTTTGCCACTTCAGATAAAGAATAAACGACCCTTGATTATTTCACCTTTATTGTGTACCAGTTCAGGCAGGCTTGTAGTATTGCTCAGTTCTCCCTTGTTGGAAACACAACTGATTGCTACAATTAGTATAAATTACCACAGCTATCGTAATCAGTCTAATGCAGCATCCTAGGAGTGTCTGAGTAATAGATTGTTTCCAGCAGTTGGCCATGGTAACATTGTAATTGTTGGAATGGAGAACTTGGAATCAAAGCACTGGGAGGAATTAGGAGTGAAACACCAGTGCAGCGTGTATATGTCATTTAAACACACCCTCAGAGGCACTGACCTAATACCGTTGTAGGGAGAAACAAGCGTCTTCTGTTTCTTGGGTCATAGCTGCTGCTCAGCTGCATTAGTGGGAAAGGTAGGTCATGCCTCTGGCAGTACTGGCCACAGCCAAGTGGACAGCCTCTGAGCACTGGTGAGGTACCCACAGAAAGTGAAACACCACACAGCAGCACTGAGCTGATCTGAGGGACAGCCCTAGATCAGGAAGTGCACGTGGTACTGCAGTGAAATGCTAATAATTTGGTTATTTAATAATGCTAATGAAGTAACTCTGTGCCCTGGTTTTGACTAGGATAGAATTACATTTCTTCCTAGCAGTAGCAGTTTCAGTGCTGTGTTTTGGATTTAGTATGAGAACAATGTTGGTAACACACTGATGTTTTAGTTGTGGCTCAGTAGTGCTTAATCATGTGTCCAGGTCTTTTCAGTGTCTCCTGCTGTGTCAGTGAGGAGGGACACAAGAAACCAGGAGGGAGTATGGCCAGGACAGCTGACCTGGCCAAAGGGATATGCTATACCACAGAACATTACACCCAGTATGGAAAATCAGGGAACTTGGCCAGGAGGGGCTGATTGCTGCTGCAGGATTGGCTGGGCATCTGTCAGCAGGTGGTGATCAATTATCTTGTACATCACTTAGTTTTCTTGGGTTTTATATATCTCTCTCCTTTTGTTAATACTATAATAATAATAATAATAATAATAATAATAATAATAATAATAATAATAATAATAATAATAATAATAATAATAATAATAATAACAACAATAATAACAATAATAATAACAATGATAATAAGTATTATTAATTATTATTATTATTATTGTTGTTGTTATTGTTGTTGTTATTATTATTTATTTATTTTTATTTAGTTATTAAACTGGGCTTATATCAACCCACAAAGTTAACTTTTTGTTTTCAGTTCTCCCCACTGTGGGGCTTGGGGGGAATGAGTGAAGAGCAGGGTGGTCCTTAGATGATGGCTGAAGTTAAACCACAGGACTCTGGAATTGATTATTGTGAATGACTGAAGTGTTGTATCCTTTTTAAAATAATGGTTGATGTTGCAGGTGGAGCAGAACCCATGGCTAGGATTTGGAGCGATTGCTGTGGCAGTGCTGTGTTCAGGATTTGCAGGTACAGTATTATTTGGGTATGTGGGTTGCACTAAAGGATTGGAGAACTCACAGTATTTAAAACTGAACATTCTACATTTGTTAACTGTCTTCCTTTAGTAGTTTATTCCCTCTGCCCATAATTATCTTCTACTTTTGGTAATTATGGCAGATTCATAACATGATTACTCCCATTGTCAAGAAAATGATCGGAGGATGTACCATTGGTTTTACATGATGCAGCATAGAGGGCTGGTTTGCAAGTGGAAGTGTCTTTCAAATGCTGTGAGTAAGACTGTAGGGACCAGGATAATGACTCACTCTGTACATTTAATTAATGCACATCAATTTTACAAAGTTTACTTTGCAGTGAATAGCTCCCCTTTGGTGATCACATTAAATACTTGCATTTTTTTTACGAGGGGAACTGAGCTCCTCGCTCAGTTCTTATACCAGCTCAGCCCTGAAGTACACGTCACCATAGTTCTGTAGGTGGACAATCTAACTAGGATATAGAGGGAGCATGAGAGAGGCAGAGAGGTAGATTAGTAGCAGGAAGCCTGTATAAACTCAATTAAGGATTTTTTGTTTTGTTTATTTTTGCTTTGTTCTACAACAAAGTGTCTCCCCTCAGCGTAGTTTTTTTCTCTCGCTTCTGGAGAAGGACACCAAAACTTTAGGAGAAGTTTTAGGACAAGCTCAGAAATAAAGATATGCAAATTACCTGGTAATTTGAAATTTGGCTCATGGGACATATTCCCCTGGCTGTAAACTGGATTCTTCCCCCATCCTCTGTAAAAAATCAAAGTACTATCACCCACCTCTGGTACTGTAAAATCTTGCAAGAATAATCTTGTGCTGTGCATAGATGCTCGTTACTCATGGAAAAACATTCTGGTGGGTAGAGGAGGAAAGGAGGAGAATGTCATTCTTATTTGGTGTCATCTCAGTGAAATGGGCACTTCGAAGCAGAAATACTAAATAAAACTGTGTAGAGCTCAGTCAGCTTTTCCTGAAAGGTTATGAATTTCCTCATTTAAATAGATGCTCCCAAGCCGCAGGACAAAATACAGCCTTTGGAGTCTCCTAAAACTCCTGCTTTCCCCAATAATGTGGGTCAATAGCTGTGCTTCCAAAGGTCTGCAAATTCAGAGCACTGACACACTGATGCAGGCAACTTGAGACACTTGGGGCTTTCTTCTCCTGCTAAAGGATTGCATCTTGGGTTTCCTTGCTGACAGCTGAAGCTCAGGGGCAGCTGGGAGGGACTGTGTGTTTCATCCACAGAGCTCCTTGTGCCCTTGGGGCTTTACATGTTGAAAGCATAAATTCTATTCAAATCCCCTTCCTGTTCTTCCTTCCCACGCTCACATGAAGCAGTTATTTTGCCATTAGACCTCTAGTTTCTGGACTGACCATGTTTTATGGTGTGTTTTATTAGTCCAGAAAAATGAAAAAAAGGTTGTGTGTTTTTGTCACTTAGAGATGGAAAAGAAGGTTTTTTTTCCTCAAATTGCTGATCCTGTGATAATTTCCAAGTATCTGGGGCCCCAACAATGCTTTTAAAAGCATTGGAGTGATAATTTAACAGCAGATCCTTTGTGACTTAAAACAGTCCTGAGGAATAAGTTCTCCTAATCAGCCCCCATTCTTTCCTTCATCTTGCCTAGCGGATTTGTGAATTGTATAGTCACAAATCTAGAAGCATAGTTTTATTGATTTGTCTACTGTTTTCTGAGTTTATAACATTTACAAGTATGGTTCATACTCAAGCCAAATTTCTGTTATGTTGATTACACGTTGTTGTGCTCTGTGGGTCTTCTCAGGGGACAGAAGACTCAAGGTAATTATTCTGGATTATTTTAAAGGCTACAGACTTTTACAATACTAGTTTGTTGTTTACACTTTTTATGACATAATGTCATATTTCCTTGGTTTTATATTATTTGAACCCCTGAAATATAAATCTGCCTTCTCATTTATTCACCATAAATACTCACTGTATTCTATTAAATTATAAATTGCATTTTTCATTAATAAAAGAGTAACAAGACCTTCCTTGAAGCTAACTTGGGGATTTTTTGGGGGTGGGCAGTTGTGCCTAGGGCTTCTAACACACGGGTCTTTGTGCCACCTTTGTTGGTTCCATACTAGTTTCTCATATTGCATGAAGGATCATATGTGATATTAATCACCAATAAACTTCTAGCCCTAGAGTCTAGGGTTCTCACCAGAAGGTCATGGAAGTTGCTGGTAAGAGTCCTGCAAACTGCTTTGTGTTTTGAAATGTGGAGGAAATTCCAGAGCTTGGCAGAGTCCTGATGGGTGAGCAATGGTTAAAAAGGCAGGTGGTGAGGGCCTTGCCAAATGTCTGCCTCTTAGTCTGACAAATGCCTCCCAAGTAGAATAATGAAGAAGTATTTGGGGAGTTTCAGTAATGCAAAGCATAAAAATGATGCTTTTCAATGTGGTATTGAGAACTAGAGCTTTAGATTAAAATGGATTCCACTTCCTCAAAACCAAGCTGTAGTTTCAATTAGCAGAAGGCCTCAGTTTTGATTTGCTCTTGTAGTCCCCCGAAGCTGTGGTTTCAGAACGAGCTGCTCTGCCAAGTGCTCTGCCAGAACAAAGCTCCTGAGGAGTTTTCAGTTTCAGTATTGAGGTAATATAGATCCTTCCCTATCCCCCAAGAAAAATCGGATTAAAATCAATATAAAACTAAAATCAACATTAAATTATTTTCATGGAGGCTGTGGATTGAAAAAGCATAAAGATAGGGAAGGATAAGGATAAGCAGGATTGAGGGAGACCTTCCCGTTGAGTCAAAGCATATGGATCCCCTTGCTAAACTTAGCCCTGGACTTGACCAATGGTTTAGGCCTAAAGGTTGTAACTGCACTTAAACTTAACAACCTAATTGGAAAAGATTCTATGAGACAGCAGTAACTCCTTATAGGGCTTAGTTAGTTACAAATCTGAAGTACCTGAGAATGTAAGAGAGGAGCATTCATAGTCCCTTTGGTGTAGTATATTCATGCTCACACAGATGTAGAGGAGTTTATACACAGTGCCATGCGTTCAGTGAAGTACTCCCATGGGATGCCTTCTCATCTTCTCAGAGGGCCAAGGGTCGAGCCTTGAGGAGTGGGGCCACCAACAGTGGATCCATCATTGGTGTTCAGCATTATCTTACAAGGATAGTGAGCTTGGGAGTTTGCTGGCTGTAAGAGGTTGTCTAGTTTTAAAATTCAATAAACAATGAATCATTCTTCTCACTGAAACATTTTCAGGTTTTTGTTTGTTTTGTTTTTTTCAGGAGTTTATTTTGAAAAGGTGTTAAAGAGTTCAGATACTTCCTTGTGGGTGAGGAACATTCAGCTGTACTTATCTGGGATTGTGGTGAATTTATTTGTTGTGTACATGTCAGATGGAGCCAAAGTTCTTGAGAAAGGGTTTTTCTATGGCTACACATACTACGTCTGGTTTGTTGTCTGTAAGTATCTTGTGGGTTTAGTCTTTTGACATTGTTTTTCTTCTTTAACAATGACACAAATGATTGCAGGAAGCTACAAATTCAGTCTGACACACTCTCAGCCCTATTTTGGGGGATTTTATTTAAAAAGTATCACTTTCTTGGAAGCTATTCAATTAAAGTTGTTGAAGAAGTTATTAAATTTAAAATTGTGCTGAAACAGCAGCCTAAATAATTGACTAGCAAGTAAATCATCTTTAAATGAGTTTTATCTTATTTACTGGATGCCACGGAGACATCCCATTCCACGAATGATCTGTTAAATCACTAATTAGGGTAATGGAGCCCAAAGTAGGAGAACACTAGTGGAGTAAAATGCATCATTTCAAGAGTAACCTACTGCACCTGTACTTATGGTAACACCTTATCTGCTTCCCAGTTCTGGCCAGCGTGGGTGGCATCTACACCTCGGTGGTTGTTAAGTACACAGATAACATCATGAAAGGCTTTTCTGCAGCGGCAGCCATTGTTCTCTCTACAGTGGCATCGTACACCCTCTTTGGCCTCCAGATAAGTAAGTGCCTTTCTGGCTTTGATTTGATTTGATGGCTGTGCATGTTTCTTGCCTGCCCAGCCTGCTGTATATAGCTCATACCAAAGCCATCGTTTATACCCCTCTCAGTTTTTCTGGTTTTAGCTTCAAGTCTTCTCCGGGAATCCCATGCACTCATGCATCATCAATTCTTCTTGTGGTGCCCAAAGGTGCCTGGTGACTCTGTGCTTTCAAAGACATCGGTGCTTTGTTCTTTCAGAGGCATCTACAACTTCAAACAGAAAGAACCTTTCTGGCTTAAACAGCTTTATTTTCATGCGTCACTGTCTGGTGCAGTTTAGTGTGATACAGCTGTTTACCTTGGGACTGCTGTTGATGAGTTATTATATCTTGTCAGGTTTAGTACAGCCAGTGCCAAATTCCTCAGCTATTTCTTCAAGGGCTTTACACATCCCTGATGAGTTACACCCACTACTGCCTTAACTTTTACTTTGCCCATCTGCTGTGGACACCACCATGTGAGAAAGTCAGAGTAGCTGGGGTTGTGACTGACTGATGTGGTGAATGTTTTTGAGAGGAAAGCAGATGGCTCTGGGGCTGTTCTGCAACTACAAAGGATTTTCTCCCCAGTCAAGTCTGTGTGTGATACTGTGCCCAGTACTCCTGCTCAGTCCATCACTGTTTAGTTGTGGGTAGTTTCCTACCTCAATCCAAAGATGGTGTGGGAAAATGGCGGAAAAACTAGCTTTTTGATGTAGTATTAGTGAGACAAAACTTAAGGAAAGTTTGCATAAGGAGAAAATAATCAGTGTTTGGCTGCAAAAGAGCACCGTAAAGCAAGGGATGAAAAAATATAAAAAACTTACTTGGGCAGAATGTTTTCCTGACAGTTGACACAAATCAAACCTGGACTAATGAGTTTTCTGTGAAAGTCTCATTAATAGAGTTTCTTAATAACCCTGTCTAGACATGGAAAGTTAAAAAAGGTGTTATCACAGGTTACTTTATCACATCCACTGACTTTTTATTATTAAGTTCATTGTAATGTAAGCCTGTACAAATGGCACCTGGGTCTGCAGGAGAGGCTTCACTCTTGCTTGTATGACCACTACCACCACATTCTTGCTGATGAGACTAATTGGAACCGTGTGGGGATTGTAAACACTCAAGAGATCCCAGTGACAGGATGAAGTTAAATGCTGTGACTTATCAATAGCTTGCTGTCTTCTTTCGTTTTGGGTAACTTCAATACTGTCATTCAGATATCATAACTTACGTGGCTTGCTGAAGGTTTCTTGTATCAATGTATTTATTTAAACTATTTTGTCTCCTTTCAGCTGTTACCTTCTCCCTGGGTGCTTTCCTGGTGTGTATTTCTATTTACCTCTATGGATTACCTCGACAAGACACCACAAAAATCCAGCCCTCAGAGACTAAAAGCTCAAAAGAGAGACTTGCTACTGTGTGATGTTGTCCATAAAAATGGACAGATGGACAAGAGAAAAAACAAACCTTAAAAAAAACTGCATTTTTTTTCCCAAAATTAGCCTTAAGCTAGTCATGAAATGGTTTAAGTGGGATAGACTAAGAGCAGAAGTTAGTTCTGTCTTACCTGTGTTGTTTCCAGCGGCTGACACTGAGGCTACACTGCAGCTGAGGAGCTGGCTGGGTATTTTATGGAAGGTATTCTTCATTCACATCATCAATGAAGAGTCTCATTTACAAGGAAAACCCAATGAAGGAACTGATCACTCAATTGTATATAATGTATATAACAGAGAGAAATCGGTTCTTTGTGTATTTGATAAACTGTCTTGCTCTTTGAGGGCAGAAATGCCTGAAAGCTTCATAAAAAAAAACTATTAAAAAAGCAACTACTGCCAGAATTTTCTCTTAAAATACTTGGCAATTGCAGTTTGATTAGTAACAGAAGAGTTTCTCTTCTAGGCAACAAGTATGAGATGATGCAACTCTGCAGGGAAGACCCCTGCTTTGAGCATCACCTACCTTAGTGTGAGAGGTAGCCTTTGTTGTTTGGTTTAAAAAGTCAGATAAAAGACTGAAGCTGTGGATTGCCTTTTACTCTTTAAAATGTGTTTTTATATCAGCTAGGGGTCGTAAACAGATCTTTTATGTGTAGTACAGGGGAAGGTTTGTATTTGTTCCTGTACCTCTGGCTTACGTGTGAATGAGTCAACACAAAGTTTCTATCTACAAGATCTTTTCTCTGTCAACCCTCTGTGCATTCAGATGCTTGAAAAGAGTTCCTGTAATAATTCACCTTTATTAGTGCCAACTAATTTCTTCTGAGGCCTTCCAGATATTTCAATTCTACATTAAGGGAAAACAGACCCTGGTGCATTTGGGCAACTTGTTGACATTCACAGTGGAGTTGAAATGTGACCAATTTCATACTCTTGGCTACATTTCTTTGCACATGAATTAAGCAGCTGGGATTTACTTGAAAGTGGGGCACGTTAAACACAGCAGTAACAAATATGCCTAAGTTCTCTTCCAGGAGGAGAGGATGGTCCCCTCTGCGTTTCACCAACTCTTCCACCACAGTGCTGCTCTTGGGAGTTGAGGCTTCCGTGGTGGAAGGTATTGCCAGGCACCGGCAGGACCTCACAGGTGCTGCTCCATCTCTCTACAGCAGTGCGAGGCTCAGGGGTGCCAAGCAGCACCTGCCACGTCTGCCTGTGTGCACAGTGCTGAGGGAACACTGTGCTTCCTGTTCCACCAGCTGGGCAGCAGTCTCTTCTCACCAGCCATCACATCAGTGGCACAGGAAGGGCTGAGGAGCAGGGTGTGACAGCTGGCAGTTGGGCTTGGCTGAGGTTTCTGAAGGGGGAATGCAACACAACACTCAGGAAAAGGTCTCTGCAGGGTCTGAGTAAGTCTGTTTGTTACAGGAGACAGCACCAGGAGCCATTGTGCCATAAGGCCTTGGTACACACAAGGTGGAGTGGAGAACTTTGCTTAGGGCAGCACAGTTAATACCACTTCCTCTACCACAAGGATGTGGTATTTACATGGCAAATACACAGCAGTTCTCTTTAATGGGAAATTCCAGGTAGAGCAGAGTGTTAAGCACTCTGCTGCCACCAAATGCCTGAAGAAAGTGATTATGATAGCCTTGCCCACTGCAAATGGCAAATGTGGCTGCTCTGCGGCAGCTTGGTAGGATGGAGAACACAAAGCTCCCAGTGCAGATGGAGTTTCCAACCTGCAGTAGCAGTGACACACAGGACAATATTCTTATCATTGTGGACAAAAATCACTTTACTAAGTGATTTTTACAAAATTTTTACAAGTCTTTACTAAGTCACTTTTACAAAATCACTTGACATTGGATACGGCCTTGTTACATTTCAGTTACGGGTGTAATGCCAAGAAGTTTCATTCCATTGGCTAGAACGGAGCGTGCAGCATGGAAGAGACAGAGCCGTGCCTGGAAAACAAGGAAAAACACTTTAGGGTAGTGCTGTAGCAATAGGGTGTGGTTCTTGGGACAGCAGTTAGACGAAGAGGTGAGAACACTGCGCGAAGCCGGCCCCCACTGGGACTCGGATCTACAAAAATCCTGCGTGCCAGAATTCACACCAGCTCTTGGCAGCCCATTGCACTGTTAGCAGAGGGACACTTTGTCAAACAAAGGAAGACGGAATGTTCAGCCCAGCCCTCGGGGCAGAGCAAGCAGAAATGCCTGAGAAACAGTGCAGTGACTAAAAGCTGAAAATCTTTCATGCACCACGGTCTAGAACAGCCTGAGGATACCGCTGGAATCTCTCCCCTCGACGTGCCTGTGTGACAGGCTGTCAAGCAACTATGGGCTGCTTTGAAAATTTCCCTTGTCAGTGTCTTGGCTGTTACACACCTGGCTGTTTGGGAAGGGCTCTATCAAGCTTGCTCCAAAAATCATAGTTCTTGAAAGTTGTCACATTGCAAGATCTTTATAAATATTTTTATTTACAGGACAAGGAACTAAAGTTTTCCTTGAAGTTTGGCACAGTCCATCTCCAAAGGCACCAATGCCCCCCACAGCACAGATCAACACTTAAATGTTGATGATTTCCTACCAAAATCAAATAGGTAATTCCTTTTGAAGTAGATGAAAGAAAATAAGAGAGGCAATGTAATTAATACATCATTTACTGAGTCACTAGGGGGTCAAACATTGCCTGGGAGATCAGAAAAAAGAATTTGCATTTATTTGGAATGGCACATTAACAGCTGTCAGCCTCTGTGCTTTAGCTAGAAAGGCAATACCGACAACTTGGGATATCTAGGTGGCAAGAAGGAGGAGACAAGATTCCGTTTTCTCCTAATTCTCTATCTTCCCATGTAACCACTAAAGGAAACCATAAAAAAAAAGTCAACGAGCAAGTTAAATGCTCAAATGTTTACTCTTAAAACATTTAGAAGGAAAGGTGATGAGTAGGTGCTTGACTGGGTCTGGAGCAGTTGTCCTTAGATTGCTGTGTTTTTGGAGGATCAAGCAGAGCAGCCCTTTCTGGAATGCACAGCTGTGAACAGCAATCCCTGTCTTCCCAAAGCAGTTCCACCCACAGGAGAGCCTGGCTGTTGGCTCTTCTGCCTGCGGGCTCGCATTCCCCCCAGTGGTGACACAGCTGGGCTGGCAAAGCTGCTGGATCCTTCCTCGGGCCGCCCTCCAGGCTCCAGCCTCCAACCCCACTGTGCCGTACCTGTGCCACGTCGGGGGTGCTGCCTTTCACGGGAAGGGTTTTGTGTGCCACGGCGGCCAGGTGGCTGAAAGGGAAAACACGGGAGAAGGGTGAGAAGGAGCAAGTCACTTGACAAACACAGTGCTGTGGGCTACAGAAAGCAGCAGAACTGGAAGAGCCACCCACAGCTGCAGCATGCCACAGGCTGATTTCCAACAGCCTCTTCACCTGGCTCAAGGAAGGCATGGTTTTCGTAGCCTGCATGATGTTGATGGCACGCCCTGACAACTTCACTCTCCTTAAATAACCCCAAAGTAATCTTCCCACTTCATACATATCCTTCCACTCCCTGCCCTCCATCCCCACCAAAAAACCCACAAACCAGTCTTAAAAGACTGCTCTGGGAAGATCCTTGAGAGCTTACCCTACCATTCCCAAGATGCATGATTCTTTACACAATATTCCTTAACTTGTTAAAGCCTTCCCCATACACAGGCTGTACAGATTCTTCCACCAACCCTACACTAGCATTTCATGGTTCTGTCCAATCCCTATGGGAATTAGATACACTGATTATATTAGTGTATGACTTACACTTATAACAGGCTTTGTTCATGGGCTGAGATAATGGTTAAAAGTGGTTTGGATAAAATTTCCTAGCTGAAATGTTGAGATTGAGAGGATGTCAGCTAAAATCTTCTCCTTAAGACATCATTAGTCCAGCATGATTTTGGGTTCAGATACTGGGTTTCAGCCAAATGATTATTTTTTCTTAAAAGCTGTTAAATTTCCTAGGAGGTTCCCAGCCCCAGCCTTAATCTCTACTATTTATTACATTATTTGCTATACTACTTTATGTATTTCCTGCTTCAGGGAAACTGTCCCACAAATTTCCATCTTCCCCACTCTTTTTACTCTTCAAAGCAGTGCAGATGTGAGGGCTGCAGAGCTAGCTCAGGAAGACCTGTCCTCATTGCACTGCCACTATCAGCAAACACCTTACCTCAGTGTGAGGAGGTAGCTGACAATGTGCTTGGGTTGCAGATCTTGAGAAGATCTATATAGGACCTCATCATACCTGTGAAAGAAGGTTTGTTTGGTGCTGAAGTAGTACAAGGTGTACTCAGATAGAAGGCTCATCAGACTTGCTTAAGTCAGAACAAACACAACCACAGCTGTAGAATTAGCAAAACTAATCTTCTGAAGCAGACCTAAGCCATGTCATTAGCACACAACTGCTTATTCCTTCCTTGTTCACTTATTGAAGGAGACTGCTTCTGCTGCTCATCATGCAAACAGCTCAGAGAGGCAAGCTATAGCAAAGAGAACACAAGAGCTGTATTTGCTCCTGGGACATTATGTCTGGTTTTACATCTCAACACTAATTGTACGTTTCTAGGAGCAAAAAACGTGTTAAATAACCAAGGAAGTCAAAATAGTCCCTTAGAGAACATTGCCTTTAGTAACTGAAGCTTAGAATTTTAAGAAGATAAAAGGAATCTTGCAACATTAGAAAAAGACAAATCCTGGAACACAGAATCACACAGAATGGGTCAGGTTGGAAGGGTGGGTGATCTAGTCCAACCTCCCTGCTCAAGCAGGGTCATCCTACATAGCTTACACAATACACGACTTTGTAAGACAGTATTAAACAAGGTAGTACAGGCAGTCATGACAGCTGTGTTTCTTCTTCATGTGTTTTGCTGTCCTTTTTCACAGCCTGCAAGAAGGTACCAAGACCTCCAGGGCTGAAGAGATTTCAAAGTTAAAGTGAGGATTGGACTTCCTGATCTCTGCTCAGCTCCCAGGCCCATGCCTGCCAGCATGTCCAAGCTGAACTGCTGTAGAATCTTCCTCTCTTAAAGACAAGCTGCAGAACTGGGGAGCACACCGTGGTAACAACAGCTCAGTAGTCATGTAAGAGTATAAAAAAATCCCAAGAAACAACTGACACATTTTCAAAATACAATGACACTGCATAAATAAGACACTACTGGTCTTGCTGAGAGCTGGCTGGTCCTGCTGTTGCTCAAGACCGTGTGCAGCACACGATGGACTGCATGCAGACTCTGGAGGCAATTACAGTTAATGGTAGGGCTCTGCAGCCCACACGTGCAGGTCAAAGGAGCCACCTGGTGCACTGGCATGACTTTGGAAGTCCTAATTTTAAACAGACAACCTCAGGAAGGTCTTAGTTGGTAAAAAAAGGTAACTTGCTGGCACTGCACAGTGTGCAATGCAGTATATAGGAATTCTCACTAGGAATTCTGAAAGCTTCAGTCACTTCTTACTCCATCACAGGCCACGCAACAGACAACTGCCTTGTCTCCATAGTTTAATTATACATCTATGAAATAATGAAACCAGAAAGCACTCAACTTTAAGACTGAATTAATGAAGAACACTAGTGCTATTAGCAGGTACCACTTGTGCACGTTCAGTAGCTCTGAAGGACGCTGAGGTCGCAAATGTGCATGCACGTACACACATCACCACCTCTCTCTTTTCTCAATGACAAAAACAGAACATGAGGGACCAAGCAAATCTGCAGCTAATATTTACACAGAGCTGAGCACACTTTTATGAAGGCAAGAAATAATTAGGAGGCTCATGTACACAGAATATATTCCAAATACCGCCTTTTCCATCATATGGCTTCTAAAGCCACTAACATTTCAAATGTTGCAATCCATGTGGCACAAAAGACAAGACATTGCCTCAAACAGCCATTTTTTCTTATGATCATGCAGTCTGTGCCCTCTCAATCAATGGCATATCCAGATATTTATTTTAAGGGAAATGGTATTTGGAAAGAAAACTAGACAGACCTGAGAAGATGCTGAAGAACAGAGATGGCATCTGGCTCTTGTAAGCACGCCACATTTACATCAGTTAGCTCTGCATTCCCATGCATCTGTTCTAAACTAAAATGTAAGAATAGAAAATAAACGTGGGATGAAAACCACCTCTTAGCAATGCTGAACAAAAAACCCAGTAACCTGTGTTTTTAAGAAAAGAGGGTAGGCTCTGCTCAAGCTGAATGGAACACTGAGACAGACTAGCTGACTTCAACCTAAGATTAAAAAGAAAATAAAAAATTTGTGCTGGCCAGTCAGTTATCAACAGGATTAGAGATATGCATGGACAACAGGTCCAGAAACTGAAAGGAGTAGTGAGGTAGTCAATCCCCCACTAATGGTACCCTGGAACCACCAATACCTACATGACAAGAGGAACAGACCAGAGAAAGGGATCAGGCTTGCATGTTCTCCCTGAACACCATATCCTGCTACCATTGCCTCAGAACATCAGGCTGCTTCACACCTTTGGCCTCACTCAGTTCATCTCACATGAAAACACATATTGAGGCCTGTTCTGGCAATTCAGTATAATTGATAAAATTGTTCAAGCTGGACTCTTCTGAAACTCTTTAAAAAAAATAAACTAAACATGTCAGGTGTTTGACCTGAGTCAACCAGAAGGGATCTCCTTTCAGTCTTGGCTATCAACAGTGGGAAATGACAATGTTAAAAATAATCCACTAGTTACTGCGGCAGCCCAAACATCCAAGTTCCATTAAGTGGTGTGTTTTACGATTGTGGACATTTTGGTTTTTATATCAGTTTCTTTAGTTCCAGGCAACCATTCTTCATCAGTGACACCAACCACAGAGAAGATGTTCCTAGAACTGAGAAACTACATGAACAGTTAGTTCAGTTCCACAAAAATGAGGTAGAAAATGAATTTTAATTGGCCTGCTCTTCTGGGAAGTCTCAATGATTTCTATCTTAAACTCACACTTCTGCTATAAAAGCGAGCATGTGTCATATTTAAGGAGATAGCACTGCTACTAAACAAAGTATTCGTGTCAGACTGCTGTGCAGAAATGCTCCTCTTACCTATGGAGTCTGGCATGGGTGTACTGCAAGAACACTCCTGTATCTCCCCGACTCTGGAGAGCTCGATCCCAGCTAAACTGGTAATCAGATGACAGAAGGCCCCGGAAGTCCTGGAACAATAAATTGACGTCACACAGACATGGCTCTTCATCTCAGTTTATAACTTCTCACAGACAATGCAGACACCTCATGAGGCAGCTCAGACTTACCTGAATTATGAGTGCTGCAAGACCAACCTTCTCTGCTGTCTCCACAGGATCCTGGACCTCTTTGGTTGCTGAAGGGAAACAAAAACATCATTAAGTCTGCAGTACCATAACGACTCTCTTGCTCAGACTTGGAGATGCCAATGTAAGAGCAGATCTTCCTTAACTGTAAACTAGCAATATGGAAATTGTCAGGATGCATGCAGCAAGAGGATATACATCTCTATTAAAAGCTAAAAACAGCTGTTTCACATGGGCTTTTTCCCACTTCCCCCTGTATGCATACCACAGATTTTGAGGTGGAAAGGTTCATTACAACAGACTATGCAGGCTATATTTCACAATTCTGACAGCCAATCTCCAAGACCAGGGAAATGCAGATTTTGTTGAAAAACTGATAAAAAGCTCCAAGTGATACAAGATGCATAAACAAAAAAAGAAAAGTGGTTCCAATGGCTAATGACCATTTGGATGTACATTTAGGGAGTATTCACACCATCCATTGTAAATACCTAAACTGACTATACTGAGGGAATCTGAACTGGGAGAATCACAGAATGCTTTGGGTTGGAAGGAACCTTTAAAGATCATCCAATCCAAACCCCCTGCCATGATCAGCGACACCACCTCCTCATCCATCTTACAAAGAAAGCCATCTGTTTTAAAAAAGCTGAGGAGGCAGAGCAAGGAAGATGCATACTACTTAAACTGATCAGATTGCTGACTCAATCCAGCATCTAACACCAGAGAGCACAAGAGGGGGCAGCATTTCACTGGGAACTGCTTGGATCTGTACTGCATCAGGAGGTACGGTCTTGGAGGCACAGGCTGAGTGGAGCGCAGGCAAACCCCCCCTTCAGCACAATCTGGGGCAGAGCAGTGGCCTCGGGAACAGCCACGAGGCTGGCAGGGTGACAAGGCAGCAGTGGCAGGCAAGAGAGGGAGGCTCTTGCCAGAGAAAACTGTCAGAGCTATAAATCCTTTGGATGAAATCTGACTGATCCCTCAAGTCCAGCCCCGAATCTACTACTGAGTAGTTTGTCTTTCCAGAAAAAAAACAACTGTTGTCCCTGAAAGGCAGGTACTTCCTTCTCAGTGCATGATGAAATAATTTAACTGAATGTTAAAATTTGCAAATCTGCAGTTTAGGGGAGTTCACAGAGTTGCAAAAAATTATTGTAATGTTGTTTATATTACAGGAAGTACAAAAAGAAAGGAAAAGGGCATATTACTGTGACTAGTGCAATACAGGGAGAAGTGAAGGGTGCAAAAGATGACACAATGTGATCAACACAGAACATCAAAAGAATAAGACCTGAAATAGCTAACTTTTTGTGGAAGTCATGTTTTGTAACATCCTTGAGCGAACTTCATTTAAAACATCTTCCAGAAAAATTACTTCTCCTCTCCGAGTCTTCATGCCTTGAACTAGACCAAAAGACACATGCTGGCACCTGTGTTGAGAAGCAGCAGGACCAAAATTATATTTCAATTGAGAGAAATGTTTGCAGTGTTTTTTCAGAGCTGGAAACAGAAATAATAGCTGAATAAATAACACTCCAATGTGGGAAGCTCAGTGATATAATCAGTAACTCTCATTTCAGCAACCAAGCTCCATACTTATTACATAATGGGAAAATTATTATCAGAGTTATGATAGCCTAGTCATTTGTATGCTCTCAGGAATCTCCTGCTACTAGCTTTAGTACAGAGGCCTCAATGCAATAACTTGCAATAAATTGAGGAGAGACAGGATTGTAGACAGATCAAATTACTGTGGCAACAGAGATCTCTTAATATAATTAGAAAAGGAGTCATAATAATTCTATTGTGGCCACATTAAACCAAAAGTATAATTAATCATTGCTAATAATAAAGTATTCATTGTTTCTGCTTGTAAAAATCCCAAGCATTATTCTTGGTCCAGAATCTAAGGTAATTTTAGCACAACTTTAAGCACTGTGAAAGGAGGCAGGTATTGCTGAAGGCTAAAACCCTGTATTTAACCACAAAAGACATGCAGTCTGGCAGAGGGGAATATGATTTAGTCTGGAGATCTATTACTGACCTTTGCTCAGATTGCTAACAAGATTGGTAATTGCAATGAGTAACAGCAGGGATACACTTCCCTGCAATAGATACTTCAAGCCTGAAGCACGATTCAAACTCAGATTCTGATCTCTGCTGAAATAAAATACTTCAAGAGGTAATAATTTGTAACCACACAATATCCCAGAAGCTATGCCACCAAGTCTCTTAAAAATTGTTTCCCTTTTTCACATCAGGCAGTTATGAAAAACCTGTTAAATGAGAGACAGGGCTGTTTTTCACATCCTAAACGCATGACAGTGACTCCATTCACACATAAATCGGATCAGCAGGGGTGGACACATAGAATGAAAAGGTTGCTGGCAAGGACCTGAGGCCCCTATTGCACATAATTCTGAAGGTTTGATTCTCTGTTGGACTAGTACTAGTTGGGTCCTACAGGCCAAATGTCTGCTTGTACCCTGGAGTCCATTACTTGCACACCAGCATCACATCTTGTAGCTTAGTTTCATCCAAAATGCCTACATGATGTGTGCTATAATGTGGTGGTGGATGGACACCATCAGGAGATTCTCTTCAAAAGAGCACTCCATTGAAATTCCAATGTACATATGATATACATTCTTGAGGAAATATAAATTAACCACCAAAACCAGTATGTGATTATGACATTTAAGTACATACCTTTCTGCCCAGTCATAACCCATGAGCTTCAGTATTTGGAATAAATGTTGAAAGTGATTACTTTGGCTTTTATCTGTCTAAGGAATAGAATTGATGCATATCAGGAAACACTACAAGTCTGATGAGGAGTAACTTTTAACACACAAACACACAGTACCACAGTGCCAGTAAGTCATTGCAAGCAAAATCAAGACCTACAAAGACAAGCAAGACTTAAAAATTGTGACAGCTGAAATCTATGACAATGAGATTTTGAGTTATGTTACAAAAGAAATCCATCTTTTCAGAAATGATTATTCTCAGGTCACAAAGGCAAAGATGTGAAGTAAAAGGAAACTTTAATGTTCTTTAGTTTCCCATGATCTGAGAGCTGCCCATCAAACAAAACATCTCCATTTTCACTTCAGATCCTTGCTGCTCTTGTTATACCTCTGGTTATATCACCAGACTCCAAGGGTCCTTTGGCTTAGAAACAGAACACCTCTTTGGCTGTCTGCCTCCAGAACCCACTAGTTTCTATTGTCTCCAGCATGATTTGTAGTTTTACATCATAAGGCAGGTACATAATTTTAAAAAATGTATAAATGATCACAATTTTATAACAAAGATGCTCTCTTCCACTTTCAGTTACACTCTTCTACAAACTGAAGTTGTTTCTGAAGTTGTTTCTGACTATATTATGTCTAACAACAATCTTCATATGTGTTTCTAGCCACAGCTGCTGCTATGAGGTTCATTTTTCTACCTAGTTGTTTTGGCCATCTCACTCAGCCTCCTTTTTATCCCTCCTTAAAAAACAGTGCAGAGATAACCAAATAATCACTATTCCCTCATTTGTTTGGTGTTCTGGGAAAAGGAGTAAAATACTTATCTTGTATTCCTTCTCAACTCTACCACTGTATCAAGCACCTGCCTCCTCTCTCCTAGTTCCTCATAACCTGCTCTGCTCCTGGGAATCACCTCTCTGCCAGCTCACAAGCAAGGCTGATAAATGGACAGCTGATAAATGGACAGCAGTGGCTGGTGCTTCAAACAAGGCCTTCCAAGTCCTTTTCCATGCACCTTAGAGATGAGGTGCCTCTCTCCACAAAGCCAGACCTCTCTTGTTAAGTGGCTGGCTTTAAGGTAGAGGTCTGCAGTCTGACAGCATGGATTATATTTAACTCTTTATATATAAAAGCATTTTCATTTATTTCTTGAGTGCAACATTCAGTGGAATCTTAGTACCTCTTTAAGAAGATGCTCTGAATATTTTGCTCATACCACTGCCTTTTTGTGAAATAAGTCGGATTTTTTAAAAAACCAAAATTAGTGAATACACTGATTTACAGCATTACAAGTAGTAAACCAATTTAATGTTCTTTTAAAGAAGTTGATCTGATGAAAATAAGATGATCTTATTTCATAAGACTCTAGAGTCTCTAAATAATTTTCTTGTAACAAGATTAGGATTCTGAAATATATTTTTATTTAATTATTAAAGACTAAAATCATTAGCATTCTCGTTTAATCCCATCAAGTCCTCTTGCCTCTGGTAACACTGAGTAAAGTCCTAACTCACTACAAAGCAGTGCCACAAAACAGCAGCAAAGCTCAGCAAAGGCTGGCAGTTCCCTCACCAGGCTGTCTGTCCCACAAGACTCTCCTAAGAGTTTGTTTCGTTCTTTTATGACCCACTTTCTCAGCCTTCAGAAAGTCAGACATTACAAAAATATTAACCATGTCTTCTGAAAACCATACAACCTGAGCAAGGCTGAGAGGACAGGACAGGCTAATCGGTCATTTCCCACTTGAATCAGATATTGGCTACAACAGACACATCAGTCACGTCACAGTCTGGCTGTGCTCTGCTGTGTATCTCTTTGGACTTGAAGGAAACCAGGGAGGCCCAGGCAAGGAATTAAAGAGTGACTGGAATTCAGTTACAGCAGCAGTCTGCTCAAGACTCTTGCTCCTATGCTTGCTCACTCCATTAGCTGAAAGTTCAGCTGACATCCTGATTTGCGCAAAGTGGACACCCAACTATTCTTTTTTCTAATTGTTCCTTCTCCCTTGGTCCCTGCTACCTCCTGGTTTATCAAACACAGATAATTGCCCACCCACATGAACTAGACAGGAAACATCCTTAACATCTAATGCTTTGCATGTTCACAGCCACACTGCCCTTTGATGCCAATGAACTCACTGTTCCAGCCAGCAGGGGCAGAAAAGCTCCCACCAAAACCAATTTCCCCTCAGAATAACTCAGAAGTCCCTGTTCTGTGACAACGTGTAAGAATGGCAAGCTATGGGAAACCTGAAGACTGAAGCTAAAAGGAGGAATGTGGTTTAACTAACTTTAAACTGTGCATTTAATGTTTTGCTTACTGATCTCTCTCCCTGCATCTTGTTATGTGTCACAGACTTTTGAAAAAGCTGTACAGAAATGGTACAAAGACATTACCAAACATGACCACGTACAGATTTTTTCCACATGTTACTAATTCTGGACTTCATATAAAAGAATGTGGCTTTCATAATTATTTTTTTTTCAAAATCTGAGAAAAATAAGATTTAGAAGCATCACATGAAATGTCCCTGCTAATATGAGATCAAAAAACAGTTTCAGACAAGTAAGGAGACAGTCCTGCTATTCATATTTGCTATCCATTATTGATACTGCCAGAATAAAATAAAAGTTAAAATAATGAAACCAATAAATATAAAAAGACTCCCTGTCTACAACTGCTTCATTCAGATTGATTAAACAGTACTTTATGTGCAATTTCTACATAATGAAACTAAGGCATTGTTCAAAGCCATAAAAATGTACATTTCAGATAAGATATCAGGACTTCAGAGTAGACTTCGATTCATTTTAGACTATTAATTTCTAAATTAACATTTTAAAACCCTTTATAATACTGACAGCTCTTTCTGGCTTGTTTAATTATTAATTACAACATTTATACAGAAAATAAAATGTCAAGTAAGAGTTCCTTTCAAGCTAATTGTAATGAATTTTTATAGTAGAGAAAAACTCCAGAGCTAATTTTCATAAAATCATAGAAAGGCTTGTGTTAGAAGGGACCTTAGATCATCTTGTTCTAACCTCCCTGCTGTGGGAAAGGACATCTTCCACTGTACCAGGTTTCTCAGAGCACCATCCAACCTGGGCTTGAACACTTCCAGAGATGAGGCATCCACAGCTTCTCTGGGCAGCCTGTTCCTGTGCCTCAGCACCCTCACAGTGACAAATATTTTCCTAATATCTAATCTAAACCTACTCTCTTTCAGTTTAAAGATATTTTTCAACCATTCTGGGCGTCATGCACTGAAGCAGAACCAAGAAACATTGCCACACAGAGGCACAGCTGCTGGGCAGCACGGGCATCCATTTTACTGCCAAAAATACTGTGTGTCAAAGTCATATTGCAAACCAGAGGCCCTGTGGTTACTGCAGAGAGTCAGCACAAACATGTGTGCTGAATCTAGAATTACTTACCACATAAATCATGGTATCCCAGCTGTGCTTATTCATTCTGTCTATAGCAGCTGCAAGATCTCTGAAAGAGATAATGAGAAACTATTCGGACTTTCCCTCAAACATACCTCACTACTTGCCTCTTAGAAAAATAATCTGCTTTTAATGGAGGGGAGAGGACTTCCTGGATAGAAGGATCCATGTATGCCTTACACGTAGAAAAGGACATGTATACTTTGCTGATGATACATCTGAAATGTTTTTTTAAACCACTACCTAAGAAAATTACTGAAGAAACAGTTCTTTGGTGCAGAGTGTCCAGGGTCTGTCTGCCTGCCGGGACCTGAGAGAAATAACCTCTTCCTGGAAAACTAACCCCATGTTCAACCTTAGCTTATATGGTAGAAAGCTCATCTACACACACACAAGCACACAGGACTGTCAGAGGAGAACCATCAGCCTTGTATTCCAATCTGAAAAAAGCATTTGCAATTGCACAAGACTTGTTATGGGATGCTTAGGAGAGGAACCAAAGATAAGAAAAGAGAAGATGATAACAGGGATGAGTGGCTTGTAAATCCATTGCTGGTTATACATTTGCCTAGTTCTGCCCTGCACCTCATCAGCACAGTCTGTCCTGTCTTCCCATGATTCCATTTTAAACTCTCCCGGGGTAAGGGGGCTCTCTCCTCTGTGTGCACATGTGTTTGGAGTGTCAGCAGCTGGAGCTGGGGACTACAGCTCATGTAGGCCATGCATTTGTGGTGCCAGAGACAGAGAGGACTGGGCATAAGTAAAATGAAGCAGCTGGAGTTTGACCAAATAACAGCTGGAGTTTGACCATGGGTCACAAGGTGTCTCAGCCAACAGCTGGAGTGAGGGCACACATCCTGGTACGACTGAGAGCAAATATCAAGCTGAATAGTCGGCAAAGTATCTCAGGGAGTCTCCAGTCTGCAGAAATGAGGCACCAGAGGGGTCTGTACTGTTAGCATCAGAGGATCCAGGCCAGCTGCTGGAGAGACCACAGGGACCTCCAGCTACTGAAGGGATATGTAGTGCATGTAGAATACATATGTGTATTACTTAAACTATTAAATAAAACATGTATCACATACATAATACAAGTATCTATGTCACAATATATATCACATACACATATGTATCTATACACATACATACACATAGGTCTGTTTCTTCACAGGAATAGATACTCATCCTAATCACCCAGAGGGAAATAAAATGCCAGCTGTGCTGAGTGGTTTTGGCCCTGTGTGTGGGCCTGTTGAGATCAGGTGCTCATGCTCACTCCTGGCTGACCTGTGGGCATGGAGCTGTGGCACCTTCGTCTCTATCTGGCTACAGGACTCAGCAGCTCCCTAATGCACAGGATTGACTGTAGCATCTCTCTAATATCCTTGCCCTGAAAAGCTGTACAGAGTTTACCCTGCAGGCTAGACACTAGATTTATTTACATTCCTGACACAAAGAAACTGCTAAGGCTTCCATACTAAAATACCCAAGAGGAATTTTAGGATACTGATGAGGTGGCAGGAAAACAGCAATAAAATTGATGTTACAGCACTGATGGCCCATTGAATCAATGAAGATATGGCTGAACAAGCTATTTGTTCCTGTATCAATACACCATCAATAAACATTTTAAGCAAAGGTCTTTCTAAAACCTTTATTATTTGGCAGCTATTTATTACATCCAGAGATTCCAGCTTTGTTTTCAAAGTTAGTAGCTGGAGAAAGTATTATTATTTATGCAAAATAAGAGATTTACTAACATTACTTAGGGGGAGGAAAAGTACTTAAAAGCCATTTTCACCCTGTCATAGTTAAACTACTAGTTTCACTTAAAACTACCCTAGAAATAAAAAGCTTCAAAATCCATGTGAGCAGTTACAAATGTGCTCGTTTAAAAGTTCCCTGGCAAAATGACTAGCAAGGAGCACAGATGGGCTTACTTGCCTTGTTATATAAAGAGATGTCCCATCACTGCGCATGACGGTGGAAACTGTTGAGAGGTCTTTCTTCTCCGAGAGATCCACAACTCCTGTCCCTTTTCTGTAAGTTGAGGGAAAATACTGATGTCACTGCAAGCTACTACACAGGTAAGTTCAGGCAAGACTGAGGTCAGAGCCAAAACCAATGCCTCTTGCCGCAACCCCCCCTCCCTCTAGACAGTCTCATTCTTTTTGTTTGAATGGCCATCTCCTTTAAGTCTTTTTGAAGACTGTTGCTGTAAGTTTGGTGTCACCACTGCTGATGCCAGGGAGAAGCCTGCCCACATTCTGGTCCTTTCCATGGCTCCCATCCCAGTTCAGCCAGGCACCTCTTTCATCAAGGCAAGGATCTCATTTAGTTCTGCTTATTAAATGGCACACACAGCTACCAAACTAATCAACAGCCTAAAACACCACTAGGAGTTGAACACTGTCATTGCACCCAGTTTGTCAAGGCCAGGCTTCTGTGCTAGTCACAGAAAAGGAAAATGTAAATTTTAGCTGTGACTGCACAAATCCTGATGGTATTCTACTAGAAAAGCTACCAAAACCATGTAACTCCAAAAACATGTAAAACTCTTCCCCTCAGATTATGTACAAAACTCACTCATCTTGTTGGAAGTGCAACGGAGATGTTAAAAAAAGTAAACGACACCAATAGATTGAATGAGTTCATACATTGTTTTCTGAAGGATTCCTTTATCTTCCAGCATCTTCAGAACCTCCTGGGCCTTCTCTTGGTAAAATGATTCTCCAGAATATTCATCAAAATGCACTCCTAGACGCTGAAAAGTTACCAGAATATCAAAGAAAGGTAATATCATTAAAATAAAGGCTAACCATTTTTCTTCAAGTTAAGTCAGATGATAGGTTACAGATCAGATACAGTGCAGAGATCAGTGTTATTGCAGGAAATGACACTTCATTGTTAAAAGGAAAGGATGCTTGGATTTTGATTTAACCCATTTCTGCATTAGAATGAATCTCTCCCTGAGGTGAATATGGTGTTGGATGTAATATTCATGAGAAATCAGGTATCAACTGGTTAGAGCAATTCATACACAAATTCTGAGGCAAGTCCCTTACTTGGTGTGCTGGAGGTGAAACCAGTGGGCTGCAGAGGAACTACCTGGACATGAAACCAGCCCTATTTCAAAAGGATGCTCAAAGGAATTTTAAAAAGTAAAAGCTGCTCACAAACACTGCTGAGCACACAGAAATCAGCATTACCATGAAGGCTGTGGGTACACTCAGAAGAGACAGGATGACCTTAACTGTCAAACCTGGACAGTTCATCACTTCAATACATTTTAGTTTAAATGAAACTAGAAGTGGAAGATCTAGCTGTACCAGTCATCATGTGATCAATGATGGGTGACCTTCAAGATGCAGCTACATACACAGC
Source organism: Poecile atricapillus (assembly GCF_030490865.1). Taxonomy (NCBI): domain Eukaryota; kingdom Metazoa; phylum Chordata; class Aves; order Passeriformes; family Paridae; genus Poecile; species Poecile atricapillus. The sequence goes on from NC_081251.1 coordinate 36,131,496, forward strand.
CCAGTACCTAATTACCTTCAGAGGTCAGCTTTCGACAAGAATTATCTAGTGTCTTACTTAGGAGACCTCAACTTAAGAGTACTTTTTTGGCTCCAGTGATATGTTTCAGGGAAGATGTTAAAGCAGAGCCATTTTGAATTATAAACTGTTTCCCAGTTTTTTAAGATTAATTTTTCGGTCAGTGGCACAAACATGTCCCATGAAACAGCGGACACTGGCTCCACTCATGAGATCACGTGTGCAACAGATGGCTGCGTATTAGCTCAACTTCACCAGCAGGGAACTCCTGCTGCTGTAATTTCGTACACCAAATTTAATATGCAACATTATAACATTAGATCAGAAATGTGAAAACAGAGTTATCTTCTAATAAAATTTATTACATGGAAACCGTTAAATTTGGTGGGTTGTAACTGACTTCAAAGATAAAGCCAAACTAAGTAATATTTATCCAACACTGATTTGCCTTGCTGCTTAGCACCACAGTTTGAGCTTCAGGACTTTTGAGAAGGGAGAATTAGTCTAAAGGCCAATAACCTGGACACCATTAAATAAAATGTATCTAGCATGTCAGCAACTTAAGTGACAGCCTGCTTGGATGAGAAATCAACTACTGTGCTTTTACCAAGCAGAATGAGCAGAATGAGCCTGGCATACTGAGAAAGAGCTTCCTCACAACATTCTAAAGTTTATGGGAAAGGCAATGAATTGATAACATTAGAGCAATCTCTGATCCCAAGTGAGTCCACTGCTTGGCAGTCTCCTAGATGAAAAGGTCACTGTCAATTACGTTGATGAAGCAATACAGAAAGAGACCATTTTACCAGCAACACAGAAAAAACACTTGGATGATTTGTACCTTATAAATCCGGATGTATTCCTCAATACTGAGGTCTCTAAATTGCTTCCAAATTGACAATGTCTGCTCATCATGGTCCTCGAGTTTTCTAAAGAAATCCTTAGCCAGCTTTTTTGTGTTTTCATCTGCTGCTTTGTTAATCTGCACATACACCTAAAATATGACACTGAAAATGTTGAAGCAGTATAATCCTCTCCTGTAATGAAAACAGTTCTACAAGAACAATACAAATACATTTAAAGATGACATTCTTAAAGCCAAAATTTTAAAAGACTTGTTAAAGCAACACATTCCCCATCGAAAGAAACAATGAATAGCCCAAAGCCCAATAGGAAAATGTGCAGTTTATCTTGAAAGAAGACTAATGCCCTAATTCCTTACTGCTGTTGCTATCATCCTCTTCATAACCTTGAAATGACTGCAGCAGCAAAATATGGAAGAACTAATTTATGCATGGAAGGGAACCTATCACAGACTTTTAAACCACAGACATGTCTTCAGAGGACCACAAAATTGACATTTATGGCAACTGCATTGCCTAAAATTGAGATAGCAGTCGAAGCAACAATATTCTTGATAGACTCAGTATTTTACAAGTGTATATTAACAGAAAAGATTGATTTCACACACCAGCAGAAAAAGCACCACTTTGAAACACAACTCAGTTTTTGATACAGCTAGGCATACAGCTGAATAAACACTTAAAAATTTGTAATAACTGAGAAACTAATTTGGTCTCAAACAACTACAGTTTTAGAATCTTTTGCACCTTGACTGAATACTGTTCTCTACACCTAAAGGCAATTTTTTTTAAGGTCATAAAGCCTACATGCTACTGCAATAGCTGGTATTTTGAAGCTTTAGTGCAAAATTCAGGTATAAAAATTTAAATTCCAAGAGTGGACTGAAATTATAAATAAAAATGAAGTAATACACACTGATGCACAATCCCAAATATACAACTGCTTCTTGTTTTCTCTTTCAATCAGTCCTAATGCTCTAAAACACCTCAGTATTAAGAATCTATCACCTTAAATCCACAGGGCTTAGGGATGAGGGAAAAAGCGAGTAAAGTTTCTGTGTCAAAGAAGATGGCAAGCTCAGAAGGAACTACTCTGCCATATAAACAATCTAACATGCATTCAGCTGCTGAGTATCCAAGTACTCACAGTTTGTTCCTTTGCCACAAGACATATTTACACATAACAGCTATCCTGTGTCACTCTGCCTGAACAGCAGCATTAGCCACAGTTCCTGTATCCAGCTCCGAGGGTGAAGCACAGCTCAGGTTTGTGGTAAGAACACACCTGAGAGTGACACACAAGACCCCTGACAAAGCCCTATTAACATGTGAGACCTTTCTTTTAGAGGATGAGGGCTTAAACTTTAGCCATCCAGGAATATTGCTCACCTTTCCTCCTGTTTACTGGCAGGAAAAGGTGTGCAGGTAAGCACATAAATCCCTTATGTGTATTGCAGCTATATCACACCCAGCACGGCTGTCACACAAAGATCAGCAAAAAGGAAATACTAACTCAGATGGTATCAGGCATACTTGAATGGAGCAAGCCAACAAACCATAACCTGTTTAATCCTGGAAAGACAAATCTAGTTGGTCTCCTCTGAACTTACCTCAAAAAGGTGCTGCAAAGGACTTGATTTTAGTTTTTCTTTGTTGCCGAAGGATTGGAAACCAACACCCAATAAGCCTTGAATAACAATTACATATAGAGTTAGACAACAGACCAGAGTATATTGATAGGTTATTTTTGTAAGTCTAGTCTTAACACTGCAACATTTTGAAACAATATAATGGTGTATGCTACAAAAAGAAATTCAAAAGCATAGCCTATTATTCCACTGCATAAACATCACCCCCCCAACGCCCCTGAAATACAATAGCTAGAAAATAGTAAGAAATACTGTGTTGATTTCTCAATTCCTCATAAGGAATTTGTGTTTCTAGACTTGTATAAAGAATTATCTTTCACACAGCAACAAGATGTAAATACAAAGCCACACAGTGGAAACTGATCAGCAACAGAACATGCTCAAAAGTCCTTGTTTTGCTTCCTCCCTTACTAGTATAATTTTAAAGACAATAGTATAATTAATAATATAATTAATAGTATAATTTTAAAGACAATAGTATAATTTTAAAGACAATAAGAATTGGGATACAACATTGAGTTCCTCACACCACTCATGCAATGTTTTTAAGGGAAATTTTTGCTGCTTGCTTAAATATGCAGCTTTTTTTGAGCACCCAATTTGGCTTCAGGACTTTGCAAAAGAAATCTAAAAGAGAAAGAAATCCAAATCCCAATCTTTTTGTCTAAATGAAAAGACCTCATTAACTCTTTCAGTAATGCAGCAATATTAACCTGTCAGACTCTTGGATTATATGAATCTGACTTTAAGGCCATCTTATTCCTCTGAGCTGACAAGGACCAGGACTGGTGTAGGAATAGACATGCAGGTATCCCTTTGGAAAACTCTCTGCAACTAAACAAACAGCACTGTCTCAAGAACTTTCCTCTTAGAAACACTGAGTACAGAAGAAAGCATGGCTGACTTTAAGAACAGGTTAGGTTTTAGGAAACAAAATTAGTCTAATCCTATTGGAAGGGAGTTAAGGACAGCTTGTTCTATGAGCAATCAGAGCTGGGTTTCCTAATGATCTCTCTCAGATATTAGCGTATCTAAACATTCCACTATTCAGTGCTGACTTCACATCTCCAGCACAACTGTCAGTCTTTATTCAACCCAAACACATCCTTCCATGTATTTTTTGTCTTTCCCATATTATCCCCAGACCTTGTTATCCTCACCAGTTAATGGCAAGATGCAGCACATGTTGGAACTGATTCTGACTTAGGGATGGTGACTGGTTAGCCAGCAGGCTGAACACAGAAGCTAACTTTCTCTCCCAGAGGTCAATATACTGTATTTCTACTTTTACTCAGCTGCCAACTGTCGTAATTCCAAAAGAAATTCATTCTCTTGGAGATATTTTTCTTTGTCAGATCTGGCTAAAGCTGCCCAATGGGTTAAAAATTTATTAGGAGCAGAGTGACAGGGAGACAGATAAACAGATAGTGTGACTGCATTTGCTACCTTAAAAAACCTGCCGCAAAACTGCCTAAAGGCTGAGACCTCTCTGCTATCTCTCAGGAAAATATGTTTTCAATTCTCATATTTTAAAGCCTCTGACAATAGCAGTTGTAAAAGCAGCTGACAGACCATTAATTACAGCACTGCTCCTGAGAAAGGACCATTACAGTAATACTGCTGTGCTATAACTCTGTATGACCAGCATGACTATTATTGGTTACAATACCTGCCATATATTTGAGCTGAGCCTGCCCAAATAAAAAGGGGAGTACCTACTTTGAAAGAAATAGTTGGAACTGCTAGGTCAAAAGCATGATTCTAAGAGTTGTGTGCTGCACAAATGGCACACACGTAAATAATAGGTACTGTGATCTTTATACCTTCAGGAACCTTTATATCGAAATACATAAAATTCCTGATATTCAGACTTCAGAGTGCTATTCAGTATCTTCAAAGGCAGACTGAATGAGGTCAGCTGAGAAGCCTTTTATCCAGACAGCATTTCACTGCTTAACTGTCATTGCCACATTTATTATACAATAGGGTAGTGATAAAATTATGTCTAAGGGGCAAACATTAATGAAATATGCAAAGATGAAATTTACTCAATTTTTGGTGAATTCATTCTGTATTCAATTTTTATGAAACAAATCATAAGCGAAGCAAAGCTCTGCTGTAAGATACTGTTTCATCAGAAACAGGATCAGGAAAGGCAAGCTGCAGGGGAAATAATTCAATAAAGGAGAGAATATTTTATTACCACTCTCACAGTCCTGAGACTGTTATACCACACTGCCTAAAATCCAGGAGTTTAATCTAGAAGGACAACAGGTAGAACTGAATGTATTTTAGTTATCTACACTTACAAATCCGAATATAAAAATGGATTGAAAGTAGGGCATTGACTTTAAATTTTTAACCCAATTCTGTTCATAATATTGATTCCTTGATGTCCCCAAAAGCAGCAGTACTATTGAAACTGGAAGGGGCAGCATAAGGACTGGAATAATAAAAAGTGACCACTTAACAGACATTGCACTTTGTGTTTGCCATTTAAACATCAATAAATGGACAGCTTCCAGAGCCTACTGTGAAAGAAAATGGGATTTTTTATAGTTTTCAGAGATGTACCAGCTTTCAAGAATGAGGAAATGGGCATGATTGCCTTTTTTTAAATGCCTAAAAATATGCCCAAACTAGCTTTTTGGGGGCAATTAGAAAGGGAGATGAGACTATATATCAATTTAAAATGCAAGATTAACAACAGAAGTCAACAAAGTTGTGAATGCTATGGATGGGTCAGCTGCCATAACAGAGGGATAGCTATAGATCCAGCAGTGGGATGTAAATGATCTCTGGAGTGGGAATAAATATCAAGCCATGCATCCTCAGGTTGCACTTGAGAGGACTATTCAGTCCCCACTAATCTGATGATTTCAGAAGAGATGGAGGTGCCTATCTGTATGCATACTGGACTGTTAGTCTTCCAGCCCCTATTCACTTGCACATTCTCCATCTACACACCTCTCTTCTGCTACATTTTAAGAGGAAACTGAATATTCCAGGGAAAGTGTAGGGATATCTCTAAAGATATAAACTCTCTGAGCCCCAGTGTGCCAAAATGTGGTTGTTGTGGAAATTAATTATGCTCTATGAATGATGAGAAAAGGAACAACAACAAAAACCCAAAACCAAGCAACCAAAGAAAACCCAAACCCAAAACAAAACATATAACCCCCAAACTACACATTTAGTCTGAGAGAAGAGCTACTGAGAGGGACAGAGAGACAGTTGGATAAATTTGGTCCTGTTATTTCTTGGACATCAGTACAAGCATACAGCTGATGGATCATTCTGGACTATTTTGTTCAGATTTTTTAAGGAAATGAGCTATACATTACCCACATGGAGATATGATATCATTCCTTATGAGCAAAGAGTGAATCCAATGGGCCTACAAAAACTGAAGCTGGAAACCTAGACCATACTATACAATAGAAAAGGACACAGTATAAAAAAATATTGAAACATACCAAACTGCATGCCCCAGTCACCAAGGTAATTTATTCTTACTACTTCATGTCCCAGCGCAGCTTTGAGATTTGCTATAAAATTCCCTGGTAATGAAACAAAAATGATATTATTATTCAGTTGTAGGCAGTCTCTCATCCCTATGGAACCGTTTTCTGGTTTTGTATCACCTGTATTCAAAATTAAGCAGAAAAGCAATCAGATGGAATACTCTGCAGGATTTGCTAAAATACCTGACAACTGAAAGCAGCAGTAGCAGTAATAGTAAAAAGTGAGTTCCTTTCTGAGCAGGAAAAGAAAGGCTGTGCATCTGAACAGTGTCACAAAGTGTCTCACACTACAGAGATAAAAACATACACAGGTGGATGTACATGCACATATTGCAAAGTGTAAGATCATGAAAGACCTTTTAAAGTCATTTTGTATTCTCACACATATGTGGCATTATACATAATTCCATCACAGTCAGGCAACCTCAAAGCAGGTTAGGCAAGCACTCAAAATTCACAAACTGCTGTTAAGTGTGATGCTAAAGAGAGAACATCGAGTCCTGAATCTCTGTAGACTGTTGGAGCAGTTCTGAGCTCTGCATTTAACAGACCATGCTCCAAACTTGTCGTATCCTATAAGGACATATATATATATAAGTTCCAGCTGCTCTTACAACAAAACCCCTTTTTCTCTCTCCTGAGCTTAGTCGTAGCCTTAGAATTACAAAGAAGAAATAATCACATCCCTTCCTCTCTTTTCCTTTGCTTCAAGGGTACCTTTTAATTATAATACTGTTGTAAAGGATGCAGAAAACTCTTATTGTATTGTTTTAACACCACATTCTAGCTTGCAATTACTTTCAATTCCATTCTCTGTAGTGAATTAATTGTCTTACTCTGGGACAAACATTGATCTACAGAACTATTTCTGAAAGCAGCTTTTTTCTGTAACAAAGGATCCAGAAATGGAGCATAAAAAAAACCCAAATACATAATTTCACTCAACTATCTGTCCATGGAAGAGGTAATTAATTTATGAAATTAATAACTATACATGATGAATTAAGTATAATTAAAAACTAATACATTATTAGATGCACAGATTTTGTAGGATCTTCTGCTACAACCTCCTAGTTTTTATTGTGAGATCAGGAAATGAAGGACAAATACAGTTCTCCATATACCACTAGAGCACTGCACAAGAAATTTATTAATTATTCTATTAGAAATTACAGCAACTGTCTCGGTAATACTGGCATAAAGTAATTAGCATATAAAAGCAAGCTTTTTGCAGGGCAGCCACCAAGACATAATGATCTGAACTGCTCTGCAGTCCAGTGCAAATTGAGAATTAAAATTCAAAGGACTCTCTTAACACCTCAATGAAAACTGCCTTGGGTGTCTTTGAAGACCAATTTTAAGCTACTTCATTTAATATCCACAGTCATAAAACTATATTATGTGTGACTTAATAAATCTGCCAGCAACACACCACGTTCTTTTCTTCACTGCATAATGAGCAGAAAGGTTTTAATTAGCAAGCTGAGCCTGACCCAAGCCACTCACACCCGAGGAGTGAGATGTTAGCAGTGCTCCCCTGTCAAGTGAGGCAGGCAGACAAAGCAGCCCTCCCAGGAAGCAGTGAAATGCACACTCACCTACTATGGTGGAACGCAGGTGTCCTATGTGAAACTTTTTGGCAATATTAGGGGAGCTGTAACAGATTTTTACAAATAACATTTGCTCAGTGGACAAAACTGCCAGATCACCAAGTTAAAAGAATTTAACACATGCATCTAGAAGAGCTGAAATAAAAGCTCAATCCTCAATTTTCCCATAAGATTCCCTGATTAGCCTCTGTCCTAGACAGCAAGTGTTCTTATCCAACCAGTTTTCCCTCCAGTATTAGATAACAGACAGTGCTGTGGTTAAACCATCCCATCAACCAACCCAACAAAAGCAAAAAAATCTAATCAAAGCCCAGCTGTATTAGCAACAAAGAATCAAAAATATCTTCTCACTTTTCTACACATTTTGGACATATGGATCATTCTCCTCATGTCTTTTTCAGAGATAAACCAGGATGAGAGATTTTGTGTAACCAAAATTACATCTTTCCAGCAATGCTCACCCCTCACAAAGAAAAACAACAAAAACCCAACTCTTTACACAACTGTTTGTCCAGATTAAAATAAATAAATATATATATATATAAAGTTCAGCTATGAAAATTCAACCTCCAAATTAAAGCCAAGTTCTTACTTTTCAAGACTAGAAGCCTGCAGAGGGAATATTACTCAACAAAAATATTTACGCATAAAAAATTTGACTCAGACACTTTTCATACCATGAGTAGGTGACAGTCAACAAAATTGCAGTGGAAAAAAACTTTTGGGGACAGCAATCAACAAGATTTAGCCAGACAAATGCCTGCCTGCTTTAACAAGTCAGGGAAGAAGGTATAAAGGTACAAAAAAAAACCTGATTAGTGCCTGGAAATTCAGGTTTTACTTCTTCATAAGAAAATAAAAAGAAGCTTTCTTAAGAACTGAATGCTGTTAGGTGTTAAATGAGACTATTCTCAACGGAGGGCTGTGTAAGGCATGAACTCCTTAAATACCAAAAATACATTCTGGGAAAAAAGCCTCAAATCCCTGAACATAATTTATATTCTACTTGGTGAATATATCTGAATGTCAAATACTGCTAAATATAATACTAGTTAATATGGTTTAACATCACAGGCATCACACTTTACAGCAGTGACTATCAACCAGAAAATATCAATCAGCAGACAAGGCAATTGTCTCAAAGACACTTCAGATGTGCTTACCTGAACTCAATCACCGCCTTTTGTCTGGGAACTGTAGAGAAAAGTTCACTTTTTATTCCATACTCTGAGCCATCTTTCCACACCTGCTGCAGCACCGTCTAAAGTATAATTTTTAAAACAACAACAGAAAAAATCAAATCCACACAAGGAATTTTCACCAACAGAAAGTATTGCCAGGAAAACTGTTTACCAGACACAAATCAAACTGATCCCACATCCTTTATTCACATTAGTAATTAGATGGCTGGTTTTCCAAGCAAACAAAGTCTCATACACAGACAAAAATGCCACTAACTTTTGAAAGCTGTATCTGATCAAATAAAAAATTTAAGAGGAATTGTGTGCAGAGTTTTGGTGAAAATTAATGCTGAATTTTGTGAAAAACTTCTACTCTTTTAGTGCCAAAGAAAGCCAACTCTTCAATCCTAATGTGTCCAAACAACTCTTTTTCTCTCTTCCACCTGCAATTTTGTAAGGGCAGTATGAATGATCTGTACTAAAATATGTCAACTTTGAAAGTCTGGAGATTGTAAAATGCCTTAAAATATTCATCAGGACAGTTTGTATGAGTATTATCAGTGATGTGCTCACAGCACCAAGTCAGTCCCTCCATGAACTGAAATGTGTAAGGTCACACAGGCCAATGCACTACAGACCTAACCTGTGAAGCTGTATGAACTGAACAAACTTTCTGAAGATAACAGAAGCCATTAACAGAGTGAAACAAAGTGGAAATCTCACTTCATTCAGTGGAAAATTTTCTTATTTTTCCCACTCAAAAAACATCACTTTAACATTTTTCTGCAACAGCTATTGATTTTTTTTAAAAAAGGAACAGCATCTGTAAAAAATACTTTAATTCTGTTCTTGTTATGACACCTCAGAAGGCAAGCTAGACACACACAATTTACTAATACACCTAGTCTCTTGGTTACAAGGTACATGTACACTTCAGTCAGGATTATTGAAGAATACATCCTCTCTTCTGGATTTTTTTTTTCCCCTGGATTTTTTTTTCCAGCAAAGTGTGTAATGAAAGATCTGCTATCAAATACTTTTATGCCAGGTAAAACCAATAGTGTTTACAAGATCAAAACTTTTGAGTTGTACACTGTCAAAACTCAAAGGAGATGTAAAAAAGCCTGCATTTTAAAGCAGAGAGAGGAAAAGAGTTATGATTATTAGTGAACAGTAGATGCATTGTTTCCTCACACGAGGAAGTTTTCTTGAGCCTCATTTCAAATTCTAGCCCTACATAACAAATCAGCAACAGGGATCCTCAGGGAAAACTTGTGAAAGACAGTTTAACATAGAAAGTACCTTCCTAAGACAATAGTAATCCATAGTTTTATATTGAGAAAACTTATTTTAACCTTAAAGCACATGAAAGACACTACTCACCTTTGCTAATAATTCCCTGTTTATTGTAAAATTCACTGTTCCTGGACCAGCGCTGATTTCACTCACTACTGAATCACATTTTAGCTAAGAGAATAAAATAAAACAGAAACTCTAAATGAAAACAGATGAACTGGAAAACTGTAATTCAATCCACTGTGAATATTAATTAAATCCACTGTAAACATTAAGTGTTATTTGTTTGAAGCAATCATAAATGGATCATTTCACCAATGCTGTTGGAAAAGCGACAATTTTATTATTTCCCATTCGTGCTTAATAAGCTCTGAATATAACTCAGCTTGAAATGCCACACATATGTTCCACTTCAGACCCTGCCTGTGCACAGTCTGTTTTCTTTTGATTTGGAGTAGTAGTTGAACTCTTTGTACAGACAAAAGCTGAGATACATTTGACAACTTACACAGTAGCTGCCAGAACTTAACAAAAAAATAAAAAAAATTAGTGACAACATTTTGCAGTACCCAGTGTCACAAAATAAAGATATTAAAGGCAAATTTATTAAAAATTTAATTTACAATTTCCATAAGGCACATGTCTTGAAAAGTCTGAACCCATAAGGCATATTTGGCCAACTAACACCTAATGTCAACACAAGTTTGGGTCTCTTCACAGCCCAAGAGCTTTGGATCTCAACCTGTCATGTTTGAGAGCTTCTTACTAAACCAGCTGTCCTTCACAGTCAAGAAGTTATCTAAAAAAAAGGAAAAAGAGGGATGGAAAGCATATAAAAATATGACACAATCACCTTCTCACTCAGTATGTATGGGAGAGGCAAGCTATACATTCCTCCTGAAGCTCATCACCATGAAGAGGAAATTGTATGCCCATGTTAGATCTCCAGCTTAAGACACTGATCTAACCAGGAGAAATCGTAGCTAGCTTTGATTTTATTTATATATGCTTTTACTTTCACAAGCTCTGCTAACAACAAATTCCAATGTTAACTCACAAGCTATGTGAAAAAAACATTTATTGTCTTGACACTGAATTTTCCACCTTACTGTTTTACAAATGGTCCTTTCTGCTTACGGGACAGAGAGAAAACAGGAACACCCACTGGATCTTCTCCACAACATTTGTTCTGATAAACTTTTTCTACATAATCTGCCATTTGTCACATCAGTAGTTTTTATCTCTCTTTAATAAGAGTGCTCATTTGTCCTCTCCACAGCTTTAACAACCTCTTCTCCAAGTGCCCAGTGGTCCTTTAGTAACCAGATGTCCCTGTGTCCAAGGCTTGCACTAGGATGCCACTGTGCAGTACAGAAGCATTAAAACACCCAAGACAATGTCCCCTCCACAAAGAACAGACAGTACAAAAATGAAAAAAGAATCAGCCAGCCAAATGAAATCAAAAGCCCATGGAAACAAGACCCCCAGATCTTTCTGACAGACCATTTTCAGTACTTCAGAGCACTGAAGTACTTTGCTTCATTTATTGTCTCCCTGCCCAGCTATTTAGGCTATTTTAGTCAACTGGAAAAACTTCCATCTCCTTTTGCCTAACCTAAATACCTGTATTATAAATATTGTGGCCTCAGAAGTGACTGCGAGCATTCTCTTGAACCTTGAGGCACTCCATCAACTGTTGATCATGACAAAAACCAGTAACTGCCTGCATTTTTCCCTCTGCTAGTTTTTGACACACAGTTATATTTTGCTAGTTTATACACTGCTTACCTTCTTTGGAAATGATATGACCAGTCTAAACAAGTAAAATGCATCTCATTTGTTCATCACCCAACAAAAAGCATTCCTTAGAGATTATGGATTTTTATTTTGCTTTGTCTAGGTGGCACGATCTATTTAATTTGGGGGCTTATATTGATGGTCTATTCTTCTTTGTTAAAATTGCTCCTCCATGAAAAGCTGTAGGGCTAAATGTATCAGGATTATTTACTGAGCCACAAACAATAAAGAAGGGAAGAAACTCGCAGCTTCCTAAACACTGGGAATAGCTGATGGTTTTAAAATGACACACAAGGAGAAAAATAAAACTTGTTACTGTGATGATACAGTCATTGAAACAGATTGAAAGGGAGGCTGTCTAATCCTCCCTCACTGAATTTCAAAAGTCCTCAGCAACCTCATCAAAACCATCTGCACTGGGGAGGATATGGGAACAGATAACTTCCTGAGGTCCTTTCCAACCTGAATTATTTCATGTTTCTAGATCATCTTCCAGTTGTTTCAGAACTTTTGGTTGTATATGTGTGCATCATCAGTTCTCCTTCCACCCAAGTCAGAATATTTATCTCGTTAGAACAGGTCCAAGACATGGATAACTTCAACACCTCAGCAATGAAGAATGACATGAGAAACAGTTTAGCTCCTCAGCAGTATTACAACTGGTTTTATTTGTCCTTTTTTTCAGTATTAACACTCAGCTACTGCCATTTCCCAAATGGCACACCTGAAAAAACTGCTGTTCCAAGAAAACTCAATTTCAGGCAGATAAGGATTTGAAAGTTAGGCCTGTTTGTCCCACAGGCCAACTTCATCCATTGCCTTTCCAGAGCTGGGTTTTGCAGTCTTTGGTTTTCTGAGCTACCACACAATCAATTTCTTCCTCAAGTGCTGGGCAACAGCACAGGCCATGGCACACCCTTTAAGATACCCACCTAACTTCACCAGCACTATTTAATAGAAACTGTTTGAAAACAACAATTTCACAAGAACCTTAACCAAAGCTGCTTCTCCAACTCCCTATGAAGATGCTGTGTACAATTACAGTAAGTAATCATCAAACTACTTTGACCCAAACAGATGCTTGGAGAAAGGATTCTTATCTTATCATACATCCCCTTACACATCTAGTCTGTAAGTTCATTACTACATCAATATATGAGGAGTTCATTAACATACCCTTTCAGCAAGCTGCTGAGCTTGAAGATGTTCTAAGCAATCACTAGAACTGTTTTCTATTACAGAAGCAATGGAGAGCTGGAAATCAGCAACATACCTGAAAAAAAACCCAAACCAACAATATATGAAAATGAGGGAAAAAAACCTGCTGAAATGCTGGGGAGATTTGGCAGATCCAAGCTGACTCTGCATATGACAAGTGTAATTGCCAAGCATAACCCAGTCACAAATATCTGAAGATTCACTATATTTAGAAAGCTGGACTAGAAGGCCAAATATCAGCTTTGCTCTAATACAATCAGAAAGTAGATATGGTGAGAACACCATCACGTAATAAATAAAAACTATGCTCATGAATAAATAAAATTTACTTGCTAACATTATTGCAACTCTTGAGCAGGACACAGAAAAAAATCCTCCATAACTTTACACTGGCTCTAAGCAGTTTCACATTCAGATCATCACTGTTGAAGCATTTGCCATCCATGCACTGCCAAAAATTCGTACAGGCTTGTAAGCAATTATATTTACTTTAAGCTTTCTTGCAAAAATATAGGGATTTAATTGGATTGAACTATCTTATAATTACATTGGTATAAAAGGCTTGGGATTTTTGTGTGTTTTTTCCCTGAAGTCTTGTTAAGCTTTTACAATAACAGGCATGCCATAAAATAATAAAACATGACCAACATTGTAAGATAAAATGTAAACAACTACCGTTTTTTGGAGACAGGAACTGCAGATATGGACTTTATTAAATTCTCTGGTGGCACATCCAAAACTTTTGAAAGCTAAATTGAAAATAAAGAAAAAATTGACTTAAGCTGAAAGACAAAGATCCAAGAAAAAATACTGCTCCCTGTTTAAATACCCACGGGGGATGCACCTTTTATATCTGAAATCTAATTTCAACCCAGGTAAAAAAAAGCAAGGACTCGATAACTATTATGAACAATACAAAAAAAATTACAAACTTTAGAGATGTTAAAGGAGCCTTAGAAAAAAGGCAAGGCAAAACACCACAGAGAGTTGATTTTTTATTTTCTCACGAAGGATCCCATCAAACCCATTATGGACGGGTCATGGAATGACAGAATGGTTTGGATTAGTAGGGACCTTAAAGACCACCACGTTCCAACCCCTGCCATGTGCAGGGACACCTTCCACAGCAGCCCGGGCTGCTCAGAGCCCCATCTACCCTGGCCGGGAACACATCCAGGGATGGGACAATGACTGTGCCCTCCTCACTCCAGCTCAATCCCAGCAGGAAACCCCAAAGCGCGCCCCAGGCAGGGGCGGGGCGGGTCGCGCCCACTGTGAGCCGCCCGGGCAGGGGGAACCCGTTGTGAGGGCACGGAAGGGACATCTGGTTCAGGGGGCACTCCCGCTCCGCGCCAGCCGCGGGAAGAAGCGGTGCGTACCTGGGAAGCAATGCTCCTCCGGAAGGAACCTGCTGCCATGGCCGCACCGCCCGGCGGAAGCTCCACGGCCCACCCTTATTCTCCACGGCCGACCCTTATCCCCCCCCGCCCCGTTCCTTTCCGCCCGCCCAGGGGCGGGCTGGGCCGTACCATTCTCAGGTTACAGGGGGAGGAGGAGAACAGTGGTTGCGCTGGGGGTGGAGGAATCGCGCGGCGCAGCGCAGAGGGGGCTGTACCACTGCTCAGGGAAAAGGGGGGGGGAGCAGCGGCGCGGGGACGCGCAAGGCTGTGGGCGGTGCGACGGAAGCGCGCGTGCGCGGGAATTCCTCCTCCTCTTTCTCCTCCTCCTCTTTCTCCTCCTCCTCCTCTTCCTCTCCCTCTCCGGTAGCGGCGGGCGAGGGGCGACATGAACACGTGCTCTGTATCCAAGGTGAGGAGCGGGAGAGAGCGGGGGGTGCTCCCCAGGGAGCAGCGAGGCCTGTGCGGGAGCTGGACCCGCGGCATCATCCGCCGCGTCCTGCGCCTGCTCCTCTTCCCGCCTGCTCCAGCCGCTGCCTTTCCCGCCTCCCTGGTGCCCAGGCTCCGTGTTCCGCTGCCCGCCCCTTCCCAAAGCCTTGCTGGATCTCCATCCGTACCCGGCCTCGCTTTGCCCGAGGCTCTGTTTGTCTTTACCGCAGTCCCACAGAATCACCGAGTATCCTGGGCTGGAAGGGACCTCCAAGGACCATCGATTCCCTTATCCCTTGCACAGGGCAGTCCTAGAGTCACACCATGAGGGGTGAGTGACCCCGAAGTGTTACCTGCCCGCTGTCTTCCTGGCACAATAAAACCCATTCCCACTTGGAGTAAATGTCACCCAGAACAGAGCCAGGAGTGTTGTGGCTGAGGGTTTTGTCACTTCCAGGTGAAGTCGGGTGGCGTTGCTTGCTGCCGCACTTGTTGCTTCACCCATCCACCCCCCGCCGCCCCAAAACAAGTTCAACAAAGAAATAGAACTAAAAGTGCTGTCCCCCACACGTAATGTTAAGTGTCTGTTATTGCCTTGATATTTCCGAATTGAAAGCTTTTATGTGAGCTGTGTTCAGAGGGATAGTGCATTCATAAGAGCGACAATGAATAGCGAGATTTGAAATGTTGATTTGAAGCATTTAACTTATTTCATCTCTTGCTTGATCATGCAGTGGACAACAGTAATGCTTCACGGCTTGTGTTTTATCATCTCAGGAAGACTCCTTCCCCTTCCATTGCTTTTCACTGAGTTGTGATATGCAGCTGCATCCTTTGGTGCAGAAGGCACTGTGCAGTTTATTACTTTCAGAAGTAAAGTGCTTCCAAACGAACTTAAAACCTAATCTGAAACAGCTGGATTTCGCTTTTGACAATGGCCATTGCCTGATAGTTTGGCAGTGAATCATGTCCCCTCACCTCGCCTCCCACATTTTACATATAATACTTCTTTGCAGTTTTATGTTCCAGTCTCAGTCACATTCAGTGGTGTGGAAAAGCCAGTGCTTGCAAAGCATTCATCAGTGTTTATGTTTAGTTTGATTAAGCGTCCATTCTTCTTTTGTGTATATGATTTATACTCACTGGGGCCAATTCCCTTTGTGCATGCAGCAGCACAAATAAATCTGTAGGACACCTTTTTGCTGTGGTTGTTCCAGAGTGTTTGGCACTTGTAGAATAACCACTGCTTTTGTCCAGCTGTTTATAAATGGTATTTAATATACGTGGTAAAATGGAATGTGTCTGAAGGCATCTCCAGTTCATGAGGCTGTTTTTCAGAGAGGGTCAGTATAAATGTTGGTGGTTTACTGCAATTTCTTATTTGTGCAAGATAGGAAATAACACGTCTGAAGTCACTCAACAGACTGGTGAGTGAGCAAAATTGAACATACCTCTGGTGTTTGATTTTTCATTACATTGTTCTTACTCTAGTGGCTGAACTATCCTAGGTTGAGTTCAATAATCCTTGTGTAAGCATCTCCATTGAGAAATGTGGGATTCAGTATGTTTATTACCAACACTTAGGTGTTTCCTTCCCCCTTGCTGCAGCACAAGAGCCTCACAGTGAGAGTTGGCATGTGATTTCTGATATATAGGAAATCTTCATAACTCTTCAAAAGAGATGAGCTTCTGTAGAGAGGATGGGGGAAGAAATTTCAGATTTTCTAGAAGAAAATGAAAACATCTTGCATGATGAAATAGGTTTAACTGTGACGTGTCTTGTCTCTACAGGAATTCCTTCCAACAGTGGGTTTTATATGAACCTTTTCCCAAGCATTTGTCATTCTACTTCTAACCATCTACTTTTTTTTTTTTAGTTGGGATGCAATTCACTGTGGCTTGGGCATGTAATTTTCTTTTATAAATGACTTAATAACGCTTGTTGTGTTATTTTGGATTGTGTTTTCCATTCATCTTAGCCTCTTGCGTTTTGCTTTGTTTTTAACTGAAACTGTACTGAGAAAATTGTACTGATGGGTCCCCAGGGAATAATTTCCTTTTAATTCTAAACCTGTTGGAGGTTTTGAGACATTTAAAGAATCTGCTGCTGGCCCAGTTGATGGTTGAATCAAAACATAATGGAAGATGAAAAAATTCTGAACAAGTGCACCGGGTTACTGCTTCCACTAGTGTTCCAGCTTGAAACAGAAATATAAAGGGGCAGTATGTAACTTGATATTCTTAAGAGGCTGGCGATTTAGTGCAAATTACTGGTTTAATGGAGCACTGAAATAAAAGGACAATAAAGTGGCCTCTGGAGCCAGTCAGATTGATGTTTGTATTGAAGTCTATTTGGGGTTTTTTTACTGTTCTCTAGGGCTGCTTTGTTTTTAAACCAAGTACCAAGAAGAGAAGATTGTCTGAGAAAACAGGTTAGTGCATTTTCATTTATGTTTCTGTTCTTGAGAAGGGTTAATCCTGAAAGGTTCATCACATCTGATTGCGTTCATATCGTGACTTCTGTCCTAGCTGTGTGAGGTTTTCTCTTACTCCTTGATTACTGAAAACTCTTTTCTTTGGTGGAATGTAAGCAAATTATTGTCTAGAGTAAATGCTGGGCTTTTTTCATCTCCAGCAATCAAGACTGTGTAGCCATCTTTGTATTTTTTTTACAACAGAACTCCTCACCATGCTACCATAAGGTTTTTACTAACAGGCAAACAATTCACCTGAAGGTCTGAATGAGCCATTTTCAAGCTGTGGGAGTCAGAAATCGTATCCCATTCATAAATCTTACATTCTAGGTATTTTCTGTAAGTTTCTTGTGGAAAAGAAGGAGGAAAAGCCATTCGTGGCTTCTGTCCACTAGTATTTGCTGTGTACATTTTTCTCTAGATGTGTATACAGGTCTGTTTTCATTTGAGGACTGACTCTTCTTGGAACCAGAAATAAGGCATCTTAAATAATTGCTATTTGAGACTCAGCTGGGAAACTTACTGTTTTTATTCCCAGGTTAATCTACTTTTATCATCATTAGAACTGCCAAAAGGTGTAACAATATGGAAAAGATGGAGAGGAAAGTAATGAGCCCAGTTTTTTGTCTCATTGCAAGTTATTGCAATGTTTGGATTAAGGTCTGTGCACTTTGACCGCATTGAAATTTTACTCCTTACTGGATATTCTGTTTTAGTTTTTGAGAGATTAGAAATGCTTGGGTAAACTATTAAGCATATTGTTCTAGTTAGCAAAGGCTTTGAGGTGGAAAAATAAATTAGCCCTAAAAGAGAGAGATGGATGTGAGCTGGTTTGGCTTTTCACAGCAGTTGGTTAGAGTAGTGTTCTAGAATGTGTACTTGGATGTGCATCTGCCCAATCTGGAAGCCCAGTTCTGTCCTAAGTGAAGTTTTAGTTGTGAAACTCCTCTGCATCAATAGTTGATAATACTGTCACGCCCCACAAAAGGCCTTTTGAGGAAATTTGCACCTATAGTTTAAGTTTTGGCAATGAAAAAAGGATATTATGCCTTGGGGTGTTACCATATAATGTGGTGGCTGGATTTTCTTCAACTAAAAGCCTATAAGATCTGTGTAGTCAGATTTTTTTTGTGTGATTTTTCTTAGAGATACAAATGAGGTAATAGGGGAGACAATGAAAATGGAAAGATGTCTCTCATTTGTTATTTACAGACCTGTTTTAGTGCTTTAGGAGATTATGTTCATCAACTAGCTCTTTTCTAGAGATCAAGCCACTGCTGGTGCTCCATTGAATGGCAACCAAGTGGACCCACAAAGCTTTCTGAAACAAGAGAACAGTGATGATGATTGTTTTACTTTAATAATAAAGGCTTTGCTCTGATTAAGTCTTTAGCTTATCAGAGAGTTGACATAGAAGCCTCTTCTTTACCTTTTGCCCACATACTTGGGTAATAGATTCTGCTTGTTCTGTTGCTTATTCTACCAAATAGCAGCAATTAATTGCTTCAGAGAAAAGTCATCTCCCTGAAATTTATATGTACACTTGGGTGCTTTGTTTTATTCTTAGGAAAAAAAATGTTTTGTTTTCATGGGCTTATTTGTGCTGTCCTTTGCTTTTGGTCTTTCCAGATAATTATTTCAGAAGCACAAGCAATGATTCAGAGGATACTGTGCTACGGTTTGTCACTTGTCAGTCTTTATGGAGCCAGATCAAATCCGAAACAGAGGTGAGTCTTGTGCGTCACAGTGAAATGGTGTTTTGCATTTTTAGCAATGGTGCTTGCTTCTTTGTTTCTGGGGATCTTTTTGACATGCTTTAAAGTGCATGGCAGTTAATTAAAGCAATAGGAGGGCCAGAAATACTGACTGTCCAGAATATAAAGTAGTAATAATAAATGCATCAGGTACTTATACGTGTGTACTTACACATTACATGTAACCACAGAACTGTGCTCTTTTGCTGCTTCAAGCTGCTGCTTCTAAGCTTCTTTTCCTACTAATTGTCTTCTTTATTAACTCCTTCTTTATTAACAGCATACTGCTGTTTCAGTTCAGTTAATGCTTGCCAGCCCTCTGAGGATTTTAGGCTGGTCTCGAACTCAATGTTCCAGAATTCAAACACAGCAGCCCAGGATTCATAGTGGATTTATGTGAACACAGCTGTATGGATGTCGGATACAGAATGACACCGCTGCCAAATTATGGCCTATTGAATTAGTATGGGTGGTGTGAATGGGGTCAGAGTTAATTTCCTACTCAACTGTGGCCTCCTGTCTGTTGTGTGTTACATGGCATTCTGTTGTTGTGTCCCTGTAGCCAGCTGGATTACATTATAGTATGAATAATTGCTTTCATACAGCAGAGGTTTCCTTCCCTCCTCTATTCAGTGTCATGGATTCTGGGCAAGTATTCCATAGTCCCCTGCTTGCTCTTGGGCTCTATAGACATTAAGAGATTTTTTTTTTCCCAAAGGTTTTTTTTTGGGATGTGCAGTAGAGGCCAGATGGATATAGCTTAAAATCTGGACCCTTGGGCTAAGTTCATAAATTCCTCTAATTCTGTTCCTACCCTTGTTTTCTTTGAGGCTGTTAGGAGTTTTCCAGATACTTCTGATCTTACTCCTCCTGATGAAAGACAGTTCCTCCTATGCTGACATTGATATGAGCATTTCCTTGGAATTTGAATTGCCCAAGGGCAGATTACTTGCAGTTATTTCTGCTGCTGCAGAGGGAATTTTCTTCATACTGCTTCTGGTGTATCTATGATACCTTTCCTACTGAGTTTTGAATCAAAATCCTTTTATCCCACTGTTGGCAAACATGGAGCTGATGATTGTTCTTACACATAAAATAGTGTGATAATTTAGGTTGGTAGAGGCCTTAGAAAGTTTCTAGTCAGAACTCCTCAAAGCAGCATCATCTGCGAGGTCAGAACAGGTAGGTGAGGGCTTTAGCTAGTCAGGATATCATTTCTTGCATGTTTTCAAACCCTAGTGTAGCAAACCTGATCCCTGGCAGAGTAGTACGTGAGAAGCATGTGGCTTGCTGATCTGGGCTTTTGTTTTAGGGGTTCTGGTAGTGTGCTTAGGGAGCCTAGCAGGACATTCTCCAAAAGTTTTGCCAGGGCACTGCTGCCTGGTGATTTGTTAGCAGGCCTTGTGCTTGTGCTGGTATTTTCCTGGTTCTCTAGTGTCTGTCTGAAGTGTTCAGAATAGGATTTGCCCTCCAAGGCACTTTGTTGTAGAGCACTCCTGACCTTTGTATGTCCATCATAAACTATGCTGTGGTTGTGGCACAATCTGTCATCTGGTAATAACATCCTTTCGTGCTTCTCACAACTGAGAAGCTGACAAAAGTGTGGCAGAAACTGCCCTTTGTTTTTGGAGGATGAATTTTGGATTATTTTTTGTTTCAGTGTTGGGGTATATCCCAGTTTTGACCCTGCTGTCAGAAGTGGCGTTGCAAATGTTCTTATGATAAATCTCATCAAGGACTTATAGAAACATTGTTCCCCTTTGAGGCGAGAATTTGTTCTACCAGGATCTGGGCTAGAAGCAAAAAGGCAAAGTGCAGGGCTAAAATACAGTAATTTTTGCTCTAATATGAAGATAATGGTTCTCAGACCGCATAACAAATAGTCATGACTAAACCTGGTGTCGTGGCAGCAACTGAGCTTCCAGTTCATGTGACTTTTCCAGAGTGAGAGTGCCATGTAACTAAGTGCCTGGGTTACTTGAGGTGCAGAGCAGCCTGGTGAACTTTCTGGAACATTACCAAAACAATGCTAGTAACGAAGTTGTTTTGACAAGAAAAGACTGATGTATTTTAAGAAAGCTAGGTAAATGTGTAATGCTATGGCAGACTGAATTCCATTGTCACAAGTGCACAATGGAAGAAATATATACTGTAATCATGCAGAGTAAGAAATGACATTTTTGTTATGTTGTTTTGCTTAGCAAAAACAATAGTGATTACAGGAAGCTTAGGGTTTGATGGAATCTGAAACAGCTCAAAGGATTGTTAAAGGATCTGTGGTAATACAGGAGTTGTTACAATGGTGTTAAAATGCTGATGGTGTAAATTCTTTCAAAAATGTCATGTTATAATTTGTTCTGAGTTGCATAGAATTTATCAGGTGGGAGTTGAGAGCTGCACAATCAACATCAGAAAGGCCAGAAGAATATTCTTCAATAAGTGGAGGATGAAAAGACTAAAATTACTTTGTGTATAGTTTTATCAATTGTTTAGGAAACTAACAGAAGCTCTTGTGTATTATGGAAATGGAGTTCAGATTATTAAGCAGGCATCATGCTCAATCACCTGGAGATGTGACCGTCACTCTTTGAGAGTGTCCTCTTCAATGCTGCTGGAAACAGCCTTTGCCACTTTGCTTAAAATCAAGTTCACAGCTGTGTGTGTCATTTTTTTGTTGCTACTAAATCTTGATGATGATTTTGTTTGGAACAAGGGTGTAATTTTGTTTCTAACATGTGTTCTAGAGTATATATTGATATCCTGAACTTCAGCATACGGGAGGTTCTTTTGTCTGTTCTAGAAGAAGGCATATCTTGGTTTATGGACAGATTTTCAAAGGCACACATAAAAAAAATAAATACAAAATGTTGCTGATGTATATTTACCTTTAAAGATTTTATCTTCCTCTGCTTTCTCTCACCTTTTAATTTGTTCCTGCTTATTCAAATTGTTGTGTGAAAATCATCCTGAAGGTCAGAAGACAGTGTAGCACACATGGGAGTCATGTGGTTTAGTATTTTTTCCTGTAAACATATTTAATGATTTCCTTTATTACTATTTTTACTTCTTTTATCCTGAATGAGATTTGGAGGAGCAGAATATTTACTCTTCTTTAGATCTCTCAGAAAAATGTTTACCACTGTTTTGTAAGGTGAGAGGGAAGAATAGGAATTTCCATGAACATCGTTCCAGAAACTAATTATATTGGGGTTTTTTGCCTGTCACTGAGGCTTTGTCAATATGTTGGTTTTTTCTCCTTTAAAGCCTGTGGTGTGAAAACACAGTTAAGGTCACTTGCTTTTCAAATTATTCTTGGGGCACTTGGCCAGAAGTTCTAAGATGGGAAATGTCTCTGTTTTCCGCACAATAAATTAGCGTGGTTTATAGATCACATTTAAAATCCTGGAGTTTAAAGGGTTAAGGATTATGCAGGAAAGGAGTAGAAAAAGGAAGATGCAGTGGTGTTTTCACATTTTTATAGATAATTCTCTCTGTGTATGTTTGCAGCAAATACAGGAAGACATGAATAAGCAGTTGCTTGATAATCTGGTGAGTTTTTTGAGCCGGTCTCATTCTGACTTTCAAGAGAAGACAACAGAATGGACTTCCAGGATGAAGTTCAGAGAAATTCCTACTGCTGCTCTTGTCTTGGGTAATTTTTCTAAAGATATGTTTTGTAATGTACATCTGATCTGATTTTGTACATGTGATTAAAACTCACAAGAAGATGTGTCTTTTTGACACACAAACTTACTGAGCCCCAGCAATTCATGTGAGCAACATCAGCTTGTCATCAAACATGTCAGCAGAAGAGACTGGCCAGGGAGAAGGAAGTCAGATAAAACCTCTTTCCCCTTTTGTCTATGTTGCTTAATAGTCCAGTAAATCAACAACTTGCCTACAGGTATCTCTTAAGCAGCTGGTAGTGATTTGAGGTATTAACAAAGACAGTAAATGCTAAGTAGTTCATAGTGAATTCAGACTGAGTTTCATAGCAATTGACAGTAATTTTCCTCTTTACATGAGCCATGAGAGGATCCAGGTATGGATACAGCATTCTTCATCTAGAGAAGGTGAATTTAACTTCTTGTCTGCAGGCCTTACATGGCTGTGGATGGCTTCTGAAGGATGTTAGAAAAGAAGTCCTGCTTCTTGCAGGTTTGCACGCTTAAGAAAACTTTCTTTAAAAAACCCCTCCAAGCTATATGATGAACGGTATTCACAGTGACTCCCTGTTTCTTTTAATCGGAGACCGTCAACATATATGTCTAATCTTGCTCTAGTTTTTCATCTTTCTTCACAGCTGATGTAATACTTTTCATTCTTTCCTTAAATATTTGAGGTGTCTTTTTTTGTCTACTGTACAGTTTATTGTCCAATCATTGTGCTCATGAGTCACAAGGAAGATGGCCTTTTGTCCTTTTTTTTTTTCTAGGTGTAAATGTCACAGATCATGACTTGACTTTCAGAGGTCTCTCAGATGTCCTTCAGGATAACGTTACGCCTTATGTAGCCTTGCTGGAAGCCAAAGATTGCCCAGGTAAATGCTGCAATAGTATAGCTGCTTCTTTTGAATAAGATATCAGTTAATGTACCTTTGTCCCTAAATGTAAAAGTAATGGACAGAGAGGGATCTTGAAGACTTTCCAAAGATTTGCTCAAACCTATGTCACCAGAGCAGTCATACCTACTGTGTTTTGAGTGGTATCCAGCTCAGTTTAAAACAGTGAAGATTGAAATGCGACTTAGCTGTAGCATAACAGTTAAGAACATGCTGCTTACTGTATTGCATGTTGATGTTTAGGTTGGTTTTCTTGTTTAATTGGACAGTGGATGCATGCATTCCACTTTTTAAATGCTTACAGTCACGTTATTTAGTGAGAGAATGGGTAGAATAAAATGGTTCCATCCTCCTTGCTCCATTTTATTTTTTAAGTAAAAAGATGAAAATCACATATGGCAGCATCCTCAGTTCTGTGGAGTGGCTGCTTTACTTATTTCTAGGTCACTCTTAAAAGCATATGGCTGGAGCTCAGGTAAAGATGGAGGACCAGCATCTTAACCTTGGTTGTTGCCATCTAGGCAAATTCCATGAACAGCATTCATATCATTAATGCTTTCAGGAGCATGAGATGTGCATTCTGAAGAGAGAAGGAGAATAATTAGAAATGTGGAAAATAATGAGTAGTAACTTTAGAGGGTAATCTTTTATACTATGAAAGAAGGAGAAAATAAGGAGAAGTGTTACAGATAACCAAGTGTCTTTACAACGTTTTTTAAAATGTTTTGTGAAGGCATAAAAAATCTGATGCAGAAGCTGATGGGGCAGCTGATGAACTGTGATATAGATGTGGACTCACTGGAAGATGAGGACTGTGTGCAGGTTTCACAGAATAAAATACGTTGTTCAATGCCTTCTCTTATCAGCTGGTATGAGAGTGTAACAAAGGTATGTTGTTGGCATTTTTTTTATCTCCAGTTTATGAAAATGCCTGACCTTTAGATGTGTTTAAAAAAGAAATTTAATAACTCAGCTTTCTGTGAGAAAATGCCAGAGGTTAATTTTTAACATTATACTAAAAAATAACATGATATTGAGGTGATTTGAATATAATATGTGGCAGAGCAAATGTGGTGTTAGTTACTGATGATGTATGGATGTTAGAATTATGAAACACAAGCAAGAAGTACTGTTTTATCATATGTTTAATCTGGAACTGGAAGCTTAAAATGCAGTATAAGCTTCATGCCAGATGCTTTTCTCCCAGGACTGCTGAGATATTTTGTTTATTAAAACAAAACTTTACAGAAGAACAGCCATCCAGGGCAAAGGTACTGTATTAGTGCTAATGAGCCATGATATCATCTGCAGCCCACACTACTTTGGCAAGAAGTAAGGAAATTACTTTCAAAATGCTTTTGTATCTTTGTGCTTGCTAAACCTATTGAAATTTTAAGTTTTGTTTCTGTCATGAATACAAGTTACAACTGATTTTCTGATTACTTCATCAGAGCAGTGTGATAAACCAAAGTGTACTGAGTGCATGCACTTTTTATTACTGAGTAAAGATACAGAAAATAAGCAGTGTCTGTGTACACAATTCAAATCTTCTCCCTCATTCCCAACAAAACTCCAGCAGTTCTGTCTTTCAGAGCTATTCTTGTCATTGTTGGACTGTGTGTTCAAAATCTATTTATTCTTTGTACTTCATGCTGTGCCAAACAGACAGGAGAAAAACAGCAGTTCTAGATGCTAATAATAAATACAGCTGACAAAAAGTCAGTCTTGTCACTTTCAAGTATCATAATATCATAGATGTGATTCAGTCTTTCTAATTTTGCTGGCTTCTGTATATTAATGTTTAATTAATGGTTTTAAAGAAAACAGATTCTGAAACTCCAAGCAAAAAAAGAAATTCCTCCTCTAGACACTGGCAGTCTCCTCCAGTTGTAGTCATATTCAAAGACATGGAAAGTTTCGCCGCAAAAGTTCTGCAAGACTTCATAGTCATCAGCAGGTAATGTGACTCAAACCTTAGTTCTTCTAGTCCTTTTCCCATTTTCTATTTGCAGCTGTTTTGGAATGTAACAGTGCAGCCAGTGAAGCATTGGAATTAAATATTGGTGCAGCTTCTTTTCAGCAGTGATTGAGTGAAAACGTACTTGCTAGATTTTAGGGGTAAATTATGCTAAAGCTAAACTT
Source organism: Poecile atricapillus (assembly GCF_030490865.1). Taxonomy (NCBI): domain Eukaryota; kingdom Metazoa; phylum Chordata; class Aves; order Passeriformes; family Paridae; genus Poecile; species Poecile atricapillus. The sequence goes on from NC_081251.1 coordinate 36,157,409, forward strand.
GAGACTGTGAACCAGAGTGCCTAAGGGCCAGGTTGAGATAAGGGGTGGATGATTTTCTTCACATAGTAGGGTTTACTGGTACTACTTTTTACAGAATTTGTCAATGTGAAACTAAATTTTTAAGATGTCTAGATCTTTTAAAATTGTTTGCAGAGTGTATTTTTTGTGTGACTACCGATGTAATGCTGCTGCCTAAAGGTCCCTAACTTACTAACAGAGGTGTATATAAATCTTCTTCAGCTGGCCAGGATCTGTAATCAACAGCTGACTACTCAGGTGCTCCTGTACTTCTGTTATTCTTTAGCCTGTCTTCCTTAATGTAATCTCAGGCATGCTAATCAAAAACTCATGCTGCTCTCCAAAAAGAGTGTCTTGCAATTAAGTCCCCTGGTTGGAGCTGCTAGAATTGGGGCTGCAGTGTGTGCACTTGATGTTGCATCAAAACAGGGCCAAGGCAGTTCACTTGCTGTGCTACCAGCAAGAAATTGTACAGCTTGTGTTATTATCTTCATCTCAGTCTTAAGCATGTTTAATAATAAAGGTGAAGTGGGTAAATGTGAGAGGTTCCTCTGATTTGTCAATCACAAGTTCTAATTCCTTTCTAAGCTTCTCTAAGATTATCAACAGTGGACAGTAATATATGAAGTTTCTTGGGTTTATGTTTGTCTTCAGCAATTTCTTTTGAGGAGTTACAGAAACTAAGTTATCGGGTGATAACAGTGAAAATCCAAAGTCAGAAAGTTGCTGTTGCGAAAACAGAGGAATAAATTGACAACTTTAACCTAGAAGCTGTTTAAGATAGCATATTTTGTACCTCCTTGAAGCTATTAAAAATGGAAAATAATGATGACATGATACTGAAAACACTGTAGTTTGTATAAATTGAATGCTGTCCTTAAGGGATACATTCAGTCCTGATTTTCAGTTTAAGGTAAATACTAAAAAAATTATCTGAAGAGGAAGATTAATATGGAGATGTTTGTATTTTTTTTAAGTGTGATTGGAACACACTTAAAAAAAGAGATGTTTCATATTTATTCTGAATTTATTAAATGGTGTAAATCTTGTAAATTTTCTTGGCTGTTACTTACTGAGTGTATATTCTTATTTTTTCTCTGTATCTTTGAAAAAATCCTATTATAAGGGGCTCAGTTCTCTGAGTATAACTTTTTGGGAAGGTAGGATCAACAGAATACTAACTGAAATTCAGATGCTTTTTGTGCCACTTTCTGAAATTTGAATCCAAAAATGGAATTTCATTTTCTTAATCTACTTTAGGGCTTAAATAGCATCCTTTCTTTTTAATTTTACTCAATACCAATTCCTCTTTTGGTTTACCTGCAGCAAATCTTTTAATTTACCCCTTTCTGCATTTAAACTCAGTGCTGTAGTAGAAACATAGTGCATTTGTTACAAGTTTCTATAATGTAACCATTATTTTTTAATTATTTCATTTTTTCCCCTTTCCCCATTATCCAGTCAGCACATCCATGAATTACCTCTAGTGCTGATTTTTGGAATTGCTACATCACCAATGATTATCCACAGACTACTTCCTCACTCGGTTTCCTCTCTGCTCTGCATAGAGCTTTTCCAGTCCCTTTCCTGTAAGGAGCACCTGTCTACTATAATTGACAAGGTAATTCCCTTTCCAAATAGAAATGAGGAGTGTGTGTGTTGAAGCACAGTTTACATGTGTGGCCTTTAAAGGCAGGTTTGTCTGAAGATTTTGGAAAGGACTCTGTTCCTGAAAGCTGTGGATTTTAGATATTTCTGCTTGCAGCTGCAGAGTAGTGCAATACTGAGAGCTCCCTTCTCATAGTGAGAGACACACACCTGCTTTCATCTTTCGTTTGTATTGCCTTGTGCAATTACACTCTGACATTCACACTTCTTCATTAAAGTCAAGCTGTGATTTCAGTTTTACTTTGTTCCAGAAAAAAATAACTTTGAAACTTAGCTTAAATTCCAAAAAATAAAATTGAGCCTGAGTTGAGCTGAGTTATCCATATGTTCAAGCCATATAAATGTTGTGCCTGTAGATTCTTGGTAGACCACAGGATTTCCAAAATCTCTTTTTCACGTGCTGAAAGTAGGGGTATAATAGTTTATTACAGCAGTCTCTGTTCTATTTGTAATTTTACAAAAGTAGCATTACACAAAAGTAACTTGAAATGTTGTATTATTGAAAGATACTTATGAAAATGTGGTAAAATGATAAACTGAAAATCAATCATTGCATGGATATTTTAGTAGAAACAGTTTTTAGAAGTTGGCTATTTAGTCTATTTAGTCTATTTAGTGTCTCAGTTGAATGTTAACACATACTGAGAGTTGTATCAACTTGCATATACAAGTTTTACTGCTTGGAATTCAGGAGAAAATTTCTGCTATAGATACCTTTTTTTTCTGTCTCCCTTTTAGCTGCTTCTGACATCCCGTTTTCCCTTTAAACTGGGAGAAAAAGTTCTGCAGGTTCTCATCAACATATTCCTGTACCATGATTTTTCTGTCCAGAATTTCATCAAAGGATTTCAGGTAAGGCAGTGGTAACAAGAATTCAATCTATGATTATGAAAAGAAAGGGTAATTAGATACTGAAACATTTCTTAGGTCCTAATATTGCTGAATTACCTGAAAAAATATTGTTTGGAAACAGTTTGGATCTGTGAACAGATGGATATTTTAAAATCTTTACTTATAAGGGTTTAAGAGCAAACTTGTTGGACCTGTATGAAGAAGCAAATAAAAGCTTGCTCTGCCAGAAAACCCATAATGTTTTAAGGTTGCATTTAAAAGGGTGGCCTGGCTTAGTGGGCAGAATGAGCTATATTTTGCTATAGATTAATTTGTAGCTTTCTAATGCCCCTGGCAGAACTCCTCAGATCATCTGTACTGTCTCCTTGGAGTCTGGTTTGTCTTGGTGAGAGTAGGCTACAGCAGTGTCTCTTCCCCACTTGAACTCCTCTGGCACAATTTCTGGATGCACACCTCCTGCCTTTTCAGGGAAATAAGAGCTGCAGGGTCACTCACTTGGTGCCTCAGGGGAGGTAATACCTGTGCTCCAAGCAGTTGTGTAGCAATGTGGGAGTTACATTTGCCCTCTCTAAGGAGACAAAGTGGGACAGCTAAGGGGGCTTACAAAAAGAGTCTCTACAGAGCATGTTAGTTAAGTTTTTATTGTCTTATATAGTTCTTCATATCTAGATGTATTTCTGTGTCTAGGTCTCCTTGTAGTTTTTGTGGATTGCAGGCAAGAGTTCTCTGAAGAATTTGTAGCCCCTGTCATCTGTTTTAATGCAGGATTGTGAAAGGATTTCTTTTTTGCCTAGTTCCATGTGTGAACCTGCTAGTAAAATATGCCCTTTTAATGTAATATATATTTAGAATTCCTCTTATTTTTTGATACATAAGATTCAATGATTACATGTGGCCAGGAGAAGTATCCTAGCCATAGTACCTTTTCCTGAAGACTTTGTGGGCTTTCACAGGTTTCAGCTCCTCTTAATTGAAAGAGTCACCAAAATTTAGTACTTCTCCATTGGCCTGACACGCAAATACAAGTTTTAGACCTGACAGTGTATGGCTGCATGCTTGTGTATTAAAAGTATTCAGGGATGAAGCAATTTCAGGTCAGATTTTCAAAGTGATAAATAAAAGAGATCATTATCATGTCATATCTAGGTGTGGTGTTACCTAAGAGGGAGGGAAAGCTGAGGTACTGAAAAGGAATAGCACATATTGCAAAGAAGGTAATTATGGGACTGTGTACAACTGTATAATCAATGTCCTGTAGTGTCTTACGGAGTATCTATGAATTATAGTGAATTTTTTTAAAGGAGTATTGTTAATTCCATTGTATTATATGCAATGTAGTAGTAAGAAAGCATTAAAAGGTAGATGCAGCAGGGAGATTGAATTTTATTAACATCCGTAGTTCTTTGTTTGTTTTTCAGCTCTGTATTGTGGAGCACTTCTATTCCCAGCCTCTCAGTGTACTGTGTTGCCACCTGGTAGATATTAAGAAGAGAGTTTATTCTTTATCACATGATCAGTGTGAAAACATTCGGAGACTACCCTCTTTTAGAAGGTAAAGGTGGAAATAGATTTTTTTTTTTTTTGACAATCACGTATTGAGTTGGTTTTAAAGAAGATTAAAAGAATCTGTAGATGTAGTTCTGTGAACACTGTAGCTCATTTGCACTCATTTCTATAGCAAAGATAAATCAAACAGAGAACATTTCTAAATAATTTCAGGAAGTCTTAATGTTCTAGTCTAGAGAGTACAGCTTCTGTGATCCGTAATCACTTGAATTTACTTTTTCTTCTTGTTCTTAATACAGAAACAAGTTATTCTGACAAATAACCATAAATCACTTTTGAACTTCTTAAGCTGATTTGAAGCACAATCTCTAGGGTTTTGGAATGGCCTTTCAACTTGTTGGGTTAGACTGTCCTTTTTGAATCTTTCCAAAGAAAGATACATATTTCTTTCAGCAGTATAAGCATTTTAAATGTTTTTAGTCCTAGAATCTTCCTTTACATTATGATTTTATGCTGTTTTTCTTTTTGTGCCATAAGGTATGTGGAAAAGCAAGAGTCAGGAAAACAGATTGAGCTGCTGACAAATGACAGCTTCTTAAAGGTAAAATTTTAAGAATGTCTTTGGAGAACATTGTGGAGCATAATAAAATACAAGACTAAGATGTATAGTTCTGTATAACATCTTTCATACAGAACATACTGTGTTTTGTGACCAGGAATGAGGAATTAGGATTGGCAAATCAAAATTCCAAATCTCTATGGTTGCCAGGTCAGCCTTCATATGAAGCTGCACAACTTTCTTCTATCAACTTTTTCTATGTCTAGAAACGTAACTGCTTTAAATGAAGGCTACAAGGTTTATTTATGGCCAGGTCTTTTCATACTTACTCAGACTGACTTTCTTGGAAGGTTAGTTAAGTGTTTGAAGAATTTGTAAGTAATCTTGGAGGTGATTTCACAAGCTCTTAATCCTTCATAGCCTCTGCATAGTTTCTGATTGAACTCAGTAGGGCAGAGTTTGTGTCCCAAGGCACACATTCACACTAGACCTCATACAGGATTAAAACTAATTTGTTGTATGTTAATCTGAAGCTTTGCCAACTGATTGAAGTCAGACTACTACTATTGTGAGCTGTTTAGGAATTCACCAACAAAAATCTGTTGGTTATTTTCACCATCTGAGCCACTCCCAGTAAAAGCAAGGTAAAGGGTTTTTCCTGACTCTTGATTTCAAGTATTTCTAACCTATCAGGTAAGTGATACTTGCCTGGTGTGTAAGGCTTTTTCAAGTGTGAAAACGATGTTAATGCTTGGAGGAGAGGTTAGGAGCAGGCAACATTGCAAGTACAGTTACAGTATTCAAGATGAGATAATGATTTTACATCATTTTATGATCCATTATCTAGATTGGCAAAAATAATTTCAACTACTGTTCCCTTGCCCTTTATTCATACCTGCTTTGAAAGTTGAATACTCATCAGCTTAAACTTTATATGTTTTCAACCTTACATGTTTAATAATACACCCCTTATTTCACAAGCCTCACCTTTTAACTTTGGGAAGGAAGCTGGAATTCTCATTAGGTGCATATGATGTTTCTCACAGATTTTAATTGAAGACACTTATTCTAATCTCCACAATTGAGGTGGGACCATTACTGCCTTGCCAAGCTGGCAGAGTATTCTGCCTGGGAAAAAAGGTCCTACTGCTGCATTAATGAGGTGCTGTTTATTTTGATGTCATGCTAATCTACAGTGTCATGCTCTGCTTTGGAAACATTTTCAAAGTTACTATAGTAATACTTCAGATGAACTTGGTGTTTCAGCACCAGGTCACTTTAGTCTTCCAGTTTAGCCCCTAAACCTTCAGTACACTTTATCAGCTTCATTTATGTTCTGTGTTACCAATTTTTTTAGTAACTATGGAAAGAGTTTCACCTATTTAAAATAATCAATTTTAAAAGCGGTTTTACATTGTAATTTTTAAGAAATCTGTCTGAAAGGTTTCTTGGTAAATTTAATTTGAAATTTGGTAAATGTGGCATTCTATGTCTTATCTCTGTTCTGGAAATAATATTGCATAGTCTTCTAAAGACATTTTCAAAGTCTTCTGAAATGGATTATGTCTTCACATTTGGCAAAATACATTGCTGTTTACTTACATGAACTGTATCTGTCTTGAGATAGTTATCTTCCCAAGATGAGGGAAACATAGATGTGTTAATGTTTGGGATTTGGGGAAATAAGGTTGATGAAGCAGCATTAGAGAGAGCTTGTTTTCTTTTCTTAGCTTATTTTGTGGTGAGGATAATTTTTTTCAAAATGATCATACTTAAAATATAAACTTGTGAATATCTACCCTAAGGTTTTAGACATTGCCTTAACAGTGTTGTATCAATGACTCTAAATTTCCATATATAAAAGTCTATGAGGAGAAAGATGATTAATCTTTTTAATAATTTAGAACTTTTTTTTAACATCAGAAAGCTCTCTGTAGCACTGTCTTTGTTAATTTCAGTCTTTGCAGTATGATACCTTTTCTTTCCGTACACCTGTACTTCCTTATATTGCCTGTAGACAAGGTTTTGCCCTTCTTTTATCTTTGATACCCTTTGTTTCAGTTCAACTCTAAAAACTTCAGTGGCTTGTTTTGTTTTTCTCTTTCTGTTTGGAATACTTTGCTCAGAGTTAGGCAAAAGGGCAGTAAAATAGGTAGAGGATCATGTGGTTTTTCCTCTTTATTTTTGACTGAAGACAGAGGAGAGAAGATCTGTTGATTCACAGACTTAAATGTAATGACGACAAAGACTAAATGACTTTAGTACAGGTACCAGAATTTTTGAGTGTGGCTTTCCAGAAGTGTTAATATATGCTTCCATGGCAGGCCAGTGATAATGTGGTCCGTCCAGAATATTCAGTAGCAGCAGTCAATAATTTCTTTTTCGTAAATGTCAGCTTTTATTTCTGCAGTTCTCAACACATGAATAAGCAAAAGTCAAATTAAAAACAGATAGGAGCAGCAACTGGTTATTTTTTTGTTTTCTGTGAACTGGTCTTTTAATGTACATATAACTAATAAAAACAACAACCACCTACAATATAAGAAATATATTTTTGAATGCATTTGTAGTATAAAAATGCAAGTTTTTGACTAAAAGTAGCTATGTAATTTCTCGTTGCATACTAAAGGAATGATGTATACTCCCATTGTTGTGAGATGACATTTCAAATCTAAAGGCCTAAATAATAGCTGAAAACTGTAGGATAATGATGGGAGTCAATAGCAAATCTCTACTGAGCTGGGGGAATAAAGTAAAGGTAACAATATGCAATGGGAATACGGTGAACTGTTGAAATACAGCTCATTTGCTTAGTGGTCTTAATTTAAGATTGGTGATTTAAATCATAGCACACTACCATATCAAAACTTCAGTTATTTTAAGTGCTTTAGGGGAGTTCTAAATGGGTGTCAAAATTACTTTTTAAATTATTCTATCACTGTAGGAAGAAACAGAGAAGTTGCTGGAGGACTTGCATGTTTACCATGAAAATTATGTTTCAATTCTGAGATGCCTTCATGTTTTCACATCTTCTCTTCCAAAGTATCCTTTGGGCAAGCAGGTGATGTACTGTTATATGTGGTCTTGTTGAGTTGTTTGTTGTTGTTGTTGTTGTGGTTTTGGTTAGGTATGACATCTAAATAAACATTTATTCTTTATTTACTAATGTGCTGTTTTGCCTTCTGCTTCTTAAAATGGAAGGAGATGCTGCCTTGCTATGGGTGGAGGATGAGAGTATGTGGTTTCTTAACTGGCACGGATGATCCCCTTGTCAGTCAACAGGAGGGAGTTTCCAGGAGGAGGCAGGTGCACAGATCAGCAAAAGAATCCACACATTGACTTTCCCACATCTGAGATTATCTGTATGCATTGCAGACAATGTACACTCTTCTGCCACCTATTAGATCACTAGTTAAATTCAGATGAAGAGACTGAGTTTTTAGCAACCTTCTGTAAAAAAAGCAATAGTAGGAGGAACAGTGATCATTTGTCTTAATAGTCCTATTGCTCTGATGTCATTTAATTCATCTTCTCATGCTAAGCGATTTCCTCCAGTAGAAGAGCAATTATGCATTCTGTGCATGTGCACTTGTCTCTCAGTTCTCAATGTATTCCATACTGTTACTAGAATCTGTCACTGACTACAAAAGCAGCATGAACTGTCCCACTAGTTGAGAATGAAAGGATGTTTTAGCTGAAGCATTTGAATGGAATTCCTTTCTGTTCACCGCAGTTTATCTTCACCCGAATGTTAGTTATTTGGAGCCTGGTGCAGAGCTGCAGTCTCCAGCAGAAGCTTAGTTCTAGAAGATACTAAGTGCTCTCATTCCTTTTGCAATCATTCTGCATCTTTGGAAAACTGGCTCTAAAGGAATTGCATATTGGTTTGAACAGCTTGTTGTAAGATTTCCACATTACTTTGTAAAACACTTTATCCTTTCTTCACCTTCTGCATAACAGATCAGAGAGTTGCACTGTGCTTGTTTGGAAAACCAAGTGTGGGAGACAAACGAGTATGAGTCATCTCTTCAACTAGCAAGGTGATTTTTTTTTTTCCCATTTTGTTTTAATACCACCGTACACATGGAAAATATCAGTCATCAGTTATTCTGGAACTTAAAGCTGAGGCTTTTACCTGTTCACAGCTAGTTTTAGGGTTGTTTTCAAGTGTAATTGGCTGCTGTTTTCGGTTTGTTTTCCTACTGATTTCTGTAAAATTCAGCTAGGTTCTAATATCTCATATTCCCTGAGAAATTTTGCTGAAACCACTGAGATTATGTTGTGTGAATGAGAATGGGTTAGGTTTTCTACTTTAAAGTATGATTGTGGTAGATAGTGTCGATCAAATTATTAGTCTTAGTTGTCTTGAATTTAATGTCTTGTGAAAATTAGAATCTGTTCCAAATGAATATTAGCTGAGGCCTTTCTCTTTTATTGCTTTCCTCCTCTGGCTAATTTGGCTTCACAGTTTTTTCAGGGACTGAGTTAATTTTTTGTGCTACTGTGACTTTAGGAGAGCCTGTACTTGTGTTGTCTGTCAGTGTTTAAAATGCCAAAGTCATCAAAGCCAGTTTTCCTGATAGAAAACCTTTCAGTTGCAGTGTTGCAGCTGCAGACTTTTAAATGTGCTTTAAAAACAGACACATGGCAGTGTGTGTCTGCTGATTGTTGCACTCATTCATCTCGCTTTGTCGCACAAGGAGCCAGTGCGACCCCATAACTATAACTTCCTCTTCCAGACCTCCTGCTCTGCTCAGGTTTGATCTGTCTGACAGTAAAATGCACAGAAAAACAATATCTGTGCTGGGTGGAGGGTAGCTTTCTGGCACACACAAGGAAACACACCTGTCAAACTGTATCTTTGCTATACTGAGTGAAACTTAAGCATAGCCACTTTTTTGTGCTCTTTACCCTCATCCCCTTTTAAGGATTACATGCTTGAGTTGTCATTTCTGCAGTCTTTCCTTTGTGTTCCTTCGCTGACTCTCCTGAATCTTGACAGCACTCGGTCTCCTCTCAGCTCTTGCCCACAAATGTGTCATTCTGCTTTCCACTACTGTCTGTCTGTAATCTCTTAATAACTGCTGGCCATTTTTCCCTCTCCATTATCTTCTCCTGTGTTTAATTTGCTTTCATCCTATCTGAATTCATCTGTCTCTTTTCCTATCTCAAAGTTGATGCTGCCATCAGATTCTGGCTTTCTCCCCTTTTATTCTTATCTGTTCATCTCCCTCCTGTTGTTCTTCTGGTCCTGGCTCCCACTGTGGGAGCCTCTGATAGAAATACAGTGATCATGGTCGCTGCTTTCATAGATGGTGACTCTATGATTGCTTTTTTTTATGCAGAAATTTTTTCATTTTCCTAACAAAACTTGTCCAACACAATTCCTTCAAGTACTTGAAATTCTAGCTGTGATTATAGTTTCTTCAGCTTTTAACCTCTGTTTGCCTTTTTACAAATAATTCCCCTTGTCTCTGCTTTTTCTATATAGAATCTCGCTGTTATCTTTTAAAAGAAAATGATAAAATTGGTCTTTCTCCTTTTATTAACAATCTTTTTTTTCCCCCTTTTGCTCAGGTTTAAAAGTTGCTCATTCTTCCTTAATATGTCTGCCTTAGTAGGAATCACATTACCTGTTGATATCCTTATGTTCATCCTTCCCCATCCTTTACTCCTTTTCAGTGTTTTTCTGGAATCCATCTATTGCCTTCCTTTTATTTAGAAAGTGAAAAATAGAGAAGCTTTAGATCAGCTTGTTTCTCATTTTCTAACAAAGTATCTCTTTTGCCTTTCATGAATTATGTTTGGATGTAAGGTTTTAAGTTGCTGAAGTGTCTTTTGTGATTGGCTTCTCTACTTCAACCTTTCCCTGGACAGGCTTTTATCCCTTCTGCTAGAAGTGCTCCTCCCAAGGATGGTGTTTCAGGTGATCTAACTTGAGCAATCTAGACAGTAGTTACTCTACCTGAGTTTTCCAGAGTCTAAAAGATACCATGGGGCGACAAAGAGAACGTGCGAGCTTTAGTTCATTTTGCATTGATTCCGTCAGAAGAGAGACATCAAGAATATTGGAGAGTGTCTCACTTGTTAGGTCATGTAGAGCTAACTGGCTGGGACATCTCATCAACCTTTTGGGTAGCAAAACTTCAAGGACTGTCTGCCCTATGGTCTTTTGTCTAGATATTATACTCTGTTTTTTGTCTGCTAATTATGGATGGCTTTTCATCACATGCTGCTTTTCACAGTCCTGCCCTTCTGTGACCAGTCATTTTGGTGCTGACTAACCTGGTATTACTTCTTCAGGTGATTCCCTACTTCAGCTTTCAGAAGGAGGTTCTGTGGACTTCATTGTAGCTTCCTTTCTTCTCCTTCATAACTTGTCGGAATAATCAGTGATAGATTTATTTACTGCCTTATGGTAATCTGAGATCTTCTTTCTTGCTTTAAGCCTGACTCCTCACCAAGTTAAAATCTTAACCCCACTGATACCTAGCATACCTGGCAGTAATCTTGAACCTAAAAGGTTGCACAGGATCCTTTACTTTTTTAATACGTGATAACTGTCTTCTTGCCTTTTCTTTGGGCCCTATAATCCCATTGTTGTTGTAAATAAGTTTTTGTAGAACTTGCAGTCTCCCTTTGAATAATACTATGAAAATAAATTTGTTTCCCATTCACAGATCTCCAGATCTGCTTTATCTTCTTTCCATATTGGGTGTTTAACTGCAGTGTTTTGTCTGGCTTGGAACAAGGCTATCTTGTTTACCCATTATATTATACAAGACACTTTCAAAATGTTTTGTGTGGTCAAGGTCACCTTTTCTGTTGTTAGCTCTTGACACTTTTCTATGCAAAACAAGTGCATCTGAAGGCAATACCTGTAATTTTGCAAAAATCTAAAGCCCTGAAGCAGATAAACTGAAGTTTTAAATTTTAACCTTTAAAAGCATTTAGTATCAATTGCCAGTTAGAAACTAGAGCTCAAATTGCATTTGGCCCTCCAGATATCCACAGAGCTTCCCCAGCCTCTTCTGAATTCTTCTGTAAATTTCTTAGTCAGTTTTTAGGTAGCTGATATGGAATCCCACTGCTTGAGACACTGACCACCAGCATTGCTTTGATATCTTTTAAATTAAGATTTTGAGACTGGGCAGTGCTCAGTGACATTTGGGAAAGGCCCTAATAACTAAATAGTAAGTGAATGCTGAGCTGGAGGTTGGGCTAGATGATCTCAAGAGATCCCTTCCAACTTGAATAGTTCTGGGATTCTAGTGATGGTTAGATTTACAGCAATTAAATACGGGAAAAAAGCATAGAGATTTCATTTGAGAGTCATTCATTCTGAGTCACGTTCTTAGATTAGTTTTGTGGATGAGTTTACACAGTGATTTTTTTTTGACATTTCATTTATTGGTTTTGGGAATGAGTTCTGAACCATACCATGATTGTGTTTTGGATATTGGGTTTTTTTGTTTTTTTCGTTTTGGTGTCTTACTCATAGTTTCAAAAATTGCAACTCCCATGTCCAACAAGTGTTTTTAGATAATCAGGAAAACTATTGTTCTGAAGAAAATGTAAAGGTTTATCATCATCACCAAACCTAATTGGTTTGTTTCTTTCTGTTAGTGACAGCAGGGAGAGAAATTGACCTTGCTGTAAGATTGAGTGCTTGAAATCTTGGAGATTGTTTCTTTTAAAAGGAGTTTTTCAATTTTTTTAAAAAACTTTTTTCAATTAAGTACATGGAAAGCTGTTTCATCATTCTGCATTTCAAATTCAGCCAACAATTGTGTCTTTTAGGATGTTGAATAAGACTGATTTGGTAACCATGCTCCAACAATGTGTGGAAATTTTGGTGTCATCTTCTGGAAAGGAGTTTGATAAGACAGTAAAACACTTGAAGGAGTTCTTGACCCAGTTTCAGAATCTAGAAGGTGGGTGTGTACCATCATGTATTCCATTACAAATTATATAAAAACTGTTTTGTAATCTGACCAATGAGTAATCTGATCATTTTCCCTGAGATAGCCTGTTATCGTATTAAACCATCATATTTGCAGGTTTTTTTTTTAAATACATGCACAGATTTAGGAAATGTTCATATTCTCTACTGGAATGTGGTTCATGTTTTTTTGTAATAAGGAAGAGTGATATAAGATAAGAAATTGGACAGATCAGCAGACATTATCCCCTAAATCTCTCATACATGTATTTTGAGCATTTTAGCAGATGTTCCAGTTGTTAAAAACAAACTGTTTTTAAACATAAATAGCAGCAGAGTTCCCTATGACATGGTATTTAACCCAGATGTATGTATGGTTCCTTCCCCTGCACATTCAGAGCTAGGACCCCAAGTGGCAGCTGTCAGCTCTGCTGGCAGGCTGTGACTCATCAAGCCCCTAGATTTGATTGTCCATGGTAGAGGACACCTTTCAAAGTTCAGCAAGGCAAATGAGCAGCAGCTTTCTCTCTTTTAGAGGCAGGTTAACTGAAACTACTGCATACTCTCTGAAATAGGAGTGTGATGTAGTCCAGCATTCTTCTGAAATAGGAATGTTGTTGTGTGCCCTGAATCATGGAGCACTCCCCAAAGATTGCCTTTTGAAGATTAATTGGTTATCATCTGGTCTGTTTTATACATATTAATTAAGCTCATTATCACTGTAGTTGCCACACAGCATTTGGATAAGTAGGCAACAATCCCCAAATGCAGTCAATATTAATTAAAATAGTCACATTACACTGTAGGGTTAACTGAGGGTTGTCCAGAAGAATCAAAAGGCTCTTGTCTGTACCATGTATTTTTTAACAGTTGTAGTAAAAGCAGACCTGTGGTAGACAAAATAGGTCATCACTTTGAAAAAGCTGTGTATCTATCACTGCTGGTAAGAGCACTGAGGAATCTGAAATATGATGGAAAACTAAAGGTTTGTCTAGTTTGGAAAAAAAGAATTAAAGCAAAAGGCTTTTAAGTATTTGGGTTCTTACCTAGAGGAAATAAATAAGGAAAAAAACTCTGAGGATTCAGAACTTGCAGAACTATAAAGCAAAAAAGACAGTATTTATTTTCACGTAGGATTTGAAGATGATTTTAAAATAGGCAAGGTCTGCTGAATCCATGAATGATCTTAGTTTGTTTTCAAAGTGGATTAAAGCTCCAAAGGAAATGTGAGAAGAGGAAGTTAAGATTTACTGTAGGTGAATAGATTGCTGAGTTAGATAACTTCTTACTTTATATTTATGTAATGATATTGATCTTCAGTAAGGATTCTCAGACATCTGCCAAAAATGTGATGTACCCAAATTTCCCACAGAGCTTTTAGAGTGAAAGAATAGTCTAAAATACTATTTTTTAATAACAACAAAAAAGTCTATTGTCCTGACTGCTTGATGAACTGAAAAACATAAAATAGTGAGGCTTGAACAAACAAAATATCTTCACATTCAGTCTAGTTTGAGCTGAAGGATATGGAAAATAAAAAAATATATTGGTGTACTAGTGGAGAGGAAGTTTTCTGATTTGAAGACTTCAACACTCAGACAAATGTCCGCAGGACCATGGAAGATACCAAATTATTATCTGCAGGTTACCAAAAAGCTTTTAAGTATCATGATTGTCACTGCTGATAGAGCTTTACCTGTGATGTGTGGGTGGAATCTCTATCTGCCATCTTAAGTAAGGCAAGAAATTTAGATTCCTTTTGTTCTGATTATCGCTCACCCTAGCACTGATTGTGCTTTGGGAGGTTTTGCTGATTTGTTTTTACCTAAAAATGACTAATTGGTGAAATTGATCAACAAACTACATGTCCATGAACCTGAAATTTTCTTATAAATTAAGGTGAGAATAAAACTGGGCAATGAAGTACCTTAGTACACTTCTGTTTGCTACCCTGGTTGCAGTGTTTGGGTTAGGTAGGGAGAACTCATTTCTTACTCATTATTTTTCTGCACATGAAAAGGGAAAAAAATGCAGCATGTGGCTTTTTGAATATTCCAAAAGCATCAGTGGTACCTAGTCATAATCTGTCCAATTAACAAATGTTGAGAGTATGACCTAGGATGGCCTAAACAGAATTAAAGTGATGGCTTAAACAAGGCTTGTGCTGGGCCTTTGCCCAGGGCTGAATTGTTACTTAATCACTGTTGGCTAAGCAGACTCCTCTTTTAACAATATTTTAAAAGATGCAAGACCCAAAAGCTGCCTGTGATTGGGTCTGTGTGAAGAAGGAAATACTGAGTACTTTGAAGATTGCTTGGTTGAAGAGGTTTGTGTTGGAAAAGTCTACCCCACGTTTCAAACATTAGTTTTGTTCTAGGTTTTGAAGCTTCCCAAGAACAAGATGTGTCTGTATCGTCACAAAAGGAGCTCCAGAAGAAGACAGACCTTTATCACCTTCAGAAGGTTAGGCCTGCCTAGGCTTTACTGACTGTTTCCTTAAATTAACATTGTAAAATGTTCATGGTTAATTCTTCCCAGCTTGCTGGAGCTCTGAGTAAAGGGTTGTGTGTGTCTCATCTTAAAAATGAATGAATAAGTACCAACCATGTATTTCAGGCCTTCCTGACACATAGAAAATTATAGAAAATATCTATCATAAACCAGGATTTTAAAATGCAAATGAGATGTTTTCTTTTTATTTAACTTGTAATTTAGACATTCTGCCTAACACATATTTCTTTGAATTTCTCAAACTCCTACGGGTTTGAGAACTGAATACATTGGCCTAAATAAAAATAACTGCATGATTACATTTCAAACATCATCAGTGAGAACATGCCAGCAAAAATTAATTA
Source organism: Poecile atricapillus (assembly GCF_030490865.1). Taxonomy (NCBI): domain Eukaryota; kingdom Metazoa; phylum Chordata; class Aves; order Passeriformes; family Paridae; genus Poecile; species Poecile atricapillus. The sequence continues at coordinate 36,172,809 of NC_081251.1, forward strand.
TACATGTTAGACATACAGATTGTGCTCTCCAGAGAATAACTGCCTCCCATGTAGTCTTATGCACCACTTTTTTTTTTTAAAGACTTTGTTGGAATTGAAGGAATCAAGGAGGTCTAAGAAACTGACAAAGTTTGAAATGCTTCGTTTTGAAGTTGTTGACTATATAGACAGACTTGTAAGGTGAGCCTTCCTGTTTTATATTCCTGCATTACTTTGCACCATAAGTTGCAAATGAAATTTGACTAACATGTTCATCTTGTCAAAATTGTGTCTTGGTCCTTGTGGCACACTTTTTTTTCCCCCCCTTCCTCTTCTTTCTTTGAGGGCTCTAAAAATAATAACTGAAAAAAACCCCAAAACCAAACATACCGCACCTTTTTCCAGTAGATCAGTTGAAATAATTAGGATATGAATTGACCAGCCTACTTTGGCTACTGAGACAGTGTTGAGGGAGGAGTGGGTATAAGTAGCAAAATAAAGTCAAGAGTCTTTACCCTAATCTTTGCTGATCTGTTCTACTTATGAAACTGTACAGATGTCAAGTGTGATATCCTGTCCATTTTGGGAACTGTTCTGGTGAGCAAGCCATAGCAGATGCAGTTTTGGAGGCAGCTCTGCAGTGAAAGGCTTGTTGTGATGGGGGAAGAGATGAAGGCACTTGTTAATTATAGAGGGTGGGGGGAGCAGAGGAGCTAACAGAAATATGACTGCCAAGCAAAAAGCTTCAGATAGGAAGACAAAGATGAGCAGAGAGACTCATGGTGATGAGATCTCTCTTGAGATGGATAGCAAGATCTGTGGAGTTCTTGACTGGGTTAGCACTGTAGCTGCTGCACTTATTTTTGAATTTGTCAGTGTCCCAGCTAGAGTTCTATGCTAAATCCATTAGATGTAGAGTTGATAATAACAGGCTTCTCTGCTTAAAAGTTTATTTCAGTGCTGTTCATCTTGTTTTTCAGAGATTTTTCAGTACTGGATGGGAAACATGCATTTTTGTAGTCTGGCTGTAGCAGACTGGTGTTGTTTCCCTTAAGCTGAAGCTTGTGTCTCCCCCACTCCCCCCATACCTCATGCTTTTCCAGAAAATACCTTGTTCCTGCAGGCGACAGGACCCTGCATGAGATTGTGTATTTCAATGCAGCCACTGTTCTCCGAGGGCATTTGAATGCTGCCCCCAGGACTGCACTGCACACGGCTTTAAATAACCCACACTGGTACCTGAAGGTAAGAAACAAGTGGGCTGTTTGGCTGCTGGAGTAGTTGTGGAAGGCTGTGTGAGGATGGTGTGCAAGGCTGAGTTTTGCTGTTTCATGAAGCTTGGCACATATTCAGCTGTTTTGCAGAGAATTAGCAAGTGCTGATAAGCGACTGGGGACTTTGTTCAAAGAGCTGGGGAATCTGTCTGGTGAAGGTAATTCTGGAAAGAGTTCTGTAGGAGGAATCCATTTTTCAGAGGCTGTTCTAGCCATGATATTTTCTTCTATAGATGTAGCAGAAAAGTCATTTTGTCCTCTGCTGCAATTAGGATGACTGTCCACAGGGAAAAATACAGAGTCTGTTACTCTTTCCAGAGACTTTCTTAATGGGGCTGCTGCTGAGTCCTCACTATGTAGATCAGCTGTAAGGTAAAGGCTGTTCAGGTGGAGTCATAACATTAAAATAGTATAAATACAGCTTAACTCTGCCCTTTTCTAGGAGAGAAAAGCAGACTGTTCTCCACTTCTTTCATAAGTCAAACTGAAAGGATGACCAACAGAAAGAAATAGACTAGGATTTGTAAAAGTAATGTACATACATTTCTTTTTGTCCTTGACTACAGAAGGTACTTGAAGTTGTTCTTATGTCCTAACGTTCTTAAAAAACAGATCATAATTTTGAAGAAAGTATTGGTTGTAGCTGTATCTAAGTAATGCACTACTTGAGTCAAAGCCAACACTTATCAGGAAGCATAAAGGCTGATAAAGACCTGCCTTTGAAATCTGCAGCCTGATTTGTATTGGGTTTGTTGGCACTCTCCTCGATTTGAATGAGGGTTATCAGTTTTGCTGTGTGCAGGGGTTATTACTAAAAGCATTTACAAAACTTATTTGTGAGAACAGTACTTAGCAAGTGACCATTAAAGAAACCTAATATGAACCTCAGTAATATATATTTTTAGAAAACCTGTAAATATATGACTAGGACAGCCAAGAAAATTTAACTACTGATGTCTTTAATAAGTATTCTGTTCTCTTTGATGAGTTGACAAGATTTAAAGCCCTATGTCATCCTGTACTTTGTACTTGGAAATGTTTTAACATATTTCCAGTGTTTTCTGAGAAGATGGTGAGGTTTTGGCATAGCTTCTAACAGTAGCAGTATTGGCTGGATACCTTGCTTAGCATTTTAATCCATGTGGGTCAAATATTTTCTGTCTATGACTTCTGCATGGTTTGTGTTTTTCTGCACTGTGACCAGAGCAAAGTTCTCCAGAACTGTTCCTTCCAGAAGGCCAGGACAGAAAAGTGCTTCAGTAGAGTACCAGTGAATGATTAATATGTGATACACTGCTTACAGGAATCCAGTTCAGTTATTTATTTAGCAAAACGTGAACCAAGGGTCAGATTTATCCGGGGCGGGAGAAGAGAACCCCAAAAAACTGCACCAAGCCCAGCATAATTCTGGTTTCGCTGATCCGTTAAAAATTTAATAAGCTGAAACTTGGGATAAGAGCTCCCATATCAGGGAGAGAGGATTTGATCCTTGGGATAACAGCGTTGATTCCAGAGCAAGGTATAGTGTGTCCTCTGCCTAGCTTTGGGGCAGGGTCAGGCAAGAGCAATTCCTCATCAGCTGTGTTCTGGGTTGCCCCCACATCTGTTCTCTTCTTTTGGGAGCAGCAGCTCTGTGCTGTACAGATGGTTTCACAACTGGCTGCTCATTGTAGGGCAGCTTCCTGCTTGTCAGCCTGGTTATTTCCTTTGGAACCACACGTGTGCTGCAGCCTCAAAGCTGAGGTTTCCCCACTGACAGCTGCAGCTCCCTCCAGCTGCTCTGCAGAGGCTTGGCCCAGTTACCTCAAGGGATGCTCGGATCTTTCAGGTGCTGCTACAGATGAGCTGGTTCTAGGAGTGTGCTGTTGCTCTGGAATTTGCATCCTCTCTTGGTTGTGATAACTGTCCTGACCTTAAAATTAGAAAATCAATGCCAAGGGTTGGCACACGCCTGAGGAGCAGAAAACCACAGAGCTGGGTGCTGTAGGAGAGGGAAAAAGAAAAGGGACTAGTGTTGTCCTTCTGGGCAGTGGTGAGCCACTAGATCTAGATCAGCCAGAAGTGTAACCTCATGTGTGCCAGGTACTAACACAGGAGTATTTGAAACAATTATGGTACACTTCTGAGTTACTGGAGTGTACCATAATACTCCTGAGTTCCTGATAAATTAATATCAGCATTGTAACATTGTGAGGGATTAGCCACATTTCTCTGGATTTTTCTGGAAACCATCAGTAATGAAACTGATAGATAATGAAATAAGGTCTACAGCTTTTATGTTCCTTGTAGAAGAGAGTAAATAAACTTGAAAATTGCTAGGTGTTCTGGAAATTGTGAAATGTCTCAAGTGTCAGTGTCCAAACTGGAGCCGAGTCTCAAAAATTGCAGGAATTGAGGTCTATGGGTAAACTGGAGATTCTTGAGCAAAGTTATATTCTTTGCCTAGCCTTTTTTCCTGTCTTGAAAAGCATTTTTCTTTTGAAGGTGTCTGTTGTTGCTTTACAACTTCCCAAAAGTTGCTTGCATATTTTACTAGCATATGAAAGCATTTTAGAACAAACTTCTGTGAGCTGAAAGGAATGATCAGTGTTTGTTTTCATGTTAAGACAGCTGACTTCTTAGAGTGAAAATGAAATGAAATGCTGTAAATTTCTGCAGCTGTACAGAGACTTTTGCCTCTGGTTCGAGTGGCTTTTCAACTTCCCAATGAATGGTTCAGTGCTGATGACCTGAATCCAAGAGGCTGGAAAGCTGCCCAACAGAAAAGGGCCTGGGGGTCCTGGTCAAGAGCAGCTGAACATGAGCCAGCAGTGCCCAGGTGGCCAAGAAGGTCAATGGCACCTGGCCTGTATCAGCAATGCTGTGGCCAGCAGGACCAGGACGGTGGCCATCCCCCTGTACTCTGCATTGGTGAGGCCACACCTCAAGTGCCTGTCCTGTTCTGGGCCCCTCACTTAAAAAAGGACATTGAGGTGCTGGAGAATGTCCAGAGAAGGACACCAAAGCTGGTGAAGGGTCTTAAGAGGAGCAGCTGTGGGAGCTGGGTTTGTTTAGCTTGGAGAGAAGAAGGCTCAGGAGGGACCTTATCACTCTCTACAGCTGCCTGAAAGGAGGTTGTAGGCAGGTGGGGTTGGCTGCTTCTCCCAGGGAATCCACAACAGGACAAGAGAAAATGGTCTCAAGTTGAATCAAAGGAGGTTTAGGTTGGCTATTTGGAAAAACTACTCCTTGGAAAGAAGCAGCACTGGAACAGGCTGCCCAGGGAAATTGTGGACTCACCATCCATGGAGAGTATTAAAAGACACGTAGGTGTGGAAGTAAAGAACACAGTTTAATGGTGGCCTTGGCAGTACTGGGTTAATCATTGGGCTCACATGATCTTTAAGGGCTTTTCCCACCTTAATGATACCATGAATTTCCTGAAATTTAGAATACTTAGTGAGAAATTAGACTTTTGCCTTTACAGATGCTGAGTTTCAAACCAGAGATAAGTGACTGTTAATCAAAGATAAAACTCTGAGATGAGAGAAGCAATTATTTTTAGTACATACAACATATCTATAGTAAGTCTTCCTCTTCCTTTTTAGGGGGCTGTGGGAAAAGGATACTTTCCTATTTTCTACATGGCAAATCATGACTAGTTTCTTCTCCCGACTCCATAAAACTGAGTATTTCTCTCTCATATATAAACAGAACTAGCAAAAAAAATTGCATGGAAGCATAATCAGATAATTGCTCATTACAGTAGATATTGCAGAAATGTTATAGAAGAAACGCCAGAAGTGAAGTAGCTGTTGGGGGGTTTTGGTTGGTTTTTTTTAACAGTATGCATCTTATTTTACTGTTTGTTTCTCATTTTTGTTTTGTTTATTTTTTACCATCAACTTGCCATTAAACACACAAACAGTAAATATTTGCTTAAAATACCTACTATCTAACTTACCTGAAATAATATTTTCTCTAGCCCTTAGAATTGCTCAAGATTAGACACTGATCAAAGTTACTGCCTTCAATTTTTTTTCATCAGAATGAAGCTTTGAAATGTGATGGAGGAGGCATTTCTAATAAAGCCCCTGACATATGCATAGTGTATAAGCTTCATTTGGAATGTGGCAGATTGATTAATCTCGTTGATTGGTTAGAGGTATGTGATGATGCAAACAGTGCCTTTACCTGCTTTCAGTATTCTCATTTATCTTCTTGCTGCATGTCTACTTTTCTTTAGCGCCCATTTTGACAGTTTAAATCATTGCATACCTTGGTCCACAAGACCATGAGAACCCATAGTAACTCCAATAAGTCTTTCTCTATTGTGCGTCATTTATTTCTAGCTCTGTTACTCTGTGATGAAACTACTTTGCTTCTGCTTCTATTTTACGTTTGGCACAGATCAGACTTTGTGCTTAACAAAATTGCCTTTCATATTTTTGTCTTTGTTTTTAAGTATTCTGTGACACTTTTATGGAAACAGGCAAGTGGGGCTCTTGGAGAGAATGCTTGTGCCAGGGAAAAGCCTGGGTCCTTCTAGCATGACAACCTGTCTCATACTGTAGCCAAAAGCAGAGAGAGCATATGATGTATACTCTCATATCAATTAATATGATAAAGTCTCCCTGGCTAACAATCATATTTTAGTTCTAAGGTTTCCTAAATTTAAGTGGTTCTTCTATATTTTGTAAACCTACCTGGGTGTCATTACCAATATATTTTAGCAACCACAGCATCCTCTGCAAGAAACTCTGTAGCTTAACTACCTGCGGTTTAGAGGATAATCGTTTTACTTGTTACAAGTGTTTAATTTGCTGCTGCTTTGCTTGTGTATTGTATATTCCTACCCAGACTCTTGCTGTCCCTCAGTTTTATAGATTTCTTCTCAGCCAATTTAGCTCTATCATTTCCCCAGGATATTTAAGCAGTCTCACTTTGAGATTTTTTTGTTCCGTTCTGTAGTTTTGCTGAGAACAGGTCAGCACCTGGAACTGTTTGAGATTTAAAATGCAGGCACACGAGTTCACAGAGTGATGTCTTGCATTCTGTATTCCTGCCATGGTAATGTGTAACCTCTTTGATTGCTGCTGAACTGACACTCTCCTAGAGTTCTTCTTCCAAGATCTTATTCACCCTGAGTGATAGCCTTCAGCTCAGAACTCACTATTTTATATGCAGATCTGTCTGTCTATGAACTGAATAAATCTGTGCTGCTTTTCCTTTTCTAGGCTTTCTCAACTGTGGTGACGGCAGCTGAGGAACCAAATGGAGATGCAGCTTCTTCAGACCAGGTGGATGATATTATCCAGTATCCTTTCTCATTTTTCTCAAGCTTGACATGGAAAAGCTTACAGGATTTTTGAACAATGGGTTTTAAAATACAGTTTCATGTGGACTGATTAACTAATTTCAGAAAAATTACTTCAAACAGCCTTGATATACTGAAAATGTTGAAGAAATAGATCAGTTGAAATAGTTAGGCTGGGAGTATATATACAAAGCAGCTTTTGTCTGCAGGAGTTGTTTGGGTCTGAAACAGAACCAAAAGTCCATAAAACAAGTTGAAACTTGGTTTGGTTAAGTCATCAGAGTTGATATAGCTGCTGGATAGGGGTGGAGCAGTACTGGGGAACAGATGGGAGGAGGGCTGTGACCTAGAGAGCAGATGGAGAAATGGAAGCAGTAACTCATTATGTTCCAGTACCTTAGAGCTGAGAATTTACTTTCTACAGGATACCCATTCTGCTTCTTGCTTTGTCCTGATCCTGAACTGAGGTCTGAAAAATATTTAGTAGATGAGCATTATAACCAAAACTCATGGCTACAGCAGTAGTGCTGCCATACAGAAGAAATGAATAGTTGTACAAAAATAGGCTTAACTAAATGAAGGATAATTACATGCTCTAATACTATATCTGGCTTTCCTGGCTTTTCCTTTTTTACAAGCACCCCTGTTAATTGTCACTCACAATAAATTAAATTCTCAAACCTGGGACTATACACCATGCCAGGCAGGCAGCAACAGAGGCAGAATGAATAAAAAGTAGAAGGTGGTGCCATGAAACCTCAGAAAAAATCTGTATAATTATCTAGTTTTTGGTCAAGGGACATAAAAGTAGAAATTCTTCTGAGACACTACAAAATTGGTATGTTTGTTGGCTTTAAGCTTCTCTTAGCAGTGGGAGAAGGAACTCTTCCTTTGCTGTCACGTCGTATGCATGTGGCAGAAGTACTGATCAGATTGAAGATTTGTGCAATTTGTGCTCTGCCCTTATTTCCAACAATTTTACTGTGCAACACACTGTATAATCTGTGCTCACCATGACTTAGAAATCCTGCCCTCCTAGAAGAGAACAGTGTCTCTGTCACTGTCACAAAAAGTGAACTTGTTTTCTTTCCTTCACTGACATGTCCAGCGCTCGCTTTATTCGAGCCGTTTCTGAACTGGAGCTCCTGGGCTTCATAAAGCCCAGCAAGCAGAAGACTGACCACGTGGCAAGGCTGACGTGGGGAGGCTGTTAAAGTGCCACCAAGGTGCCGATAAACCTTCCCAACACAGCAAGGGCTGTGCTCCCACTACACCACTCCTCACTAACTGCATCCTGAGTCAAAGTCAGTGGTGCCTGAATGTTGTGAGATGCATCCTGAGTGCCTGGGCAGGCTTGAATAGAGATGGTTTTTTAAATGTTCATCATCCTTGTATAATGTTCTGCTCTATTAATGCTCATGTTCCAAATACTGTGTTGTTGTGCCAGTTTCAATCTTCTTTGATGTGTCATGTTTAACAGTCCACTGCTACAACTCAGGCTAGCAAGCCAAAAGGACAACTCTGGCTGTGTAAGCCACAGAAGTGATGAAGCAGTATTATTAACATCCTTATATGCTGATAGGATTTGAGTCATTATGATTAAATGCCTCCTTGATCCTTGAACAAGATTTAAAAATAAATAAAACAAGTTTGCTAAAGAAGACAATGAACTTCCATGTTCAGCCTCTGCTGTGTCTTTTTTGAAACTGGTCATAAAGCCCTAAAAACTCCTTGAGAAAGAGAAGGGAAGAAAATAATTGTGAAGATACAAAGTTTTGCTCTTTGTTAAGAGCAAAAGTGAGCTGTTTGAATAATTTCCTTTTTTCTGTAAGTTGATGGACACTAGCTGACTTCTGCTGTTAGAGGAACTCGTGTCAGCACAGACTGAGAACACTGCACTTGAGCACTCAGGTGGAAGGTAGGAAAACCCCCACCTAAAGCACATGTTGTAACTTCCCTCTTTGCCGAGGGTCAGTGCTGCATGCCGGCAAAGGAAACAGCTGTGTGAAAGGCAGTGTGGGCTGGGCATGTACCAGCACTGCTCGTGTGATGATCTTCAGAAAGCCTTCTCAGGCCAACCATTTCTCTTTACTGCATTTAAGGAGCAAATGTGTTTATGCTGGTGTCTGAGCACTGCTCTTCAGCCATGGGAAAAGCTGCATTGCCCTCCAGAGCAGTGCATCTGCCATGCTTTTGTAAACGCTCCTGAGGGCTCTGACAGGTGCATTGCAGCTTTGTAAGGGCAGGGACTTCAGGGCAGCCTGACCACCCCCCTAGAAAGGGCTACTGTTAAGAGAGGTGTTCAGACTTTGTCCCTGCCAGACAACTGCAAAGTTGAGTGGCAATTACTTTATTGTAAAAGACTACCTCCAAAGAACTTCCACACATCCTCAGTTGACCAAGAAGGGATTAGAGCCTTCATTTTCCTTCTGAGGCATTGAAGTGCTCCCTCGTTTAGCCATCAGTAGACTCCAGATGCTTCTACTTAACTGCACTGGCACTTCAGCCTGGAGCTCCAAAAACAGTCACTGCCATAAACCAGATCTTGTACTGGGAAGTCCTGTTACAAGAACCAGTAACTTACCCAGCTGTTTCCCCAGGAATGTAAGTAAGAGATGTCAGACTTGTTTTAAATAAGTTCAGAGGGTAGAAGTTGTGTATTTTCCAACTGCAGGAACTGCAGTCACAGCAACACATCCTGCCGTGTTTAAGTGGGGGTCTGGTTCTAAATGCTTCCAGCCAGTTCAGGAAGGGGAGGAGGAGGAGCTTATCAGACTCTTCTGCCAGAACATAAAAACTAGAGAAACAATGACAAAAACCTCAAGAGCATGAATTTTCAGTATTGCAGTGGAACACTTGAGAAAGTTCCAAGACATAGGTAAAAAATTCCCATTCTTCCCTGGTGAGCATGCTCAGGGACCTGTTCAGTAGCATATACAGCTTTCCAGTAGCAGAAAGACATTTCAGCAAAGGAGAAAGCCAAACACCGCCCCCCCGCCTTCCTGAACCTCACCCCGTTTATCTTGCAAACACACTTGACGAATGAAAGGGAGCAGCACCAAATGTCTCTGTGATGTGCAAGAGGACAGGAAGCCAAGTGCTTTGCTGTGTAGCTGTCCCCTGCCACCCCCCTCTGCTAACCTCACCCCAGGTCTTTCACATCCCTGGAGGGTAAAAATGTTCAGAAATAAAGAGAAACCAGCCTCAACAGTGTGTGGCCTTTAATCCCCAAATGTGCAGGCAACATGACATTAAAACAGTAAAATTAATAGTTAATGGCTGTTTCTTCCCTTTAACTAATAACAGATTTGTACGGTTAAAGTCACATTTGCTGTGCTACATACGGTTTCTCAGATCAAATCTTTTAATTCTGTATTTGGCGCTTCATTTTCTTCAGCAAGGAGGGGAAGAAGGTTGAACAGTTAAAAACACAAACTAAACTGGTCATAAATTTAATTTAGTTCACCTTTCTTCAGAAGCTGGACTTTGCAGTCAGTCCTACCTTCCTGGAAAGAGCTTAACATCACTGAATCTGGAACAAACATCAGTAACAGCTGAGACATACCTCACATACCTTAGCCAAAATAAGAGATTTCAACTGGAAAATTAAAAAGTAGTTTCTACGACTCTCTGCATACTAATAGCATGTTTGCAGATATTCCAGAAAATCTTCAGTCTGCAATGTTCACTTAAAAGAAAACAGGACCAAAAAACCACCCCAAGTGCTAATGTCTGTAGTCATCACAAAACTCCAGTGTAAAGTCTCACCTCTCAACTAACTTTCATCATATTCCTAGGTAGCCACATCTTTCAACAGAACTGTTGCCAAAAATCAGACCTGAATCCAAGTTAACACTCATTAAAATAATTTTCCAACCCTTTTCCTCTACTGTTACAGGTGCTGTTCTTTGACACCTCTTTACACTACTGCACTACTGGTTTCAAACACAAATTTTCTAATTTTTATCTTGAAGCCTACAACAGCAATAAACTATAAGAACAGCCCAGGTGCCTGTAAAAGCCATTTCATCACTGAGAATGACTTCCAATACAAAAGTCACAAGCACTGGTTAGCAAGAGCATAAACTCTAAATACTTTACCAGCCTCCATTTTTTTCTCCCCGCTGTGGAATCAGAAAGCTTAAATCCTTCCCAATTCCCAATTCAGGAACAAAGAGATATTTCACAAAACAGAGTTTTTTAAGCAGAATCTGTGACTGGTCACGCTGCTCAAGAGTACACAGGCAAATCTCAAAACATCAGCACACAGGATTGCTTAAATCTCCCTCCTCTGCAACCTTGAAAAATGCTGAATCATCTTATGGTTATATGCTCTCACATCTAGACACAAAAATCAACACACAGGATGTACATGCTGCTTTTCAAGTACACAGAAATGAGATCTGCTTCGAAAGAAAATAAACACATCAGTACCTTAAAAACAGGTTAACCAAGATCTTTGGTTTCACTCTGTTCAAAGTTCCAGCTAACTGTTCTCAGCTTGCTTGGCTTTTGGACAAGACAGCAGTTACATACAAATGGAAAAAATATTCTATACGTGGCCACCACAAAATGTAGCACTGAGAACTGCGTAGTTACTGATCTGTACCCATTTCTCCTTGACTTAAAAGCGTTTTAAAAGGCTCTGTAAAGCCTGTTTGTTTTCAAGCACCAGCCAGCTCCTCAGAGTACCCCAATTTCCCTAATTTTTTCAACAGCCCGTCGAGTTGCCAACCATTTTCCTACTGAAGAGTGTCTCTTGTTAGAACAAGCCTTTCATGTGTGATTCATCACACCAGATACTGGCACTGAGATCAGGAAAAGGAGCCAGTCTGAAGCCCAAGACAGAACAAGCAGCAGGTTAAAAAAATGAAAAATTTCAAAGAATGCAACCTCGTTTCCAAAACAGGCGCGAATTAAGCAACCACAGCTGTGATACATCAGCACCCACAGTGTCATGCTTTTCATCTGCCACAAGACTGCTTATTATGCATCAATTTGGAGCAGAACAGAAGTGGCTGCGTGCTAGCATGACATCACTTCTTATTTATAAATCTTAATATCCCAAAGGAAAAGATAAGAACACAGGAAATATATTAGATCTATGAAGATGTCAAAATTTGCATGGTGGTCCACCTAGAAGCAGTGATTTTCCTAGCCTGGGCAACTTAATAAAAGGTCAAAAAAGTGAGGAGCAGAAAGAAGAGGGACTGAGGACTTCAATGCAGACAAACAGAAATTACAGCCCTTGAGAGTTTTTATCTTCAGTGACAGAAGACCTGAGAGGGGAGTCTAGCAGAGATTTCTCATTTCTGGGATTCTGAAAATAAAGTAGTAATAACCCAAATATTTAGGCAAGATAGGTTTCAAGAAAGCGAGCAGAAAATACTGATACTGTTGGACAATGTGTCCAATTCTGAACCCTCAATCTCACTCCTAAGTGAAAGAGTTCAAGAAGCAGAGCTCATAAAGGCTTCTCTGATACCATAAGCAAGCATGAGCCAATGACCAACTTAACCTACCAGCTTCAACTCAAACTCCTCTGTTCATCTGAGATGGGACAGAGATCTATCACAGAGCAGAGTTCCATTTAACCAGAAGTTGACAATAAGTTAGAAAAGACAGCAGTTTAAAATCAAATGATTACTTTGAAACTGCTTTCTTGTCCCCAAAGCAGGTAACTGAAGGCCTTTGGTAGCAAAACTTCCACCCCACAACACACAGATCTGGACTTGTCTTGTAGGATCTTTGCAGTGATTCAGAGACCCAGCAGTGCCTGACAGCAGCAGTGAGCACCAACACAGCAATCTGTCAACAGCTGAATGCATCCAACAAGGCTCTCATCTCAACCCTTAACAGGCATTACACACCTTCAGCTCTTGCAACACCTACACTGTTCCAGCTTGCAGTACATGCACTTGCTCTGTCTCATGAAGACTGCCATTAGTGTGTCACTGAAATCAGAAGGCAAGTGCAGCTGCTGTTTTGAGTTAGCTGCAGCAAGTTTTATCACCAGTTTTATGTCCATTCTGTACCAAACGCGCTTCCTCAACATGAAACAATACAGCCGATCTAAGGAAGATTTCTCTGCCTCTGAAGATGGACCTGAGATTTTAATATTCCTCCTTCTCCTGATCTAAAACTGACCCACCCACTATTGCTAGTAAATAAAGTTTTCATTTAAACACTCAGATTTAAGTTTATTCATACACAGCAAAAGTTCCACCTGTATATTAAAAACAAACAGATTAGAAGTAAATGTTTTATTCTTCCAACTAAATTCCAGTACTACAAGGGCAGTAAAACAATGATACACTGAAAAATTGCAGCAATAAACATTTGTTAAAGACTGATAGAATAAATAAAAACTACAAAAATGAGAAATCATATAAACCCATTCTTAACCCCCAAAAAAGTCATGGAATACAGAAATGCCCTCCTTCACTATTTCACAGGCAGTACTGTGGGCTATTTGCTTAAAATTGTCCTGGGATTACATTCTAACTTAACTGTGATTACAGCTCTGTTGTAGTGCACAGTTATGAAAACCACACTAACTTCAGTCAGAAGTGTCATTCTACATTTTTATTTACACAACCAGTGAAGGGCAACTTCTAGAACACCAGCTTTAATCCTTTACTTTTTCAAACTTATTAACATAAGAAGCCAAATCGTAATGATACAGCAAATGAGGCCACTGGTATTATTACAGGTAGCAAAGGTCCACATCCAGGTGGTACTGACATCAGGGAGCACTCCAAAACCAGTTGCTGCATAAGAGTGGTTGCCACTGACAAAAGCTTGAAATAACCTGTGTTCACAGGGGGGAAAAAATATGGCATTGCTGCAAGTCTTTACTGGGATAGCTTGCAACAATAAAACAGGGTGTATAGGGCAGCCCACATATGCAGAAAGTGTGATTCATGAAACATCTGGAAAGAGAGAAAAAAAGAGTTAATGACAGCAGTAATAAGTATCAGCTCTGTGCAAACTTTCTATGGTAGTATCAAAACTGGTTTCAAAACTAAAACCCCAGCATGCTATGGGAAAACAGTTCTAGATGTTTTAAACACAAACTGCATTTTCTCTCACACCTCCCTTTCAACCTCAATATTCCACATTTTTAATTTCAAGTATTTTATCTTGGAGCCTAGCAGCTTAACAGCAAACAATGGCCATTTAAATTATTGAACATTTAGTAACTCAATGCTGCTACAGGGACCAGAAGAAAGAGATACTCACAACTGGCAGGCTGTTCTCCATATCGTCGCATGATCTGATCATGCGTGAACTTCACAAATGCGTCATATTGTTCTGGAAGGATGAAGCAATAAAAGTATGAGTTTTAAGTTTAAATCAAGCAGAAAAAAACTTGGGGCTAATTTTTATACACAGAAATCATTCATGTTAAACACACCCCCAACTAGTACTAGTTTTAAATAACATAATACAGTTCATAGCTGCCATTTCCTTTTTATCCTTCAGAACAATTCAGCCAATGTCCCCTTAATTAAAAGGCTGTCCCTTACAAACTTCTGTAAATGAGAAAGATGGCAGTAAATTCAGAGAGAATTGTGCTGCACGTAACAAAAACCTCAATATACCTCACACCTGCTAAGTATCACACACTGCACTTTGAAGAAATTAAGTGTGCCCATTTTACAGATCCATAATGGGGGCAGAGTAGTTAAGGAAAACATGATATAAAGGTCAGTGCCAGGGTTGGAAACATAATTTGTCTGCTCCTACCACTACCAGATTTAAGAAAATTAATTTAATGAAATGGAAACACAGAAGTACAGGAAAGGGATTTGCTAGAGAGTTAGAGATTCTACTTGCTGACCACCAGATAATCAAAACCAAAAGAAACTGAAAGGATGAAATGCTAAGTGACTAACTTTTAAGTAATTTCAATCACAAAAGTAGCTACTATGGGAGACACACAGTTGATTGTGGACTGCATGAAAATGGTTAGTGTCATCTGAAATTTTGGTACAGAACGTACTTGGCCTTGAACTAAGCACCATTATTTCCTAGAAAGGTTACTCTTTCTACACACACATACATACAAATACATTCACAATATTTTATTCAGTTTTAATACTGCACTCATTAGCAGGATATCACCTTTCATAATTAGGAAATTGAACAAGGAGAGTAATATCTACCAGATGCCGCTCCTCTCCATTCCCCTTCCTCCCTTGTGGAAAAATACATGTGCAGCAATGTGGGGTGTTCTGAGAAAAGGGCAAGGTCAAAGAAGGCAATCTTCAACCAAAAATGCAGTTAGATTTGTAGTGGTTCCTAGTCCCACAGGTTTGCCCCAATAAAGTCCCCATCCTCTTGCAGGGATGAGCTTCACCTTTGAAGTAAACAGGGTATCAGTAATCAGCAAGTAGTGCAGCAGCAGCCCAAAGTACGGAGTGGACCCAAAGATCTAAGGACATTCATCCCTGACCAAGGGGGCCTGGGGTCAGCTCCCCTCTGCCAGAAGCAGCACCTGTTTCACTGCAGTTCTGACCAGCAGCTTTTCAGCAGCCATGCGAGGACTTCAGCCAAACAACAAAATAACACAGAGCAGATTGAAGGATCTAGTGCCCTGAAACCATTTCAAAAAATAACAGCAACTACAACTTTTCCTTAAAGTATGTATTAAAGGCTAAAATCAAACTTGCAAATGTTCTTCCTTGAAGGTGGAAGTCAATATACACAGCTGCTTTTTACCATCACCTCTGTTAGAAGTACAGCTTTGCAAATTTTTAAAATATCTAGTTACTATAAAGCCTTTTTCGTGACATTCAGAAGTTAAGCTATCCAAAGGCTGGAGCAGCCTACAGTGAACTACTTGAAAATTTAAGTGAACACTGCACAAACACATCACTGTATTATATACATCCTAAGTATTTTACGTCAGGTGGCTAAATTACATGAACACAGATACAATTACAATACTATAGAAGACTTTTTCACAAATTCTTTAAAACCTTTCAAGCTAGTATTTCCCTAAGGCTCTTGCAAAACCAAGGCTGCACCAACAGCAGCTTCAGTTTCTGGTAATGGAGGCAGGAAGAAAAATCAGGGCATTACAATGATCTGAGTTTTCCATTTACCAAACATTTATTCTGCATGGAAAGCAACTCTGCTTGCAAAGAATATGGGAGAAGGAAAGAATAGGCAGTATCTGACTAACTACCTACATGATGACTTGAAAATATCCAAGATGCAAACATTCACTTAAGTCACTTGAAAGAAGCTATTCAACTGAGATTTATTATGGAATTTCCAGTTATACTTCCTTTGACTTCACTTTTGTAACAAAGAGTATCACCTCACTGCATGAAGTTTAGAAAAGGATATAACCATTCCGTCGAACAACCGTAACTGGCCTTCTATGTAAGGAATTTATAAATTCTTTTGTCAGTCTTTGAATTCCCATATAATGTTGAAAATGTGTTACTGGCTTAATATATGTGCTGCAGTAACATGATCTTCCTAATTGCTCTTTGGTGAGCACCATGGTAAGAACAAGTAAACCTGAATCATCTCACTAAACCACAACTCCCAGATAGAATTCAGTCCCCTCTCTTTCCCAAAAACAACCCCAACAATGCTCCTTTTGGGACTGAGAGACAGAGCACATGTAAGGAACCTGACCAAGGGGCTTCCTGTGTAAAGAACTACAATCTTGTACTCCAAAAGTGTCTGGAACAAATGTAAATCTATCTGGTCTTCAAATGGTTATGATCCCTGCTAAATGAAATGCATTTAAGAAAATACAAGAAATGACCCAATTCCTAACATACATAAATTAGGAGAATAAAATTCTATAGAGTCCTAATTCATCAGGCTGAAGCAGGTTAAAAAAAACAGCACTGAAATGGAACACCAGGCCCACAGCAGCAAAAATATTCATGGCTCTAATTTTAGTTTTAAATAAATGCAGATTTAAGAGAGACACAGAACTATAGCAATTTCTTACACAGAAATGGCAGCTCAGCAAGTGCAGAACATGAACAGAACCTTGGGTGCAGAGACAATACTATCACAAGCAACCCACAAGCCTGGTGACCCTCTGCCTGTAAAGGGTTTTATTCCCACCTGAAGAGACCTGCCAACTGTAATTCTGATGTGTTTTTAGGTGGGAAGTGGAACAGCTGTAGGTATTCAAAAGCAAGTCTGCAGAAGAATGTGCTCAGATTTTCATTATCATCACACTAAATATTAAATTAGACTCCAAATCATACTGTGAAAGTATGAATGCGTAAGAATTTAGATGCTCAAATGCTAGCAAGAAACTCAGAGGTACAGGATCTTAAAAACTGAAGAAAGGTCATATTTACAATGCTGACATTACCATGATCTGTATGGAATGATAAGCTGGAATCAGGTGCCAGGAATTTCAGCTGAATTGTGAAATACAAGAATTCAACATGGAGCATCAGAAAAACAGCTGAAATGATTCTCAAGCAGATAACCAAACACTGCTGACAGCAGTGTAATGTTAAGTAAAGGGAAGAGAAAGGGAAATCTTAAGTACTGTCATCTTGCCAAATTCCAGAAAAAGGAAGTCAGTTCCCAAGCAGGAAAAAAACAAAACAAAAAACCAGTCCTTCAAAAAAGAGATCTAAAGGCAGACTTTCTGGAGGAAAAAAAAAAAAAAAAAAAAGAAGGGGAAACTGCAATTCAGACACAATAGCAAGAGAAAGTTCTAACTGAAATAGAACCACTGTCTGCACTGAGTAGTAATAACTAAGAGTCATACTTTCTATCCAAAGCAGCACAGAAGGAAAAAAAACCTATCAAAGGGAGTATTTATTTTTTTCCATGTCATGTACGCAACCCCATTCCTTCATGAGATTAGGTCAGAAAAAAACATACACTGTAACAAAAATAAGAGAAGTTTTAAGCTTCCAAACTCACTCTGATGTATATTATTCTGAACTATAACATACCTGCAAGTTTTGTGGTCAAAATTTCTTCATACTCTTCACGGATTTTCTCTTCACGTTCTTTCAGCAAACGTTCACAGATCATTCCAACTTGTCTGAGAGTAAACAGGGGCTGTTCTTTTTTCAATGGTGATGATGCTGCAGATGAAGTACCTAAGAGTAAATATTTGGGGATACCAATGTACAATTACAAGCAGATCAGAACCAATTTTTTATAATCTGTTTTTTTCACACCTTTTATATTAAAGGAACTTTACAAAACATTTGAAGACAATTTTCTCTGCCATTTGATCCTCCTAGTTACTACTGAAGCAGAACTGGATGCTCAAAAGGAAGCCATCTGCAATGGACAATACACACAACTATCAAAATCCCAAGAGTATCACACTTGAACTGTGAACACCATTTACATGGCAGTTGCCACATACAAATTTAAGCTTCTATTCTATATAATACATATAGTACAGTATATTGGTGCCAAGACAGCTGCTCTGCAAAAGCCTATTACAATATCTGTGACAGAGTAGGTAGGATGGTTTACTGAAAACAATGCCAGGTTTTTTTGTCCAACCAACTCTTTAAATGAAAACCTACCATCTTCCAGACCAATGCCCTTATTGCCAAAAAAAGCAGCAGTAACTAGTGGAATGTGTCACAACACAACAGGTAACAGGGAAAACTATTTACTCAAATGGAATCTGACAGAATAACAGAATACAGCAGAATTACACACAATTTATGGCCAAAGAACCAACAGTAACTGGTGAGACAGTGCCATAAAACACCAAGTAACTAGAAAAAATTGTTTACACAAGCAGAGTCTAAGAAAACAGAGGAAAATTACACAGAATTATCTGGGTACCTGGCAAAGCTGGTCCAGTAAGGAGAAATGCATGTGGCTGTGCATCAGTAGAACAACAAGGATCTGTCTGCTGGAAGCTATTTTCTAAATGTCTTCTCTTCTGCATGCGTTTGTACTCCTGTTTTATGTTGTACAGAATTTGTTCTAAAAAGAAAAAAATAACAAACAAAACCAAAACCCTAATATAATTATCTTTACATTTCATCATTTTCCTTGATTTTCACTCAAACATCAAATACTGTAGATAAGTAACAGGTGATAGAAGATAAACAGACTCCTAAAACATGACCTGTAAAACCCACATAAACTAATTAAAAGAAAGGTAACCCAGACTATTTTCAGTAGGAGAATGCTAGCAAAAATGTTCTTCATTAAGGTCAAGTATTGGCACCAGAGCACTGCTAACAAAAAAACCCAGCATCCTAAAATTTAGGAACGATACAATGAGCATGGATAAAGATTGGCAATAAAATTTATAGTGGTATTAATTATCTTTGCTTCATATATTTAACCTCTAATTAAATCTTTCACCCACACAGCATTTATCACTCACAGAGTTAACAGTAACAAGAGACTCTAGAATAAAACATCCACATAAATTGCCATTCCTATCTGTAGGTTTGAGTGGCCTGCTTCACAGGCAGCACAGTGAAGAGGAAAACACAATTTAGACAGTATGCATTAAGCACCTACTGCTTAAGATATCAAAGAATTGGAAGCTGACAAGAAAAATACAAAAGCTTTCCACAACATTTTTGACAGCCTCAAATTTGTCCAAATAAATGGATCAACAGTCTTCTTTAAAGGAATATGGTAATATGCAGTGCAGTTTTTGATTGTAATGAATAAAGTACATCAAATTATTTTAATAATCTCATCTCCACTGTAGAATCATAAGGGAAAAAGTAATCCTTGCAACAGGAACCAATCCTGTGTGCCTTCTCTCTGAAATTCCACATACCAAATGGCATTCAGGTGCATCAATGGCCTAACTGGGAATGTTAAATTTTCAAGGAAAAAAAGTAATTTTCTATTTTTTACATAAGACCTTCCCATAAAGAAATTTCCAAACACTCTCCTCCTTTATGAGAACTCTTACTTTAAAATACTCAAATGCAGTAAGAAAAAGATTACTTGCATGATTGCCTTCCACTGACACTTCTACAATTTTAGCAAGGACAACTTTCCAAAACTCAGGTACATATAAATCTGTTTGATCATGTCAGAGTTACAAAGGACTCTACTCAGAACCTTCCTATTTCTGTCGCATTTTGCCAATACCACGAAAACTTAAACCAAATTTCATGTTTGTAATCCCTATGCTACTGAGCTTACATATCTGAACACTTCTAAAAAGGAACCATGTGATTGATGCAGGTAACTTCAGCTACCACTGTCTTCAGTCAGTTGGCTGAAGCCTCTGCTAGACCAAGTGGAAGCAAACACCAATTCTCCGCTGATGTCTAAATACTGTCATGATTCAATTTCATGAGTCAGTCTAGAGATTTCCAATTTATAAAAAGAGAGGAAACTGTTTTGAATCAACGAAGGAGCTTCTTGGATTTTGTCCTTTGATTAAGGACTTGATAACTTTTCAGTCCCATGCCTGTAGCTCTACAATTTTCAACTCTAATGGGAGGTCAGTAATATGGTTCAAAGCAGCAAATGCAGAAGACATTAATACAACAGTAATAAAAAAGCACAGCAGGTAAATTAAGAGAAGGAACCACAAGAAAGTGGTGCAGGGGGATGGAGGATTCATACTTTCTGTAGTACAAGGTACATACACTCCTGTATGGTACATAAATCCCGTAAACTACATAAATCATGCTAAGACATAGTCAGGCTTCCAAAATTAAACAGAATCCCATGCAGAGTTGGTCATGTGCATACACACATCAGTTAGAGAACCACCTAACAATATTTATACTGATACTATTTATACATTTATAATGGCATTATGGTGGTAGAACAATACCTCTCCTCAAAATCAAGCGCTGTTCTGGCTGCAGTGATACTGCATAATTTTGAATGGGAACCAAATTAGCTGATAGGATCATCTGTCCTAAAGCATGTTTACACTACAAGAAACATGACTGCGCATATTCACACTGCATTTGTATTAACTGAAGAACATAAGAGACCATGACCATCCTTTACTATGACTACTTTGTCCTGGCTGTACTTTCCCAACTCCATGTGACCTGCGAAAAAAAAATCAGCCAAATTTCAGGTGTAACAACTAAGATAAATATCTTTTCTACAGTTCTCCTTTTATCTTTTTGCAGAAACATTCTCAAACCACATTAACCACCAAAATCATTAAGGAAAATAAACATAAATAGTCTGGCCAACACTCCTAGAGTTAAATCAAAACAACAAAGGAGCCATGTCTCCTTGAATCCTAACAAACCCTTGAAATTAAACAAGGAATAATTTAGAGAAAATGTTAAAACACCAGCCAGAAGAGAAGGAACAAAAGCAAAGGAGGGGTGTGGGGGAAACAGGGAGAGGATGAAGAGAAATCAGGTGTGGACTTTGGGAAAACAGGAACAACTAGGATAGAAAATTATGATTTGTGCACCAAAGATATATGATTCTATTCCAAATTATACTGAATTGTGGGCAAGAAGTCTTAATTATATTACAGCAATTTCATCTACTTATAATTTGGCAACACTTTTTAAATTGTCACCTTCATATATTGCTGTCAAAATCAAAAATCTCTAGAAACACTACGGACAGATACTAGAAGAGCCCCCTCCTAACAAAGCCACCTAACAAAGTTAGCATTACAATGACTTCAGCTAAAGGCATAGAACTAAGCAAACTTAAAGAGAAAGGACTATTTAAACATGACACTGCCTACACTGCAAACAGTAACCAGGAGAAAAAAAGCCTGAAATGTTAAGCACTGACTGAACACTTGCTAAGCATGTCCATAACCTGTTCTGGTAAATTGTATTCCTCTGTTCAGACTAACTTAGAAGATTTAAGGCACAACAGCTCAGCACAGAGAACTGGACCGTAAGGTGTACTCAGTACCTTGCTGATAGGAGACAAGGAGACTGACTCATCTCATACTTCCCGATTTCCACCACTTATAAAATGGAGATTAACAGTCAGGAAACCCAAGTTTAACACAGCACCAAACTTTTAATGATTTCTCACATGAATCATGAGACCAGGAATACTTCAAATAAAGCAGGCACATTTTTGTATCAGCAAAGACTAAGCACAGATATTCTTATTAAGTTACAGTAGCATAAAATCTTACTCTTAAAACAAAACCGCTTCACTGTGAAGTGCAATGTAAGCCTGCAAGTATTTATGACTCATTTTAAATGAAAATCTCAATGCCAAATTAAAATAATCTAACGCAGTAAGAAAAACTATTTAAATGCACCAAGTTACTTCTCCCATTTTTGGTTCTGTTTCATAATTCCACACAAATGTATTAACAACATTTTTATAGCACTTGCAGGAAGCAACTGAAATACTAAGGTAGTGCAAATCAGACAACTTCTGAACACCACCTATACAGCAGACATCTAAATCTAAAGACTTTTAAAACTCTGACCCAGTTAAACAAAGCTTAGAATTAGTAGATCCAACCTACTTTTGCCTCCAGAAAACTTCCCTGCTTTTTCAAGCTCAGTTTTTTAACTTCTCCAGCTTCCAATTATTTCTGACTATTCTCTCTGCAGTGCACAACTGAACTAAATAAAATGTGCACTGAAGTGGTGTCAAACACAGAACAGTATTTTTATGTGCCTCAGTGTGGAGGCCTGAATTGTCCTTTTAAACAGTGACATGCATTTTAATTAACAAATTATTTTACATATAAGAACTTAGAATCTGAAAGTGCACTCATTAAAGAAAATCTACTGTCACCTTAAGACTATAAAATTAAAGTGAGATCTTGCATCACATACATTACAACTTCTTAGATATTTTAAATAAAAGCTTTCATACACCTTGAACATACAAACAACAAGTTCAAACCAGATATTGTACATGAGACAATGATTTGATCTGAAATGATAAACTGAGTATATTTAATATGATGAAACACACATCACTGTGACCTATCCTCAGTTTATTTGTGATTTCACTCTATCCCCTGTGCTCAGTGTTTCCTACTGGTTAGAGATGCCTCTGAAGGCGCAGAGCTATTTAACAGGAAACACCAGGCAGAGGTGCTAAAACTGAAAATTAGACTTGTCAAATATGGTGTAGCAGCAAGAAAAAGCCATACTGCTAACACACCAAAATGAATTAGTACTTTATAAATTGCATTTCAAATACAATATTACTATGACTCTCTACCAGTTACACAAGAATCTGTTTTATGCCCCTTTCTCCTTCAGGTTCAAGACTAAGATTAAGAAGGACAAATGAAAACTATCATTGCCTCACCATAACCACCAAAGGCATCAGAGATTCAGACAAATACACCTGAATGCAATGAAATAGCTGGATACTCTTTTTTATCCAGACCTGTATACTGAGAGAATAAAGCTGAGTACATAGGTTAGGTTTTGCATTAAGATCTTTCAGAACTTAAGATGTCATCTGGAGAACAAAGATTTCCAAATGAAGAGAAGATGAAATAAGAACAGGGCAAAATAGAGTTCAAGTTTGACATCTGAAATATGACTGTCACATTAATGGATTACAAAGCCAAATATTAATTTCCAAGGAGCAATGTAGTCTTCCTACTTTCTTTAATTCATGATAAGAAGTCAAGTAAATATTTTTCAAAATTCTGCCATCTAATTACTTCATCCTGACACGTAATTACCTAGAAAATATGTACAAAGGAGACACCAGTTCAATTTAAAAAGTTAACATGGCAAACAATTATTTTCTCCTTTTAATAACTGCTTATCAACTATGAAGGTGCTGACTGTTTTACCTGAAGGACTTTCTTTGGGCTTTTTAAACTAGCATCTCAATCTCTCATCACAGTTCCTGGCTTCTCTCATTTAGCTAAAGGAAAATTCAGCAAAACACACAGGAAGGTGACTCAATGTGCTGAAATCAGAGTAGCAGTCTTCCTGGCCTGAAATGGAACCTTTAGCTCAGGTTTCAGTTTGCAATGTCACCATTCAATGTATGCATTCAAACTTAAAGCATGCCTGAGATTTCTTCTAAGTAATCAATCAAATGTTATTCTGATGTCAGTGGCATACATCTTTAGGGATTTTAACTTCTGTTAAAACAAAACTGCTCCACTGTCCTAGTTGAAATTAACATATAACGTAGTTCCGTTAGACCTTCAACCTCATTCGACACCTAGGTGATGTTACCACATTCCTACTTTTGGTCTCCCCACCAGACTACTGACATACAATGTTGATTTTAAGATTCCAGTTTCCTCAAACGCAGAACTGCAGCAGAGCAATGGGTAAAAGTATTCCTCAGGGGTTTTTTTCTACTTAACCAGGGAACCCTGGCAGAGATAGAAATTAAAACAACCCAAATATTCCTCTTGCTCTCTTGCTTTGGTCTCAGATATCAACCACTCCACTTATGCTTCTCAATTAGGCACGTTAAGAGGTTAGTTACAGAACGTATACTTTTGGAAAGCATGCTCCCCCTCAGAGGAGTATGCTCTAAGCCGGAGAAAAAAAAGATAAGGGGTGCATGCTGACACCTCACAGCCCCTGGCTATAGCTACAGAACAGAAACAGCTTGCCATGGACTGGGGCACAGAGCAGAGCGCCTCACAAGATCTAGTTACTCCAGGTTTCAGGCTAACAAAAGTTCTGGCTCTCCCACAAGAGGGATGCTCACATATGCATTAGCTCATTCTGCAAATGTGTTATTTCTGGAAGTCCCTGTTCTCCTGATCAAGGGATTGAGGAATGAAAAATAAATCAAGCAATGCAAAATGTATTAGACACAGCAATTAGATCTTTCCCTTCACATAAAAAATTGTCACATTACATTTATCAGACTTGCCACTGAAACAAAAAAAAGCAGCTTCAACATTTTATGACATCTTCAACCAAGGGTATTTAACATTTACAGTCACCATGGGCATCTATACAGAAACTTCTCATAGAAATTAAATTATGAAGTCTAGATGCAGCCATTACGTGACTTTTTTTAAGGGGTGGGAATGTTTTGTTTTTTCAGATCCTAATGATTTCTGCAATACTGGAGAGCAATGAGAGACTTGGCATTTTACCAAGATAATTTAGCAATAAATACACATGTGAATAAGTTAACAAAACAGAAATTAAGAAGAAAGAGATGCAGCACTACTAGTATGTAACACTCCAAAGCCACTGGATCTGTTAATTTAAAAGCTAAACCTATGCTTGGCCATTGCCTGACCAAGTTTCAGACAGGAGTTCCGTTTACTCAAGGGGCAACTCAAAGGTCATAGGAGGACAGCCCACGGGGAAGACTAACTGTTCTTCCTATACAAAAAGGTCAAAGACATTTTCTTGCATTAACTTTGAAAAACTGTGTCAATTATATCAATCTTATTCCAGACTATTCTGTGAAAGAGAAAGGACATACTAAAGGCAAATTCATCTACCTTCTGTTTGTAGAGTCCCCCATGAGAGGCCTGTTCTTAACAGCTCCACCCACTATGGTTTTTAGTTTGCAACATTAGTTAGTTGCTGGGGAAGTGTTGAGGCCGTTGAGTGCTTCAGATGGAGGAAAAACTGCATGCACTGAAGTCGGTAGATTTTTAAATTATTCCATCCTTTTTGACTGCATAAAGGTCTTTCAAGTTAACCTGTGGCTTTGGATGAAGTGTGGAAAAAAAACCTGTGATCTCAGTCTGTCTTCAGAGTTTCTATGTACCAAGAATCAGGAGATTTAAATCCCTAAAATCAACATTATTTCTCTCTTCTGTCCCCCAAGTTTCTTTCAACGGTATTCCCCCCACTGTAGCTTCGATCTCAGAAATATCCAGACATGCAGGTTTTCAACAACTAACCTACCTCTGAATTTAAAAAATTGAAGTGTCATTTTTTTCTCTTTTCTCTCCACTCCCAAACAATCTATCACCTGGGTAAAAATGCAAACAATGGTTCCAAAACATCCAGCAGAGGACAAAGAAGTAATATTGCCAATGTTTTCTCCTATCATCCTTGATTTCCTTTAATAGCTTTGAAACAGAAAAGCACCCTCTGGACTTTAGAGGAAACCCAACAAGTGTATGCATAACACATAGGCAGCATCCAGACCCAGGTGCAGTTATTCTGATTACACAGAATAGACTCATTTACAGCTAGAACTTAAATGAAACTAAAACTCATCTGCAGTATTCAAGCAGTAGAAAAATATTTAAGAGGAGCCACTCTTTCAAAACTAAACCAGTATGACACCAGGCAGGTATGTTCTGCACTGCTTATAGTGAACATCGTTTTAAAACCATCATTCCACATGCAAATAATGCTATTCAAAAATTAGCAAATGTAGCTATGAGTATGCTCAAGCCAGTAAGCACAATTCCACAGAAAGTACAGACTGTAAAGCCACAATTGCAGTTTGGCTGCCAAATTCACCAAGAAACTGGAAGTGACCTAACAGCTGTTCAAATAACCACAAAATATTAAAACACTCTTGCGAGAGATAAATTTCATCCTGAATAAGACTACCCTCTCTCAGACAGACATTGGTTATTTGTCTATGACCACTCTATACAGACAGCTGTTTTCTCAAATGACTACCACACTATATTCTCAGTACACCCCTCCATCAATCTGTATTCTGCTTCCAGATAATTTGTTTTTGAAATGATGAACGATGTGGTTAAGAAGTTCTGGTGCTGATATGGTCTCCACTGTGTGAAGTTAAACTCTACCAGGTCAGAATATCAGACAGAAGAAAAACGTTTAAGCATGAACTTAAAGTCTAAGCATCAGGTCCTTTACATCCGGAACCCTGATTTCATAGGAACATTAATTCTCATCACGCAAAATTTAGACAGACACTTTTCAAGTCAACCGAATTCTGGCATTTGTTAATAAATTTCCCAACACAAAATCTAACACAAAATGGTGACTCAGGAACACTTTTTAAATTGGACTTGAATTCTTTTCATACATACTGCATGATTTCTCTGACTCTAATGCAGACATCTGCATCAGAAATTGTTGTGTGAACTCATTTTACAGTCAATGGAAAGCAATACATATTTCTGGAGCACACTAGACCTCAACCTAAGTCAGTACTCTAGAATAAACCATCTGATTCTTCCAAGTGACTACCAGGAAAAATGCAAACTATTAGCTCAAAGGTACATTTACAAAATTAGATGAATCACACACAACCTTTCAACTGGCCCCTTTAAAATTATGAGCCCTAATTTGCTCAGTGAGGGTTGAAATGAAATATACAATGTGATAATACCCCCAAATTCAACTGAAACTAAAAGCTAAGCAAGCTGATTAACAGATACACTTATACCAGCACGGTATAAGGATTTTTTTTCTGTAACAGAAACCACAGAGGGAGCTTTTAAGCAAAACCCATGTAAAAGTGCACAACTTCTAAATGCTTCAAGTTTTGCTTAGGAGCATTCAAGTGCTGTACCAGACATTTTGATTTACTGTCATTCATTCCTCATTACATTAAACGCATTTTTTATATATAAAATACATCCTTGTCTATACAGAAATCACCTTTTCACATGGATTTGCACCTCTGATTTTCACAGAAGATAAAGAGGCCTGTATTTGCTTTATTTCAGTAACATTTCAGTTTTTAAGCCCTTCAGAATGTTTAGGTATTAGGTTCAGAAGCTTAGATATTACCTCAAGTACTGCTGTAGGTTGTCTCTTCTGAAAATTCTATTGATTTGCCTCCTTTCAGCAATACATATTTACTGGCCAGACAGTATTTAATATTAAATATTCAGAACCTAAGCTCTCCAACCCCCAAAAAAATCATTGCAAAGAAGTAACACTTATCCTCTAAAACCATCAAATTAGGTCTGAGTTTAAATATCTGTTTCAAAGTACATGTAATGCCTCGCTGTACCAGGGAGTGCCATCCATCACAACTCTCATCCCAGACCGCTGACTCATTCAAGATCCTTTCCTAGAGGTTCAAAAAAATATCAAGGCACTGATGCCAAGTTTTACACTGTATGCCCTCTGTATTTCCTCCATAGCAATTTTTTATTATTTGATTAAAACCTGTAAAAATGTATTGTACGGTACCGTTTTATGAACTAAGAATATTGAAACAAGGCACTGTCCTACGAATTTGAACGTTCAAACTTAGTGCTTGGTAACCTGGAGCCAACTTTCGTTATAAAAGGGAGTACCAAATACAACAGCGGAAGGAATTCTGCTGTAACAACTGCAGAGAGCTTTTTTTTTCCTGCACACAAAGGACACGGATACATCCATACCTCGGCGCTACAGCCGCTTATGGCCGCGACCTGCACCGTCCCTGAATGCATTGCTGGAAGCTGCCCACTGGACTAAGCATGGCACTGGCCAGTCAATCCTGCGGGCCCAGCCAAGATTCGTTCCTTTCTTCTCTCCCTACCCGCTGCTAAAAAGAATTCGGTTGATTTTTAATTGACAACCATTTCACAAGCAGACCTCGAGCTTTCAGGGCCGCCGGTTGACTCATCTCTCGTACCTTAAGAATGTAAATGGGTTTCGTTCTTGCCCCGCGTCTCCCAGACAAGAGAAGGAGACCGCCCGATTCCATTTTATCTGCCCTAAAGGCAACTCTCACCCTTGCAGACAACCGCTTTTAACGCCCGGTTTTCCTATGGAACTTTTAAGGATACCACAGAAGGGGTTATCCGGGACGATAGCCCGTATTAAGGGACTGGGAAGTGGGATTACCCCTTTGTTTTATCCGCTTTTGCTTTTTCCCACTGGCGTTTTGCGGGTGATGGATGACAGGCCGGCCTCCCCGCCCTGCCCCCCTCGCCCTCCCCCGATGTCTGAGCAACGGGAGGAGGTGCCGCCGCCTCGACCCACCGATAATGGCTGCGAGGAGGGATCGACTGGGGCCCTGCCGACTCCCGACCCCAGCCCCACCTCCGTCACACCCCCCTCCCCTGCCGCCCCCAGCGTTTCCGCAGCTCGACTCGCCCCTGCGGCTCTCCTTGCCACATCCAGGCACCCATGGAACAGGAGGGGAGGAAAAAAAAAAAAAAAGAAAAAAAAAAAAGAAAAAAAAAGAAAAAAAGAAAAAAAAAAAAAAGCTGGCCTCCTCCTTTCCTTGGATCGAGCTTTTCCCCGGCAGTACCCCCAGCCCCCACACCCCGTCCGCCGCTCGGGTCCCTTTCTCCAGTCTTAACCCCCGCCTTCACCGACCCCTTTCCTATGGCCACCCGCCCGCGTCGGCTCAACCCGCCCCCCCCCTTCTTCCTCCCGGTCCCTCCTCCTCCTCCCCCTCCTCTCCTGCTGCAAACGGCCATTTCTATTGTGTCGCTCGGTGCCAAGCCGAGCAGGAATCGCCCCGGCCGCTGCCAGCCGCACAGCCCGGCAGAAAATGGCTGGACGAGGACGCCGGACCCACCCAACACCCCCCCGCCCCTCTTCCCCGCTTCCCGGCCGCCTTCCCGGCCCCCTCCCCGCCGAACTGGCCCCGGGGGGGGGCTGCCGGGCGCAGGGAGTGCCGCGTCCCTCACCTGTGGTGAGCCGGGACGACACCTCTCCGAAGGGCGAGGGCTCCATGCGCAGGTATTTCTGCGGGGAGGAGGCAGCGGCGGCGAAGGAGGAGGAGGCGGCTGAGGCCGGGGCTGACAATGGCGCACATCGCCTTCGCTTCGGGGACGCCGGGCTCAGCAGCGGGTCGAAATCCAGAGTCCTTTTCAAAGTGGCGCCGCAAGCCATGGCGCGGAGCGGCCAAGGGGGCTCGGAGCGAGGGGCACTGGTGGAGGCAGCAGCAGCCGGCCCTGCCCAGAGGCGTCTTCCCCGCTGTCTGGAGTGGGCTGGGGGGGAGGGAAGGGAAAGGAGGGGGCGGCTGCGTCAGGGCCGCCTCCGCCGCCTCCCCGCCGGCCTCTCTCTAGGGAGCGGCCCCGGCAGCGGCAGCAGCAGCCCCGGTTCAGTCCGGCTGGATCTCCGCTCTCCCCGTCCGCTCCGCCCTGCCCGGCCGGGACAAATTTCGCCCGCGGCCGGTGGCGGGGCACGAACAGTGCCGAGGGCCGCGGTGCCGGTCCCAGATGCGCGGTGCGGGGCGGCCGATGCGGGGCGATGGCGATGGCGGGGCCCGGGCGGCGGCGATGGCGGCGGCGATGGCGCTCCCGGCCGTAACCCCCGCACCAGCAATATGGCGTCAACAACAACGCCGCCGGTTCAAACGCCAGTCCCCCCCCGCCGCAGAGGCTCACGGGACTCGTGGTTTCCCCGCCCCGGCCCCGCCGCTCAAAGGCAGGATGGACCCTGGGGGGTTGGGACTACAGCCCCCGGCGTGCATCGCGCCAGCAGGGTAGGCTTCCGGGTTCTGGTTTAAATCCCCCCTGGGAGGGTGCGGGCTGGGGTGTGGATGGAGGACGCGGCGGGACCCCGGGGGAGGGCTGGCCGGTCCCCTTAGGACGCGGGGACACAAAGGGGGCGATAGTCCTACCCTGCCTCCCGTTAGCGCAGGTGTCGAGCGGGCCGGGAGGCAGATATACGTCCGCGTGGCGCTTGTCTGCATGTGAAATCGGGGGCAAAGTGCGTTTAGTAGCTTCCATGGTGAGGGCAGGGAGTATGTGGGAGTTCGAGGTGACAGCTAAGGACACGCATGGAGAGGCCTCACCATGTCGGGATCTATGTCACGGCGTAACCGAGTGGTTTCCTTGCAGTTGCATAAAGCACATTCTTGCTTAAGGATGGTGATGAGGGAGGAGGATCAAAGAACTATAAAGCCGCTGCTGGGAAGAGCACAGCTCTTTCCTGTGCAGCTTCCTGATTGAAACAAACTGTGTTACAGGTCACCGCAGTGGAAACCTAACAGAGGTTGATAACCCCCAAAATATATGTAACTTTTAGGTTTTCTGTATCTGAAATTGTTAATTTAACCACGAGCACAAAGGCAGGTTGTCTTTGAAAGATAAAATGATAAATATGCCCTCATAAAGTTTTAAGGCTTTGGTGGTTTTTTGATTCTGTTCTGAAGTGTAAGCTAGGCTTTCTCTAATGGCATAAAAGAACCCTGCAAACCTTGAAAGCAGGATTTACTGTACATGTTTGGTGTGTGGCATATATTGTTAATTAAGCCATAGTGGCATCCTGTCAGTCTAAACTCCAGTCTGGTTGTGCTGGCACGATGGTTGTGCTGCTCTTGGGGTAGCTGAGGTTTCAGGTGGTGGGGTGACTTAGCAGAGCCTTCCTTCTCAACAAATGATTGGTTTTCTGAGACAGATAGTTTATAACAATGTTGGAGCAATTAGGTGAAGTTTACCTTATGCTTGCTGGAGTTGCCTTGGCCTAAAATTAATATCGCAGGATGAATCCTCTGCTGTGAGCTGTTCTTCTGAAGAGGAAGTACTTGGAGTGTTTCCTTGGAAATAAGGATGCTGACAAGCCTTTCTAAAACTAAGACAAGTTCTCCTTCTCTGCAGCAAGACTCAGGAAATGTGCTGATGTTATTACAGTGCTGCAACTGTCCTACTATTAGTGTACTGGTGTAACTACTTCTGTGGACACTCTTCTTTGGAATAATGCTGGCTGGTTTTCCATTTGTTTAATTCTTCATTTCCATTACATTTCCTTAAGCATATAGCTTTCCCTGTGTTTGGGCACCAGTGTTAAATATTCTTACCAAACACTTAACCCAGCAAGACTAAAGCAAAATTGCTCTTGCAGACTTTGATTTAACGAAACCCCAAGTGTCTCTTAGTGTGTATATGATGCACCTGTTTAGTTTGGAGTGCTCTGTGCCCTGCTTCTGCCATCAATTGTATGCTGAGAAGTGTCTGTGTTTGGGTGTGGGAAAAACAGGTAAGTTTCAGAGTAACCAGCATTTCCTCACTAAAATTATTATTTTAGGTATATATTCTGCATTCAGCAGAAGCAAAGATTTGGTGACATTAACCATGTGGCACTAGATCCTAAGGACCATTTAAGTCAATTAAGACAGTCTGAGGAATCAGGTGAAACTTCATCAAGATAAGCCACTAGAAAGTCAGCTTTTGCCAGCACAGGCAGCACTATAATTGTAAGCAATTGATTAGAACTATGATTGTCCTAATCAACAGAGTTACTTGGCTTTTATCTGACCTTTAATTTGTTGAGCTAAACTGAAGCAAGTCTGATTTAGGTCAAAATAAGAATTCACACAGCCCTTTGCAGCAAATTAAACCCAGCCAAACCAATGTAGTTTTGCATGTAGACAAGCCCTAAGGCAGCGAAATGTCCAACAGCAGTGACAAAGTACTTCATGGTTGTCAGGGAACATGTGTTTTTACTTTCATTGTGGCAGGAAACACCATAGGGTCAAGGCTGCAAACCACTGTTTATATTGTTCTTTCTTCTACTTACTTATTATATAACCAATTTGCAGTGCCCCATTATGTGCTACATGGGGTGCCTTTAAAATTATATATTACAAGCATCTTTTTAAAATAAATAGTACCCACAAATTTTATTAATACTGGTAGTGGGAGAACTTATTCATAACTGGCATTGTGCTAGATTTTATTGAATATGTACTTAAAGCATGACACCTGTTAAAAAGGCAAGTCGTGACTCAAGACAATATTTGGACCTCTGTACAGCCCTGATTGAGGTGGGAAAGTAACCCTTTCAGTGTATTGCTTTGGGATGGTGGTGGAAATATCACAGTGAAGCAAATGTAAAGCTTTGTGCATTCTCTTTCCTTCCCCTTCCTTCTGCCATTGCTCCATTTCCCCATTGGTTTTTTGTTTGTTTGTTTTGGCTTGGATTGGATTTTTTTGTTGCTGGGGGTTTTTTTGTTTGTTTTGGGGGTTTTTGTTATGATTTTGGTTTTTGAGGGGTGGGGTTTGGGGTTTTTTTTGTGTCTTTCTCTCAGTCTCTTTGTATACCATCTCGACTTTGTTTCCTTTTCTTTGAGACATCATATTCATTTGATGCAGGATCCACATCACAGTCCCTGTCTTTTCTCCTACACCATCTAACCATATTCTTCCCTCTTCTCATTAACCAGGCGTGCTTGCCAGCACAAGACCATGGATTAGTTGAACAGTTTCTAGGGTTTGTTCATTTCACAACAAGTGAGCAAAATTCACTTTAAGTGGTGTCATGCCACTTGAATTTGGAGATGGGTACCAAAGGTTTCTTACTTATGTATTAGGCACACACTGTGATTGCAGATTTTGTGGACAAAATGCAGTGGTGGTTATCTGCTGTGATGTTGGTGAAGTGTTTGTATGGTGCCATGTGAGAAGAGATTAGTGAAGTTGAAAAAAATTTAGGTTAGTACAGGAATTGTAAGGTTGAAAAAACAGCTGAACAAAAACTGGAATAAATTTCTCAGTCTGCTTTCCTACATAGGAATGTCGATGGTGCTGGCCAAAGGGAAAGGATACACGGGAATAGGAATGAAAGGCAGAGGTCTGTGAAGGTCAGCTCTGCTTCTTTAGATGCTGACTTATGCTGATAAACCATACCAAAAATTATGACCTGAACCCTGCACATGCACTGACTTTCAATAGGACAAATCTGTTTCTTAGGCCTGAGCTACTAAGGAATTGCCAGCAGAAGTACAGAAGTGTATTTCCCAATATAAAAGACATTCAAAACACCTATTTCCTCTAAAATACTATATATATACTTCCACATATTCAGAAAATATTGATGAAAACCAAAATCTGTATAGGAAAAGGTAACTGAGCTGATTAGAATAATATAAAAGAGAAAAATTAACCCCAGGAAATTAAAGTATTGTTATTTAAATGTTATTGCCCCTACTAATTGTTGAATTCTGTGATTTTTCCCTAAAAGCACAAGTTAAAAGTTCAGGAGATCTATTTTAGTGATGAAGACTAGTGATGAAGTTGATACAGGAACTGTCAGTTACCCCACCCAAACTCGAAATAACAGTAAGATTTATAAGGGCCAGAGGAATGAGTTTCCAGAACACTCTTCCAGTAGCGCCAGTATGGGTGAAAATAAACCCCAGTCTTTGGTTGTGGGTTAGGTGGGCTTTAGGTAAGGCTTTGTATTTTTACAATAAGGTTATGATGTTTTCAGTGACATGAGACTATTAAGAATAACCCAGGAAGTTTTGTAATACAAAATGACAACAACAAAGTCACAGTGGAATTAAACATTTTACTAGTGTGTGGTTTTTGGCTGGGATGGAGTTGATTTTCTTTTCAGTAGCTGATGTGGGGATAGGTTTTGGATTTGTGACCAAAACAGTGTTGATACTACAGGGATATTTTCATTTTTGCTGGCAGTGCTTGCATAGCATCAAGGTCTTTTCTGCTTCTTATCACACCAATGAGGATACTGTGGGTACTTGGGAAGCTGGGAGGGGACACAGCCAGGACAGCTGACCCCAGCTGATGAAAGGGGCATTCCACATCATATGGCATCATGCTCAGCATGTAAAGCTGGGGAGGAAGAAGTGGGGGTGGGGGGGATGGGTGTGGAAATTCATAGTTGTCCTATTTGCCTTCCCAAGTCACTGTTGGGTGTGATGGGGCCCTGCTTTCCTGGGGATGGCTGAACACCTGCCTGCCCACGGAAAGCGGTGAATGACTTCCTTGTTTTGCATTGCTTGCGTGCGCTGCTTTTGCTTTCCCTATTAAAGTGTCTTTATCTCAGAAAACTCTTATGAGTTACTCACGTTTACCTTTCTAATTCTCTCCCCTCTCCCACCAGAGGAGTGACTGTGTGGTGCTTAGTTGCTGGCTGGAGTTAAAATGTGACAACTTGAAAGGCTGTGAAGGAGGAATAACCCATTTGAGTCAGTTCACCTATATTCAGAATAATATATTGAAGCTATAAAAAGAAAATGACTAAACTCACTGGTGTATATGCATGAATTGTGCTAACAGACCTGGATATAGACTAACTAGGAAGCGCTGAGTAAAATTTTGCAGCTCTGACTATTGCAATTACCCCAATGATTTCAAGAAAGCATCAACTAGAATATGGATCTAGTACACGGATCAGTATTCTTTTCTATCTGTTGTTAGTCACAACCTTGTATAAGATCACCAAAAAAAGTAATGGTGTATGAGGAGGGCAGTGTCATGAGGTACTAGAAATGCTACTGCAGCCTAAAGAAAGATTGCCTTACATCACTATGTCCTGAATACCCTTACCCCCCAATGTCAATCATTTTTATACACAAACATTTACATTGTGCCTATCAGTTTTCTTCCTCCCTTTTACTATTGTTAAGAATTCATATTTTTAAACTTCACATATAATTTTCTCTGCCTGGATTTTGGATGAGCACTGCATCATGTTAAACTCTGCTTTGCTATTGATCTTAAAAAAACCTGGCACAGTGCTTTAGCAGAAAGGAAGATTGTACTTCTTATGAAAAGACTTTTTTTCCCAAAACGTCCTCTTACATCTTTGTAAAAGAACTTTTCATAATTGATTCTAAGGGTAAAAGAGCAGCATGGTATTGAATATTAGTTGGAGAGTAGAATTGAGTCAACTAAAAATATATTGAGCTGGAATGGTGAAAAAATTACAGGCCAGGTATTAATGTGAGTAATACTGAACATGTAAATTAAGAGCTGTTGAAGTCAAATATGCTGAGCTGTGAACATCTCTCCACCTTTCCAGTGGACTGGAGCCTGGATCCTCCGTGAGCTTACACAGCTGTGTTGCGCTGAGATATGGTAAAGGTCAGTTTTTCTTCTGTGCTAGTATGCTAGTGAACAAGCCAGCACAGCACAGAGTGACAACTGAGCTATTAACTATCTCCTATTGATGTCCTCAGGACTAGGAGGTTTGAGACACTGATCATTCTGTTCACTCACAACACGTAAGAAATGGGCTGGTACTTTCCCATGTTGCCTCTGGACATTTTGCATGGAAGCCAGCTGGAAATTTTGCTTTTATTAAGCTCAATTTTCTGCATAGAACAATAAAGAACTGGGTACTTGAGTTAAAACTCCTATTTTTTTCCAGATCATTTATTTACTAAGTGTTCGACTCCTCTGTCACTATCTGATCTGTCTTATCCATCCTTCTGTTCTTTTCAGATAGTTCCTGGCTATATTTTATTCTCAAAAACTTTTTCCCTTCTGCAGCAGCTGACCTCTAGGATGCTCCTTGGTCTCCCAAGCAAGGTGCTATATATGTATGCTCTACCATCTATACACACCTATAGCTTAACTTACTTCTCCCCCTCTGTTCCCCTCTTCCAATCCTCTACATTACTTCTCATTTAGCATACCTTTTCCATTCATAAAACAAAAGACAGCACCCATCCTCTGCTGTCAAACCCACTCCTTGTCCTTCTTCTACCACCACTGCTAATTCTGTTATCCTTCAAGCTGATCTGCTCCTTTTTCTCTCTTGCATAAAAGCTGGTTTTAGGTCATGGTTGTTCTTCTGTGAAATATTTCCAACAACCCGCTTCCCCACCTCAGACCTTGTTTCCAAAATTCTTCCCCAGACTTAGGTCACCTCTAGCCTGAAGATGCTCATAAATTATCAGCTTTCTAGAACTCTCTCCCAGGGAATCTTTAGTTTTTCCTTCGCACCCACAGTTCAGGGTCTCTCTTTTCACCATTTCAGGAGACAAAATTTTCACTGCCCTCCTCACCCTTTTTGCTCACTAACCAGGATCATCTCATCATCTTTGTGCCCCTTCTTGGATGTTTTTGGGCTGTTCATATCTTCAGTTTCAGGCCTCACCTTTGGGGCCTGGCATTCTTCTGCTGATGCATTATTTTGGGGTTTGTCTCAATCCCACACATTCTGCTTCAGTCCAGCTGTCCCCTAATAACTTCCTTCCCTTCTCCATTCCCTCCTCTGGCTCTCCTCAAAGGACTTTCACTCATGCTGCCCTTTTTTCTTTAAGCCTGGAACAACTGCACCCATCTTGTGGACCAAGTCCACACTGCCTTCATTCCAATCTCCCCATAAAATATACTTTTGCTATAATACCTATCCAGCTCAGATTTTTCTCCTGCAATATATCCTGTTCCTCTATAATAAAAACAAATCCTGTTTCATAACAAAGCAAAAAGAACCGAGCAAGAGACTGACTACACAATTAATTTTTGCCAGTTGCTTTCTGCCAAGAGCAACATGCTTGTTCTTATCCCGCTCCTTAGGATTGTCCTCCCCGTGTGCCTCCTGTTTGTCCTTTTGTTTTGTTACCGGCTTTTCATTCCTTCCTGAGGGCTCCTGGCCTGATCCTGTGCTCACACTGGTGTGAAGCAAGGAGTAGCTCCACTGCAGCAAACAGAGCTCTGCCAAGGCGAAATTTCTGTGGAAGCTGATCAACTCTTTGTTTTAATATTAGCTAATAAAGCCTGTGCACAGCTCCAACACAGCGTTCTGGTTTTAATTAATAAGAATTAGCATATACAGCTACATACATTCTTCTCTTTCCCCCAGCTGCTTTGAAGAAAATCTCTTTGCATGTCTTCCTGGTTACTCTGTGTCTTGACATTAAAAAAAAAAAACCCAAACGAATAAAACCCCAAAACCAAAGTAACATCCAACTCCCACACAAACAAAAGGCTTTGCTGCTGCCGAGAGGAGCCAGCTCCCAGCCCCTGCTCCCTGCCGCTGGGGACCATCCAATTCCCGTCCCTTACTCTGCCTTTGCACAATCCCACTGCAGCGACTTCCCAGTCTTAATTGGAGCCTCTGGGCATTATTGTGTTATTATTATTTAATAAACAACCACATAAAACACTGACATTTAAATAAAAGTAAAGAAAGGAAAGCTCTGACTCCTAGTCTGTTTAGTTTTCCTGTTGACTTGGGTGGAAGCAGGAGCAGGTTTTCTATACAATACCCATGCTCACATTTAATGTTATAGGAAAGAGAACCCACTGCGGATGAGCAGGCCAGATGTACTGCAGCTGTCAATCCCTGTTCCAACATAAGGTGTAAATAGAGAGTAAAAATCTGAACATTCCTGATTAAAAGGCACTGCTTTTCTTGTCTGAGCTACAATTTGCAAGGGTTTAGCTCCATTTTCTGCATTGTGACCCCCAGCACGTTCTTTTGAGTGGCTATCTAAAACTCACAGCCATAGGGATGCTATTAAAAATAATAAATGGAAAATATATTTTTATTTTTGCATTTGATTGTTTGACGCATTCCAGTGTGAGAGTTATCATGACAAAAGAAAACGTGGTGTCCTTGAAGTGAACACAGAGGAGCACAACTCGTTCAATAAGGTTTTGAAAGGAAAACAAAGAGCTGAGGGCCAGATCTGACTCCTTTAGAAACAAGTCTAAAACGAGACAGGATTCAAAGTGCTTAAAATACTTTGGTGACAAGCAACAAAGAAGCATCTGTTATTAGAATTGATTGAATTAAGAAAAGAGAGAGAAAATCTTGAGAACTTTTTAGAAGTAGTTTTAATGTATGGGGAATATAAGGACAAAATTCTTCTGGGCCACAGCTAAAGCTCTGAATCAGCATAGCTCCTTTTCTTGAAGAAAGTGAAAACTAGACAAGGGCGAGTATGCACACCCTTATTATCCTTTTTCATTGTGGATCAAAGAGGAGGAATTCAAAGGGCTGCCAGCTCTTCACTTTCCTGCAGTGATTCTGGAGTGTGGGCTCTGTTTATTTCACTCAGTTAGGCAATGCTTCTCTATTGCTCTAAATGATCAAGTCCTGAAATGGACTTCTTCTGAGATCTGAATTCTATTTACTGGTTTGTGTTTTTAAAATATTCAGTACAAATGAAACATTCCAGCTGTTTATAAAAATTATGTATATATATATATATATGTACATGCTTTAATTCTAGGGAGTCACCCCTCATTCTTCCCACCATTTCATTATACGGTTGCTTTCCTGTATTACATATTAAAAATTTCATGCAGTGGCTCACTTGCATTTACATATATGGACTGTAA
Source organism: Poecile atricapillus (assembly GCF_030490865.1). NCBI lineage: Eukaryota > Metazoa > Chordata > Aves > Passeriformes > Paridae > Poecile > Poecile atricapillus. Next base: position 36,211,153 of record NC_081251.1, read on the forward strand.
TAATTCTGTGATGTTGCTTGGAACCTCTGTATGAACATGTTGTATAGAGTCAACTTGACCATGACAAATGTATTGCAGATTTTTTGTAGATAAACACAGTCAGTGAATGCAAATATGAGTGAATTTATGTGCAAGTTTTAATATCTAAGCAGAGCTAATAAGTGCATGACACCTGTAACCACAATTGCCAGTACAAACAGGGAAACTGGTTTTAAGGCATTTGCACAGTTTTAAAAGTCCTGGACTTTGAAATATTTCAGCTGTAATGGTAGAGAAGTGTTCATCCTCTGGCAGGTATTTGAGTGTATGGACTCTATTATTAAGAGTACTGAGTTTATTAGCAGCTGATATGCCAAAGTCCTTGTGAAAACAAGTACCAGAATGGTGAGGACTACCTTATGAAGCAATCTGTAGCTTTTAAAGACATCATGGAAATCTTGTTGTGAAATGGATTAAAAAGTGCTGCTTGATGATCTTAGGAAGATTGGTGTTAAGCATGGAGATTTTTTTGGAAAGCAAAATAGGAATTTATTGGAAGGGTGCTGTATTTCCATGAATGGCTGTATAGCCAGTAATAGCTCTGGTTTAGAAGCAGGGAGCTTGCTTAGGAAAGGCACTGCAGGAACATACAATGTAAAGAGGAAATGTAATGTGTTTGAATAGGGGGTATAGTAATTCCCTAGAGGATGATGGAATGACTACATTTTGTGAGAATACTGAGGCAAAATATATTAAATTGTTACCAAATTTGTAGAGAAGTGTGTTCTGTAAAGCTTTCTAGTGCATTTTATCAAAACCATTTTATCAAGGCCAGGTTGGATGGGGTTTAATGGAGTTGGAACTAACTTTAAGGTGACTGATCTTTAAGGTGACTTCTGACACAAACCATTCTATGATTCTATGAAAGTGTTCATATCACAAAAAGGAGATGCATACAAGTCTGAGAATTTAATCATCAAAAAGGCAAAATGAATCACTTTCAGCTCTTTATTCATGATTACAAATCTTTGCTTGTTTCTGTATTTGGTGGAGATAAAATTGTCCTTAATTGGCCTGCAAAATATTTCTTAGGAGGGTAGTTCACGTTTAACATGTGAAGGAAATTGTTTTGAATTCACTGGAAGTCCACCATCTTTTTCTAAATAAAACCATGTTAGTATAGACGTTGAACAACAACAAAAGTTATATTTCTCAGAGAGGGAAAATTAAATTGTCTTTGTATTTGCATTTCTTTAGAGCTCAGTCACAGTGATTTATTGATGCAAAATCAGAAGGAGAATCTTCGAAATGGCCAGTCAACTGAAGAAGCCAGACTGGGAACATCTGTATCTTCCCACTTGAAAACCTCACCTGTTGCTTGCTCCTACAGAGTACCTGGAAACACTGGTAAAAAACAAATTACAGTAATGCATGCCATTGTATTTCAGCAACTCTTTTTTCTGTATAGCATTAGAGTGATGTCAGAGGTTGATGACATATTAGGTTGTTCCAGTGAGAACAATTAATTTTGGGGCAAAAACCAGTGAGGACCCTGTCAGACACGGAACAATGTTTTTGGTTTTCATGTACTGATTCATCAGTGTTTATAGGCCTCCAACATGTAAATCACCCTGAGGTAATCTGGAAGGGAAGGATATGAATAAGCCAATTAAATTGGCAAAGAGCCTAAGGAACACCCTGTTTAGGGATAAAATCATGCCTATCCTAGTGCCAGTAGTTTTGGAGAAAAAATAGGCTTAAAATCCTTGCAGAGTTAAATTTCTTTATAGAAAGAACTAATTTAGAAGTCTCTGGTCTTCTTCTTTTGTATGTGTGAGCTTGGGTAACTGAGATAAGATACTGTTTTCTGCAAGTAACTTTTATTTTGATGACACAGAAGGATGCCATCCAGGTTGCAGAGGGTGTAGGAACTAGTTGCCTCATTTATGGTAATTATTTCATATTCAGTTTTATGATATGAGCATTCAAAGGACTGAATTGCCCTTTATCTTTCCAAGTTCCTCCTCTTTTCTTTCTTTTTTTTTTTTTTCCCAAAGGGAGGTACAATTTTCCATCAGGAAGCTCCTCCACCCAACTCAGCACTTACTAGCATACATTAAGGTGCTCTATATCTAAATAATAGCAAAAGCAAATACTCATTTTTTGCCATCTGCCAGGTCTGTGCCTTCAGAGGTGTGATGTAACAGGAAAAAGAGGCAGAGGTGAAGAAAAGTTTTCATTGAAAGTTCTACAGAGGGAAAAGTATTTCCATTCTCAGTTTACTTCCTTATAGTATAAATGGATTCTCTTTGAGTTTTCAAGAGCCTTGCTGCTTGCTGGAAGACTGGCTATGTTTTGCTGTCATTCCACTCAGGTCTTTGAAATCATATTCAATTCCAATCAGGAAAATAGATGTCTCTCTAAAAGAGACATGCCATGTATATGCCTTCACTGGAGGAAAGGCCCAGGAAGAACTCAGATCTGACACCAGACACTTTACGTGGGAGTGGATCATTATGATCTCTCCAAATGCCAGAGAAGCTGTAATTGGCATTTGTACATTATTAAGCACCAGAGAATTTAACTGTAAACAGGAATCCATAGGAAATCAGGAGTCACCAGTTACATTGCTCAAAGAGCTACTCATTTAAGAGCAGCTTTTGGACATTTTTCAGATGCCATTAAGAGTGGGGGAGAGGTAACCTCCCTTTTTTTTCCTCCATCATCTTTGTAATTCTAGAATTGTGTTCATGGTTGACAGGAAGTAACTTTCTGAAAACAAAAGCAGCCAGAAAGCAACACAGACATGAGATCACTAGAGACATCACTATCAGTCCTCTGAATGCCTTGGAATTGACAGCATCAGGACATCCAAGATATAAATGTCCAGATAAACAAAAGACCCAGATAAACATACCTGTTAAGATTATTTCAGTGCCTCTCACCTAACCCCAGCCTGATAGCTCAGCATCTAGCTCATACCAGTCTTCACATGCTATGGAGACAAAGAGACGCCTTCCAGGAACAATTTGTACCAGCCCAAAGTAGGTGTAAAAGGGATGTGATGAGCTCTCTTTGTCTGTCTGTCTGTGTGCTGAGGAGGCCTAGATGACCATCTGAATTTTTTTAGACAGCAGGTGTTCAGTGATATGAATCCCAAGTTTACTGTACAGTTCTTGCACAGTCTGACCACATGTTGCTGGTAGCAGATCAAACTCCTGTTACTAGATGAGGACAAGAAATTTTGCACCAGAGGTTTAGTTCAAGGATCCCTTTTGGAACTAGATTCACTCATCCGCTTGGAGGTGTCTTGACTCTTACTCACTTTCAAGCATTCAGGAACTGTTCAGAGCAGTCAAAAGAAACAGAAATAGCTGCTTTCACTTCTCTTGTTGGTGTATGTGCCCTGAAGAAATAGGAACCAAAGTAAGGTTAAGCTGGGTTTAAAGGAACAAGATAATGTTTGCTAGAGGAAGGGAAAAATGCATAAGCTGGCCATGTGTCTAACCTCAGTGTACATAAACTGTTGCCATGTCCCCAGGAAAACAAGGGATTCGGGAAACAGTCTAAATTGGGAAATAGTGTAAAGCTATGCTGCATGAAACACAGAGCACGTGACACAAGCCTGAGTCCCTTTGTCTCAATAGACAGCACTCTAGAATTGGTGTGACCTCTACTTCTGCCCTTGTTAGTCTGAAATATGTAGCACAGCTGTAGGACGTAGTTCATCATTTATCAAGGGAAAATACAGTTCTGGATGGGAACGTGGAGGTGAAAAGTGTTCTGCACACCACGTTCACTTTCATGTCATAACTTGCTGCTTGGAAAAAAACAGAACGCTTTGTCTTCTTGTAACACTGGTGAACAACTCCTTATCATAACCTTGTAAGAGGTTTCAAGTACATTCATGAATAGGAAGACGATTAAGATGACACATCAAGGTTTTCTGAATACTTTTTTCTATTCATACACATCCTCATATTTTTTTTAGTTTTCTTTCCAGAACAACATGTTTCTAATGTCTGGTGTGATTGGTAGATCACATCCTTTCACTCATGGTGTGCCAGCTTTCTGTGAAACTCAAGCTGAGCAGTAGGAAAGTGAGTTTACATGAGGGGCTGTCAGACCTGAAGCAGCTAATTTAGCTGAAAGGCCCTGCAGTGACCTTTGCAAAGGAGGCCACCATTGCTCTGAGCAGTTACTGTGACAAAACCCAAGGATAAAACCCCGTTTAACCTGACTAAAATGTTCAGTGGGAAAGAACTTAAATGGGAGATTTAAAGGATGTAATTTGTAGGATAGAAAGAGGAAGATATCTATGTAGCTGGGGAACAATTGAAAGTCTTACTCTGAACACATTCATAAATCATCATGCCAGGTAGGGTATTTTCTCTTCCTTCAAGTATTTCCCAGGCTGGGAGTCTGCTTTGGCCACAGCTGCTTCTCTTCAACAGTCCGTTAGAGCCCTGAGACTGGGTCTTGAGCAAGCTGTGTAGGAAGGTTGTAATGCTTGTCTCAGTTTACAGCTGAAGACTAAAGTTTGTAGCCTGATGTGCTCTTTTTGAGGAGAGGACTCAAATTAATTACCCTACATCTAAGGAAATCTAATTTCAGCACACAAGGACACAGTGGAAAAAAGGAAGCCTGATTTTTCCAGGGTTCAAATGATCATACTAGTTCAGAGATTGGTGTCACAGGGAATACCTTAGGGCCTTCTTGCCACTAGGGTGGTTAACAGAGGGCAGGAAATAAACTGAGACAAATTATTTCAGTGGCAAGATTCCAGGTGAGTAGAGGTGGTGTCTTTGACATAAGGCTGAGGGGGCTGCAATTGGTGGTGCAATGGCTGAAACGTTTACCCTGTGTCTCATTGCTTCTAGGGGTGTAAATGAGAGCTGACCATACAGACCAACAGCACAAGTTTAATTGTGCGCAACAGCACATTTGCAGAGTTAAAAAACTCTAGTGGTTCCCTCTTCTCTAAAGTGTTTTGCAAAGCCATGTTTGGGGTATGAATGGTATGGACATGTCCAGTTCAGTGAGGTAGAGTTAGTAGAGGGAGTAGGTTGAATTTATGTTGTAGTCTTATTTTCTTGATGTGACAGAGCAAAGAGAGAAATCCCAGAAGCCACGTATTTTGAGATTCACTCCAAGTCAGTCACGTAGAGCAAATTAAAAAAGTACATAAGCTTTTTGAAATCGCCACTCTGACATCATACACTCATCATGTATGGCCCTTCCTGTCTACTTCTCCAACTCAGCCCCCTGTTCCTACCCCTTTAACTCTGTAGCCCCAAGGACCCAGATAACACCTGCTCCTTGCTGTCTGGTGCCCTCTGGTGCTGCAAATACCTGTCCAGGCTACATCCCATTGCACCCTTGTGCAGCTGTGGGAGCCAGCCTGTACCCCAATGGGAACCCATGCTTTTCCCCACTGCAGTCTGGAAGTATTATGCCCTGGAGCAAGTGGAATAGGCCCAGGAAGTAGGAAAAAGCTTCTCTAGCCCTGTATCTGTCCTTGAAGGAGGAGAGTGGGAAGTGTATAGGATCCCCCTGTACACTTGGACTCCCCCTCCAAGCATATCTCTCTTGCTTTACTCCCTTTCCCTTGCTTTAGCCTCTAACTTCTATCATCCATACTTCCGTGTATCTTTCTCCTCCAAGGTACAGCTTCTCTTCCCCCTGGCTATTCCTACCACACACCAGACACCTTATACTGCAGTGCCCATGGCTCAGTAATGACTGGAGTTTACACATACTCAGTTTTATTGTTGAGAAAATAGGATTACGGTATCTTTGCTGTCATTATTCGTCCCTTTAATTAATCAATGCTAATTGATTGATTGATTGATTGTTTGATTGATTGTGGCTCTCTGGTTTAACAAGAGAGCCCCAAGCAACAGCCACATGCCTATCATTCCCACATATTTATCTGGAGCATCCATAATGTATTTAACCTCCAGAAATTACTTAGAGCCTTTTCTAAGTTAGTTTGTACAAACTGGCAGGACTCATTTTTCTGTACTTAAAGAAAACTGATGACAGAAGCAGATAGCAACAACAGGCTCACTCAAAGGTTTTTTCCCTTGATTTGGTCCAAGTAGTTTTTACTTTTTCAGGGAATAATTGGAACACTCAATGACTGCAACTGCACACTGAAGGTAGGCTCTTCCCTGCAAGCCTGCTTCCCCATACCTGATACTTAGTGCTCTGTTCAGTTTAGTGCCTTCTCAAGTGCCTTCTTGAGATGGTCAAATGCTGTTCCTGATGATGTTGTCACAGTGTGGCACAGTCAGTAGCTATTTAGAAAGACCAAGCTTCATCTACTGCGTGGGCTGCAACATGACATTTGCAATCTGATTAGCTGAAACGTCATTAGCATGGGCTTTCCTGGCAGATTCATGACCTGAGGACCATCTGCCTGACAAATTTCAGTTCTCTACCACAAGGAGCAATTATAGGAAGAAATCAACAATATTTTTTTTCTGTTGTTTTTGTTTGTTTCTGTCTTTTTTTGTTTCTTTGTTTTTGACAAACCTCTCTTGGAAACAGCCAAACTGATTAAACAGAAAATAAGGTATCTGCCCCAAACTCAACCAAACCAAATCAAACCCAACTAGCAGACAACAAGCTGTTGGCAGGCACTAAGCTTGAAACACGTGAGCTGGAACTGATAAAGGGTTGGCAGAGATGTAAGGAAATAGAAAATGGGACCTTATAAAGAGAAGTTGGGCAACCTTCAAAAAAGTGGAGCTACCAGTCCTGTCAATGAATACTTAGATATGGCCCTTGCAGATTGCAGGTCTTTGATGCAATGCTCACTGGTGAGTCATTTGGAAGATCACTAATTGAAGGATAGAAACTGGCCTGCTGCGGCCTGCAGCCATTATGAGCTGTGCATTTTTTAAGGGATGTTTGTTGCAATACCCTCTATTTTCTGCAGATAGGGTGTGGCTCTCCCATTCCTGGCAAAGTGGCTGGTGCAGCTTTTGGTTGGGAAAATATGGGTGCTGTTGCATGACAATCTGGACTTCCCCTAGGGGGGAAGTCACCTTCTTCCTCTACAGTACAACATCAGGGGTGTGACAATTCCCTAAAGCACAATGAAACCACACAGAAATCTGGCAGCTTTACCCAGTTTGTGGTTATATGGGTCTGTCTCATAAAAACATCTGAATCACATTTTTCACTACCTACCTACCTGTATAAACACAACCCCATCCTGTTCTTAGGATATGAGCCTTATATTCTCAGACTACGCCTCAGTTTCCTTTTTTCATCAGAGGTCTTGTGACTCTCACTCCTTACATAATTATTCAGGCTTTAGTGAAAACAGCTGTGTTTCAGCCTGCAATCAAAAGTGACACTGTCACTTTTTGTTCATGTTAAATACAGGCACACAAAGTTTCTTTGGCTCTGATGCATTAGAGAACTCATTTTTCATGCAGGATGGGAGGGACACCACACTGAGCCTCGCAGATGACAGAGCATGGATAAACAGCCATCCTGCAGCTGTTTCCGTGGTGGATAAGACAACTCCTACACCTCCTTGACTTCTTTTCACATTTCCACCACTCTGCTTTTCCAGACCACTCACTTTGCCAGTTGAAGACCCAGTCAACTCTGCTGGAAGCCTGGGATCATGGTTAAGGAGACAGGCTATATCACTGTGCTGCAAGTATGGGAAGCATGGAATTAGTTTTGTGGAGGCTTCAAGGGGGGAGCAGTCTGGTGAGTATCCGCACGGACACTATCCAGTCTGGAAATGCACTTTCCATGTTTATGGGAATATGGAGGTTGCTGTGCAAGGGGAAGCTGATTAAGTCTGGTATCCTGCTTCAGACATCAATGAACACTGCTTGCCAGAGGAGATGCAAGAAATGCTGTAGTAAAGCAAAGATTTTTTCCATGCAGCATGGATATTTCTTGTCATCCTACAATATCAAGGTCACTAGTTAATCGCGTCAAAAACTAGTCACCAGCATGAGTTGGGAAGGGTGAAGGCTTTACGCTGAACTGTTCCAGTCAATGCCCTACATGATTCCTCTCAGCTGAAACAATAATGAACAAAGAATGATACCCTCCTCATCCTGTTACTTCTGAAATACGTGACAAACCCCATATTATTATCAAATGTGTAGGTTCAAACCTGTCATTATCTCACAGAGAGCACAGTAAATATCATGACTAAGAGTTAACAGTGAGTCAACAATGATCATCTTTAAGTCTTATTGGCATGCTTGATGTGAACTGAACCAGGTTGTCAGCTGCCTTCTTCAATGAGAATGCAGCAACTACTCCGAATAACCATCTTCCATCACTGCATACTACAGGTAAAAAATGCAGGTGAACAATATTTTACATGTGTAACTGATTATATTACAAAGAACTGCAAGAATATGTAGTTTATTTTACACTTTTAGGAATTTGAATGAGGAGATCTCATTACCCAGAATCAGCATGCATCTAGCTTGGTGAATACAATAAAAAAATGGGTTCTTCAAATCACTAATCCACAAGCATTTCAGAAAGAGAGTTCGGCAGCACAAGATGTCTTATTCCTAGAAATCTCCACACTCAACTGCTGTCCTGGCTGTCCTGTATCTTTCTGTGATTCAGTAGCATGGCAGTTATAATTGAGCACAAACAAACCTCTCTTAGTAAACAGGAAGAAGCTGGACAGCGGCACCAAGATGGCTTTGGGCTCTGTGAGTGAGTGATAACACCTGGTCAGGGCTGTGAGATTGCTGATATGGGTAAGGTGGTCAGGGTTGCAGAGGGAAAATCTGAATATCCTGTCATGGTGTAGTGGTAAGAAAGAAGGATGCCCAAGGAGGATGGTAACCTTGGGGGGCACCTAACAAGGCAAAAAGGAGAGAAAACAATGCTTCATTTATATTTCTTTAACTAATTTGCTTACATTCTCCTTTAGATTGAGTACTTTGTGTAAGAGAACGCACTGACTGCAGCATTGAAACAAAGTGTGTTTACACTACGTTAGTGTACTATTACAGACATTGTGTGACACAACTGGAGAGAGGATGGACTATCAACAGGTAGCCAGAAGCCTGGGGTGAGTTTCTTAAGATTTTTGCGCTCCCATGTTCATCTCCTCAAGTCCTACCCAGTCTGCTTTGGGAAAAAAAAAAACCTAACAAAACTGTGACTGTGCTCCATTTATGAAAAAAATAATTAAATCAGGACAAAAATATAAGATCCATGTAGTTCCTGAAGATAGGAATTACTCACAGGATGTTGCTAGGGCATCAGATAAAAAATTTAACAAATGGGTGTAAAATTTTTATCACAAGTCTGTGTTTTGGAACCCTTGGAACTGCTTATATTTTCAGAAGTGTGGAATCATGGACAACTTCAACTGCTCTCTTCTTCATGCTTTTATTTTGTGAATGGAATAGAGCTCAGTTGCTTAGGGTTTATGCAAGTTTTTCTACTTGCCTGAATTGGTAATGATAGAATCATAGACTATCCTGAATGAGAAAGGGACCCACAAAGACCATCAAATGGAATATCCTGATTAGGGAGGGACCTACAAGGATCACTGAAATCCAATTCCTGGCCCTGCACAGGATCAACCCAAAATCACACCACGTGCCTGAGAGTGTTGTCAAAATGCTTCCCGAACTCCCTCATACCTGGAGCTGTGATCACTTCCCCAGGGAGCCTGTTCCAGTGCCCAGCTACCCTCTGGGTGAAGAACCTTTCCCTAATATGCAACCTAAACCTCCCCTGACGCAACTTCCACAGGCCATTCCCTCAGGTCCTGTCACTGCTCACCACAGAGAAGAATATCCATCCGTAAGACACCATAAGATGGATCAGCTGCTTTTCCTGTCCTTTATTTGAAGTTCTTTAAAATGACCAAATCTCTGTACATGCATAAGCTATCAAAATGTAAATAAATTAAAATGAAAATGTTAAATGCCTTTTCACTCTCCACTCCCATTTCCTGGCTAGATGTTCCTTCCTATCAGACAGATCCCTGCACCAATCAGTGTGTAGACACATTCTTCCTGCCTCCCAATGACTCCTAGGGGAGAGAAAAATCTGTCCAAATAATCCTAAACAGAGATTATGTCTTCACTGATTAAACTTCTTTAGGTAGTGACGTGTCCAACTGGGCTTATGACTGCAAATTATTAGTTTCAAGCATAGTTCCAAGGCCAAAAAAAGCTTCACCACTAAATTTGGTTAGTTTTCCCAGCTGAAATGTTTGTTGATGACTTGTATGTGTGAATAGGTCTTGTTGATGAGCTATCTCCTCGAGCATCTCAGTTATATTTGTCTTATTGCCAACTTCTCTTGACAGGCTTTTGGAGGGAGGAAAGGACGTCATGAATGCAGAAGAGCATCTCCATTACTTAGGTCATTTTCTTTTTACCAGCACTTGGATCTAAAATGGCTCTGCTGCCTTGTTGCTGTTGCTTAATTGCAAGGATCAGAATTTAGTTAGCATTAATTTTCTGGCCCTAAATATTTGAAGTCTAGAGCTATTCCAGTGAATAATTCTATTTCATAACAGCCTTGCTGTCATGAGTTTGTCTTGATCATCTCTATTTCAGCCATTCAGAGGTCCATGTCTGAGCTATTTTTGGTAGTAAATGGTTTCTGGCAATCAGTGCATGGAGATTTTTGAAATAAGATCATTTGTAGCAGAGAAGCATTAGGAAAGTTGTGAGCCCATCAGGGACCTAATAGCAAGACAGTATTGTCCTGATTCTCCCATTTTGTAGTGTAGGGAGATCCAGCTGTTTGACAGCCCCAAGTCACAGCGAAGCCTTGGGCAACATAATTGATTTCCCAGTGTACTCATGATGATCAGTGCTCTGGACCAAACAGCCCAGGATGTGACATTTCTCCCTGTCTGTGCTTTGTAGGGGTGTGGGCTTAAGGGAGCTCCTTCCCTACTGCTGGAAGAAACAACTTTATGTTCACTAAGTTCAAAAGAGGATCTTGGCTTCTAGACAGATGTCTGGGTGTATGTGGCATGATGACTGAGCAGAGGCTGTCACTTATGGGCCTGTGCTTGGAAGAGACTTGTAGGAGTGCTGCCAAAAAGCAGCTCTTGGGGTCAGCCATGTCTGTGTGGTGCTTGGGGGTACATCCACTCTCTCTTGAGCAACTGAGTGAGTGCCCAGAAAGTCAGATGGATGCTGTGCCCCACATATCACTTCCTAAACATTGCCCTGTCTCTAATCCACAGCTGCTGTGGACTTTCAGCATAATGTTGCTTTGTTTGAATAAGCAGCAAGAGCATCTAAAGAAGCAATAGATTTTGAGACAACTGGAGCAATCATTCTTTGATCCCTGGCAAAGCCCAGGGGCTTGATTATTATCCAGTGGAAGGAGCTGAGATAAATGGGTTTTCAGGAGTAGGCAACTCAAAAGAGGTCAGGCTGGAGGAGGATTAGAGTGAAGGGTGAGAGGGTGCGCCCTGCTCCCAGGATAATGAGGTCAGTCATGAGCAAGCCAAAGGGTCCCCTCAGAGCCCAGTGCTTTTACAGGGTTCACATGCATTTTCTAGGAGCAGGCAGGAATGCTTCTTTCCATAGACCTCTGTCACCTCCTTGGAAGCTGATCAAACACATTTTAATAAAAAACACCATTTGACTCCTGATGTTTTTATACTGATTAAGAACATTGACTTGGCTGACTGAACAAGGGAACCCATTGTAGCTCATTCACATTATGTCAGAAAAGCTTTGATCGGACTGAGTGGGAGTTTAAGGTACTCTATAAAATGAATTTTGGTGATAAGCCTATAAACTGAATTTGAACCTTGCACAGGCTCCAGAGACAAGGAATAAACAGCTCAATTTATATTCTTTAAAGATACACACCAAGATGTCCCTTTAACCTTTAGTTATATTGCGTTGGGGGTCAAACTGTTTCTTAAACTGTTTGAAATTATTTGTCCAGATTAGCTGTCCATGCTGAAGATGGAGAGCTTTGAGGATGGTTCCCAAGAGCCCTGAAGCCAACTATAATGAATGAGTTTGATGCTTTACTCAGAGAAAAAAAAGCTGAATGAGTTATGGAACTGCTAAATAGCCCCAGTTCATTCACACAGAGTTAAGGATGGTGTGCTTATCTTAATCCCAACATAGTATTGTTACAATAGCTTATTTCAAGGGCATTTCTGTCTGACATTTTCCTTCCCTCATTACTTATCAGCCTCTTTAGTTATATACAGAGGTTTAGAAGACACTGGTATCTGACAGAAAGCCTGGGGTCATGTAGGATTCATCTCTCATTTCTGCTGAAACTGGTGACCAAACTTGCAGTGGATCAAGTGGAAGCAAGGTCAGGTGGTCATCTTGTGAAATCCTCTGGTCCAATGCATCTGGGGAGGCTGTAAACACACAGGACACAGTCTGAGGAGTCTATTTACCACCAGTGGTGCATTCAGGACTGATCCCAGCACAGCCATTATGGAGAGTCCAAGGCTGCTGCAAACCCCAGGAACAAAGGAATTGCATATTGCAGCAGTAATGCGGTCTTTGCCCAGAAGAGATTTTCTTTAGGAGGTGAGATTGTGATCTGTCTGAACAGATGTCTAAATAATTTATCAGAGGATTTACCCCATTGATACGTAAGTCTCACAACAAGAGGATAAGACACTTCTGTTTTCATTTTTTACAGGGTGGAGGGTAGAAATGAAAAACCTGAGGTCTGGCTCTGTAATCTCCTTCTGCCTATCTGCGGGCAGGTTACTCCCACTGTCACGCTGCTCCTGAAGTCTCTCCACATCTACTCCAAGAGGTAATTGCTGAGACCCAGCAGCACCCTGAGCTTCTGCAGTCATTCCTCCTTCCCATCTTCAAGACAAATGCATTCCATTTATCATAATAAAAGGAATAATTTTTTTAAACCTAGATCACAGTTTGTGCCCTGCATATGTGCATATGCCTCTTCATCCCTCCAGATGACTTCTACCCTAATACCCAACTCCAGATAAGTATGGAGGCCTCAGTGGTATCAAAGTTATATTAAATCTCCATGAAATTGGGAGAATTAATAGTTAAAATGTCACTTCTCCTGAGAAAGAAGTCTTACCAGGTATCAGAGAGGAAAAGGGATAGAGGGACAGAGAAAAGACATAAGAAACAAGGCTTCATTTTCTCCGTCTGTTGCATACAGTAATTTTATTTTGGGTTTTCTGTTTGTTTTCTCATGGCCCATCATTCTCTAAACCTTACTTGTGATTTGAAGTGTAAACTAGTATATTAGCAATCAAATATTCCTCCCATGAGCCCTCAGTTGCTCTCTGCATTGTTTCTGGAAAGGCCTAATGCTTACCTGGTGTTGACTCTCCACCCAGGGGCAGAATTTATGTAGCAGGGACACTGGACATGCAAAGGGAACAAGTCTGTTTGGAGCTGGAGGAGGCCCATTGTGGACTGGGGCCCCATTCCCTGGAGTAAAGATCTTTTGCCTCCCCTGCCTTTGCCCATGTAGAAACAGCTATGGAAAAGAGCAACACAAACTATCAGCTTCTGCAAGCCTTCTGAGGGCATTATTAACTTCTTCACATGTTCCCATTCAGGAATTATAGACTTCTGAACACTCAGTTTTGAAGTGACTAGCTTTACCCTCAGCCTGCTCTATTCATCACGCATTATTTTATTCATCTTCCCTAAAATAACAAGGTTTAATTGGCAGTCTGGTTCTGATTTACTAATATATCCTTGTGCATGGAAGGAGACCTCAAATTCTCTGTACTCATTCTCAATCAACGTCAGCTTGGTATTAACTCAGTGTTATTACATTATTGATTTTATTCATCCCAGGAGCTACATCAATTTATCATGGAATTTACACTTCTTTAACAACCAACACAAATCAAGACCATTTGTTAGGCTTGCAGTGTAGAGTAGAAGGTTTTTGGAATCTGCTCCTCATTTTCCTTTACATTTGTTTAGATTTCCAGTTAATCTGAATTCCTATCTTGCCCCTTTGAACTCTCACCCAACTGTAAATACTTTTGATAAATTTCCATGCTAAAAACTGTATTGCAACACAGTTGTTTTTTTTTTTAAAAAAAAAAGGAAAGCCAACTGCAAAATATCCAGTGCTTTATGATGTATTGATGTAACTGGTTCGGGGAAATAAACAGTCAGCTGCTTTAGGTTACTCAGTGGCCAATGTAAACAATAAAATTTGTTTGTAACCTCAATCATGCATTTGGTTCTGCTATACAGTATAACCATTTGCAGTTTTAACTCATGTCTTGAAGGTGTGTAGTGAATTTAAAATGTCCTTTCCCATTGCATTTTACTGTCTAATTTATTTGGAACAGATGAAGAGATTCTGGGAAAATTAATTGCCTGCTTCTGCATTTGTTCAGTCTTCTTCTCTGGCTGGATTCTGTGATGGTTGGAGAGATACTGAAAGGATGATGTCAGAAGAATGGGAAGTGAAAGCTGAAGGGAATTTTAGTCAGATGCTTTGAACTGTTGATATAAAAAAAAATAAAGTTAATGACTACATAGCTGAAATGCTGATTTTGTATTTGGGAGAAAGAATGTGGGACACCATAGAAGTCACAGCACTGACTGGTGTTAACAGAGGTACTTTTTAGAGGGCTAAAGCACCTCTACTGTCTTCCTTCACATCACAGGAAAACCCACTACTGGCTGGACTGTGAAGGACAATTGTAAACTTTGCTAGGCCATATAGTAATTTTATCACTCTGCTGTATATTCATCCTGTTCTTGCATCTGTTATTTGGGTAATATAGTAAAACTAAAACTTTCAGGACATACTGTTGCTTAGTAGTAAGAGGGCAAAGATGAGACTTTAATTAAAATTACAGGACCGGTTCAGCTGCATTTACCTTAAAGCACATGAGTAATCTAGAAAACGGGAGGATTGCAAAATCTGTGTGTTCATGGCATTGCCAACCTTCAGTGTTACCTAACACTATTAGGATTACATCATCAGAACAAACTTTCATCAGTTCATCATGGTTTGCTTATGTCACATTTTGAGCTCAGCAGGGAAGTGATGGAAATTTGTCCCTTCCTGAGTATTGCAAACGCTGTCAGAAACTCCATTCTATATTACTATAGCTTGCCACAAAGTGCCTAGGGGAGGGAAAGCCACTCCACTCAAAAATATAAAATAAAAACTTTAGGAGCTAGAGGATTCATGCAGAGCTTTTCTTTGGAGTCACCAAAGCAGGACTTTCTTGGCCTTATTGCTCAGAAGAATTTCAGGAACATATATTACCAGTAGTTTCCACATCAATATCCTGGTTTGGGTATCAGCATTTCACATGGTGGAGGAAGGTGAATACCTGGGTACTTAAGTGCTTGTGAGGTTTGAAATAGGCATGTAAGACACAGGGAAGAGAAGACCAAGAACTTCTTTTGGATTGCCTGGGCAGACAAATCTGGGGTTTTATGTTTTCTACTCGGATAGGACAGCCAGTTTGCACCTGCACCAGAAACCTTTATGCATTGGTTTGTTGCCTAGTGGTAGCTGAGGTGCTCAAAGGGTTGTAGTGAGATGTCACATCTCTTCTCAGGCTGAGCAGTGAAACAGGAACTCTCCTCCAGGTTAGACCTGGGGTTACCAAAACACCACAGAAGGCACAAACCAGAGCACCTCTGTGGTACTGGGGGGCACCAGGAGGAAGCAGAGCAACTGTGAAAGGCATGATATGCTCCTTCCATAATGTGCTCTGCCAGTCAGGGGCTGAGTGAGGAGCTGCTGTGCAGCTGTAACAAAAGACTCACCACTCTTGTATAGAGACTGGCCAAAGCATGGGATTTGATAAGAGCTGAGATGGTTACCCCAGCTGCTGCTTTGAGAAGTGTAGAGCGGTTGCAATTTATCCTGGTTTCTTTGTCACCGTCCAGGTGTGCAGGTAAGCAGGCCTTTGCCAGCTTCTCAGATCAAGCTGCTTGAAGCCCTAAGCTCTTTTATAAACCTGTGCTGCAATTCTGCAGGTGCTGGGCAAGAGCAGGCAGGTGACTGCTGTCAGATTAGCCACTGAATTTATGCTGTCCTTTTACAGCTCCTGGGAGGATGTGATGCAGCACAGAGGCAGAGCAGCATGAGCAAGCAGCGCCTCATCCAGCACCCATCACGCTTGTACAAGGCTAACCCACCAAGGATTTTAAACAGGCGTGAATAGCCAGAGCTGATTTATCAAAGCTTTGCAACATGTGGCATTTGGCTTGGCACTGGGCACCCTATTGCTGGTCTCAGCGTGTTTCTGGATCACAGGTCTGGCCCGTGGCTTAGCCAGGGCGTTTGGATGGGTTGGTAGTGGTGCTTGGCTGTGCTGTGGAGGTTTTGGCATGTTCACCTTTGCTGCCAGTGCTGCAGCAGCATGTAGGCTCCATCTGCTTCAGCTACAAATCACTGAGCCTCCTGGGCCAAGCCCTTGGGCTCTGCAGGGGAATGTGACCTGCGGCAACTGCACTGTACCACTTTGAACATTAAAATATCTTCACTTGCTCAGTGAAGTTGCTCAGACTCCCTTGTTTTCTTGTTGCTGGATCTGCACAGCTCAGTGCTGTCTCAGGAGTCTGTCTCAGCAAAGGTCACCCAAGTCATGTTTCCACTTACAGGCAACTTTTCTCACCCTACACGGTAACCATAGTGATTTGTTTTCTTTTAAATTCCTTTCCCTTAAGTTCAATGCTATCTTTAGATGTCATCCTGTTTTGACAAATGTCCATGTAGTTCCTGATACTATCAGGGAACTATGGCATGAAAAGGACTGGCTTAAGTAACAGCTGAATAACTCTGTCAGGAATGAATGATGCAGCCCATTCCCTTTTTGGAAATACTCCCATTTTCAGTGATTCTTGTTCTGACGCAGCATCCGGTAGCCAGTCATGGCCTGGCTTGCCCAGGTTTTGATCTTTCCTGCTATTATTATGCACAACCTGGTAAACATGAAATCTAAAGAGTTTTATTGTCTTATTATTCAAAGAGAACTTCAAATTTGCTGTACCGAAGAAAAGTGAACGTATTTTTTTTTGGTTGTTTCTTACAACATTTTGTATTTAACCACTGATGCTCTTGATATAGTCACCTGTCTCTCTGTAGATGTGTGTTTATCAGGGCTAACTAACACATGCTCATTTAAATGCCACAGTTTTCCTGATGGGTTTCCCTCAGCATAGTAGAAGTGAGCAAGAGACACACCAGTTCTCAGGCTTCCTATGTTATGTTCCTCAGTTCTCGCCTGGGTGAGGCTGTCATGAGGACCTATGCAAATGTCTCCCTGGAGAGATGTTTTGCCTGCTAGAGGATGTGCACTAAGCAGCAAAGGGGCAGCAAGGCTGTGAGCCTCTCCTCTGGCATCTCTGGCTTCTTAAATACCCTAAGCTTAAGAAGGCTCAGAAGTCTGACCATTCAAGTTTGTACTTCAGAGTCATCAAATCAAAATATTATTGGAAATCTGACCTAAATTATAGACCATACAGTCTGTCATCACCTTCAGCTAAACCATAAGATGAAATTTCCATCCTATAATGGACTGTATAAACCTCAGCTTAGAATGGTGAACAAAATTATCCCATCATTACCCAACTGATATAATGCCAGTGTGCATTTAGAGGCACAGAGGTGATCTTTAGCAGTGCATGTGAACTTTATGTTTCTTTAATTAACTGCATCATACTTCACGTTGGCAAAGAGCTGTAATGAGCCTTCCATCCTTCAATCGACCAAACATCAGAAAGCTGCAGTGATAATACTGTCAAGAGACAGACTAGGTCTTGATTTAAGAACTACTCTACATACCACAAAACAAAATCCCTTTTAATAGTTCAATATTATATACTCAAAATGCATATGCTGTAATGAGTTGCTTAGGATAAACAGCTGGGACCAAAACCAGTGTTATAGCTATGTCAAACTTAGCTTTACAAATAGTGTTTTGGATCCAAATAGCTAAGAACCTTGCGTGTTGTGCAGGTGGTTGTAGGTAGGAGGTGCAAAGTATCATAAATTTTGGTCAGTTGTTTTTAAGTATAAGAAAATACGAAAAGTCACAGTGAGAGTTCAGGATGTGTTTGGCTTCCTCTCCAAGGATTGCCTGCATGATGATTCTCAGCTTTTTTTCTGTCTGGCAATGTTTGGTACATGCCTGGGTCCAGCTCCAGCCCCCAGCCCTCCTCCTGCCTCTGTTTTGCTGCCTCTCACTCAATCCTAGGAGCCCTGCTGCTCTCTGCCTATGTATCTCCTGATGCTGGCTTGATGCTAGGCCAGGTTCAGGATCCCAGCCTGGCCTTAAGCCTGTAGACATCTGTGGAGGCACTTCCCTGGGATCTAGCAAGTACTGCTGAGGCAGCCCAGGCTGGCATGCCTCCATGCGTCACTCCCTGCTTACATTTCAGGATGTAAGCCTGAAATGTAACCTGCATTCCAGGAGGCAAGTACTTCTGGTCTGCCCTCAGGTACTGGGCATTAAGCAGAGGTGATATGGTGGCAGTGCAGCTGAGGGCTCCAAAAGCGGTGGCTGTGGTGTAGCTGTCAACCATGATCTCCTTCAAAATAAGAAAAAGTGGTTGAGTCCTCCCCCTGTTTTGACCCAGGTGTCTTCATGGACTGAGAAGCTTAATTTTTTGCCACCCTGAGCCATTGCAGCTATACAGGCTGTTACATTTTCTGATCTGAATCCAACAGGTCTGCTTCCATGTCTTGCCTCACTGTTCCTTCCCCTTCTGCTGCCTGTACTCAAGGCAAGGTGCAGGGCTCAGGACCCTGCATGTTCCCTTTCATAGGAAGTCTGTACTAGAAATTCCTTTGCCACCCCTGCCCCTGGCAGCTCATTCCCAGTGCAAAGCCCCAGGCTGATACCACAGGGGCAACCATCACCAGCCAAGGGCAGGGGAAGGGACTCTCATCCTCCCAGAAAATTAAAGTAGGCAACTCCACCCTTGGCTCATCTTCTCTGCTCAGAATTTAGAGCAGCTTCAGGTGTTTGCTTCTGTTTTGGGTTTAAATATGTGTTTACCTATCTCTCAGAGCTATCTCAGATGCAGGGGTGTGGTGAGGCTGCATAATTTAATCCAGCCTGTGACATCCTACAGACGGATAGCCTGTCTCTAGAAGGTTCCTTTGCCTCCTTCATTTAGGTTGGTTTAATAGCTGTCCATTTGATTCCCTTATTGCCACTCTTCTTTTAGCATAAGGAGACGCAGTCTTAAGTTAGCTGGTAACTGAGACAAAGAAAATAAACCCTCTCAGAAACAGAGAAGGCTCCTGCCAAAGAGAGCCAGTCTTTCAGAACACCCCTTCAGTTGTCCTCCCAGGAGGAAGGATGTTCTAGGTGATCATATGGAGGCCCAGTTCCTACGCAAACTTTCATCATATTCACTTCCTTACATTACCTCCTGTCGCCAAGGTCCTGCAAAACCCATCAGCCAGGCACAGCGCCTGCCATGCCAGTCACCTCCTTCACATGTCAGTGCAAATACTCAGGCACCAAACTCGAGGAGCTTCATCACCACCCCACTGGAGTCACTGGAAGAATGAAAGCCTCTGGCTTTCACAGGGTTAGGGTTTCAGCCTAACTAGCACTCTCCAGTTGAACAGCTACAGGCCAAACACACCCACTGGATCCACAGCATACATCTCTAGCAATATGTTCCAATTTCAAAGTATTTGCATATAATCTTATCAGTGAGGGTTTTTCTACTAAACTCTTGCCTGACATGATGAGGAATGTTTAAAACAGCAAAATGGAAAATGCAGTAGGATATATGAACAAAGAGGGCAACCTTTTCTCTCTTGTTGGCCCCATCGCCATAGGTTTTGGTTTCCAGAATTGTCCTATGGTGGTCCTAAGGAGCATGTGTGACAGGTGTGGACAGCAGCATTCTGGTCCTCATGCTTCTTCTTTCTCATTGTACATTGTGATGTGCTGTGTATCAGACACCAGCCTGTCATGTCTGCATGGAGCTTGACCATGCCTCACTGACCGAGATATTTTTTTAATCCAAGGCAAGGTGGATCTCCAGACCTCCAGAAAGGGGGATCCCATTCGAGAGAGTTGCTTGCTGCCAGGGATTTACAAGGTGCAAGGGGAGTGATGTGTTGTCTGTTATGGACAGAAGGCAAGAGGATAATTACAGTGCTGTCATTTTTGATTGTGTAGGGCAATATGCCACTAAAAGTGTGTGCTTAGTCTTCAAGGAGATGGTATTTCCTTGTCTCTGTCTTTTATGCTCTGTCTTAATTCTCTGTGAGATAGATAAGTGCTATTACCCACTTCTCTTGGGCTGAAGTCACAGAGGATGAGAAAAGTGAGAAGCTGAGCTCTAGGGTCTAACCATCCCCCTTCAGTAACTCCTCCTTGGTTAAAGGGAAGAAGGTGGGCACCCTTTCTCAAGTGCACCCAACCTCACCAAGACAATGGCATGATATCCTCATAGGTAACCTTGGGAAGTGGAGACTAGATGAGTGGATGGTGAGGTGGATTGAGACCAGGCTGAACAGCAGATCCCAGAGGGTTGTGAGGTGGGAATACACTTCAAGGGCCAGCTGCACACAATACTGACTAATGCATCATTTTCCCCCCAGATACAGCCCTGTCCAAGATGGGTTAAACATAGACCACCAGCCATACAGACTGTCCCTTCATTATATCATTTTTTTTTCCCCCAGAAACTCTTGATTTGGGATGTACTTCAGCTAGTGACCTTGACTGGAAAAGTACCAGATCCCATGCTGTGTATCTGGGGGATACCCTGTCTCATTAATAAGTACCTTCATTTCAGAGTATTGTCTATTTATTTTGGAAGTTTTACCTCTCCTTGTTGAAATAACAGAGATGAATTGGGATAAATACAGGCAGGAAATGGTTTCCATGGCAACACTAAGAATACATAAGAACAACCTCATCATTCACTTTTATTCCTTAGATACACTTTTAAAAGAAGTTTGAGCTACATTAAAAGACATCTCCTGTTCATAGGACAGCACCCAAGTCAGCAAAAATAATCAGCTCTGATTTCACTTTCAGTGAGATGGGAAATAAGTTCCTTTAAAAAACAGGGACGAAAGGTCTTAGTTTCCAGGGAATGAAAGCTCAGTCAAAAGAGGAGTTCATTCAGATTCAGTGCTGGTCAAAAAAAAGCTGCTTTATGCAACATTCAGCTTCGCTGAAGTGCAACTCACACTAACAAACTTCCAGCATATCCTGCTCAGAGTCTTAGGTTTTGGTGAAGCCTTGGTCAGATTGACTGTAAGCAAAATATAATCTAGTTGTGTGACAGTACTGGGAAGGAAATCCATAAAACTCTTTCTGAGAGCTTATTAGTGGAGACATCAAAGCTCGGCACGATGTAATTTCTACTCCTGTCACGTTGCACTACTACATTCCCCCTCCCTTCCGATCTGCTTGCCATTTCTGGCAGCCTCCCCATGTGCTGTAAGGTGCAGGAGAGACATTTCAGCAACTTGGATGACTTTACCTTCCATCTGGAATGGTGTGCCCAGCCTCAGAAGCCAGGGGAGAGCTCACTAGGTACAGTCTTCTCGCCCAAGTTGGTCTACAGTCTTTTGGAAGGGTCCTAAGGGAAAGCTGTTTGGGAAGTAGGTTTTAGGCTTAGCCCTAACAGACTTCTACCTCCAGAGGAAGCAAGATCTTCCCTTTCTCATCATTAAAGAGAGATCAGATGGGCCAGCAAAGGTGTCCCAAGGACCTGGTGTTCAACCTGCTTCCTTGTCTCATGTCTTTTCTAGGATCACTGCTTTCCAAACAACAAACCCATTACTGTATGTAAGACCTATTTTCTTGGTTCTCATCTGCCTAATCAGCATCAGATTTTTCTTCAGTAATGCTGGGGATTAATGCATAAGTACAGGTACACAGAATTATCCACAAGCTGGGTTTTTACTGAACATATTGATGCTGCGGGAGGAGGACCCATTGCTGATGACATGTGGAGATGATGCCAGAGAATGCCTGTGGTCACAGGAGGATCAGTGGTTTAGCTGCGTGTAAACAAACCACATGTGCTTCAGTGTGTCTTAGATGAAGTCACAGATCTAGGAACAGAAGTGGCAGAACACAAGAAGGTTTTCGGGGCCTGTCTGGTTCATTGGAAAGAACCTGGTCTCATTAGACCCCTGAGAACAAGACTGGTCACTGCTTACTATTGCCTGGATGAAGACAGATACCTGATGGCTGAATGCTTTTTGTTCTAGATGAATGGAAAAAGGGTGCAAGCTGAAAGGAAACTCAGACAAAAATAAGATGCATTTTTTTGTTGTGCATGTAAAGTAAATGGACTTCAATGACTTCAAACAAGGTTGAAGTGTTTTTTCCCTCATAAGAAACTAAACATTCGTGGTGGTTTTCTTAAAGATGACTTTCAGGAGGTCCACTGAGCCAGGTTATGAGGGAGATCAAAAAAGATAATCACAGTGGTACCTTTCTGAGAGCCTATTGCATGAAGAGCAGAGCAGTGGAGAAGGTAGTCCAATATCATGGTCAATCTAGTAGGCTCTGTCTTGGAAGGACTTGTGGGAGAAAGGGGAATATATGGTACATCAACATCCTTTAAGGGCTCTGATATTTGCAGAAGACTGCTGATACACATCTTTCTTTTCCTCAGGCCTCTTTGGAGACCCCTCAAGAGGGAAAGTGTCTTGTTTTACCATCCCCAGTTTATTTGGTCTTGTCATCAACTTATCTCCATTGCTGCCTTGTATTAGTGGAAGGGTTTGATAATCTTTTCTGAGATGGATTAATAGTTTTCCTCTGAAGTAGCTCAGCGTGGCCCAGCTGATGGTACGCAGACAGAGCTTTCAAGAGGATGATGGCGTGAGTGTTAAGGGTTAATGACTCAAACAATGGGCCAGTTGCAAAAGCAGCAGGGTGCTTTGCCGAGGCCAGGTTTGCACACCTCAGCCGAAGGGGAGAAGAGAGTTTTTGTGTGTGTGGTGGCAAAACCTCTGATCTGCATAAGAACAGCCCAGGTGCAGAGGGGTTGCGCTCCCACTGCCAGAGGATGACCAAGACAAACCGACCTTTGTTTCGCAACAAGCTGGGTTTTGAGCCAGATGGGGGAGAAAGGCCGATAAGAAACATATCCTGCAGAGGTGGGATAATGCTTTTTATTATGACAATGTCCTCTCTTACACAAGTGGTTCAGGTGTAAATCTCCCCTGCCGGGAGGTACAGGAACATTCACATTCACATGGGCCTGAATGCTTTTATCCCTTCTGACAGGGCATAGCTGGCTGAACTAAGCTGGGTGAGAAGGTGCTGTCGGGTCCCGGGGGACTCATGAACCATCAAAGACCCCCGAGGTACCTCAAACTCACTTTTAGTGGGCACTTCGGAGAGGACTGGTTACGATTCACAGAGTTGCAACGCAGTGTAAAACTCCCCCAGGATGAGGTACCTGGGCGTTCTCACCTGAAGCTGAGCTTTTATTAACCCCTTGAACTTTGTGTGCTGTGGGCTTCCCCCATGTCCCGACGGATCAAGATGGGCACCACCACTTGGACCAATGGATGTCGAAACTGCAACAACTGAGTCCTGTTGCTTGATCCACTGATCTTTCCTGTCCACTATTCACCCTTATCCTTTTATTCTTGTTCTTTTTCTTAAAAATATACTCAAGTGATATCTTTATACTTTAATGTAGTTGCATTTTTACAGATAATAACAAAAATAGCTACATACCTTCTTTCCATTGAAACCAAATTATTCTAAAATAAACCTGCCAAATGTACGTATATATGAACACCAGTGGTCATTCAGTGTCATTTCACTCTAATCAGCCCCAAGGGATCTATTGCCAAGAACCTCAGTTACCCTTGCCTCCAGGACTGGGTTGTAAAATATGGTTACTGGGAAGTCAGGGATTTCCAAAGAGCCCCAAAACCCGAGTCTGTTTTCCACTGATGTTGTGCCACTCTGGATTAGCTCATAATAGGAAATGATGCTGCAGCCAAAGACAGCCCTAGAAACTAATGTAGTCACTTCCTTATCTCCAAGAGTCTGATTAAACTCAGAAATTATTTCTAAACCTGCTTCTGCATTTCCCATCTAGAGTATTACTAACTTCAAATAAAAAAAAATCCTGAAATGCTGCAATAGAGTAATGATGAAATATGTCTGAGGTGTGGGTGGTTTTGTTCTGTAAATGAGTATGCATTATTTGTTTCAAGATCAAAATACAACAATTGTCTCTAGAATTTCTGCTCTGTGGGGCAAGATTGTGCCATCTGCGGTGTTTGGCATTAGGGATGGACTTTCCTTACCATGCTGCAGGTCTTAAACAAGATACTTCTCAAAGATAAAACCTCTGTTCAGGAAGAGCTCAGTGCTGGGAGGCCAAATGAACCAGGTTATGGAGACCAGACTGGATAACCACAGCACTCTCTTTCTGGTTTTAGCTGTAAAAGAGGATTTCCTGAGCATGAGGAACAGGACAGTTAAGAGACATAGTCTAGCATTGTGGCCAAACACCAAGACCCATCTTCTGAGAAAGAGCAACAGGAAGAGGGAGACTCCTCAGTGGGGAACTTTACAAGGCCCATGCTTCATAAAGGGCTTCTCAATGCAGTGTGCAAGCCAGGCAGTGGGCCAGGAGCCAGAGCAGCAGAAGCCATGGGGCATGGCCCAAACTTGCATGATCCATGGTGACAAAACATGTGGAGCTCCTCTTTTGGGAATGAGATCCCTAAGGGCCTGGCTGTGCCCCTGCCTGCCCTGGGTGTGTGGAAGGAGAAGGTATACACACTCTCCTTGGCTAACATACAGCAGGGTTTGGCTGGAGGATTGCTAGTGCCTCTACACCTGCCCTAGCTCTGCTCCTGCCCAGGATTAACTGTGCGAAAACCCTCACTGATTTCAGCAATTGTTGCCTAAGCCCCTCTGTCCATGAGTCTGTGCTTCTATGCCATGTGTATCAATTAGGCCAAAGCCCCAGACATCCTTTTGCTCATACAATGCTTTAATTATAAAGTAGTTTGCTTCTGATTGGCAATCACTCTGCTTGGAAATGGGCCTCACAAGTGGGTGAGCTTTCCAGACATGGCTGTCACTCATCTTGTCCCTTCCTCCATCTGGCTGCCAAAGAAGCATGAGGTCTCGCAGACTTTTCTGTGAAATAAGAGTACTAATTAAGAAATGGACTGGATTGGCCTTCACTGAGGCAGTATCTTTGATTTATTTCTTTGGGTTTTTTCCCTCCCTTGTGAATAGGAAATGTCAGACACTCATTGCAATTCCTAGGCTGACCCAATCACACCGTGGCACCCAGCTCCTCCTGCCAGATGTGCTGTAAAGGAGAGAAATGAGATAGCCATGGCTTACAGAGAGCCTGCCACTGACTGCTTCTGCTAAAGGCTGTGGGACTACCCTAAGAAAAACACTTCTCAGAAAAACCATCCCAAATCCAGATGCTGGAATCTTCATGAGGTCTGAGGGGTCACCATGGGGGTCTGTGCAAAGGGAAGCGAGGGGGCAGGGCCGGGTGCAGGGAGCAGACTGAGCCTTCTTGCTCTGAAATTCCTGAGCTGAAGACTAGGGATAGAAATGCAAATGTGAAGAAACTGGAAGTCTTTTCTGCATCCTGACTCAACTGTGCAGATTTGCAAGCTACCCTGGGGTCGGGGATGAGTGCAGGAGCCTGGGCACTGTTTTTGGTCCTCCGCCTGGCCTGGGGAAAGCCCCTGCCTGCTTCTGACCTCATCTGCTCCTGGTCCTGCACTCTTCCATCCCATGACATCCTGGCTCCTGGCACAAGCCAGTCCCAGCTCAAAAATACCATAATGAAAGCACAGGGTTGGCCTGATATGGTCAAAGGCAGCCTGCCACAAGCAGGAGTCAGCTGCTGTTGTAGTGGTCTTCTCATAAACTTTCTATGGCAAATGAATCTGGGTTGTGCAGCACGTTCTCCTATGTCAGTTGACCCTTCAGACCCTATCCTAGCCCTTTCTCACATCAGTAAGTATCTAGAGACAGAACCTTTTCCTTTTCTTACTAGAAACTTTACAGGGTTAGGTCTTAATACCCTGTGCTTTGATTTTGCTTATTAGAATCAGACTAGTTGTTCAACAGTGAGTATTGGCAAAGATCAAATATTTTGTGGCACAAAGATTAGGAACTGAGCACAGTTTTTATGAAACTCTCCCTTTTTTCAGCAGCCTGTGGGTTTTTTGAGCTATTTAGATTCAGCCACTAGAGAGCAAACTTCTTCTTTTTATCAAATGGCAATTTATATATTCCTTTAAAAAAGAATTGTACAGTTCTTCAGGCTAAAACCCATGAAAATTGAAAACAGCTCTAAGTTTACAGAAGGGAAAAGAAGCTTGCTTGCTTGCTTGCTTGCTTGCTCTTTTTATCTGTCTTTTTCTCTCTTTCTGTCTTCACAAGCTGTGGTTTAGGAAGAGAGAATAAACGTGTGTGTTTTGTTGTAGTGAGGGCCTCTGTTAATGACTGCTGAAGCTCTCTTCCTTCATGTCAATCACCAGAGGTAATTGTTCATCCTGAAGTTTGGCAGGCTGTGTGAGTGGAATATCAAAAGGAGACCTTGGGATGCCAATATGCAACATGTGCAATTGTGCCAGAGTTAGAGAGGAGGGGATCTGCAAACTCTCGGGGTTATACCCACTAATATTGGAGGCTACCTCTTTCTGGATTTGTGCTGAGCAGCTGGGCTCCTTAGACCATGTGGTTTAAATGCCCTTGAGATGTGGATGCAAACAGGTTGGAGAAGTCAGATCTTTATAGGAAGGAGTCTTGAGCCATGGGTTTTCATTTGTCCCTTGATCTTTCACAGCTAGGACATGCCCCACTCTGATAGTGAGGTCAGGTATGGAGATAAGTGGTGTAACAGGAGACAAGTCCTAGGTATGGACTGGGACTGTGCTGTGTGTCCCAGGCCTGCCAGCCCAGATAGCAGCAGGAAGCAGGAGGGAACTGACTTTTCTGGGAACCACCCTCAAGTGGCCCAGAGCACAAGTGAAGTAAAGCTGGTTCTTTGAAGGTCTGGCAAGCCACACAAGCATCTGATGAAAATCAGCCCTTCCCAGGAAAATGGAAGGGGATTTTATGAAATACTTAGTGTTGTCATTAGTGTGTACACGGTGGGTTATCTTCCTGTCTTTCTCTGTGAACTGACCAGCTGCAGGTGCATGCTGTTGCCTAATATTCAATGAGGTGTGCCCTTCTGGTGACTCATAGGCATGATATTAGGTCCTATGAACTGACACGGACCTCTACAAAAGGGTCCTTCACTGGGCTGTGGGTGATGTGTGATTTGACTGCTAAGAGGACAAGTCCTACCATTTAATGTCCTATTGACATTATGAATTGCCCCATGGGGTGATGTGGCCCAGATTTCATAAATTTAATCCATTGTACCAACGTGGGAGCTAGTGTTTTATACTGAAGCTGCTTTATTATCCTTGTGCTACATTCATCCAAATGAAGTGGCAATGAAATGAATTTGTTGTACCCCTACCACATACTGTGAGAGACTATACAAGCAATATGTTTTTTCCAGATCCCCAGGCATCTTAGGATTTTGGACTCAGAGCAGTATGAGAGTCACCGTTGGAAAATCTCACCAGGTCATTCTATTGCTATGTGAATTTTTATGTTCCCTGTGAAGCCACTGATCTTGAGACCAACTACATCTTAGGCAAGTGCTCGACAAATGCAGGGAGCAGGCAGTAAAATCCTTTTGCTTCTATCTTGGGAACATCAAGGTGTTGGGGAGTTGATGAGTCAGAATGTGGTACTTCCATCCAGCTTTTAGATGCAACTTAGCTACAACTGTGACTTCAAAGATCCATCACTTCAGGGGCTTGGATGTGAACAACTTCTCTGTAAGGTCACAGAGATCACAGAGGTACAAACTGAGAAGTGAGGGCAGAAGCAGGATTGGAGTGTCCCACACTGCCAGGCATCCAGACCGCCACAAAGAGCTGGTTATTGACCTGCCTGAGCAGTGGTCAGAGCAGGTGTGACGTCTCCTCTGACCCTTTACTAATACCTGCTTTGGTCTCCTCTGTAAATAACTAATAACCCTTTGTGAAGTGTAGCTTTGGGCAAGCTTGTTCCACCAGAGAAGCTCCTAGCTGGTGCTCAGGTTAAAAACAGCCGCTGAACAAAGTAAACGGGTCCCAGGACACATTGGCAGAAGCTGCATAGCTCATGTCTTTGCTCTGTGCTTGACAGCCCAGCACAGTGTCAGTTTAAATCCAGCCCTTGGCACATTCGGACCTCTTGTACACTCTTACCTGCCCAGCCGGCTTTTACAACTGTGTCAGAAGCAAAAGCTGATTATCAGCTTAAGCAGTGCTGTTTCTCCTCTTTGGCTGTAAACCCTGGGCACAAGCAGGGGCAAAAACATCACCTGGAGCTTTCTCTAGAAGAGACCTCTGGATAGGAACTGTTTAGGCACTCAACATCTACTTCATTGGTAGGTACATAGGGACAAGGATCTCTCTCTTTTAAAAAAAGTAAGGCCATGATGATTTTTATTCTGTGTCTGAAAACCCATTTTCTGCAAATGTTTATGTGCCTACAATTAGATCCTATGACCTCTTAATGGAATGGCTTGCACACTTTCCTCCAGGAACTTTTCTAAATGTCTGTCAAAAGTGATTGTTTTCAAAAATACTTCCTAGCTTTGAGTGTCTGCTTTTATTTTCTATATGCCTTTGAGACAGGTTGAATTAATTGCTAGTACCATGCTGCTGTTGCTGAGGTGTCCATCCTCAGCACAATTTGGTGCTGGACCACCCCAGCATTTTGTGCCTCCCATGGGTGAGAACGTGCGTGCAGGGATGGGAAGGAGATGCCTGTCTGGCACCATGGGGGAAGGACCACGTTTGTAAGCTGTGGTGGGAGTGTGACTGCCTGCCACTTCCTGAGTCGACTGTCTGCATGACGTTAAACTATGGCTTTTCTTCTCCAGGCCCTGAGCTAAAGCACTTGTCTGTATTTCTCTTGGGGTTTTTTTGTTTTTTTGGGGGGTTTTTTGGGGTTTTTTTTGGGTTTTTTTTGGCTTTTTTGGGGTTTTTGTTTGTTTGTTTGTTTGGTTTTTTTATTGGAAATTCTTTGTATGAGGATTTTTTTTAATGGAAAAATGAAGGACATTTCCTCCTAAATCCTATGGAAAATATTTTGGCACTGTGTTGTGCTAAACAGAATTTCATTCTTGGCATCTGTTCACTCTAAAACACTCTTCTAAACTGCCTCTTTATACATCCCTTCTTTTCATACAAGAAATGTATCAATTTTCATAACTTATCTGTCTGTCTCTCTGCCTAAAATTAGACAGCCACTTTCCTTGTCTCTAACCATCTCCACAGTGTTACGCTTTTCTATTTATTTCTTTTTTTTTTTTTTTTTCTTTTTCCTTTTTTTTTTCCCTTTGTGATTTCTCTCTGAAGATGTGGCTTGCAGTGAAAGTTTACCAATGCTGGAAAGGAAGATAGAACAAAATAAAAACTGGACTCTGTCTTGTTTCCTTTCTTGACGTTCCAGGAGTGTTCGGTTATTTGTCCTTCAGCCAGACCTGTGAATCTCTTCCAAGGCCTTATCTTTGTTTCTTGCTCTGAAATAAGAATTAGCATCTCTGGTTAAAGAGATAAAGAGAAATATGGCACTGCTGTCTGATGTGCTGATGTGGGGTCTGCTGCAGGGTCCTCTGTGTGGGGATACTCTAATGACATTTGGTGTCATTCCCTGTTTCAGTGGGGTAAGGCTGGTTGTAAGTGACCTCGAGCCTTGCTTAGCAATTCCCTTGTGTAGTTTTAGGCTTAAGCTGGCAATTAGAGCTGTTCTCCTTTCAGTGCCCCATCAGCACGCTTGTCATGCAGAGAGCATTGCTGTCTTGGAGTGGTCCCAGACCTAGCTTGGGGAGAGCAGAGCTGGGAAAGAAAATAGGGTGTGGAGGGTGGGAGTGAGAGGACAATCACCTCTGGCATTATGAAACTTATGCCCTATAAAACACTGCAATTATATTGTTTTCTAAATCCAGTGGGAACTGCTGTTTTTCAAGTAATAAATATCCTCCTGCAGTGTTGGCAGCCATAATATGGCAGCTCTGACAACCCGACAGTGAAACTCATTCTGGTAACATGAAACAAGACCCATGTTAGTGACTTTCTATTAGCTAAACTGAGAAAAACTGTCAAAAAGGGTAAATAAATTGAATGTTCAAATTTATTTTCCTTTTCCCTTTTAATAATCTCTTTACAATAAATCCAAGACCTTCACTAGCAACATGTTTTTGATAACATTTTGACAACAGAGCCTTGAAAGATGCAGAAGGACTCACTAATAACTGATAGGCCAAACCAAATATTTTTTGTTAAGAATGATGCTCATTCTTTTTGCATTTTAAACTTTTCAAGGCAAGATGATATAGGCAATCATTCATTCTTTGAACACCGACAATATTTTATTTTCCCATCTCTCAGCTGTTTTGGTCTAGGATATACAACACATTCTATTGGTATTCCTGTAGCAGAAATTCAAATGAATAGCAAATACCCAATAACCAAAAAACCAGAATGATGTGATTAAACTGAGGTTCTAATGCAGCAAACCTTAGCTTTCAGCAGCACTAGAATTACATGCTTCTTGGTACAAATAAGAATGAATGCGCAGAGCATTAATGCTGTACCTAAGCTAGAGGCACTAATGTGCTATAATAATTAAACAACTTTGTTATGGAAATATATTTACAGCTTGATTGGTTAAATAACAGGATTTGTAAGCTAGGTTTTCACACTTATGCAGAACTGTCCTTGTGCAAAATATCCCTACTTTGATGCAACCTTGGGCCTTAAGGTAAATTAGTCAGGTTTGTGTGTACAAACAAGCCCATTAACATATGTTAGACAAGATAATAAAATTGCAATACAAATGTACCAGGCTACCTATGTAGTGCAGCTGACTTGTATTCCTTGGGAAAGGAATAGTAGTATTCTTTGGGAAAACCCTTACCACAATGCAGATGTTGCAAACCCAGGTGGATTTCACATGCCCCATTTTTATCATGGGCTGTGAGTTGTACACACATCTCTTGGCCATCATCACTGTAAATCCCAGTCTGGGCTCTGACACCAAAGACAAGGGTAGACCTAAAGAAATGTAATCTCATGTTATCTTGTTAAATTTTGCTCTCCAAGCCATTTTTCTCTAGGCTTGAGCACTGAGTGCCATTGTTATCTGGACATTTTTGAAATATATCCATAGTTCTCACACTAAATCTTAGTCAACAGGCTATGTAGTGAAGTAGTTGATCCCAAATTATCTTTGGTTTTTCTTCCTCTGTGTCCAACAATTTAGAAGTCACAACTGACTTCAAGATGTGCTTAAATGTGAATAAAATTTGCAGCAGAACCTTCCCTATTGCAAGAACCTTACATATACATTTGTAATTGTAAGTGCATTGCCAGAGATGGTAGCATAGACATAATAAAATTATTAATTTTATTTTCCTGCCAGCACATGTGTGTGCCTTAATTGTGTTTCGAAGATACTCTTAGAATCCTCTCTGTCATGTAAATATGCTCACTGGCTAGTAAATATTAATGCTGCACTCTGGCTCCAGCTGTGAGAAGATTTTATTGTTGTGTTAGTGGTTTTCATTAACCTCCAAAAGGTTTCACAGCATCTACTCTATTTATTTGAAACATACAGAACTGCTGCAAGCAAGGGCTGCTACAAAGAAAATCATGCACTTTCCTTCATTGTTTTTAATTTAGTTTGTGCCTCTTTAATGCTTTGGAGTCACTCTCTGTGAAATTCCAGAGACAGGGAAGGAGCTGCCTGGTACTTTTTAGTTCCAGTTTTCGGCAGACAGTGCTGAAGTAAAAGGAACATATGTCACGTCTTCCCATTATTGTCCCTAATTGTCATGGCAATTTACCCACAAGCTGACATGATAGTCATGGAGGGAAATGGAGCAAAACCCTTTACATAACTCTGGGCTCCAGGAAACCATGGAGGCATATGGAAAGGGGAGATTTGGTGTCTGCTGGGTGCTGCTGCAGGGGCCCTCCCCCATGAGATCAGCTGACAAGGTTGGTGGCCTGTCTTGACCTTCCTTCATCCAGCTGATGGAACAAAATCCTGCTCAGCTGTCCCTGCCATATCCCTTACAGCAGGGCACAACGTTCTGCGGAGTTACCCGAGCTGCTGGTGCTGAATGTCTCCCCGCCTGCCGGACTGGTGTCCGTGGGACCCGTGTCCACCCTATGCAGGGATCCAGGTGCTGTTGTGCAGCCACCAATGTGGCTCTTGATGGTGAGAGGCACATTCTGTGGCTCCCAGTTTTTGCAATGAGAAGGTTGTCCTGAATTCCCACATCATTAAGAATGGGTGAACTTGTGCTGTATCCCTCCCTCCTGGCTCTTTAAGAAGTGTTCTGGAGAAATTAACAACAATGATTGTATCCATTCTCTCACCCAGGCCACTACAGTCAAAATACCTTGGTAGTTTGAACTCTGGTCTGTGCTACTTCACAGACAACCTCAGAGGAAAGGGTTTTGCAAGGTAAATATTTGAGCTTGGATGGTTGCTTGCTGGGACAAGCCCAGTTAGTCTTTGCAGGGATATTTCTTTTGCCTTCTGATTTGACTTTAAGACTTGAACTAAATATGCCCAGCAGGTATTGACTTCTAAGCTGGGAAGTTGGGCACTCTCCTGTCAGTGAAACATCTGGGACCATAGGCAGTGTCTGCTTCACAGTGAGGCTGACCCAGATCATCTGAGATACACACATGACATCCATCTTCTCCTGAGATTTCTGTCCATGAGAAATCCAAAACATTGCACCCTGGTGGGTAGACTGTTTGGACATGGCTACTTTTACTTATGGTGACTATGTCTGGATTTGAGCCAGTTTCCTGGAGCTAAATTTCCAGTCTTCTCTAACTTATTGGGTGTTACTTTTCGACCCAAAGGCCTTTTTTTCTGGGAGCTATTTTTCAAACCTTGGTGCATTTGTGGGGCTGAGCTCTGTTAGTAAACTGGTTCTTATATGGAGGTCATCATCATCGCTAACCTCCTTTACATAAACCTTAAATAAAAACCCACAATACCTTTGCATGCTGAAGAATGTCTTGTTTCTATTATTAAGAAATTACCACATTTTCAGCTGATCTTTTAAGTGGTTCCTAATAAAATTGTTAGGACTGGAAAATCTTCAATAACATTTTTAAATGCAGCCCAGCTCCACAGTAATAAACTCAGCTTTTAACAGTCTTCATTTATAACAATCCCAACATCAAGAACTAATTTTCCCTCTGATAATGAGGCCTATTAGCAGGACTGTTCACACAGGACTGACCTGGATTCAATAGTCATATGGGGGGTTTTTTGTTATTTTCAAGGCACATTGTGTTTAGCAAGTAAACATACAGCTTTCCCTCTTTTTCTTGTCTCTACTTGTCTCTTTAATGATTGTTTGAAGGTTGCTAAACAGAAAGCACAAAAGTAAAATGCAGCGATGTTCTATGCAAATAGCAGCTTTCTTCATTATTCTGATGCAGCTAATTGCTGAACCCCCGCTACAATGTGTACTTTCACAGCGGGAACATTCATCCTGTTCCCACTGGGGTTTGTTACGGTGAGAATACAACACTTCAGCTTTTAGTATGGGCAAAGGACATGATTATTTGAATACGATGGCAGCATTTATCATTCCACACAACTGCTTGCTATAGGCTGCAGAGCTGGAAGATGTCTCCTGAAAGCAATAGTGCAACTCTGATTGCTTCCCACAGAGCAGGGTGGGTGAGCAGTTCCCACCAAGTTTCCTGCACCAGAACTTGCAGCATTCCCTCCTTGCTAGGCTCCGTCATACAGGACCATGGGAGCAGTTCAGCACAAGGGCTCTGCCTGTGAACTGCTCATGGCTCCTGAGTGAGGCCGACTTGGCTTGAGGCTGCAGGCCAAAATAGATGTCCCTGGTCCAGGCGTCTTCCTGACACCAGGCAGCTCTACCTAAACACGTGTCCTTCACAGAGCATCCAGCATCTTCCAGGGATGAGCTTTGCACATACCTACTTTCTGCTGAAAGGGACAGCTCGTCAAGGAGAAGTTAGATTTGGTCCTATTGCCCTCTTGTGGCTGCCCAAAAGAGACCACAACTGTCTCACCATTGCACAAGTGGTACCTGCCCATTCAAGCTGACATAACTTTCCCATAACTTAAAAACACAGTATTGGTTCCCAGGGAGCTGCTGTGTCGGGTAAGGTGGAGCACCAGCCAGGAAACTGAGATATTCCTGAAAGCGACATGGGGTGCCATTGCAGGAGACCAGGTGCAAGGGTGTCTCAGGCCAAGCCTTCCTTCCCTCCTTCTCTCACTGTCACAGCTGCCTTGCCTATTTTTCAGCCGCGTGACAATGGGAAAAATGGTTTGGCAGAGTTCTCAGGGCTCTCATATCCAAATATGACCATGAAAAATGCCCTGGTAATGCTGGCAATACACCCTTTCCTTACAGTCAGGCCTGAAATGAACCCCATGCATTATCAATGAAGTATACAGTGTTGGTGCTTCCATTCCTGTAGCACATGATGTGCACAGGGTGAGGAGATCACTGTTGAAAGGTTTCACCAAAACCCAGTGGTTAGAATTAAAACTAAAAAAAGAGAACTAGGAGGAAAGATAGCAAAAAAATACCTCAAAAAACAAGAATAAAACCAACCACTGTAACTGCCCCAAAATCTTAATATGTCTGTCCATGCATGTGGATGTCCTGTGTTCAACTGCACCTGAGCTGCTTTCTCTTTCCTGCTTCTCCTGTCAGGCTGGCAACATGTAAGCAACCTGTACACCTCGCTGATCCTGCAGCTGGTGTTTATGCCTACAAATAGATAGAAAATTTACTCTGAGATACCTAAAAGAACCATCAATAAAATCAAACATGCATGCAAACCTGCTTGCATGCAAGTTAAATCTTCTGATAACAAGCGGTAATGTTATTTGGTTTTGGGCAAACAGGGCAATAAAAGCCAAGATGTTAAATGAAAATTTGCTTGCTGTATATTGGCCTCGACACAGTGTTTTACTCAACATAGCCTGCGCCTAATGGAAAATCTTGGCAAACATTTAGAGCCAGGACTATAAAATTCATAAACTGCTGTGGCTTTCAGTGTGATTTTCCCCAGTGAAAGTCATGCAAGAATAAAAAAGGAAGATTCAGTAACAGTGTAATTGTGTCACATAAAGACCACTCCTGGGAAGCCATTTGAAGTTTTAATGTTTTAAAATGAATACTGAATTCACTTATCCTTGATAAAGCCTGTGGTTCCTTTTTCTGGCAGATGTGTCAATGCATAGAAGGGCCAGAACAAACACCATTTGCAATTCAAGTGCCTTTAGACCCCAGATGAGACGGTCTTGTAACCACTTCCTTGCTATTATGTAGCTTGATTAAAGGTAAGAATTATCACTCCAGTCTGATGTTTGCCAGTGACTACCGAAGATGTGGCTCTAACCTCTCACAAATGAAAATGTCAGCTCTCCTCAAGGTAACAGAGGCATTGAACACATTGACATCAAACCACTGAAATGACACGAAATCAGACTGGACCCTTGGAGTTGGCCATCACATAGTCCTGGTCTCATCTGATAAAGTAAGGCATTAAAATATCTGGAGTTTGCTTATAAAATCATCACCTCAGCAGGTCAAGAAAACCTCTTCCCTCTAGGGCCAGCTGTACTGTCTGTATGTGAGGCCTGGGCTGCCAAGAGAGACAGACATGATGCATGGAAGCTGCTAGGTTGAGCTTTGCATACAGCAGATGTTCAGGTATGTTTGTTTCTTTTGCAGGATTGAGTTCCCAAGCTTGTCCCTGGGCTAAGCTCCCCTGATGGGCCCTGATGGTCAGCAGCATCCCAGACCCACCTCATGCTTTCTGGGCTTTTAGTCTTCTTCTTCTCAACTTGACATTTGATCATTAACAACAGCAGGTAGTACAGGGCATACCATATATTTGGTTTCTGGAGAAATTAACAATTTTACATCCATAGCTCCACCACCCTCTTGCTGTCGCCTGTCACTGCAGTTCCCTTGGCTCTAGTGTCTGTCTGCATCTAGTCCCATACAGTGTATCAGCTTTTGACTATTTGAACTCATCATCCCTTTTCTGAAGTCACAGGATCAGTTAAGTTATTTGAATCACACCTTACAATATTTATTTTGTTTCATTATCAGGGAAAAGGAAGATGGTTGTTATAAAAATGACTTGCATTCACTGTCTGTCCTCAGCTGAGGATCTTTGATATTTCTGTACTGGTGCAGCTCTAACATAAACAGTGTTGCCAGAGAATAGCTGGGACCAGATGAGGCAAGTTTCCATTTGAGAAGTCCCTTGCCACAAGACAAGTGTTTTTCTTTCTTCACCCAAAAATTTCAAATGCAGCAGGAAAAGTTGCCTTTCTTGCCTTGTTGCCTTTCTCAAAGACAGACTTTTTTTCTTTGCCATCCAAAGAAAGAATTGCAAAGGTTTTAACATGAATTTAAGAAAAACACAGAACTGAATTGTTAAATTTAAAAATTACCAAAAATAGCTGGGCATTTATTTCAAGGGGAAGTTCTGTAATATTGAACTTACTTATAAAAGGATAATATCAAGCTTATAGAAAAGTGTCCAGGGCTTCTCCAAGCATGCCTGGAGCATCAGATTATGTGAAGGGCAAACAACTGGTTGTTTCTGCAGCAGTAGCTAATGTTTGTGTGTGATTTAGTAGCACAGTTTTGAAAATGAGATCTGCATGACACACAGAGTATTTAATGATGATTCAGAGGTCACCATGGACCAAAAGGTCACTGATAAGTAATCCAAATTCCCATTAATATTTTATAATCCCTGCTTTTAGCAGAGTGGCGGTGTCTTCTTTGGATTTATACAGCCACTAACACAATGTGATCTTGTTCCTGTCTTTTACACTTCTTGTCATTCATGACTGGTATTTCTTCAATACTATCCCTAAATAACAGAAAATGGAAACACTTGATAAAAAAGTGACCTTTCTTGTGATTTCCACCTGTATATGGAGACTATCAGCAGTACCTGGCTTTTCTCTGTGAGTAGAGTCTGATGGGAGTTCTGGTAGCTTCACGAGAGGCAAAGAGAAGCCATTCAGTCAGCCCCAAAGTTTGTCCTTTCCATGTTGTACAGGAACTGAAAGATCTGCATTTGACACACAAGAACATGTCCTCCCCGGAAACATGTGTCTGTCACTGGCACAGGGAGGGGAGGGGACCCTGGGTCACCCCCTGCTCCTGTGCTTTCCTCATGCTCCTGACACGTTGGAAAAAGCAAAGGCATCTCTCTCTCACCTCTAGCTGTGTTTTTCTGCTTCATCATCTGAGAAACAGACTTGTGAGGTGAATGGAGAATGATCCCAGCCTTTTGCTTGGGCAAGTGGGATGTCGAAGGTGGATTTTGTAACCTCAGTGACCTGGTAGCTCAAGCAAGCTCTGGGTAGGCCAAGCTGGTAGTAATCCATACCAAAGTGTCCAAGGCACAGTTACATTTCAGGATGTAACCATGTAACCATCTGAGCCAGCCATATTGCACATGTTGCATGCTCGTGCTTCTCCTGGTCCTGCTGCAGAGCCAGCCTGTGCCTCTGAGGCTCCATCCCAAAGAAGGCAAGAAATGAAATTCCCTTCTTCCACACTGCCTGGTTGTCGTACCCTGCCTGGATTCCTACATTGGCCTGTGTTGGCAGCCTTGTGATTCTTGTGTCGGAAGAGGGCTGGAAGCTTTATTGGGAAGGTTAATGTAAGGTATAAACTCACTTCGGCTGGGTCACTTTGGAATATTAATGAGTTTTAAGGTCAGAATATTAATATTGTCAACTGTGCAAGTGTGCTGCTTGTAATTCATGATGAATATGCTGAAGAACAGCACCATTTCAGTGCCATGACACTGAGATACTTCTGTTTTCTACTGGAAATATTCCATTTTCTGACTGTATTACTTGGACATGGAGTGAGAAGTTTGTCATGACTGGGAATGTGCACTGTCCTTCCCTGCTCAGGAATGGCATACAAGCAATAAAAATCTCTAAATTGTTTGCATTTAGTAGATTAAATAATTTTTCAAATCAAATAGCATCTATTTTTTTTTCTGTAAGAATAAAAATATTGTTTTAGTTAATGTGGGCATGAATAATAGCTTTTTCACAGTTATATTTGCTGCTTCTGTTTAATTTCTCTGAGATGACTAATTGTTTTAAGAGCTGTATTCCCAGAGCAAAACAAACAGACAAACAAACAGCTCCCCTCTGTTTCATTCCCCAAAGCTTAAAGCAGCACAAATAAGGACAAAATAGATTTTTCCATCTGTAACTGTAAGTTTCCTCTTCCACCAGACTTTTGCTTGAAACAGATAAGGTTCTCTCTGCATTAGCAATTAGGGCACTATCTCTTTTTGCACAGATCTGAATCAGCCATCATCCTAAGCCAAGATCAGAGACATAGGTAGTGAGACTGAATGCAAGTTCAACAAAGTAGAAATTCTAATTCAAGGAGCTGTTTATGAAATCAGACTTTCCTTATTAAATTAGGAAGAAAAATTCTCTCAGGATCCAGCAGTCTCTAGTGAAAATGTTCAAATAATTTTGTCAGTCTACAAGCTCCCTTTCCCTTTGGCATTACTATAAGCAAAACAGACTAACAAAAATACGTTGTTTTATAAGGATGCATAAGTTGTTCCATAAGTGTCTCCTTTGGTAGCAGGATGCATACTCATTATTTATGATGCAAAAGTCTGTGTCCCTGAAGGACTTCTCTTCAGTCTATAAAGCTTAGCATTTCCTTCCTTGTGGTGTTGGCCTAGCTTCCTAACTTTGTTTTCTCTCCTTTGCCATGTTTTCCAGACAGTGCAGCTCAGAAAGATGCTACTGCAACGTGATCAATCTGCAGTGGGTACTGGGGTCCCAGGGAGATGGCAGGTAATTGAGCAGGGCATTTTCCCAGAGCACACAAAAGAGTTACCTGCCTGCCTGGCATAACCCTCACATGTCAATAACCCACAGGTGTTGTGGTGGAAGTGCTGGCACACAGACAAAAAAAGGTCCCACTCAAAGTTTCTTCACTCTGTTGTGTTCCTGCCTGAGAAGTGATGCCACATGGAAAACCAGTGCATTCAAGTTGGGTGGTATTTATCCCACAGAACTCACTTTTTTTCACTTTTAAAAAGGTTATCCTGTTGTTGGAGTGAGGCAAGGATATCTTGAGGAGGATCTGGATCATCAGGCTCAAGCCCCCTACCTGTGTCACAACTTATTGTAGTACCTAGCTGTCTGCTGTTTAAAGAG
Organism: Poecile atricapillus; assembly: GCF_030490865.1. Taxonomy (NCBI): domain Eukaryota; kingdom Metazoa; phylum Chordata; class Aves; order Passeriformes; family Paridae; genus Poecile; species Poecile atricapillus. The sequence continues at coordinate 36,250,442 of NC_081251.1, forward strand.
GGGCCAGAGACAGTGAGACACCTGAATTTTAGACAGACAGACTTAGACTCAGGGAAATGAGTCCTGACATGGTGATAAACTGCTTTCATGTCAATCATGCTGCTATTTTGGAATAAAACCTTCAGATTTCTGGGATTTTTATGCACTGCTAAGCAGCAATATTAAGGAGTTTGTGGTCCAGTTAAATAATTCACATAATTTTCTTTGTTTTGTTCCATTTCCCTCTGGTTTTTCTGATAGTCAGTGACAGCAATTTCCCAAGTGCCTTCAGTGTGGAAGTACACTGATGCTGAACCTCATCAGCCTGCTGCAAATACATTGATATTCATGCAGTGACTCCAGAGCCACATTCCTGAGGAGGGTGAGACTAAAGCCAGCAGACAATTTTTCAAGAGTTTTTTCTGCAGTGGCCCATATAGGGACCCATCTTGGGACCTGGATCAAGCTTAAAAAAAACCCCTAAAATTATAAATAAATAAATAAATAAATAAATAAATAAATATGAAAGTACTGTTGTGGAAAATTTTGGGTTGTGCAGCTGGGTTGTGCTGTCTTACTGGGGGAGATCTGTGTGGCCCTTCTTGTTGTGCCCTGGAAGGATTTGGACTTTCTCAAAAGAAAAAAGCATTTCACAGTGATGCTTCAAGGTGAATTAACAATGTTGGGACAAATTAATTAATGTGAATATTGCTGAAAAATCCCTGGCAGTAGGGTGTTAGCTACTTTCTGAAATGGGCAATGCAACTTCTGTATTCATGGACTTCAGTGCTGCTCCATTGCTGTGCTCATTATGAGTATCCCATTTACACTTGTAGTTAGTTGAATTGAGAAGAAATATGGCTCTTTCACCATACTCTACCTAGCTGAATGAGCAGCTGAAGGAAGGGTATTTGGAGGATGTTGAGGGTTATCAGCAGCTTCCTGAAATTTCTGCATGTAAGAAATGTTGCCATCTCCAGAGGGGAAAAGTCTCTTGTTTTTCATCAGGGAAATAATACGAGAATTCCCAGGGCCTTTCAGGCAGAGCCATGACAAGAGCTTAGCTCTGCTCTACCTGTGGCACAGGGAGCACATAAAACAGTCAAAGCCCCCCAAAACCCAGAACAGCACAGTACAGTGATGATGAGACTGTATGATGTCTGCCACTGGCATAGCCCTGTGTGAAGGCAGAAGGAAGTTGCTGCGGGTGCAGCAGCTGAATCCCAAGGATATTCATCCATTTCTAGAGTGCATGAGGATGTACTACCCCTGTATCACAGTAAGGTTGTTTGCAGATTAAAGAACTGTAAAAAGGAAGGCAATTTTTGATAAAAAAGTGATGAAAAAGTAGAAGTTTAAAATGATAGACCACCTATCGTCCTGCAATAGATATTTGGTTTAGGGAAACCTTAGGTCAAAGATAGCGAGCAGAGAAGCACCACACCTATCCATGCATGAGTGATAACAGAGGCCAACGTTTTCACATATGGAAATCTCCAGAAGTACTAAATGAGGAGACTGGAAAAATCTACAGATTTATGAATATTATTAGCTCTGAACTTTAATTACACTGACATTTAAAATGAACAGAAATGGCACTTTAATTGCACTGTAGCCACACTTTTCTTGCATACATTTAAATACATTAGAAAGAGGTTAGATCTGTACTGTGCTGTATGGGACCAGTTCAGGCAGTTAGACATTAAAAATGTCTAAAATAAAGGAGATTTCAGAGCTGCATCTCAGCTAAGGAAAATTGGTTCAGTAGTTCTCTCTCAGCATCATAGAGGAGCAAAAATAAGCCTTCTCCAAGCTTTTTGAAGTTCTTCAAGGAATTCCAGGCACTGTATTCTAGTCTGCTTAGATGGAACTGCCTGTGGGCTTTAGATAGATGGCCTTCTCTGTGATGCTATTTTCAAAACAGACAGAGGTTTTTCAAGTACAATTTCGCATAACCCTGCCCTTGGTATAGAAAGGGTCTCACACCAGCCTCCAAAGTATGAGACAATCATCCTTAGAAGTAATGGGCTGGATGAGAGAGGTTTGGGAAGACTGTGTTGGATTTACAGATCTGAGGATGTGACATTGCCTATCTGTGATGCTATGGTAGAAACCAGACTCCTCCTGCATTTTCATTTTTCAGTTGAGAATGCTGATATATGAAAGTCTGACACTGCACTTCTTCCTTGCAAACCTTCTTCCTGTTTGTGGAAAGTTGTTAGCAGGAAATTAAAAAAACCAATTCTGCTGTTTGATGAACCCCTAGAAGAGATGTTCTCTGAATGGTTCTGGCACTGAAGAACTTTTTTCAATTCTTTAGTTTCTAACTTCTCTGGGCAAATGGCTCCATCTTACTGGTCTCTACTCAGCTGTGAGGCATTAATGATTTCAGAATGGAGCTCTCAGCCTCAGCTCTTCAGCTGTAAAGCCATACTAGGCCTTTAAACATACGCATAACTTGTGATCAGACATACTGACAAATTGGGCTGCATAAGACTTGCTTGCTTAAAACTTTCAGAAATGGAAACCACAGGTTTGTGCCGTTTCTGTGCTACAGGCTAAGACTTTGAAAATTTGAAATGGATTATTGCAGACTCCTCTGGGGACTGCAGCATTTTGTTCCTTGTCCTAAACATCTGTCTGATGCCTTGAATACACAAACCTTAATTCTGCCCTCATGTTTGACAGCAGTACAAACGTCAATGCTCCTTTCATTGAGTAAGCAGTCACGCTAATAGTGCAGATATTAGGTGCTGATATGCATATATCATATGATGAGCGGGAGGGAAAGTGTCTGAGAGAAGTGCATTGATGGCCTCCTAGAAAAATGAATTGTCAAATTAATTTTAACTTGGGAAATATTTGTATAGGAGACATTCTGATGCCTTAAAAGATCCCTTCCTTGGATTTTTTTTCTGTTTTGATTCACTGTTTACTTAAGTGTTGTTATGCCCTGCTGTGATTTTGCTTCAAGATCCCTTTTCAGTGGGTTAAGTTTGAGAGTCCCCATTTCAAAAACACACTTCCTCATCCCACAGGTATGATGTGCATTCTTAATTTCCAAAGATGCTTGTGATTTGCGTTTTGACATATTAAAACTCATACTTGTCAGATGAATCAATTTTACCAAATTATCTAAATCTCTTTGTATCATTGACTTGTCATTATTTTGTACATCACTTTTTGTACCACCTGTAAATGTTAGTGTTCATGGCTTTAGATTTTTTCATAGATTAAAATACCAGCAACTATTACATACTCTAAAGAGATGCTACAATTGTGCTATAACTGTGTTCTCTATTGCCACTGGTAACTTGGATGATGTACATGAACCTGTGAGGAACTGCTAACATGCTGAAAAAAAAGACTAGAAATTTGTAACAGTCTTCCTAAATGAAAGGCATGGTCTGAAAACAAAGAGGGTCAGTTTCAAGAAGTAAAAATTGCAGGTAGCACACTCAGGTAGAAGTACCCCTGTATGGGAATAGCTAATGGAGAATAGTTGGTTTTCAGCGAATCTGCAGAAAAGTCTGGAGTTTTCCATGAACTGCAGGTTCAACATGAGGCAACTCTGTCTGTATGATGAAAAAAGAAAGAGGTAAGTGTTACAGTGGGGAATATAGACATCTGTTTAGCCTGCAGCACAAATTAAATATTCCTGCTGCTCTGGTCAGCGCTGGAAGGGTGCAGCTCTAAGATTGGTCCACACTCTGCTGCAGCTCTAAGATTGATTTTAGACGCTGCACTTCAAAGCAAATGAAATCAGCTGGAGGGAACCCATAGGAGAACACCACTGCTGACACATCTCAAAAACGTGGGCTCCACAGGAGGAGTAAAGTAACTGGGTCAGCAGAGTGTACAGAATGAAGGACTTACACGGCCTTCAAATTTGTTAAAAGTCTCTTTGAAAAGAAAAACTTCCGTGCCATGTCTGTAGGATAGGAAGTGCACACCTTAACTTGCAGTCCCTGGAGGCTTTTATATATAGGTTTTATAAGCCCTTGTGGGGCTGGTAAATGTATCATTTACTCTTCCTTGGAACAAGGATGATTTGGATAAGCTACCAAGTTCCTCCTGGTCCTCTTTTGCAATAGTGCAACTACTGACATACAGTTCTGTTGTTGATCTCCTGTTAGATTTACCATAAAACTGAGTTTTGGAATCACAAATGCCTTTGAAAATTGTCATTGGATTCTGGGTCCATATTTATTATTGCTTTTCAAGTCCATAAGTACATCTAATGTGTGCTACTCTGACTGACACTCATGTTAACTCTACACCACATGCTATGGTTGGGTGAAAATACAGTTAGTTCTTTGGTTTTGAGGCCACTATTTTGGGCCCCTGCCAGCACATTTTAGAGATGTACATTTCATTTTTCTCATGCTCTAGCTTTGACCCCAAGCTTCTACTGAGCAAGGTGCTAAAGTATGCCAATGTATGCATGCACCTCTAAACAACTTTAATAAAACCACTATTTCATGAACTATTTTTTATTAAGTCCTTTTTTTTTTTTTTCCAGTTGACTTTATTTGCTGTTTTTACATGGTAAGCTATGTGGTATGTGGGACATGTCATATTCATGGGACAGAGGCCAGGTTCACTTTTATGTCTGTGTGTGATTTTTCAAGGTAGCAATTGCATATGACTTGCTCTTGCTACATCATTCTGGGACTTGTGAAATCCTGCGTACAGATTTCTATAGCTGGAGGCATCTGGACACAGGGAGATAGTGAAAGTGGGATTCCCCAGCTGAAGAAAACACATGGAGAGTCTCAGAGCTGAGGTGTTTTCTTGGGTTTTCTAGAGCAGCTGCTTCCCGAAGGACTACTTTTCTCTGCAAATGGCTGGCTCAGGAAGCACTGAAGCTAGATTGCTTTGGCCATGTGCATAAGGTGCCAATGGCCACCAAATACAACTTGGTATCTGTGTTCCTGTGACATGATTTGCCCATATCCAAACTGGATCACGGCCTGTAGTTTGCTCCCGTACTGACTGTGCTTTACCAGCCATTGTTGCTCCCGAGGTGCAATGGCAGGAGGCATCAGGTAGGATGGGAGTATGTCAGGGGCTCCTGTACTGGTTTCTTACTTATTTGCACCCCTGTGATGTTTGCCAGCTCCTCTGGAGTGAGTTGTTTCAGGCGTGCCTGTTAAATTGGCAGTGACTGACACTTATTGCCAGCACCCAGGGATTCCCTGTCATTCGAGAACTATTGGGACCTGTCTAATAATCACACTTTTCACATGCACCTTCTCATCCAACCCTTCCTTCAGCTGCTGTTGTCTAATGTGATCAAAGCCTTTACCCATCACATACTCCCTCTCCACTTTGTCGCTGGTGAGGTTTGATGACTCACCCTCGTTATTATTCTGAGCCTGCAGGTCACCCAGACACAACACAGTGCCCACACAATGGTGACAACTGAATTATAACAACTTCTCGGTTTCCTTTGCAGCACAGATACAATATTTATGACACTATTAATGCACAGAGCTGTCAAGATTTTTAAAATGAGAGTAACTCACCTGCCCCTGTCACACATGCATGTCCTCCATGTTTCAGAAGTGTCAGGAGAATTCTTATCAATTTTTCTATCTTAATAGTCTTCTGCCATGAAGCCTGAGTCAAAAATGGCAGGCTGTACCTCAGCAGATTCTGATGGATCTTTCTGTGGAGACAGCCAGCATAAAACTTTCAGCTGTGTTGCTTAAGCAAGTGACTTAAAGAGCCTTGAGGCCATGGGGATGTATAAGTACTGTCTCCCCGTCACCTCCTCATTTTAAGCAGCATTTAACTCCCAAATACCTTCATAGATTCATCTCATAACCTTACAGGGCACTTGATACTTCACAAAACCAATATGTGACACAAAATTCACTCTCCTGCATCAGAAGGACCAAATTACATGGTGGTATTTATGCCAGGTTGGATGTCAGTTGTCTCCCTAGGGTCAGGCATGGAGCTGGCATCAACACTGCAGTTTTGTGCTCTGGCTATATTAGCAGAAATATGATTGATTGCCCTTGACCGTGGGTGATCTGGAACATATTTGTACTGCCAAGGGATGGAAAAACCCATGTGCTGGGAATGAATGGATACAGCAACTTAAAACTCCCACTCTACCTGGCTCAGAAGGCAAGAACTTGTACCTACACTCTCACAGTAACTTTGTGAAAAATACACTCAACTATTTCTGGCCATCATTGCTCTTCCAGTGGAAGTTACAGTGACCAGTTACTCGTCTGTGGACTTGTTTATCATTTAGGCATTTCTGTATTGATCTTCTTTACCCTTCTTTAGCTGTGGGTTCAAACACAGAGCCTGAAGAAAGCTGCAGAGGGAGGGGAGCCAATGTACAACTGGCCTTCTTCATAATTTCTCTTAAGAACTTTTATTTTTGTTCTTGGAAAGCTGGTTATTACATTTCCCTCATGTCTTTGCACTGACCTGAACAATAATTGAGCTCTATTATAGTCACTGAATAAATCTGGTCTGAGAGACCCCCGTGCTACTAGCAAAGAACATTCATGGCACATTCTTTCACTACCCTCCTCAGCCCATTTCTTTTAAAATGAAAAACCTTCATTTAGAAAAAGTAAATTTATTGTGGCTTTTCTGTGCAGATGGTGATAAGCGTGAGTTAGCATTTGTAAGCTTATAAGCACATATGGTTTTGTACATATCAATTAAGGCAGTTGGCTAATCACTCTAATATCATTACTGATTCATCTGTATTCCTTCAAATAGACATTTATGCTCAGCCTGCTGGTTTTTATACGTATGGACTAGATTGTGCAATTCTCCCTGTCACCATTTGTAGTCAATAACATTTCCTTGGCACCAAAGGGAGGAAAAGGGTACATTTTAGAACTGTGTGGGCAAGTCATTTGGCCCATGCCTTATGTATAAGGCATGCACATAAAATATTTGTGCGTGTGTGGTTTCTTTTTAAAGGATCTGCTAGTCATGCTGTGGGCTGAGTGACAACAGCATTATGTTTATGCACATGGGACATACATGCAGATTCATACATGCACTCATCCTGCTGTTAGAAAGCCTGTTGGGCATGGCCAAGCATCTTGACCCTAACCAGCCTCAATTCACAGCCCTGATTTGGCTGATTTGGCTCACCACAGTATTCCAAGGTACCTGAGTCTCTCTTTGGACTTTGGGAGGTGTTTGGGATAAAAAAAAATTTAAGAGCTTTTGGAAGGTTTTAGGAACTGGACTGCTTTTTCAGTGCTTGTGATAAAATGACCTGCGTCATCCCCTGGTACAGGAAGCCTGCAGGACTGGAGGGCTGTGTGACTTGCAAGTCCATCCACTGACCAGAAAATGTTCATCCCACCTGCCCTGATCTAATCCATATGTTCTCAGAGCTCATCATCAAGCCAAAAATATGGTGCATGCAGGCTGTAAAATGACCACTCTTGACAAAGATTTTAAAAAAGGGACTTGGGAGATTTTTCCAAGCTTTATGTTTGGGCTAAAAGGAATATTCACATAAACATTCTATGGGCTTTTTCCTTCCTTTCACTTTCCAAAACTTCATGGACACTTTTATTTATTTTGCAAGTGAATGATACATAGTCTCACTAGGGAAGTGGTGGATTCCCCAACAGTGGATGCTTAAGATTCAGAGGGACAGAATGCTGGCCCATCGTGTCTAGAGCATGCTTTTGCCAAGAAAGGTTGGACCAGATGATCTTTGAGGTCCCTTTCAACCTATAATACCAGTTCAGAGCCAGAAACCCATGCATTTTAGAGAACACAAGATTTTTGGGAGTGTTTTTACCTCTGCCTTTAAATTGTTTTTAAAATTCAACAGTATCTTTAGTCAAGATTTTTTTTTAAGAAACTGTTTTTCTTCAAAAATTGTTTCTGGTTTTGGTGCTGAACAACTCTCAACAGCTAGGAAAAAACCCTGAATGCTTTTAGAAGGAAAAAAAACCCCAAAAATGGTCATAAAATGAACGAGATGTCCATTCTCCCAGCTGTGGTCTCAAGGAAAAGTTCTATGTTAGTTCCTCACAAGAGTTTATTTACAGATTTTTGCAAGCTACGGTGTTAAAATTGCTATGGAGTGGTGGCAGGATGGTATTTTTAGAACTCTGCCTGGAACCTGGTGATTTCCCCATAATCCCCTGGCAACTTCATGATGGAAACTGTAGTTTAGCTATAGCAAAGTGCGGATGAAGCTGATAGTCCTGCAAATGTCCAGCACAGAGGTCTGCTTTTGGGTGGCTGTGGGTGAGTTTGCCTGTAAGGGAGCCCTTCTAGAGAACCAGCAGTGCAATTGATGAACTCTTCTCATCTCCCTCAGTACTCCATCCTTAGTTAACTGTGCAATTAACTAGACCTTTGCTGGCCTAGAGAGAGCTGTGTCCTGTTGGTGCCACACATTTCCAGTTCCCCCTGATGTTAGCTGAAATTGGGGGCACAAAGTGCTCTGGAGGTTGGGTACAGCGAAAGCCTGAGCCAGGCTCTTGTCTGTGCATGTGTCATTGGACAGACTTGCCCTCTGTAAAAACTACACCTTGCTAGCTAAAGGGTCTTTTCCACTGACATTTTTCAAAGGAAGTGAAGGGGACGTGGGAAGAGGTTTTCAGTAGAAAACACTTGTGGTTTTGAGAAAAAACTTGAAATACTTCAGATCCCTCTTCTCCCCCACTTTAGCTGTGTTGTGTGATCATCACTGCTGAGGTGGACCACGGTGTCTCCATGTGGGTGCCATGCAGCACCTGTTAAGAGATGTTTTATGGCTGCTGATTTTGCTGACACTAAAGTACAGGAACATGAGGAAACTGGACTGTGTACAAAACATCTCTTCCCAATCAAAATACCTTAGTTGTCAATATGTAAGAATAGTGTATTTACTCATAATAGTTTTTGCAACACTAAATTGAAATATCTGTAGAAATCAGACAGTGGCGAAATATTTAATAGAAATTTAATTCCAAGGGTTTTTAATCAGAAAATTGATTTAATTTCATCCCAGAGCCAATCTTGCTGTCTTGATTAAATGAGGCAGAGAGAATAATTGCTGGCTGCACGCATCTCCGGTCCCTCATTTAAAGGTGTGTTTTTGGATAGAGGAGGCTTCTTGCATAGTATCTTTGCAGGTTTTGGTCACCCTAGCTACTTCATGACACACAGCTAAGACCAGCTGAGGCTGTTTATTTTCCTTAAGAAGTCAATGCACCTCCTCACTGAAGTGTTTTGGACAAGACACTTAAAAATCACAGCCTTGACAGCTCCCCAAGGCTATCCTCTCTTGGTTTTCTCTTATGTAAGCATAGCTACTGAAACATTGGGCACTTCATCCAAGGTAAATGTCTAAGCCTCCTCTCCAGCCAAACAGAGATGGGTACCTCTCAGAGAGGTGGTTCACTTGTCTTTTTAGGAGAGGATAATTGGAAGTGCCCCTCTTCATTGCCAAGAGGGAGATGCTGACTTAAATCAGATAGATCTGATTAATCTGATAAATCAGACCCAAATTGGTCTGAATTTTGAGTTCATGCTTTATTCTCACTACAGCCCCTCACCAAATTCTTAGACCCAAAGGCTGATAGTATTACCCTGGGGGAGGAGGCATTTTTGTAGACACATGAAAGAGGTCTGAGAAATGCAAATGCGTCATTAGCAGCAATAATTTAGCTTCCCTAACCCACTTATAAGCTGCATCATCTTCAGTGGGGGCTGATGTAATAGCCAAAATTTTGGCATTGCAAGATATTGGGAGTTTCAGTCTTGAAATGTAACATTTTCTTGACAGAGTAATTTGTACAGGGTACTGTACTGAAAAAGAACCTGTTCACTTGAAACTGAGTCTCACCCATCCATTGCTTTACTTTGAGTAAAATTAGTCTGCAGGAGAAATCCTGCAGTCAGGAGATGGAGAACAAGAGGGAGCATGACCTCTGTTGCAGTTCAGTTTTCAAAGGTGCATCTCATACAATTATAAAATGCTTTTTGATGTGCCAGGGGATCCAGCCAGCCCCCAGGCTTTCCCGTGTGATTGGGTTCATTGCAGCAACATTTTTCTGCTTCCATCTTCTGTCCAATGACTATCCCATGGCCCCATGGAACGAGGGCAGGCCAGCAGTGGCAGGAGGCTGGAGAAGCATTCCCCACCTCTCCAGGACTTCTCCCCAACATCTGTAGTCCCAGTGGGAAGGGTCCATCTCCATCTTCATCCTCCCTGAGGCCAGGTCAATCCATGAGGATATGTGGTGCCCAGTGGTCTGCCCTCCATCGCTGAATTTTCAGGTAAGATTTCTTGCATAGGGCAGCTGTGCCCTCCTGAAATCCAGACATTTGAAAGGCCCCAAAACAGCCATGAGTTGTCATGGAAAGCCTTCAGAGAGATGCTGTATATTGACCTGATGTCATGGATAATGTATATTTCATTTTGTGTTTGCTACACCTCAGGTATCCACAGAAAACCCCTGAGCTTTGTCCTCATGGTTACCAATGTGTCCACTGAATCCCTCAATAAAGCACTGTGGTGCCAACTGGAAATATTATACCTAAAATTTAGGAGACCAAGCCATTATCAGGCTCTGATTTCAATGACTTCCTCACTCTCTTCACAGGAAAAACAATTTTTTCTGGGCTGAAACCTGGCTCAGAGGATCCCTCACAGAGACTGAGTTTGATAATATTCACTGAAGACATTTTTGACTTAGAGAAATACAATATAAAATGGAGCCTGGCAGGTTTGGATTTCTTGGGGTTTTTTTTTATACACTTACAAATCTTTTGTCTTGGTAAATTAGTTCTTTTGCAGAATTGGATCATGGATGCACATCTTCTTTTATTGGAAAAAGAACCAAAGACATTAATGAGAAAACAGTGACAGTATTATATTTTAATATATTTTAGTAAGGTATATTTTATATATGACATTTTATTATCTATTGTTACATTACATTATATACAACATACAAAAGCTGTGTTTGTGTATTTCTCTGCATTTAAGTAATGAAAAGTATGATGTCTGATGAAAGATTTTCAGTTTAACCTCTTGAATTATTTTGGGGGCCTAAAGAACTATCGTGACACTATTTCCTTTAGGTGCTGCCATCTTCAGACTCTTTCATAACCCATCTCAGTTGTTTCATCTCCCTATAACAGTTGCTTATAAGAAATACGCTGGCTTTCCTTCACACTTCATTGCCATTTAAAATATATATTGGCCTTTAAGAAGAGCTTGCTTCTGCTTATGACAGAGCCACAAATCACAGAATGGCTGGTGTTGCAAGGGACCTCCAGGGGTCATCCAGTCCACCTCATTTCCCCCACACTAAAGCAGGTTCCCCTGGAGCAGGTTGCACAGGATCGTATCCAGGCAGGTTTCAAATGTCTCCATGTTTTAGCCAGCTTTGCTCATAACTCATCCACTTCTTCATCTCCTCTGCTAAGTGTGATGGCCACGGAGCTTTTGGTAGAGAGACAGCACAAAACTGCAAGGAGAACAGAACAAAGAAAATAAATTGGCTTTCAAGAAAGCCTTCCACTTCTTCTCTAGGTAATTACACTCCCTGTTGCTTGTAGGTTTTGCAGCTTGACATTTTAATGTGTCTCTGTTCACATTTCCATTCACTGTTCAAGGTTTACAACAGGTCATGCCACTAGAGCAAATGTTATCTGAGATTGAGTAGCCCTTCTTCTAGTCTTTTCTAGAAATATTATTGTTGCAGTCATTAATCAAACAGACCTTTACCTTTTTCTTCTTTACCAAAGAGGTTTTTTCACAGGTGTAGTCATCACAGGAACTGCAGTGTTGTCTGCTGAAAGTCTCCAATTTTATGTAAAAACTTTTTGCCAAAAGAATCAGTAGTGCCTTTAACAGCTAAATAAATGGACTGTAAAGTCCAAATTGTCTTGACAATATACACTGATTTGTAGTAGCCAAACATTTCTCTCTTCAGCAGCTTAGCACAAGGGTACCAGGCAGCCTCACTGTTCCAGAAAAAGGGATAACAGATTTCCAGCAATGGGGAATGGATCATTGCTGCATCCCCCTGTGCCCCTAAAGCAGCTCCCCATGGCTTCAGTGGCTGTGAAAGTGGCCTCTCAAGTGACGTTGTCTCCTTTCTGACAGCTGCAGTGACAGGACAGTAATGTTTACCCCATGGTCAGAGATTCCTGAGAGGGGCTGTGGAGTAATCCAAAGGGTACATTAAAACCACACAAGAGAACTACCACTTGCACTTGACTTACACCTGACTTCTGGGCTTTTGCACCTTCCTGGAAACCAAGGACACACCTGTGATCACTAACCACAGGCTGAAAAACACTGGCCCACAGCTAGCTGGAAGAGCTCCTCACTTCCCCACCCCGGTCACCACGTTTTTAATGTTTCTAGCATTCTGGTCTGTTAGAAACCTATTTCTTCCTTTGTGCATGGGTAACAACCAAACCCTGGGAATAGGGAAAATGAAATCCACCCAACTGTTTATGACTTTGTCAGGTGGAAAGAAATAAGCTAGACACTTTCCAAGGACTGGCAGTACTGCCTGACTTCTCTTCTTTGCAGGATGAGGTGCCACTGACTGGCAAGTTTAAGGAACCTCTTGCTCTGGTTTATTCTGAATTTATGAGTCCTGATGCGCCACTGAATGACCAATGATTTCAGTGTGTTTCCAGAGTTGGTCTGCTCAAACCCTTGAGCACCTGGAGGAGTAAATACCAGTGACTCCTGCCCAAAACTGCTCACAGTAGTCCTCTGTAAGGCAGCTTCTACTCATGCCCGTGGAGGTCACACATTCCTTGGGGAAGGCAGGAAGTGGGATATTGTGTGGGAGGGAAAGGCACTTTTCCACTGAGACTGTCTAAAGGAAAAGAGCATCAACCTGCTGATTCCTGTCCCAGTGCCTGACCATTTCCATGCAAGGAAGCTGTGGCCCTTCAGATTTTGGGAAAGGCTTCCTCCCTGTGGCCCTTTTTTGGTTTCCCCCTTGGTTTCCTACATCTTACAGTAGTGCTCGGAGAACAGGGACACTGTTCAAAACTTTATGACTACACTTGTAGCCACTTCCTTTAAATACTCTTAGAACTAAATTGAATATTGCTCCAGCAGATAGGGGATGAGTGGTACTGCTGAAAGTATGGCTGACGTCTGTATTTGGCCCAGAGACTTCCAAGAAAATTTTGTCTGCCTACTCCCAGCTACATTTAGCACAAGCCAGTCATTTGTGACTGCAGCTTATAAATACTTTTAACTTCTGGCATACACAATGGGAAATAAAATGCATCTTATCTAAAGGCCAAGCGATTATTTATTACAGTCATTATTCATTTCTATTGTTGTTACTAATGAGGCTTTAACACTTGCTGGGCCATTAGCTCAGCTAAGGGTCCCAGATTTCCTTGGCATAGCTATCATCTCTTTTATCTGATATATGGTTCCTGGCTTGTACATACACAAAGGGGAACCGGGTATCAGAAAAAGAAATTCACACTTATTATTATATACCACAGTTCATTATAATGCTATAGTTAACATCTTTTCTGTTTTCTTCATTGAATTCCTTGTAGCCAGGTAAGGATCATTCTGAAATTAAATATTTTTATTCAGCTGATCTGTGCTGTGTCTTCTGACTCTTCAGATAGCATTGCCAAATTAAAAACAATCACTCCCGTGTTTGTGTTTATTAAATATTTCAGTGCTGCTCAATAAGGTTGACACTACTGCATTAAGGACACTTGGAACCATGTCCCACTGACTCATGGCTCTGTTTCTTCCCTTCAGAAGGTGGCGTGTGAGACTGAATCACACCACTCACGCTGTGTGTACAGAGGGCTGAGCACGGAGACTGTCAGCATGACAGGCATATCCCTTGTATATCTGATGGAGTGAAAAAGTGAGCAATAATTAATCATCTTCATTCACTGACTCCAAAAACACCCAGTTGTATCCTGCCTATGAAAGGACAATTGAGCTTAGCCTCTCCTCTCCTCTCCTCTCCTCTCCTCTCCTCTCCTCTCCTCTCCTCTCCTCTCCTCTCCTCTCCTCTCCTCTCCTCTCCTCTCCTCTCCTCTCCTCTCCTCTCCTCTCCTCTCCTCTCCTCTCCTCTCCTCTCCTCTCCTCTCCTCTCCTCTCCTCTCCTCTCCTCTCCTCTCCTCTCCTCTCCTCTCCTCTCCTCTCCTCTCCTCTCCTCTCCTCTCCTCTCCTCTCCTCTCCTCTCCTCTCCTCTCCTCTCCTCTCCTCTCCTCTCCTCTCCTCTCCTCTCCTCTCCTCTCCTCTCCTCTCCTCTCCTCTCCTCTCCTCTCCTCTCCTCTCCTCTCCTCTCCTCTCCTCTCCTCTCCTCTCCTCTCCTCTCCTCTCCTCTCCTCTCCTCTCCTCTCCTCCTTTATTCCTAATCAGAGGCTCATGGAAGCTCATTGCCACCTGAGGTCTGCTGCTTTGTCTGCCTGTGGGACTGTGTGTGGAAAAGGCACAGAGGTGGATCTGGCTAAAAAATCAAACCAAAAAGGCAGAGGACTATTCTCCTCCTCTGTAGACTTGCAAATAATCACTCCAGAAGAAATGTGGGAGAGCAGCAGGGTTGGGGTGGTATGGTTGGGTTGAACCTGAAATGCTTGCAGGTTGCTGTAATCATACCTGAGGGCATGATTCCTTTACTCCCTGGTTGTAGAGAACCACTTCTAGCTGACACCCAGCTGTCTGGATCTGCTAATATTTTTAACTCATTTTGCACAGCAGAAGGGTGCTGGGGGGAGTGTAAAATGATGGGGGCCAGGCCTTCACTTCTAACCATAGTGCATAGGTCCTATTCAGTTCAGGGATGGTGACCAATTTAGAATCAAGTCATGGCCAGAACATGAGTGGGACCAGACAGCGATGGGCCTGACAACAAGCCTGAAGACAATAATGAAACATCAAAGTGCTTTCAAGCTCAAATGCCGACCATGACAGAAATCCTATCTGTGGCATCCAAGCCAGTCATTCATTTCTGCATGCCTCTGAGATATTTCTTCAGCTGTACCCCTGAAACATCCACACATCTCGAGAAGAGCCCAGAAAAACCTTTGGTGGGCTACCTTGCTGAACTCAGAAAATAGGACTCTCACTGAGGCACTTGATACTCCTTGTATCTCTCAGCTATGCATTGGGAAGCCTCTCACTGCTGCCATTCCAGGTGAAAGGGAGAAGGAGCACCCACTTTGGCAAACAGTGCTGGCACAGCTGCACTGAGCTGAACAACCATCATACACCCAGCTCTTGGTGCTGCTCAAGAGTGGGCATGCTGTTTTACCCATTCTGTCAATACTGGTGTTTCCCAAGTGCTGCCATTGTGCACAGAGGCACAGACCATGGAGGCAGGTGCCATATATTTGCTAGAGACTTCACATCCTTATGCCATCATGCCCCTGTGGAAGCCAAAGAACCATTTATAACTGTCTCCAGAGGGAGTAGACTTAGGGACCTGCAATCACAAGAAAGAAAGTGACTTCATAGACTATCAGATCCAGTCATCTCCAATCATAAGCAACTACATGCATACTACATTAAGTGATGTCAGACTCCACCCTGAAATCAGTCACATTTCTTTACCATCTGTTTCACAATCCAGAACCAGTTTAATTAGAAGAGGAAGTCTCTTGCTACTCAACGATCATTTTGTACTTTTACTTAATCATCTTTCCAATTGTCCCCACAGACTGGAAGTTCAGGTGTCTCGTTGCTGACATTTCCACTCAAAACTTATTTGACGTGCAATAATGCAGGCAGTTTCTCATCAGACTTGCAGAAATGGAAGTTTGATTAATCCTTACTTGAAAGTCAGGTCCTGAGGTCTTAGTCCACAAGTTGGACTAGGGATGGAAGCTTGTTTACTAGCTCTCTGAAATGCCTCCTCACACTGACATTTGCTTAGTGTCTTTGTCACCCTGACTCCGGTGTTTTTTTCCTCTCTCCAGTGAATCATTTATGCACTTTTCTGCTATCAAAGAAAAGTCTTCATTTTCAGCATGCTGTCAGGAGAAATTCCTTTGAAAAAATATTACTTTCAAAGTCTCTCAAATGAAAGCAAAAATGTATAGCATCACTTCCTCTTCTGAATTTTATAAAAAAGAAACACCTTTCAAAGTCTTTTTGTCCATCTCTCTGCTGATACAGGACTCTCTATTAGTATTATTTTCAAGGTCAATTTAATAGTTTTTCATGGTGATCTTTACAATTGGATTCCTCCAGTGGTAAAATTACTCCATAGGCTCTGGTGCGCTGTTCTCTCTCTGCACAGGGTAGTTGACAGTTATGATGTCTCCTGCCTAGGTAATAGCCATTGCAGTCTTTATACCTCTTTAGTTTTTTCTCATCTAGCAGCTGCCTATTTAACTTCACTAACCTTCCCACAGGACTCTGTGCGTGCTGTGAATAGGCTGTCATAACCATATGCAAGAATGGAAAGTAACAAAATTGGCCTGGCTTCATTGGATTTATCACTGCTCTTCTTTGAACTCCTGACTACTTATCAAAATCTATTCTTTTCACAGAAGATGTGATCTTAGCTAAAGAGCAACTGCATTAAGAGCATCACTCTGCTGGAGCAATTACACATGGTAATTTT
Organism: Poecile atricapillus; assembly: GCF_030490865.1. Lineage (NCBI taxonomy): Eukaryota > Metazoa > Chordata > Aves > Passeriformes > Paridae > Poecile > Poecile atricapillus. Next base: position 36,267,001 of record NC_081251.1, read on the forward strand.
CTGTGTGGAGAGGTTGTATGAGAGAGAGCAGGTCCATTACCATGAAAGAGAAAATATCCTGTCTTACAACATAATATCCTCACTGAAGAAGACCAAAATGGTATTAATCTTTATTTGTCTTTACACTTCATTGTCAGTTAATATGCCCTGAACATTTTCACTTCTTGGTCTCTTGGTATTGCTGCCACTTCACAGACTGATCATTTTGGTGGGATGTTTTTATTATGCCTAACTGAACCTCACTACATAATTGTATTCTGCCTGTGACTCAGTTCCACTTGATCAGTGAAGCAGGAGGACTGGAAAAGACGATGTGGGTCACTGAGTGCTATCCTTAGCAGTTTCAGGTGACTGTGCTGTAGATGTAAATGGTCCCAGAGCTTGTGCATTTCCATATATGTCTTCTAAATATCCTCAAGCTACCTGGCAAAGGAATGTTTAAGCCCAAAGACCCATGGCTGTCAGTGTTACTGAGGCCATAAAAAACGTAGTGTTGGACACTATGACAAAAGCAATGCTGGACAATGACTCTGCCCTCCAAAACACTAAACCTAGAAATTCCTGGGGGTTCATGGACTAAACGCTTCAAACAAAGGGCAGCACAGGGTACTCATGGTGAAATCGGGGAGGCAACAGTTTTCAATGATTACTTGTCATTCCAGCCTGTTCATCCATCATGACTGCAGGGCTGAGGGGAAATTAAGAATAGGAAAAAAAAGCTTAATGTGATTAATTCTTCCCAAAATATTCAAGGACTCCAGTGGTTCACCAGAGGTCCTCTGGTTGCATCAACCAGGGTCCTGTGGCATCAACAACCCTAGGCTCACTGTGGCTTGCAAAAGTCTTTTCTGGTATTCATGGAGTGGCCTTGATGCTTTCTTCAGCAAATAAGGAAATCTAGCCATAGGTATTACTATGAAATAATTACTTACAGTCATCTTTATAAATGCTCTTGACTTGCTTTGATATAAAAGGCAAAATATGAATGTGTTTCAGACTTAATGAGCCTTCCTTGTGCAGAAGTCTAGGACGCAGAACAAGGTTAAAAAAGGTAAATTAGACTTTGACTTTGGTCTGTGAGCTCCCCCAGGTTTTTAGCTTGGCTAGTGAGAAGATCAGCCACCAAATGTTGTCAATGCTTTGGATCTGGGCTGGTTATTTACAAAAGGCATACAAAGCGCCATGGGTCTGAATGTTGCTGGTGTGGGTGAAGGTGAGAAGAATGTTTCTTAGCTGACAGCTCATGACCTTTATCCCTTTCTCATCCCCAAACCTTCTGGTCATGGTGACTTTGCAAACCCTTCTCTGATGAGTCCTTACCTTTCTCTGACTGCTTCAGTGACATTTCCCACACTTCTCATGTATCTCTGTTCTCTTCTGGGCCAGTGGAGTGAGGTTTGCTTGGAGATCATGGGCAGTGCTGCTTCTGCCTACACAGGATGCTCATGGATCAGGCTGAAAACCACACTATTCATCTGCTCAGCTTTCTCCTGACTCCTTCATCTGCTTTCTCTACCTTGGTGCTGGAAGAAGCTCCTGAACCATCTCCCTTTGCTCTCTGTTTGCATTTGACCATATGGAGACCCTTCTGCTCACACCACCAGGTCCTGACTTTGCCCTGCTGGGTAAAGCAGCTTTTCAGCTATTTCAGCTCATGCAGGAACACTTCAGCCTCTGCAAAACACTCAAAGCACAGCTCTTGCATCAGTTGTTTTACCAGCTTACCCAGTTGCTGGTAAAACAATTGCTTCATTTTGTGGTTTGTTTTTACTGCCCTCCTGATAGCAGAAGTAGTTGTGGTTTAAGCCCAGCCAACAACTGTGGGATGGGAAGAAAATGGTAAAACCCATGAGTTAAGAACAGTTTACTAATAAATGGAAATAAAGTAAAATGTACTACTACTACTATTACTACTACTACTACTACTACTACTACTACTATTACTACTAGTAGTAGTAGTAAAGAAAGGGAGAGTGAGAGACAGGAATAAAACCCAAGAAAACCAAGTGATGCACAAGACAATTGCTCACCACCCACTAAGAGATATCCAGCCTGTTTCCCAGCAGTGATCAGTCCTTCCCAGCCAACTCCCCCCAGTTCATACACAGCCAACTCCCCCCAGTTCATACACTGGGCATGATGTTCTGTAGTGTGGAATATCCCTTTGGCCAGTTCAGGTCAGCTGTCCTGGCCATGCTCCCTCCTGGCTTCTTGTGTTCCTCCTCACTGGCAGAGCAGGAGACACTGAAAGGCCTTGACTCAGGGTAAGCACTGCTGAGCCACAACTAAAACATCAGTGTGTTACCAACATTGTTCTCATCCTAAATCCAAAACACAGCACTGAAACAGCTTCTAGGAAGAAACTTAGCTCTATCCCAGTGAAAATCAGGAAAAATATGAATCTTAGTTGTGTGAATTTGATTAAACTTCGAGGGAGGCCACAAGATGATGGCTCCCCACATACCAGAGTGCTTGCAGTGGATTTTTCAGCTTCTGCAGTTTCTTTAATAAACACTCCATGTTGTCAGCCAGCAATTTAATTCTTTGTACTGTAACATCCCCCACTGCCAGTGAAAGCCTCTTTTCAGAAAAAATATCTTTGTTAGTATCTTTCTGACTTACTGAGACCATAAAGTAACTTGTGTCATGGTCTTGTCCTGCAACATCCCAAGCCTGACCTAAACATGGGAACAGAGTGTCTGGGCAAATGAAGAAAAAAGCAAGTAACACTAAGTAATCAGTCTCTTTCTGTCTTCCAGCTAAGTGCTCCAACTCTCAGAGAATATCATCAGGATGTGCTCCTTTTCTTAGTTCTGGAGATGTGTTCCACATTGTTGCAAAGCCAGGCAGTAAGAGAGGGAACAAAATGGGGTTTTTGACTGGGCTCAAGAAATTTGGGAGGACAGGAAAGAGAACTTTGGAAAACAGAGATAGCCTGTTATTACCTGAAACTTTGTGAACATCTGGCATCCTTCAGAAAGGCAGACCTTCAAAACTGGAAACCAGATCCTGAGGCATTTGGGGCTAGCTGATGATGCTTTTTTTAGTCCCACACCATGAAGATTAAAACAATTATGGATTGGAAATAGTTAGTTTACTTACTATTACTTTTTAATGATAATGTTTGTAAACTTGTATGGTTTAAAATGTTATTTCATCTGGTTGATTACATTGTTCTAAGCCTGTAATATCCTAAGGTTTAGCAACCACACCATGTCATCACACTTTTATATCCATAATGAATTTTTGCATGCTAATAAAATACCAGTGCCTCAGCTTCCAGAAACCTCGGAGGCAAATATTTTATTACATCACGAAATTAATTTTTACTGCCCTTCTGTTCTGTGAAGCAGAAACACAGAGCACTATGAAAAGAAAATCAACCAAAGTGGCCTTTTCAGCAGCTTTGCAGCTAGAATTTCTTTGTTAATCTCCAAGGTGATATGCTCTTCAGATTGACGATCAAAGCTGAGGGGGTAATGACACATTGTACAGACTGAGTCTACGGAAAAACTCTCCCTGGTAAGGAAGCATTAACCATTATGGGACCTCACAGACCAGGTTTCTGACTTGCTCAGAATTACAGTGGTGTTTCTGCCTCACAAGCTAGTGGGAGATGTAGATGTTATTGCCTGCTTTTGTGCCTAGTCACCATGAGAGCTGACTGGATACTGCATTACTTGTTGGAACAGTGGAGCTGAAGCCCTGCTGTAACATCTGCTGCAGTTTTGGGATCTGACTGCTGCAGCGTAAATGCTGAATTATTTCATTTAAAAGAACTGCTTGTGGTTTATTCTCCCTGTTTGCAGGAACACAGGAGGTGTTAGCCAGAGAAATGCATTCACAGACACTGGGGCAGTAGACATAGACAGTGGTCAGGGGATGCTGTAGCTCTTGAGGACACCCAACAGCTGTAGACAGGATGTGGCTTGGACAATTGGCTCAGACAACCAGCTGAATGCTGCCAGGAGGTGATATCCCATGGCTGGGGCAGACTGGAAGCTACCTCATTCCCAGATGTGACTGCTGCCAGATGGACTGGCCATTTAGGTAGCTATGTGCCCCTATTTATGTATCCATTTGCTGTGGCTCCGCAGGCAAAAGGGAATGTGTGTATGCAGCATATGAACAATTAAATGTCTTCAGATGCAAATGGGAGCTCTGTGCATCCTGCGCTGTAAACATGGCAATTTGTGTGTGCTCATGCATGTCCTGTCAATGTTTGTTTAATGCTTCAGTTGCACTCACTTTTTCACTTTTAGTTTGTATTTTAATGTGCAGGCACTTACTGAAGTGTATCCACTTAACGAACATCTGGCCTTGCCAGGTTTTTAAACTGAACACACATTCTAACAACATCTGATTTCTCAGTCAGCACCGAGAAAATGCATAGATCCAGTAATTTTTCCTTTCCTCCTGGGCAAGGCTGGCTGGTGCTCCCTCCCTAGCAGACCCTATTTTATGTGTCCCACCTGGGTGTGGGGGTTGGAGCAGACAGTCCCAGCCAGCACCTTGCTCTACAGAAGCTCTGCTCTGCCTCATAAACCCTGAGGAGCCCTGAAACTTACTTGTAGCCTTTGGACATTATGAGCTTCTAAGGTCAATTAACTGAGCATGGAAAGCCTGACTCTTCTTCGATAGAAGGTACTTTTATTTGTTCAGTGCACCTTCAAAGGCTCACCTCAAATTAAGGATTTAGTTAAGGATTTAAATTAAGCGAAGATCTAATCAGCACAAAAATGTGTTATCAGACAAGTAACAGGGTTGAGACAATTTGCTCTGTGGGGTTAGTATTTGAACAGGTTAATGTGGAGTAAAGTGACATTAATGAACAAACACAAGATCCAGTGAAAGTCAATCAGGGAGCCTTCATTAGACAATCAAAATCTCCCTCTCCTTGCTGGTGTGATGCACCACAACATAGCCTTCAACTTTTTCTTTACAGATTCCTAAAGGATAAAATAACTGAAACTTTCACAGCCTTGTGCTCACCATCATGACCTTATGTGCCAGAGATGACCTTGATACAGTCTTCACACATGGAGAGGGGGTAAGCAATATAAGAGCAAACTTCTGCACCCTGAGCCAGTGCTCTCAACAGCAACTCCCAGCTACCCAGAATGGTTCAGCATGCCCATTTCCAAGATTGTTTTAGTATTTTTCTGAGCTAGTGGTTTCCTCTCAGAGAACTGTGGAGGTGAACTGGCTGCTTCTCACTCCAGCATCACTGTCCAGATGGGAGGACCAGGCCATAGGTTCTCACCCCAGGAATGTGGCATGTGCGGACTTTGAGCTCAAACACCCACTCAGCCCAGTTTCAAACTCTGCTTCCTGGGAATGCTCATGTGTGCAGTCTGGACACACTGCCTTTACTCAAGATAAAAACCTGTCATATGAATATGCAAGGCAGCAAGTACCAAGAGAGATTGCTGGCCAAATTCATTAAAATCTGTGAGTGACTGTGTCTGGGAACATTCTGGCAGAGCTCATACAGCTCTCCAACTCATTAATCCTTCAAGCACAGCCATTAGATGTGGTGTTAGGGAGGTACTGATGATTTGTTTTATCACTGTTTAACAGTTAGATGAGCTTTGGCAATGTTACACAGATCTAAAGACTCATCATACAGTTTAAGGGCCATAGCTGAAGATCTTCAGCTGGAAACACGGTCTGGCTACCTCCCTGAGGCAGAGAAGACATGCAGCTTTCCCTGCTGCTAGAGATGTCCTCTTTCCTCTCCTCCTGTGTTGCTGGAAAGGAAGGCACTGTCCTGCACCTGCAGTTAGCTGAGAAGGTTCTGGACCAAAGCAAGCATTATCAGCTGCATTGTCTCTATCTGAAGCACAGCTTAAATAAAGGATGAAGGAATGAAAATCCTGATCACCTGTAGTCTAGGATGGCTACTGTGGAAGGATGATAAAGGGGTTTTAATGGTGTAGACATAGTATAGAATAGTCCTTGGAAGACTCTGGAAGCGACTGAGCTCTGGGAAATTGATAGGCTCTGGGAACAGGAGTCACTTGCCTTTATAAGACCATTAATTGGTTTTACAGACATTTCCAGGGTGTGAGAGCTTTTTGAGTGTAAGACAGACACTTGCAGTTCACCTGTATGGAGGCCTTTTCAGCATCAGCAAGGGAGATGAGGAAGATGCTTTTGATTCACATGCAAGATGAGGGAGTTTAACAAGGATCTGCAGGAGGAAGACATGCATATGTAAATAAGAGACCAGAGGAAACAGACCTCTGGGTACTAGAGGTCTGTGCAAGTCTTGATAATTTTATCCTTACCATTTTCATAAGTAGGCAGTAGAAAGTTGCTGATGGGGTCAGCTTGGTGTAACTCAATATAATTGATTCTAATGGGTTTGTCAGGTCAAAAAGGTGATTTCCTTAAGGATTTCACCCTAAACGCAATGTTTCCAAAACCCTGGATAAATGAAAAATGCATACTGAAGTGATTCCTAATACTCAGGATTTTAATGAGTCTGCTCTCTGTCATTTTTAAAATATGATGATGAACAAGTGCTCCAATTCCCTCTACTTATTTTCCCTAGTATAGGAAACAGCGTTTTAGCTATGAAGTATCAGAAGAGAAGCATATGAAGGCTAGAAGTTTCTAGAGTATGCATTTCTTCAGTATGTAGATATAAAGTCGGATGGTCTGCAAGAGGGATATCTCTGCTGACAGCTCAGGCTAGTGAAGCCCCACTTCTGGCATGCAAACCCAGTGATGTAATGACTTTCCTTAACCTGAAGTGCAGGACTGACAGGTGAGAGAATACTGATCTTCTCCAGGTGCAGTGTATCAGCACTGGACTATTGCCTGTCAAGGGCTTCTGGGAGAATGAGGCATGGATAAGGCCAACTTCTGCAGTTCCCTCCACCATCAATGTGCTTCCTGCTTGTAACTCTCCCAAGGCCAATTTAGAGCATTTGCATGGGTGTAGGATGCTCAAAGTGCAATCTTTCCTTTCTTTTCAGTCAGATGCTCCATGAAAGGAGGGAAAGAACAAGTGAAGAAGAGGTGTCATCCCCAGAGACCAGGGCCTCTGCCAAGGAAGAGGGATGCTGGTAGGGTTGTAGGACTAGTGGGAGTAAGGACAAGGTTTCTGTAACAACTATTATCACTTTGAAGGGAAGATGAGTTCGTGCTTCATGGAGGAACATCTCTGATGCAAGCCCAGATAATCAGGATTATAGTCTTGAGGGGTTCTGGACCTTGAAGACCAAAGCTGAGGGCCAGCCTGGCAAGGGAAGAGCATCCTACAAGCACGAAGTGCTACCTCAGCATGACCAACCCCAGAGGTTTAATCAGTGTCACGCAGCAGTCCTCTCAAAGTATCAAGGGATTACCTTAAAAGCCATGAGGTATTTTCCAAGGAGGTTATGACATTTATCATACACTATCTCTCTGTCCATTAGGCTGATCCACAGGTGTTAAAAGAGAGAAGTGAATCTAAAAATAGTGCATGGTTCACAGACTGCACAGAAATTCAGTTCTGCCTGTGCTCCCTTTGGAGCTAGCAGTCCTCTCCCAGTGCTCTCCCATAGTGCTCAACACCTCCCTGGAAGCAGCAGTGCTGCCCATCTCCTCAGTTTGCTTAAGGATACGAATTATGCCTCACTGCATTATGGATGCTCCTTTCACAGTAACACCCTCCAAGATCAGAGCAGCCTTGCAGAAGTTTCCATGTGGTTTCAACCTGTCTCTGATGGCCCTCTCCATGCCTGTCCAGAAATACACAGGTGGACCACAGCCTATCCTCCCATCATCGCCTCACTGCTGAGCTGTGTGTGTGTGCTTGTGGCTCTTACTGTCCCCACGGACTGCTGACACCAGCTTACCCACCACCCCTTTTCTTCCAGTATTCCAACATACAAAGATTGTCCCTCTAATTCTGCTCTATGAGGCAGCATGAGGAATGGTGTTCAAGGAACAAAACTCCAAGCTTTTCCTGTTACAGAAGTCCTTAGGGGAATATTCCTGTGAATCTTTCCTTCTCTGAGTATGCAAATCTATCAACATGACAGTGTATACTTAGGGACACACATTGTTTCCTGCTACAGGAAAGGAGAGAAAATGCACAGTGGGGGTGCTGAATGTGAGGGGATAGAGGTGACAGCTACACTTCCCCAAACAACAGCCACTTTGCAGTAAGTCCTCTCTTGTCTTCTCACAGGCATCCCACATCCACAGCGGGAGGTGCACCAGGGGGAAGAGCCATGTGATGAAGAAGAGACATGTCTATCCAGACTGGCAAGCTGACGTTTCCAACAATGCTGCCTTGTTGGGATGTGGCAGTTTCCAACGGGGGAAGTGGAGTTTAACTGTGAATAGCAATGCCACGTGCTCCCAGGGCAATTTTTCCAGGTCATTTAGTGCAAATAAGCAAAAACCCACAGCAAAGCTTAAGGCAGCCCATAGCCTAGCCACAACTATGAAGGCAGTAGGTTTAGGAATTGTTTTGCTTCCAAAGATGCTAAAGGTTTGCAGAAATTAACTGCAGTGTGTTGATATGAAGATTTATGAGAGGATCAAGGAGATATGAAAATGAAAGAGTCAACAATATCAGAGCATGACAAGAGATAGTGAAGTATTTTATTTCCATTGCTTTCAATTTTATCTCTTGTGTGTTAGCAGGAAATAATCCAAGCAGGGAGACTGCATAGCAGAGGTACGGAAAATAGATGTGATCATTTTCCATAGAAGCAATGAGCACCACTCTAGATATTTTATAACTTGCTAGTGTTTTATGTCATTTCTTCAGACATCTGCGCATTAGAGTGACTGAGAACTGCAAATGATGTATAGTTAAGATATCCCCCTATAATTAAGCTGAAATAATGCTGGATTATTCTAGCATAATTATAGGGGGCTATTTTAACTATTAGCTCATTAAAAAGCTATGATGCAAATCTCATTCTGAAAGAGACGAAAAAATGAGGGTATATGAACAAAATGTCAGTGGTCCTCTGCTGAGACCAGATGGAGAGGTATAACTGTATTCCATTTATCAGTCAATATATTTAATTATAGCTAGGCTTGGATGGAGCCTACAATGGCCTTTTATTATATTTAGTGTTTGCAGATGGATGTGGTGATTCAGAAATGCTTGGGAAGGGAATGTGGTACCTATGCAAAAGGGTAGACTTTAGCTGAATTTGGTCTGGGTTTCACATGAAATCCTGCCACGTGCTCCTCTCCAGATGGGAGCTGTCCTTTTGTCCTTTTTCCCACCTTGCCCTTCAGGTGTGGCACACAGGGCTCCAGAATCTCCTGTGCCAGGTTGTGTGGTGGTGTTTGAGCCCCACGACGAGGCTGGCCCCAAGAAGCGTGCTGTGGATCGCAGCTGCCACCAGCCCCACCAGAGCACAGGGCACTCGCCTGTGTCTAATCTGCTTGGGGTCAGCACTGGTCAAGTGCTATGGAGCAGCAACGTTTGGATAACGAAAAGGAGGCAGTCTGCTTGGCTAGTCGGGTTTCGGAAAGGGAGCTGCCTGCCCTCGCGTGCTCTCTTCCAGGGGACAGAAAGTTATTCTCCATTTTGTTAACTCCCTCTCTCCCCTGAAGGACCCCAAGGGGCCCAAGGTATCCTGAGCAGCTGAACAGAGGAGTTATTGCTCTGCCCCCTGGCACTTGTTTGAACCCCAGCTTGGCTGTGCTAACCAGTGAAAAGCTGTCCTGGGACAAATTCCTGATCCTGCTGCGCTTGTGAAAACAAAGGTCTCTCTTTCCTGGCCCTGCTATAGGGTGGGATACAGCTGGGGCACAGTAAAACCAAACATTGAAACTCCATGTTTTGGACTTTCTAAGACCTCCAGGATCATTCTCTCCAGGGAATGGGATCTATATATGTTAGGATCAATCCCTGGCCTGTCATTAGGGTATCACTTTACAAGGGTCAGGTTTTCCATCCCAGTTCAGCCACTAATGCTGCCTTTTTCACAGTGATTTGCTTTGCAAATATGATTGGGTGTGCCTGCTCTGCCCAAAGGGGCATCTCATCTCTGGCATCCGACAGCAAGCGTCAGGGCGAAATAATAGACCAGAGGCTAAATAAGAAGAATGACTTCTTGCCCTCAAGCATTATGACAACAAATGGTGAAGAACGTGCCCTCAGGGAATAGTGAAATGAATGAGATGAATGCCTAATGTCCAATAACTACATGTCAAATCAAAGACCAGACTCTTAAAGCACGAAGTTGGCAGAGTCTGGTGAATGAAAGAAGTAGAGAGTCAGCAGGGAAATTTATTGTTGCACAGGATGGCACAGTATGTAAATCTTGCTGGAGAGCTATTTGTGCTTGTTGTTGGCTTTTGAAGACTGGGTAAAGAGTGTAAGACTTTTGTTTTATAGCAAAATAATGAAGGGGAAAAGCCAACAAAAAGTCAGGAATGGCAGTTCAGGTAAAACTGAGGTCACACCCAAGTCCCTTTGTGGTCTAGGACTCAGCTGTATGTTGTAATTTCTTTTTTCCCCCTCAGCTTGCCCCATAGCTGGCTGCTCAGCTCATGAACAGCAGAGCAAGGTGACATGAACAGGGAGATCCCACTAGAAGTCTGGGACATAGCACAGACTATTTTTTTTGCTTGACTGAAGGACTCATGGCTAAATGTTCTGGATTTTAACCCAATAAGCTATATTTCTTTATTTTAATTTGACTAAAACTAAAGAAAACTAAGAACAAGACCACAAGCCCAAGTGATTTGGCAGAAAGCATTCATGTGTGCATGTTGGGTGTGAGCAACTGGAACATGAAGTGGCTTATGCTAAACTTGACTATGCAATGCTGCACCCTGAGTCTGCAGAGCAGGTGGTGTGGATACCTGCACCAATGTCTGCAAAGAGCTTCAGAGGGTGTTGCTGTCCCAGCCCAAGGGAGCACGGCTCTGTGCTGCCTTGCCCTTGCCAATGGGAAGATATTCCATGGGAAAGTGGGTTTGGGGACCTGGAAGCACTGTCACTGGTGAGATCCGCACCCAACGCCTCGGGAGCCACTGGGTGGCGTATGAACGCTGGCATACATGAAGGAGCTGGATCCATGGAAAAAAAAACTACCCACAAAGCAGAAATATACATCGATAATTAAGTGGGCTCTCTTTGGACCGGAGCGAGAGCAAGGGAAACCAACCTGGCGTACGTTAGGAAAGTGGTTACAAATCATGCTTCCTTTAACAAATAAAAGTCCAGATGATCAAGTATCAAAAAGTAAAGTTCAGAGGCTGTAAAAGCAATCAGCTAATGAAAAATCACAGCACAGCTTTGCCTTTGCCATGCAGAGTAAGAACAGGGGACTGCAGGGGTAACAGCAATTGCAAAACCCTTTGGCAAACAGCTGCCCAAAATCATTCCAGGTGCTTAAATACCTGCTGGCAATGGCCAGTCGTTTGTGCCTTGCTCAGCTGGGCACGGGTGATGCCACGGCCACAGTCATTTCAGCTGTGCACAGCCCCCAGGTGCTGATGTGGCAGGAGCACCGTGGGTTCCCTGGTACAGCCCTGCTCAGTTTCCATTTCCTATAGAAACAGCCATTCCCAGGACATTGTCTTTGCTCACAGGGGCTGAGGACAGCTGGGTCACCAGCAGTTGGCTTTGCAAGCCAGCTAAAGCCAGGAGAGTGTTTTCAGCAGGAGTCAGGAATTAGTAGTACTTCAACTCAGCACCCTCCAGACTCCCCATGTTTTCCTCCCCCATCTGGTTTGTCCCTGCCTGATCTATAACCCTTGCTGCATTTCATGGACTCCTTTCCCTCTTTTTGTTTAATGTGATTAAGAAAATATTCATAATGTTTCAATCCCAGCTTTGCTCATTGCCTGGAAATCCCCCTGTAGAAAAGTAAGCTGTCCCAGCCTTTTGCAGCTGGACCTGTGAATATTGCATCAGAGAGATGCTAGGAGGATATACTTGTTCCAGCAGGGTAAGGCCACAGAGTGACAGAGAACAGGAGACACTCCAAGCTGTGATGAGCATCTTGAGACACATTTTATCTGGTTTTACCAACTGTCCATACAAATGAGCAAGAAGCCCTCTTTGAGGGACTTTCTCTTATATGATGCTGGGGCTGGAGCAGGAAAGCAGCAGAACAGCACTAAGATAAATGATACTATTTTCAACTAATTCAGAAAAGCATTTGTTCTGAACACAGCAACATCACTGTGAATTCTCTTCAGCATCTCTGAGAACCCCATATTATAGACATGAGGCACTGACATACTTTCATGCTGTTCAGGCATCACACAAGTGGCAAAAGGCAGGAAAGTGCAGTTATCAGCCAGGCTGGGCTATGTTTTCTTACCACACCTGGTGGTCTGCCTTCCCTCCTTTGTGTGAAGTGGGATCATGAGGTATATCTGCTCTCAGCTGCCACTGGTTCATCACTGCAAGCCACCATCAAGTCAGTGGCAGGCAGTGGTTGTTCCCTGCCTGCACATGTCACAGGGGCAAGAGGGGGACTTGGGTGTGCAGGGGGGAAGGAGAAGCGGTTAAGCAGAGCAGAATGATGATAGCCTTGAAACATACTACTGAGTCCCCTCTGTCAGCTAAGTGAATAGTTTTTTATCCAGCCTGGAAAAAAGAAGGAAATTAGAGGTGAACATTCCCCTGCAGATTGTCCATTCCCCAGTGAACCGTGGCTAGGGTGTCCTGCCCAGCTGTGGGAAGTTCATGTCCCAGCTCCATGACTCAGTGTCCCTCTGTGAGAGGGAGATCATTCCCCCAAGGGCTGAAGTCCTTACTGCCTGTGACTGGTTTCTGAAATATAAAAGGGAAAGTGCTCTGTGGCTTTTGTGAGTATTGAGAGAGCGGCCAGTTGGTGCTGTGCCTGCTCTTCAGTGGGATGCCTGGGAAGAGAACGGGTTACTAGGGGCTAGATGCCCTTACAGAGCAATTGACTAACATGCAAGTCCTGATGGAAAAACAATGCTCCTGCTGTGAGGGGAAAATCTCTCATCCCTGGGAAAAGGGCTGGGAATACATCCTCACTGATGTTGCCTTCCTTCAGAGGCTCCAAGGTGCTGTCTTCACTGTCCTGCAGATGGGAAGCTGAGGCAGAGAACAAAACTTAATTGATTTTCATCCATGGCAGAAGAGCTCCTTGGTGGAAAGGAGGCAGGGACCTGCATCTGAGGTTAATGCCCTCACCTATTATATGTATCTCCTCTTCACTACAGGCTCTCATGAAGACTCCTGTGGTTTTGGGGAAAATCATTTGATCTTGATCAGGCTCAGGAAGCTTCATGATGGATTTCAAGTAATAAATGGCAGCAAAATAGGAAAGGAGAAAGCAAAGCCTGGTTCCTGAGTTCCTGAGCGGAGAGACATTTGCACACATCTTTATCTGTGAAGGTTTCCTCAGTATTTAGCATTGATGTAAACTCCTCTCTGAACCACACCCAAAATGCCAGCTGGCTCCAGCAGACTGCGGGAGGCACACTAGTGAAGTCTTATGAAAGCCCAGGCACAAATCCCAAAACTGACACTCACCCCAGTCTCATGTAGGATTGTGAGCTGCTGTTTCCTCACAGATTAGCAGAGGGCAGTGAGATTTTGGGGTTTTTTTCCAGTGTTGGGGTGTCACTGCTTAGCTAAGCACCCCCTCCAGTTGGCTGCAGCCTGCCTGTGGTTGCGGGGTTGATCAAGCTGTATGGATCTTGAGTCAGCCAGAGAAGAAATGGTCATTATTTCTTCCTTTAGTTTTTGTTATTTATTCCTTTCAGGGTAATAGAGTTCTCCCCTCCCCAGTTTTGTAATTCCCACAAGATCCTGCAGTCCAGAATACACTGTCCTTAAAGATAAAATGTAAAAATAAGCAGAAATCATTATATAAGTCAGAGAATATTACAGTTAATCAGCAGGACTGCTTGACTGGCGTCCCTCTGCACTGCCCAAGAAAGTGCTGATAAAACTAGATGGATATGTGACTTGATCCTGGTGCCTGAACACATTAGTCAATTTTAATCTTTTCATTTTGCAATAATTAAGGCATCAACTCTGCCCTTTCTGTCTGAGGGAAAGTTTATAATGCTTGGAAGCACCTGGGTATGAAAAATACTTTTATTGATGTCTTTTAAGACTGTGCTTTGACACAGTCAGGGCTCCAGTGCTCCTAAGAGGATGCCTTCCCACTCAGCACCAGCCCTAGGCTCCTGGCACCTCACAGCTGGGTTTATAGGGGAGCAGGGCTGGCCTGGCTATAGTGCTCACACAAAACTGGATCCTGTCTTCCTTTGCACTATGAGCACATGGCCCAGCTTTTCCTGGGCATTTGAATGCCTCTTCCCTCCCATTTAGGGGGGAGTGCAAGCATGCTGAATGTGGCCTGAGGATTAGATGCACTCCAAAAGTCTTAGGGACCAAGAATAGGCATCATTTCAGGTGAACTATTGGGAAATCTGAGTGGCTTCATGTGCACCCTTGATGGCTCTGAGCTGGGCAGCACCCAAGTTTACCTCCATTTCTACACTGCTATAGAGGACCAGCCCTCCGCGTCTGAAGTCTGAGATCCACAGCTCTGGGGCTGTAGAAGGAGATGACAGTGACACCATGATTTCTATTCACATGTATCACAAAACCTGCAGCACAGCCTCCTATTTAAATAGCAAACTTTTGCCAAAGCACTAATGCCTCCTACGAGACTCAGGGTGCCCCTAGCTTGCACCTAAATGACTCACAGCCACAGGCACTTGCCACCTCCCAGGAGGTGCTGAGCAGTGGGTAGCATGACACCAGGAAAACTACACTGGGGCAACAGAGGTCCATGACTGGAGGGTGTTGTAAGTGCTGTGTGCTGGAAGTGTGGTATAGCACCTGTTTCACAAGGTCTTGCTGGAATTGATGCTATTAATCCCCTGCTTCCATGGGTACTAAATGCACCCACAGAATGAGAAAGTAGCATCTCACTGATCAAAGCCAGCTCAGTCGCTTTTGCATCCACTTTGCTATTATTCACACCTCACAGCTGGATCAGCGTGTGACACACTGCAGTCCTTCATTTTTCTTGCTCTGGATTACAAGTATTTTTAAGGTTTACCTGCTTGGAGAAATAACACATTTTACCCAGCGATAAATCTACTTTTTATTTGTTCAGAAGGCCAGCTCGGATTACTAATTCAAAGATGATGAATGAATTAACTATTTGATGGATCAAAGTAGAGCAATATATTTTGGGTGTTTGTTACACTAGGGAGGGTGCATAACAGGTTAGTCCATTGAAGATTTATTTTATTTTTACATTTCTTGACTTCAAAACAATAAAATGCTGCTCATGGGTAAACTTCCTAAACAAAGGAGACTGCCAATGGGCCTGACAACGTTTCCTTGGTAACATTTCTTAGCTTTTACCCCAGTGATTGATATCCAAGGATAGCCATTTGCTTTCTGCAGAGGAGCAGGAGAATATGACTCGATGATTCTCTTCCTGGCTCCTGAAAGCAGAGAGAGGAGAAGCAATCCACTACAGCTGATGTGGCTTTACTCATTAGTAAAAAAAAAAGTAAGCAAGCAAACAAAACCCAAATACAAAAAAACCCAAAACAACAAAAATTACCTAGGAAAAAAAATAGGAGACAAATTGCACTTGGAACTTGATCCAAAAATCCCACTGTACTTGACAGAAAAACTCTAACTTGACAGGTCTTCAGACTAGATCCCTGAAGTGTGTTTAATACTGACCTTAATCTGAATACATTTCTCTGCTGTTCTCTTTGCTTTATTTGATTAAAAACCTTTCATGCAAAGTTTCCTTTTTCTGTTTGTGCTCCCAGGCCCACCATTTGTAGGGAGCCCTCAAAGCCACCTACCTTGAGAAATGGGAAACCATGGGAGGCTGGGTCCTGTTTTGATTTTACAGTAAGATATTCCCAAATTTAAGGCAATAAAGGAAAACTGCATTTTCAAGCCCAGCCAGAGCTAGTCAAAAAGTGGGTTTAGGTGTGTGAGGGAGATGTAAAGTGCCCAAATGGTGCCACTCATGCCAAAGCCCTTTGCAGTCACACAAGTGACAACACCTGTGCAGTGATTGTGACTGCTAACAAAGGTACCCAGCTGCCAGTGGTCCACAATACTGCCAGCTTCAGTCAGTGACAACTCCACATCAAACACCACAGTGACCATCAAATTATTCCTGAAGACACAGGAAATAGCCCTCCCTCTCCACCACACTCATGGCTCTCCACTGTGGCTAGGGCTGAGCAGATGAAGAGGACTTGGGTGACTTTGCAGCTCCTCAACACAATCCAAGGATCTGGAGAGAGATTTGGGAGGGCAGTGATGCTCAGGGGCAAGGATGTTTTGGCTCCATTTGCTTCACCTTGACCTCATTTGCTTCTCCTTGACCAACACAGTTCCATTTGCAGGGGACTTGAGGCTGTATGGCTCTTCACTGTTTGTCATGTCCTTCCCAGGTTTCTTTTCCTTGCTAAACATTTTCCCCCATCTTTCCCTTTTTTAGAGTTTGAAATGAAGGTAGTTGCAGCTCTGTCCCTTAAAAGAGGGGCTGCCAGCTTCAGCAGGGATATATTAGCAATATATTTCTTCCACAGGGTTATGGGAAGAAACAGGATATGGCTATCTGGACACCTCAGAAATCATTGCAGCCAGACAGATTAATGTAAGAATACATTAGGGTTTTGAATGGCTGGATATCTGAGAGGTTCGTCCTTCCTTTCTTTCTTGCAATTTATCCTGTGTGCTTCTATACCCCAATTTGAGCTCACTCCAAGCTTCCCCCAGCCAAATGCCCCTTTCCACTCACCCCTCCTAAACCTTTCACAATTCACACAGCCCTTCTCCATCTTTTCTTTTCCTCTGCTACAGGAGCCCTCACTCCTTTGTGGCCCTCTAAATGCCACCATCGACCGTGAGGCTCTTGGTTGACAGCAGGAGGCAAGCAGAGGCTGGTGTGGCCAGCTAATGGCCTGCTCCCTCAGCCCAGACAGCAACGCTCACAGGGGATGTGGCCCCTTGCTGCTTCCATGGCTGCTGCGGCCAGAGGCGTGTGCGGCAGCTGGGAGGCTGAGGGAAAGACTGATGGACTCCTGAAGGACAAGCAGTGGGATCACAGCATGCCTCACTTCTGTCAGGGAAGAGGCTAAATCGATGAACACACAACAAATCAATTCTGTTGGGGTTTTTTTTGGTAATGTGATCTTTTCCATTAGGATGCTCACCAATGCTCCATTAATAGCTCATTCAACTGCCAGTGCTGGGTGGTACCCAAGGCCTGAGGAAATGTAAAATTTAAAAAAAAAAGACAGTAATTGAT
Organism: Poecile atricapillus; assembly: GCF_030490865.1. NCBI lineage: Eukaryota > Metazoa > Chordata > Aves > Passeriformes > Paridae > Poecile > Poecile atricapillus. The sequence goes on from NC_081251.1 coordinate 36,284,265, forward strand.
CCAGAGAATTGTATAATCATATGATACAAGTGGCAGATTTTATTTTTGTAAGCTGAGTACCTTATTTCCTGAAGCCTGAGATACATTCACACACTATGGAAGCATTGTATTACTTATAAAATTATCCAGGCCTTTTTATAATCCAGCATCAGTACAGCCTGTCCCAAATAACTCTTTTTAAGATGCACTCCACAGGCATATTATGTACCTAATTATTTCTCTTTGTTTTTCTCCACTATTTATTTCATCTGGTGTCTCCCTCTTTCCAGTGACAAATTGTCTGTACTTGGAGACATAAATAAAGCCGATTAATCCTTTAAGGACATCCTCCATGTCCCAGCTTCAGCACTCCTGTTGTTGTTTCTCTTTCCTGAACAGCATATATTTTAGTGGATGCCTTTTGAGGGCTTGGGGTACAAGACTGTGCCGTGGAGGAAGGAAGGGGCAATCTGTGGACCCCCTTCCTCCTTTGTGCAGGAGAGAGGCAGATGAAGTGCTTCACACTGTAGGAGGTAAGGAATGGACAGGATAACAGGGGTTTGTACACAAATTCCCATGCCAGGGAGAGGGGCTTCCTTCTCCTCAGACAGAGGATTTTTCCTGAGATTTGGGGGAAGAATGACTTGGTGGGCTGAGCTGGGACATGCTGCTGGGCAACCAGCCTGGTGCTGCCTGCTGACATCCAGCATCCTGCCTGGCACCATGATGAGAAATGTTACTGGGGTGACATAGACAGGAGCTTTGGGATTGTCTCCTTCCCCTTTCCCTGAAGGGATCACCAAGCACAGAGGCTGGATCTCCAAAGTGAGGCTTTGTGGCAATCTGGCAACTCTGAATGCAGGGAAGCCCAGGGCCCTGGGGAGGGCAAAATAAATTCAGTAGAAATCGCTGTCTCCCCTTCCTGGCCAACCAATTCTTCCTGGGTCTGATGTGTATCCAGCAAGTTTTAGGAAACTTTCCTCTACAGGTCAAGCCTCTATCTACCTACCTCCATCCTCCCTGAGACCCATCCATGCTCTGCACCCTCCATGGGACACAGTCCCTGGTGGCCCTGCCAGCTTCTATGGCCAGCTGTCTCCCATGTGCCTGCTCTCACCTCTCACTTCAACTACCAGAAAAAACAAGCTGGGCAGCCTTCTGCTCTGCCATCCAGCCACCTCTTTCAGCATAGGAGCATAACATATACACAATAAAAAGCAAACAAATGCATTGCAAAATCTACATCACCTGCTGCAAATGGTGTCAATCTGTTTGCAGCACCAAAATGCAACTTTGCCCACGTGCCACAGAAAAGCAGGAGGTTGCTAAAAAGCTGCAGATCCAGGCAAGCATCCTTGTATTATTTGGTCCATGCTTCACAGCTTTACCTGCTCTCATACAGATGGAAGGCATCTAGAAAAGTTAGCCTCTAGGAACAAAGTACCATCTTCTGAGATGTTGAATATAACTGGCTTGCTCTGAGCCCAGCTAGAACTGATGTAGTTTTGTCCCAGAGGTTTAGAAATTACTGCTACCTCTGGTTTTTACAGGAATGGGTAGCCACCCTCCTGAGATGGCAACTCAGTTTTCAGTGACCTGGTCCCAGATGTTTCACAGCAGAGAAGAACCACCTTGAGAAAAGGCAATATCCCAGGAAGGAGACTCCTTATTGCATTTGGACTACTTCTGAGGGCTTTACTGACCTGGAAGGTGGGGTCAGGGCTTTCTAGCCTAAGCAGAAGGTCAGTCTGACTTTTGAGAGAGAGGAAACTGAGTAAGACAGCCACTATTCATATCTGGGAAAAAGGATATGTGCTCTCAGCCTTGTATATACAGCCTGAATTAGTGAAGTAAGTCTTCTGTAAATCATCCCTTTCCTTGCAGCTCTGTTTGCCTCCAAACAATGGAAATGAGAAGCTGGAAACATGCTGATATGATAAGCAGGGGGATGAGGACAGGCAAGGTCAGAGGTACTCTTATTACTGTCTTCCTGGATGTAGACATCCATTCCTCACTTCTCTAAAAGCCAAGGAAGGACTCAGTTTAAAGAACTGTGTCAGACCCTTGTCCTTTCTACCTGGATGCATGTGGCATGTAACTAAGGAAACTAAACACACTGCAGATGCCTTGGTTTGAAATGTCTCTGCTGAGAGCTGGTTGAAACACCAGGCTTCCATTCTTGCAAGAAATCCTGACATTTGCAAAACTTTGGTTCAACAGAAAAAAATGAGTCATTTTCCCCCTGAAAAGGAAAATCTGTGGGGAGGGAAAAAAAGGGGAAAATAATTGCTTGGAAAACCAAACCATTCCTATTTTTTTTTTTTTTTTTTTTTAATTTTTCCCCTAGTGCAGAACAGAGGAACAGCTGCCTCTGTCTCCTGAGTATCCCTCCAGCCATGAGCTGAGCAGATTCAAATCCCGGTGAGCTTCTGCCTGTGCCAGAGCTCCCGTGGCTTTGGGCTTCCCATGGCAGAGCTCAGCCAGCTGGGTCTGGGTGAGACTGTCCTTACAGCAGCATCACCTCGAGCTGACAGGGAACCAACCCTGCTGCAGCTGACCTGCTCCTGCCACCTGATTTCAGTTTTATCTATCTCCCTCTTGGGTTTGGGACAAAAGATAGTTGGCAAGAAAATTCCTTACTAGACTTTCTTGACATATTATGTGTCACACAGTCGCTCCCATGGCTGCTACCTAAAAATACCCCAGTATTATTTATCTGAAGGGAGGAAATAAACCCCATCAATGCAAACTGTCACATACATGGTTGTGTTGTGTCAGAGCCCTAAGCCTCAATCCTCATCTGTCGAAAAGGGCTGTGGTGATGGTACCCGTGAATGCTGAAAGGCATTGTACTGAGATGCTGGAAAAAACAACCTGTTAGGATGACTGGCTCGCTGCTCTGCCCGAAATGGCAACATTTGAACACACAATACGCTCAAAGATGATTAAGCCAGGGAAGTGTAATGATATGTGAAACCAATTTTTTATTAATACCAGACTGAAGCACAGTCTTGTACAAGAAAGAGAAATCTCCATGCTCCTAGTAATGGGGATCAGAGCCTTAATGATCATTACATTACTAAAACTGTACACTAATACGACAGGAGGTCATGGGGCTAAGAGCATATGCTCCTTTCTTTGTATTACATGCTTTTATGTCTTCATTTACTCCACCAATTCTCTCATTATTTCCTCCTCATCTGCTATTCACAGGCGTAATTTCTTCGGCTGACATTCCCCTCCTCTCTCACTAAGAAACAATCGATATTACATCATCTGCCTCGCCGCAATGCCTCATACGCCACAAGACACATTGGAGCAGGTTCCTCTGGGACTTGTTTTCCAGCCCCACTCCATCTGAATCTGTAAGGAAAGGAGGATGCTACGCAAAGCCCTGAGGTATGGCTGGAGCAGAGCTCGGGCAGCACAGTGGCTGCTGCTTCAACCTCACTGCCTGCCTGTGAGAAATCCATATGCTGCCATTTGCTCTTGTAGCCTGCCTTAATAAGCCATTAATGAGGAAAACAGTGTAACAAATTAATTGAGTCCATCCATGAATTAAAAAGGTTGATGATGTTACCGAGGATTTGCCCCAAGGTAACAAAGCAGAATCTTTATTTATCTGTCCCCTAGAAAAAAAAATAAATCTGATGAATGTGTATTAGTCCTTATAACCTCAGTGAAAGAGCAGCAAAACCTGTCCATCTCCACTCAGAAAATGTGTATCATTGGAGTGGCATGACCATTCTCACAGGTCACCCTCTGGGCTGTGTCACCATAAATTGCTGGGTGATTAAAGCCAGCTCATTTCTTACAGTGATGTTTGGCTTTGAGGTGCTGTCTTCTGCTCTCTCACGTGCTGCTGTCTTGTAACAGGGTCATATGAAACAGACACCTTGTATAATTTCAAAACATATTGTCAGCTGGTTCAGGAGGGAGAACTCTGCTTTTTTTTCCTTATGTATTTTTTTTCTTTTCATTTTATTTCCTGATTCAATACTGCCTGTCTTCCCTTGCTCTATCTAGCTAGCATTTGCTACTCCTGAGCTGTCTGTGAAGGAAAGCTATCTAACTCTGAAATTTAATAAAAGCCTCTTAAGTGATTTGGGACTGCGTAGGAGAAAGAGAGATCTTTAAAAGCAAACATTACTGCTAGGATGTACATGCAGCTTAATAGGATTTTCTCCTTTGAAAAGAATATGAGCTCTTAATAAGAATCTTCTGTGAATCTGATTTCTTAATAAGACAATCTGAGATTAAGGGAGAATGGGAAGATTTTATTTATTTAGGTATACATCTAAACACACTTTGGGTGTTTTCAATGAAAGCTGTGTCAAAAGATATCCCACATCTTAACACCGTAGAGCTGTGATTGTAATTTTTTCAGCAATTTATTTCTTAACACCATTTCCTCATCCTCTCTGCTGTTTTGTATGTAATTTGATTTTGCCTTTCCTCAGTATCTCCAAATTTTTTTCATGCTTCTCCCCCCTTTTTTTTTAAATTCTCTCAGGCCAGGCTGCTTCTCTCTGCAGGATGACTGAGAGGAGTGTGAAAATGAGTCGCCCAAGTCTTACTCACAGTTTCCTTTGTGTTTGCCCTGCATTACTGGGACAGACCAAAGCTGTACAGATGAAAAGAAGCCCACAAGCTACACTGAGTAAGCTCCTGTTTAGGATCCTTTAGTGCCATACATGTTTTTTTTCCTAAAACAGGATGCTCTAAACCAGCAGCCCCTGTAAAAGATAAGCAATGTAATTATAGCAACAAGATAAAAGCAGAAATGGCTCTCAGACAAAACCTCTGACGATTAGATCAGAAGTGATGTGAAAGGACACCCACTGAGGAAAAAGGAACTTGGCACTGATAACGTGAGGCACTACCAGACAGACCTCGGAATATCATTTCCTTTTTTTTTTCCAAAAATAAAAAGCCCAGAAGCTCATATCAAAAGGGCTCATGGTTCTATATGGCAGGTGTTTCTTCCCCTTTTTAGGTCTTCCTTGAATCCAGGCCACCCTGATCGTGTTCTGATACTGTGTAGATGAAGTGTAAGAGAATAGCGGAAAAGCGCCATATTTTAAAATACAATTACTGCAGCATGTCAAAACTAGGAAGAATGGCAAGCAACATACGAAGGGTCTTGACACAGCGAGATAACTGGGCAACATTATGGCAAACGAAATGGAGTGTAAAATCTCCAGGAGGCAGAGCAGAATGGAAGAAATAATTGACTGCAGTCACTCTGAGGAAAGAATATACTGGAATCATCAAGGGAAATGAAATGAAAGCGGCTGGTGAGTGCTGGTCAAAAAAGTAGTTGCAGAGTTGCTAAATGGTAAATGGAAAGTGTTACTGGATAATGCTGACACAATGATGTAAATAAATTATATGATTGACCTTTAAATGTGAACGTACATGCGGTCTTTGCAAATAATGTAGCAAGAAACAGAAGAGAGTTCAAGAAGGCTGGAGGAAATGCAGAGGTATGGACAGGTTTCCAAAGAGATTGAAAACATCAAAATCACCATCCTAGAGTGAACATAACAACAAGAGAAAAGAGAGAAGAGGCCTAGGAAAGCTCTAAATTAGTTGTCCTCAAGCCTAAATTCACTAAAAGCGAGCACCCAGAGAAGTTAAAACTAAGTTGAAAACCACCCCTAACTTATCATGCAGCTCATCTTGAGAAACCATCCTCCTTGTGGGTATCCCAGGGATTTCTTGCTGAGAGCCGCGTGGTCTACATGCTAATGTCAGTGAGGAAGCTGATGTGCAGGGGTTTGGAGCTGCCACCTCACCTGTGTGACAACAACCACCGCAGTCATGCATGGCCGCAGGCCAGGGCACAGCATTTGTCCAGGCTGCAGTGCTGGGCCTCTTGTGGAGGAGCTGTAGCCAGGCCAGCCTTAACCTGCAGCAAGAGCTCAGCAAATTTATATATATAAAAAAACAAATATATACACTGCTGGTTTGAACCTGGATGCACAAGCACACAGGGCCACAAACTCTGTGGCTGCTAGAGCCTGAAGGAAAGTCAGACTATGAGTGCTGTGAGTTCTCTTTCAGTGGGGTGCAGGCCCTGGTCCTGGATGTCCCAACGCCACTGAGGTACCTTAGGTGCAGGTGACACCACTGAAGTCACACTGTGAGGCAGCCAGAAAGTCTTGGCACTGAATGGATGCAGCAAAGCTGATTACCTCTCCAACAACTGCCAGCAGTATCACACGGGTAGTAAATTTTGTAGCTCATTTTTTTGTTGAGCAACCTAAACCCAAGGCACAGCCTCACAGCAGGGACAAGCCAGGCTGTGACCTCCTCAGATCAGGGTGGTTGCAGTAAGGTGGAGACACTCCATTCTCTGGTGTTTGGGGAGGCTCTGGCACCAGTTATTTCTTCTTAGCATCAAAATGAGTGACTCTTTTTCTCAGCCTACATTTCAAGATGTGCAGCTGCAATAGAAAATAGAGGAGAGGAGAGGAGAAAGAGAAGGAGAAGGAGAAGGAGAAGGAGAAGGAGAAGGAGAAGGAGAAGGAGAAGGAGAAGGAGAAGGAGAAGGAGAAGGAGAAGGAGAAGGAGAAGGAGAAGGAGAAGGAGAAGGAGAAGGAGAAAGAAGGAGAAGGAGAAGGAGAAGGAGAAGGAGAAGGAGAAGGAGAAGGAGAAGGAGAAGGAGAAGGAGAAGGAGAAGGAGAAGGAGAAGGAGAAGGAGAAGGAGAAGGAGAAGGAGAAGGAGAAGGAGAAGGAGAAGGAGAAGGAGAAGGAGAAGGAGAAGGAGAAGGAGAAGGAGAAGGAGAAGGAGAAGGAGAAGGAGAAGGAGAAGGAGAAGGAGGAGAAAGCTTATGTCCTGGTATCCACTGTAAAAAATAGAAACAGAACAAGGGAGTGCTTCAGTGTCAGCACAGAACTTAGAAGAAGCAGGTTGTTTTCCCAAACTTCCAGCATTATCTAAGACACATGCCAGCTCCTACTAGGATTTGCATGAAGACCACAAACTGCATTTAAGGTATGATCCTGATCCTCTTTGACATGAGTATGGCCATGCCACCAAGCTGGATATTTTTCTTTGTACTTGGCCCCAGTCTCCCAGTCACAGAGTTTTCACAGCAAGAGAGGCAGGATAACCTCTGTTGGGTTTCACTCTCCCTTTTCAAGTTCAATAGAGATGGGAGTCACCCTCGTACCCCAGGGATGCTCCAGCAGACTTGGAGCACGGTCTGTTCTGTTGAAGTTTGGGATGGCATGGTACTTGCCATGTGGCACATGCTGGATACTGCCTGCTGTAGTTGCACTCAATTTCCTGAAAGCAGCCAAACCTTCGCCAGTGTGACCCAGCCAGCACACAGAGAACCACACAGGGTGGGCAGGGCAGGGTGTGTTGCACTGCAGCAGCCACTGACACCGAGGGCACAATCTCTGCTCCTGGGGACACATCTGCAGCTCAGAGGTGCTGCTGGAGCTCTCAGAGCTGCATCAGTGCACAGAGCACTACACAGAAATGCAGTGAGGTCTCAGATGTTGATACCCACTCCTGTCTGAGGACCAAGGCCAGGGAGAGGTACCATGCTGAAAGGCAGCATGCAGAGGCCAGGTGCCACTCCAGACACATGTCCCAAGGCATGCACCAGACTGGGGCAAAGTGATGCTGTGGAAGGAAGGGGGAGGACAAAATCTGTGCCACCTGCTGCTTAGCAGATCTGCCATTGTGCAGTTTTCTAACCAGTTTTGCTATCTGTCTCCCTCTTGATAACTCACCTCCCTGCCTGCCTTCTCTGTCACAAATATTCAACTCTCTGATGCAATTGACCTGCTGGTCTCCATTACACAGGCTTCAGATGCATTTAAGCCTTAGAGTAGTTGCCTTAATATCAGTGAAAACATTTCCAAAAGTGAGAACTACTGAAGTGAAGAAGAGTTTACCTATAATTTGCAGCAATTTCTCGCATTTCAATTCTGGACTGTACAGCTTTTTGAGCCAAAAAGATTTAGATGCTTTATATGCAAGATTGTTGCATTCTCCCAAAGCAATGAATGATTCATTCCAGTCGTGACTGAAAAGCTTAGGACTTGCCTACAGTTGGAAATTTACCAAAATAGTTATTCTGGAAGAAGTCTTGGGGTAGCAGCTCTTCTTCTGGAATTAAAATGCCCACACAGTGTTTGATAACACCGTTGTCATTCTGGAAGAACTGTTCTGCTAGATTTGCAAGTGTTGACCCTGGTGTCAGAGGCTGCCAAGCAGGTTATCCTTGCTGTGGGATTTAAGACGAGGAGGTAAGAAAGGGTTTGTTTTGGTATCTGAGATCTTTTCTGCAAGTGCGTTTCTGAGAGACCCATAAAACTAAATGGGTGGGAACAACATAGCAGATTATTAGCACCAATGTTCTCCACCAAACTGGAGGCGTAGAAGTGCAGTAGAACTTATTTTATGACCTAATTTCTAGTTTAAGTTTTTCATCAGAGATTGCCTGGGACATAAGGACACATTGCTATATTTTAGTAATATTTCTTCCTAGTTTCATGTTGCAGTTGCTAGAAGAGAACAAGATTTGGTTTGGCCCTTGCTGCTTCTTAGAACCCTCATTTCACCATATTCCCAGCCAAAGTGACGCAGTGCAGGGTCAGAATAACAAGAAGCCAATGTGATGCTTTTCTGGGAATCTGAAGTCTGGCAAGTCCCTCAGATATTTTATTTTTCCATAGTGCTAGTGAGGGACAGGGTCCAAACCCAGCCAGGCTTGTGTTCCCTGCAGGGGTAAGGTCCACTTTTACTGATGTGAGTCTAGAGGTCTGCTGCCCAGCTGCACCCTGTACTACATTATACTGATCTTCTGAAGCACCAGATTTCTCGTGCTGGGATTTCCATTGCGCCAGATGAAGGCCATACACATAAAAAAATCAGGAAAAAATCAGTGCAGCAACCCCATGTGTGAGGGTTCTGCCTTCAGTGCCCTGCCTCCCAGCCATGTGTAAGGCTCCTGGTGTCACACATGCCAAAACAGGAGTCACTAAAGTCAATGGGAAGTAGTTTTGACTAAATTTTTGTGTGTGTCTGTAACAGTAATTTGTGGTTTTCTTAATGCCTGAAGATGCAGCTGCCAGGCAGCTTCTGCTGTTAAAAGAGGTCTTTACCCCTGATATGGATCTTGCCTTGTGGAATAAAAGCCTCCAACACAATGAAGAAAGGAAAGTTCAGCATTCCTGGTATTTCTACATTAAAAATTAATAAAACAAAATAAAGATTTTAGGTCCTCAAAATACATAAAGAAAAGAATAAAAGTGCCAGAAAGCACAATTGCTATCTTTTGCAGCCCCTTGCTTTGATTTCTAAAAGCCAACTGCCAGAAGTGTCATGGCCAAACCAAGTGTCCAAGTGACCTCCATTTCCATTTGGTGGACCCACTGGAGCTGACACTGATGGGAGAAAGAATGAGAAATAAATAAACTACTTTACTACCTGTGTCATAGCCTTTATTGTTGGTTTTTAAAAACATTCCCATGGCCTAATATATGCCATAAAACATAACATAAACAAATATAAACAGCAATACATAGGCAGAATTTAAGACCACCCACAAACAGTTCATTTTCAGGCATTGTAAACTGGCAAGAAGACATTAAATTCTATGCATATTGCTGAAAAAATATAACTGGGAAGGGTGCCTAGAACATCTCACATGTTTCTGCCCCAAGACAAATGTATTCTGGGTGAAGATTACCAAAGTAATGACTAAGGATTACGTCCATGCTTGGAAGAACTGTTATCTATCCTCCAGGGTGGCAACAGGAAATCTCTGTGAAGAGAGAAAGGGGTGCTCTGCATTTTCTGCTCCAAAGGTATCACATGACAGACATGAAGAGGAGCTTAAACTCAAAGGATCATAGAATACGCTGAGTTGGAAGAGACCCATCAGGATCATTGAGTCCAACTCCTGGCCTTGCACACAACACCCCAAGAATCACACCAAGTTCCTGAGACCATTGTTCAAGTGCTTCTTGAACTCTGTCAGGTTTGGTGCTGTGACCACTGCCCATTTCTCTGATTTCTCAAGGTCTCTCTGCAGGGCCTCTCCACTCTCAAGGAGGTCGACAGCTCCTCCAGTTTTAGTGCTGGAGGCAAACTTACTTAGTATTTCTTCAAGTCCTGTGTCCAAGTTGTTAATGAAGATGTTGAAGAGGGCTGGGCCAAGGATGGAGCCCTGCAGAACCCCACTAGTGACTGGTTGTCAGTCTGATGTCACTCCATTCACCACAACCCTCTGTCAGCCTGTTGCTTCCCCACCATGTGACTTGGTTATCCAGCTGTGTGCTGGACATTTTGTCTGGAAGGATACTGTGAGAGATGGTATCAAGAGCTTTGCTGAAATCAAAAAATATTACTTCAACTGGCTTTCCTACATCAGCTAGGTGGGCTATCCTATCATAGAAGGAAATCAGGTTTGACAAGCAGGACCTTCCCTTCATGAGGTGTGCTGGCAGTGGTTAATGATTGCATTATTCTCCAGGTGTTTTTCTACACCTCTGAGAAAAGTATTTTCCATGATTTTACCAGGTACTGAAGTGAGACTGATAACCATGTAGTTTCCAGGGTCCTCCTTCTTGCCCTTCTTGAAAATTGGGACATTTGTCAGCTTTCAGTCAGCTGGGATCTCTGCAGATTCCCAAGACTGTTCAAAAATCATCAAGAGAGGCTTTGTCATGTCATCAGCTAGCACTTTAAAGATTTTCAAACGAATCCCATCAGGCCCCATAGATCTGTAGGCATCCAGCTGGAACAGCAGATCCTTCACATTTCAAGGTCAGCTGTTAGTTGATCATTCTTGCAGTCATGGTCCTTCAGCTCAGGGCACTGAGACCCCCTTGGTCTGTCATCTGTGTTGACAGAGGCAAAAACTGCATTAAATGCATCTGCCATGTCCCTGTTCCTGTTTGTAAGGTGACTGTCCTTGTCTTGTAATGGGCTGATGTTGTTTTTATATTGCCTATTGACATTAATATGTTTGAAAAAAGTCTTTTTATTGTGCCCCACAGTTCTGGCCATCTTCAACTCCAGTGGAGCTTGGGCCACATGAAATTTCTCTCTGCAGAGGTTATCAGCATCTCTGTATTCTTCTCATGTCACCTGACCTTGCTTCTATTGGGCATACACCTTTATTTTTTGCCTTATTTCCAAGAGAAGATTCCTGTTAAGCCAAGCTGGCCTTCTGCCTTTCCTGCTTGACTTCTGACATTTAGGATTTGCTGTTCCTGTGCCCTTAGGTGATGTTTAAAAAGTGACCAGAAATTATGGACCCAGCACCTGGGGACACAAACATTTGGACACAAACATGAAGGAGTCTTTACTCACTAGTTCCCTGAGCTGCCTGATTCTGCTCTCCTGATGTCCAAGTTGAGGTTTTGTTGGCACTTTTCCTCCTGTCAGAAGAGATTTTAAACTTGGTATCTTCATGGCCACTGTGGCCAAGACAGCCACCAACCTCCACTTTGCTTACAAGATCCACTCTGTTACTAAGCAGTAGATGAAGGTGGAGATCTTTTCAAATCAGGTCCCATAGGGCCTGTCCCATAAAGTTGTCATCCAGGTTTTTTAGGAATCTTCTGGCTTGGGTTGTAGCAGCTGTGTAGATGCTCCCAGCAGCAAGCTGAAATCTCTTATAAGGACAAGAGCAGTTGACTTGGAAGTGCCCCTTAGCTTCTCAAACAATAATTCATTGGTGTCATCATCCTGGCTAGGAGGCCTATAGTCAGTTCCCATGATGACATCCACATTACTTGTTTGTCCCTTGATTCTTACCCAGAGGTTCTCAACTATGCCATTGAAAACTGTGAGCTCCACACATTCTAACCCTTCCATTACACACAATGCCACCCCTGCACCTCTTCTGCCCTGCCCATCCCTCCTGAAGAGCCTGCAGACATCCAGTAGGGCATTCCAGGCACAGGACTCATCCCACCAGGTGTCACTTACACCAGTGATGTCAAATCTCAGGGGTTGGGTCAAAGCCTCAACCTCTTCTTTGCTCCTCATGCTGGGTGCTGTAGTGGAAAAACACTGCAGGTATGGTACATTGTAGCCAACACCCTCTGAAGCAGATTGATCCTATTAGTGCTCCTTTCCTTAAGTTTTGTGGATGGTGCACCATTCCACTGCTTATCACTGGCAAGCCTGGCTTTGTCCCTTTTTGTCCAAGCTAGTTCAAAGCTCCATCAATGAGCACTGTTAGCTCCTGTGCTAGAACCCTTTTTGCCCTCTGAGAAAGGTGCAAGCTTGTGGATCCAGACTTCATGGGGGGAATTCTGTGAGGCAGAGAGCAGGGCTGGGGGTCGGATTGGCTCCATCTTCCTCTGGGCACTCACAGCAGCAGCATCAGCAGCATCAGCAGTCCTATTGCAGTAAGGTTTGCACAAAGCATGCCATGATGTTCAATGCAAAATGGCAGCAGGAGGACTCTGTACTTGCAACCCAGAAGCTCAAGTGAAACCAAAATTCTGCCTTTGCCAGAGCCTGCATCCCCAGGTACTAAGCACGGTCCGCTGCTTCCTAGCAGCTCAAAGTAGACCTGATGTTCAGCAGCCTTTTCTGCAAGTGTAATTACTTTCTGTCCCCTCTGTCCCATGAGGGCTGACAGCACAGCTGTAGCATTTAAAATACAGAGCTAAGCCTGGCCTGCAAACAGAGGGCCTAATGCAGTTCTGGAGTACTCAGGGAAAACTGTGTCCATTTTAATGAGACATCACAGTTAGATTCATTGGTGGGATTCTTTAACAGCCGTACTGCAGAGAGCCCTTTTAGTCCTGCTCTGTTGTAGGGTTCCAGGAGTGTCTACTGCATGTCATGAGGAAAACACGCCTTCACAATAGATGAAGGCTGAGAAGGTCCTGTTTTCAAGATATATTTCAGCTGATTGGACTTGTCTGTAAGTCAGATACAAGCATGATGAGAGAAAATTTGTGATAGAAAATGAGAGGCAATTCACCTGTAGATTGTAAAAATGGAGTTTAACTACTATGCAAGTGTTCATTCCAGAGTAGTGGAGATAGTATTTTCCTAATCACCACTATTCTCTGTGTACTCTCCTTCAGAGCACTGCATTCCCTGGAAAACTGATGCTGGCTCATGAATAGGCAATTGCTTGTTACCTCCTTATCCTCCTGCCTGGAGGAAGGAAAGGAGGAAGGTGCCCCAAGGAAGCCTTTTCCCTTCTGGAAAATGGTAGCTTGCAAATGCAAATGATGATTTTCTGGGCTTTTTTTTTTTATCCTTCAGGAAACTCCAAGCAGAAAATACTTTAGAAAGCAGCCTAGTAAAGGCAACCTTGCAGAGGTTTGGCGTGAGACATTCACAGGCTGATGCAAGGGTTGATGCAAGGGTTTTTAGCAACAGTCAGGGATTCATCAGGTCTCAGGAGAGGATCATATGATCTGGAGGACATCCCTGGTGGTACGTTGAGAAAGACCAACCATGGCTTACCAGAAGAGGGGGGTGGACTCTTGAAAGGGGATGAAGATGCTCTGAAGGGTAGCCCATGACATCACCACCAAAAGTCAGATGACACAGTGAGAGGTCACAGGTTACCAGAGGGGAATGGCCAGAACTGGGCACTGCATGGGGACCCCATATTGTGCATTGTGGCCCACAGGGGCACAGCACTAGGGGCTTACCCCCCTTTCAAGTGGCAGGCTGATGGAGAGGAGCATCACTGCTCCTTGACAGGAGCAACACTAAATGGCCACTGACTGCTGCCAAACCTGTTGCAAAGGACTTGAAGCTATTATTTACCTCCAATGCATGCTTTTATTTGCATTTTCTGCCGAGCTAGCTTGTCAATATATGGGTTTTGGTTTGCAGCTGGTATACCTGGAGGTTTAACTCCAACTTGCTTTGGCACACTGATAACAAAATATTGAAGCTTTTATGTTTGTTATGATAACAAATTGTGGTGTTTGTTTTAGTTTAAGGCTTACATTTTCAATAGTTCAGCATGAAGCTTGGTGCACTTTATGAAAAATTTAAAAAAAGCCATTGGCTCTCCATTCTCTGTTTATGTATTTCTCTTTCAATCATTTATTAAGGTGCTATTAGAAAATAGGAAGTTGCATAAAAGAACTTGGATCTCTTTACTGTAAATGCACTGAATGGGATTGCCAACTCAATGAACCTTTAAAATACACTTATTAACCTATTTACCTTTCTGAAATTTACGTGTGAACTATATACAAGCTTAGTTCAATTTCCATATTAAGGCTGTTATCTGTAAATATAAAGGGCATAAACTCTCCCTTTAAAAGGGAGAGAGTAACGGATCGAATTGTATTAAACGGTAGCAGATGTTATTTTTCTCAAAGAAATTAATTTAAATACATTGCATAGAAACTTGCAGAAAGAATTGGGGAACTGAACTTATGCTTCTTCTAGAAAAATATTTGTGGAAATTGTATTCTGGAAACATGGTCTACTATAAAATAATTGAAAACTCCAGTTTCTCTAGTAAGGGTCCTATTTTTAATAAGAATAGATTTACTAGTGATGTACCCAACAGACTGAAGAACAGTTGAAAGCAAAGTCATTCTCACAACCTGCAGAGAGTCCTGCTTGAATCTCAGAGGCCATTTTCTGTCAGATGACTTTCAAAAATTTTTAAATCCATCTTTGACATTGCAAGTGAAAAAATATGACTGCCCTAAGCACTCAGGCATAGCTTTATCAGCAGGCTGAAGACTGCATTTCCACAGCAGAACTTTTTTCACTGAACAGCTAATATATCTTTCAATGGCATCCGCACAGATACATCCTGTGGTGGCTTTGTTGAGATGTCACATCTGCTCAGGTGAATATTCATCAGGCTCCAATTTTTCTATGCTTGTCTGGTCTCAAACTGCAACGATTGCTTTTTTTAATGTCTGAAATGTGTTTTCACAATGTTGAGTGCAACCTAGAAGAGTGGCAGCTCTTTGTAGAGTCAGCTCTTCCCTCTCCCATCCCATAGCTACCAAGGCTCTCTAATACAGCTGCACCTCCAGTGCAACAAGAAACAAAGAAAAGAACAACATGGTCTGCAGGTCATATAAGAGTGGAGCAAGGGCAGCAAGTCAAAAACAACGAAGACATAGGTTGATTTTTTTTCCTTTCCACTATTGCTCCAATAATTTAACCTGACATCCAACCTGACAAGAAGGAAAAAGCAGAAGAGTTGTGTGGGTTGAGAAAAAGCATACAGAGGAGTTCTCTCCATTCACAAGAGATCTAATAACCCCCCTATACAGCAAAAAGGATAAAGATCCCATTATCCTGGGATCCAGATCCCTGATAGTGGGCTGCTCCTGGTCTTGCTGCTTAGCACATCTCTGTTTATTCACTGTAAAAGTCTCACCTAAGCAGAAGCAGAATGCACTCCAGGAATATCCTCTCTGTTATTGTTAAACCAGACTGATGAGAAATTCAGACCTTCTCACCTAAGATCACTTTCCTATCCTCTTATCATTACAGGCAGATCCAGTCTGTAAGCTCAGCTGTGTCAGCTTAGCGGTTCCATCTTAACATTCTTAACATCCACTTGTCAGGGAAATAGAAACTGTGGATTTCCTGGTGCTTAGCACAGAAGAGGATCCTCTGGTCCCTCATTGAGGTCCCTCAGAGGAGTCTCAATCTAGCCTCCATGGTCTCCACCAATGGACTTTCCTGCTGGGACTGAGTAAATCATTGAGAGCTCGCTATAGGGGGACAGCAGCCAAATCCCTGCTAATCAAACATCCAGTAAATTCAGTTCCCAATCCTCTTGTCTCAGCTGCTCAGGAGTAGAGGACTACAAGGTGAATCACTTAGGTCCCATAAAGGGCACAGATGGCAGACTCAGATAATCTGAAAGTGAAATGCATCAGTTTGGGACACTTCAGGAGCATGTAAAGCCCCAGATTTACTGTACAGTAAAAGCAGTTTCATACAAGGGAGAAAGAAGTTAGGGATGAAGCTTTTGTTTCAGAAAGGTGATACACTTAACAACTTTGTCTAGAAATATGCTGGGTGGCATGAAATTGTAAATTGCCATTTATTTTTCCGACATGTTTTCAACATAGACCATCAGAACAGCTTTGCAGTTAGGCAGAAGTTTAAAAGCATTTTATTATGTCTGATAATAAAGATGTATCTTTAGCATCTTGTCATGTATTCAGAGGAGATAGTCTTAACCTTGACTTTCCTTCCAGCAGCACCTCCTTCCCTAATGGCATATTCTTTTTGTTCACATTTTAAAACTGAAGTGCTTAGCCACAGAGACCACTAGAAGCAGCCTCAATCATAAGGAGAAAGCAATAAACAGGCTCAAGGATTTGGATGGAGAGAAAGAGGCCAAAGGGAAAAAAAAAAAATCTTTCAGTATAGTTGAAAATAGGTTTACTGCTTTCTTCTCCTTGAAACTGGATTATCACATTTCAAATGCAACATTTCCAGACCCATTTCTCATAGTGTTTTTCAGTCTTCTGGCCAGCAAATATGCCTCAGCTTCAAGGTAAAATCTTGGAGGCAATATGTATCTCCTGCAGTACAAGTTAATCTATTTTGTTCTCTGGTTCCTGCAGCTCAGGTTTGTTAAAAGGGAGGAAAAAAAAGTATATTCAACTAAATCTGGATGCCCAGAATCTGATTTTCATAAGCTTGTCTGTCCCTCAAAAGCTCAGCTTAAAAGACCTCCTCCAGCAAAATCTAGCTTTAAAAATGTGTGTGGTCCCAGTGAGATCAGCAGAAGTCCCACAAACTTCAGCAGCAACTTCTATGAGTTGTGGGATTATGGCCTTCATGTGCTTTCTGTTACATACCTCAATATCAAACATCACTGCATTCTCCTGAAAATTATGAATTGCACTGTTTTTAAGCAGAGACCTGAGGAACAAGTAGCTAGCCAGACCTGACATGGAAGTGCACAATGGTCTCAAGGTCGGTGGTGCCACACAGACTCATCATCAGACTTCTCCAGCTGTGGGTTGTTCTGCACATGCACAACAGTGAATTAGTTTTTAGCTCTAAAAAAATGCAGTGTTCTTACCAAAAGAACAAAAAAAAAAAAAAAAAAAAAAAAAAAGAAAGACAAAAAAATAAAGAAACAAGATCTCAGGATTTCAGGAAGTTTATAAAAGCCTGCAGGACTGTTGGAGTGCAAGATTGTGGTGGTCACACTGTGTGGCTTTGCTGATGTTCCCTGGGTGGTGTGATGAGAGCTGGCTTGGTGCTAGAGGGAGAACACAGCATGAAAATTACAATAATCTAATCTGTATCTGCATGGAAATACATGAAGGGGTTGCCCTGAGCTGAGCTCCTGCCTCCCTACCTGCCCCACAGGCTTCTCCTGCTACAGGCAGAGCTGGGCAGGTTGAGTGGAGGAGGCAGTAACCCATGCAGCCATAGCCACTGCCAACCCACATCTCTTGGAGCAGGAGCAGGGAGCCCTTCTACACTGGTTTCCCTGCAAGCCCTGTCCCAACCTGACCCTTCCTCCTTCCTCTCCGAAGAGGTGCAGCCTACTAGTCCCCAGTGTTGTAGTCCGCAACCGCAGGTTCATGTCCAGGGCAACCACAGGTTCTGGGGACCAGCATGGAACACCAACAAGACTGGCCTCTGTTCATGAAACCATTTATTCAGCATGGGAACAACCCAGATCCAGAGACAGAGAGCTCCGAATAGAGGCCGGGCAGAGGTTTTTGAGGGACAGAACCCTTGAGGGTCTCCACCTTTGAGGGTGGACTTCAGGGTCAGGGACCACTAGAAACACAAGAAGGGAGAAACCCCCAGGGACTCAAACCCAATCAGAACTCCTGGGCCGCCCTTAACAAGGGGTTTGGGGTGGGGTAACTTCATCCACGGCTCACACTGCCCATCCCCCAACGCAGGAGGTTGAAATTCACACACATGGCTTACAGCCATGCCTCTCTTTTAACAATGCTTATCTGAAACTAACTCTTTGCCTCCTGGAGGCACCTCACAACAACACCCAGGAGGAGATGGTGCTGGAGATGGGAAAAGGTGTGCGATCAAAGGTGTGGGAGATGGGAAAAGCAGTGACTTTTTGTTCTCTGAGCACCTCAAATTCATTTCAGCACCCCTTCACTACAATGGTCTCTCTGAAACACCTTGCACATATGTGCCTTTCCCTTTCTCACAATCTCTCTGATCCCCTTTTACCCAAGCTTCACCACAGAGAGTCCACTGGCTCTCCTTCAAGTCTTCTACTGCCCTTCCCATTATTCCTGGTCTTCCCTGTTTCATTTTAGCACTGACATCAAACTGCATTTTATTACTCTGTGAAGAGCTGTGTCTGGTTAGGTAAAATCAGTTATTTGCACTGTCTGAGGAGAAATACTCTGCAAATAATTAGTTCTTCACAATTTTCAACCCAGATGATTCTGAACTGAGTTTAGGGCTCAGTGCTCAGTGTGGTGCTCAGTCAAAGGCAATTTTTGCTTCAGACTGGAAAGTGAAAATTCAGTACAGCCTCGATGTGAACCTATAAATTAGCCCAGGTTTAGAGAGGAGCCTTATGGACCATTAAATCCACCAGGCTGCTGATCTAGATAAATGTATAATTTTATAGCACTTTCAAACAAGATGAGGTTCATCTGTTTTGCCTGTGATCCTCTTGCACAGCTTCAACAGTAACATAAAGTCCCAAACTTGTGAAAGCTGTCGCTGAAGGAATGGTCTTATGCCAGCTTATACCATCTGAGATGAACTCTGTCCAGTATATATAATAGCAATTAGAGTGCAGGGTGTGCTGTACAAACTGAGCCATGGCATAATCAATAAACTTAATTACCTATCACAGCCTGCCCACAGAGTATACAATTTTAATTCAATTATAACTCCCAAAAAAATGATACATAGCAGAGCAGATATATTTATCACTGAGGTCTAAATCAGCTGTGCGTGTCAAGGCTGACACTTAAAAATGAAGACGTTTATAGTTTCTGGAGCCCAAAGAAACCCACATAAAAAAGCACATTCTTTTCTTCTCAAAATAACTAAAATTGATGTGTCACTGATGGCGGATTCTTTGCCCAGAAAATGAGTCCAGAACCACAGTAAGCAGCACATTGCCTCCCCAGAGCCTTGAGCATAAAAATTAGAGAGGGGAGGAATCACAGGATCATCTCCAATGAAGCAGCCAACAGACTCCTCTCTGCCTCCACTGCCCTGGCATCCGAGATGCAGCAAGTCAGGGAGATGCCTCCTTAATCCAGTGGGGACAGAAACAGTCCCCAGCCTGCTTAGCACAACATTAAAACCAAGAAACCTTGGTCACAGCTATAGCAAGTGCAAAAACTTTCCACATGTGTTATCATATGAGAGTTTCTGAGTTTCATCATTAGGGACTTCATTCATCTGTAAATCTTCCACTGCAGATAAGACAGTTTCAACAACTGTCTTATTTTAATAACTCAGATTTTAATGTTTGTGTAGCCTTTTCTGTGAAGTGTGATTTAGGCAGTCCTTTCTCTTTTCTTTCTCTGTCTTTCACTGACATCAGGAAGCACTTTTGCTGGCTTCCACATGACTCTGGGTGCAAGCAGGGGGGTTGGGGTAGGTATTCATGCTCCAAATATGTCTTTCCTATGACAAATACACCAGGATGTAACACCCTGAGGAGTTAAAAATGACTAGCTGGCAAGAAGAATAAAACTAATAGCAGAAAATTTAATCAGGACTAACAGCCAGGGGATTTGCTGCACAACTTAAAACCAATGGGGTGTCCTGGTCACTAAAGCAAATCCCTTGGTATTGTAGGCACCATGTCCCATAATCATATTCACAAATGTATTCATGACCTGTTCATACCCTTTTGTTCTTGTGTAAGTGCTGTCCTTCAGCATAACAGCTGTTTTCCTTCCCTGGTGTCTACCCCAATATGTTTATAGGCGGCAATCAGATCCTTTGTTTTGCCAGATTTAAAAAGGCAAGATCCTCCTCCTCCTTCTAAGCGAGGCTGCCTGTTTCCCATAGCATGTTCCTGTGTCTGATTCAATTGATTTTGTCTTTTGTGGATGTGGGATACCAGGCTGGCATGGATGGGTTGAGGTCTGCCCTCTACACCAGTGTGGATCTTTCCCTTTCTCTTCTGTGAATTATATGGTGCCTGAATTACTTTGACTGTTTTTTTGCAGCAGAAGTAGGTGGCTACAATCACCATTAAGTCCAGGTTGACAGAAATCAGCCCATGCCATATCTCCAGACACTTTCCATCCCAGTGCCTGCTTAGGTCCTTCCAGAAGCTGTTTGTCCGAGATTTAGTCTTGCAAGGATGAGCTAATTCCCAAATTAAAAATGTCACCTTGCTTTGTTCTTCACCCTCAGGAAAAGCTTATTTCAAAATTCATTTTGAACCTCTGGCATGGAATTAGATATCATTTGCTGGTCTCAGTTTTTGCTGTCCAGTGCCAGTGACTGCAGTGTTGGAGACACAGGAACCTCCAGCTGCCCTGGAAGGATCCATGGCTGCCCCCCAGCAGAGGGAATCCAGCAGGGCCTCTCTGACTGGCATTGTCTTTTGCTCCTAGTGCCTTGAACCAAAGCCAATCTTCATCCATATTCTACTCCCATAGGCTTGGTAAGGCTCATGAACCATATTCCCATGTCTCTCCCTGTGGAAAAATTGCCTTTTCTACATGCACAGATGTTTCTTCCAGGATTCAATTTTGATTTGTCTGTGGGAAGCTGAGCAGCTCTTTCAGCTGGAGGCCCCTGGGTAGGACTTCTGAGAAGCTCTGTTCCATGTGCCAGGAGGTGGGACAGGCAAAGGGCCCCTGAGAAAACCAGCTGAGAGAGGCTTGTTCCCCACAGTCTCCACCTCTTTGGGACAGAGGGGGCAAATACCTGCCCTTGTCAACTCACTGTGTAATTTGGTTTATTTGCCTTTATATATTCACCTTCCACAAGGGAAAATACTGTACTCCTGCTCTGTATCAGCTGTGAGTGAGGTTATCAAGATAGTTTGTAGGATTAAAACAAACCACTAGTGTTGCCGCCCATATTGCTTGGTTTTATTAAGTTCAGAGGTGGTTTACCCCAGTTGCTCCCCGGTCATAAAGAATGGTTTGTCCCCAGTTGCCCATCATTGTAAACCCTTCCCATTTTTCCAGATTGTTCCCCATCCATCACCCCAATCCTGCCCCTAAGCCCTGTCAATCTATGTGAACCCCCACCTTTTGTTCCAGTTCTTTCCTTGCCTATCATCCCTTCCTCGATGCCCCATTGATTGTACAGTTGCTTTCCCCCCCCCCCCGGGTCCTTACCATTGGTCCTGCATATTGTAATCCCCACCCATAACCCCTCCGTGGCTGTTGTCCCATTGGTCACCATACGAGCCGCCCACGGTCCTTAAAACCTGGCGCATGGGGGTGCCCAGGGTCTCGGCTCAGACCTCTCCCCTGTGATCCCAGCCCTGCACCTGTTGGAATAAACTTGTTCCTGGGAAATCGGGAGAGCCTGAGCACTCTTTCTCCCTTCGTCACAACCTGTGTCGCCCTGTGAGCCACAACGCCAGAGCGCAGAGGAGCTCTGGAGGTTCCAGGTTGAGCCTCACAGTGCTTGCCTGGTTCCCCACTCCTGCCGCTGACATCGGCCCACTAGGGCATGATATAATTTTCTCCTTCCCCATTCTGTTCATTTTGAGATGTAAAGAGGTGTGAAAGCTACAGATTGTCTTATCTTCACTTGGATGAAGCCCTCAGCAGCACCAGCTATCATGGTTGGTGCAAGAAAATGCCATACTTTTCTTTCCCTTGAAAATCTCAATATTCTGTGATTCTGTGAAACTCTGCTTCTGCAGAATCTGAACAGTTCTTTAAAGGAAAAAAAAAAAGGAAAAAAAGAAAAAAAAAGAAAGAAAACAGGATTTACAGCCTTTTTGATTACAAATTAACCCCCAAATGTGAGCAGAGCGTAACTGATGCTGTGCAGGCTTCCTGCCGCTCCTGGCAGC
Organism: Poecile atricapillus; assembly: GCF_030490865.1. Lineage (NCBI taxonomy): Eukaryota > Metazoa > Chordata > Aves > Passeriformes > Paridae > Poecile > Poecile atricapillus. Next base: position 36,306,203 of record NC_081251.1, read on the forward strand.
CTGAAACAATGGCTCAGACTTGTAGAAAATCCTCTTCCTTTTTAAGGCACCAGCAGCACTATCAGGAATGCTCAGTGATAACCCTGAGCCTGCCCCCATTATAGTTTCACATTATCAGGAGGGGTGTGAGTTGAAGAGAAGACAGAGTCCTATGGCAGAGAAGAGTCCTTGCAGGGAAGGGATGGCAAAGGGAAGAAGGAGACTGGGGTAGGTGTCTGAATGACATTGCCACCTCACCTCTTGCCTGGCTGTCTTGGTGCTCTCTCTGTGGAGGGGGTCTCCTGTGTGGTTATATCTGGTCACTCTAGGGGACCTAGGACTAACAAAAAATTATTTTGTGGGAGCCCTGTTACTCTGCTTCTTCCTGCTTGCAATTTCGCTGACACCAGCAGGATATGTTTGCACCTCCAAGGTTAGGACAAAGACTGATATTTACAGAATAACCTGCAGACAGGGTTCCAAAGATGATGTGAAAGTGTACCTGGTGGCTCCCCATTCTCTGTTGCTCAGAACAAATATTCTGGGTGCAGACTAAAATCTGAAGATAGTCGTAGTCCCATTTAGGTACTCTAGGAAGACTTAAAGACAGAGCAAGCAGGAGAACCCAGAGAAGCATTTTACATTGCCTTTTCTTTCATTTGTTCATCTTTCACATGTGGCAAGTAGTAAGGAAGAAGATGAAATCAGGGGGAAGATCTCACTGGTGAGAGTTGAAGCATATGTGTGTAAGTCCTCCCTGGCACCAAATGCTGTCCCAAGAGAGGTACAAGGAAAGGAAGTGAAAGGGGCAAGAAGTACTTTGAGCAGTCTGTAGGAATTGGAGGAAAGTTGGAAAAAGGGATATGGTTACTTTGATGTTTGAAAAGATTTTGTGCTTGGACAGTAACAGAAAGACTTTTAAATAGAGAATTAAAGAAGATGACAGTCTAGGAAATGCATTTTGTTCAGAAGGGTTTTGGATAGCAGATTATATGGGAGAGAGGCTGAAGAATAAAAGAGCAGTGATGTGGAGCCTGGGATGGCTACTCTGTGATGTTCTCAAACCAGAAGTGGCTGGAGGTGTCTCTCAGCTGACTGGGCATGAAGATTCAAAACTGCAGAAAAATAAACGTGTTGGATGTATGGTGGGAGAGAGAAGAGTCAGATCTACCCAGAGCTACCAGTCTGAGAGCAGATGAAATGCCTGGGAGATATTAGCCAGGTTTAAAGAAATTATGTGAAGCAACCTGCAAATTAAACTAACCTGGCACTTCTGCTCTCAGATACTTTGATATATTCATGGTGATCATGGTGGATGGGCAATGAATGTTCAGTTTTTATATTTTCTCTCTTGACATCTATTCTGATTTGCAAATGATAGGCCAACATTCTACTGATTAGAGGATTATATGACTAACTTTTAGCAGGCAAAGAGAAATCTGTCTTTTTTTCTGTTTGAGATGGAAGAAAAGTCATCAGCACTGAAGATTTGGCATCAGGGCTCTAGTTTATTTTCAGCTGAATATTGAGAATTCTGTGCGATCTCAGCACAGTCCATCACATTCAGATTTTTTCATGTTAGACTTAGCAAGTTTCATGGCACTGATGGAATGGAGGAGAATGCGAGAATTATTAATGTCAGCAGGATTATGTAGTGCCTGTTACCTACCTTCCGGGAATAACAGGGAACATTGCTGACATGCAGTACAATTTTATTTATTTTTCACTACTCAGTCTGTTTCCAGATTTCATGAATCTCACTTGCTAAGGCTGAGATGAGAAGCAGGATTATCTAGGGAGTGAAGGAGAGGAATCTGTGCGCAGACATTCTGTGTAAGATGTACCTCAGTGGGATGTCCTGTGTGAGTCCTCATCCCAGGTGGGATTAGCCCCTGCTGCTTCGTTTGATGTATCTGCATCATGTTCTAGAAGGATATGCATCATTTGGAAATCCTCTGAAGGTCCTGAGGATAGCTTTGCCTCTGCTCTGGCCCCTGCATGGTCATTGCATATTCAGTAGTCACTAGTTTTCCCTGTACTTTTCCATAAAATTACTCTTAATATCATTTTAAGTATCACAGCTGTGCTGTGGGGCTAAGATCAATAATATTAGGAATATATGCTGGGATCATATGGTATAAAAAACTCCTGGATGTGCCATGGGCATAGGACAGTCAGACAGAAAAGTCCCCTGCTCCTGGGTAACAACTACAGTCCCAAGAGCGTGGCATGAAGGAACTGAGGACAAGTTAAAGTGTCCATGTGGGGATGTAATACAGGGACTGAGGGCAGGGCAGAAGGGGGAGCTGTCATCCTTCCCAGTCTTTCTCATAAATGAGTGCCAAATATTCAACTCCTTCACAAACCCAGTGTGGTGATCAGGGTTTGTGCCGCTCCTGGAGAACTAAATGTTCCAGGTAAGTGCTATTATTAGGTGTCCTGCGAGCAGAGGAGCAGAACAAGCAAGCAGCCAGCTTTGTAACCTACAGATACTGAATTCAAAAAGTCAGGAAGGACAGAAATGAGAGGGACTGGAAAAAGGCAATGCTCTTCCTGCAAATGCAGAAGCTGCCCTGACAAAGACAAGCATATAAAGTTGGAAGAGACACAGGGTAGCAGCAAGGTTTGAGCTTTAGCTTAAGTGATCTGACTTGTGGATCAGCGGGGAGCAGCACTGCAGAAAGAGAACTGTCTTGATATGCCATAGAGCTGTGCCTTTTCCACTTGGTGAGAGAGTCACACCTTGGAAATCAGAAAAGATGCACAGGCAGCAGTGAACAGGGAGTGTTTCTTTCCTGTTTCTTTTAACACAGGGCTGGTGGTTCCCCTGAAACAAGCAGGCAGTGATCTAATTCTCACTGTGCATGTATGGCTTTTTTCATCCAGTGCATCACTAATGCCTTGAGCAGACTTTAATGGCCATCATATTTAATATGTGATGATCCAGGTATAATCTGCTGTAGAAGCAAATGAGGCAGTTTCTTGGAGCCTGTTTCCAGCCTTTGTTCTCTCTGAGTTTGCTCTGTTTTGTATTTGTGTTCATCCCAAGTGTGTCAGCATGAGAACAGATGAAGATGGTGAGGCAGAGCAAGCAATTCTGCTGAGCCTTTGGGACTGGCGCACATGCCGTGCTTTGGAGCAATTCCTCTGATGTCCTATACTCATTTCAGAGGCTGGCAGAGCTGAACCTAAACCAGAGCCAGCTCCTCCCATGCTGCCTGTCCATCCTCAGCCTGCACATGTCACTGGTGAGAAACTGGCCTATGGCTGAACCATTTGAAGTCAGACTGAGCAAAGCTGCTTGGGAAAAATCAGACCAAGTTAAGGTTCTAGAAATCTGCTGGCTAATGTCCCCCTCTTGTGCAGTAGAAAGCTCAATTCTGAGTTTGGTCCTGATTTTGGACTTAAGTTTGGTCCTGAGTGGTCCCTAGACATCCTCCAGACCCTGAGCTGACTGGCAGAGAACATAGCTCCCGCGTAAGCAGCGGGCTAATTGAGAAGTACAATTTGGCCTTGTAGGCAGACAGCCTGGCAGGTGTGCTGCCAACAGGGATTGCACAAAAGGACCTGGAAAAATTAAAGAAAGTATCCCTTCCCCCAGCAAGCCTTACAGCAGCTGCTGGCTGCTCAGCTGCTGTCCAGGCAGCAAGGCTGCAGGAGCTGTGGATAAGGAATGGAGGCTCTGTGGATGGCTCACATGGCTCAGGGAGTCCAGCATGCATGTGAATGCTATGGCTTGCAGGTGAAAACAGGACTGGGGAGCAGAGGTGTGAGGCTGCCGTGTGACTCATGAGCTCACCTGCTGGCCTGACAGTGCTGCTGACTGCCTGGCTGGTGCCAGCCTCAGGGAGCCTGGCCTCGCCACCTCCCCGTGCTGGGGTCAGGGGGTACCCCAAAGAGCTGCTGTAGGACCACAGAGCAAAGTAAAAATAACCCCTCCCCATCTGTAACCTCAAAGTGTAATTCTCCCAGGCTGAGGGCTGTGCACACACAGACCAAAAGAAGAGTCCCTGCACCGGAAAGCAGAGATCCCCATCTTCTTCCTGCTCTCACAAAGCTTCCCTGGTGACTGACTAAGCCTAATGGCATGAGCAGTAATTGCTACTGCTTAATCAGGATGGTTTTAGGAAAAATTCTGTCTAATGAGAATCCGTTTTGCATGTAGCAGGTAATTAAAATACGCTTGAACAGAATACAGAGATATGAGCCTCTGAACATGGTTTACTGGAGAGACAGTGCAAAACAAAGGCAAAGGTGTATATTGTGCCATCTGTTTCCACCAGAACCTGGAAGGATGAAAAATGAGCCCCTTCACAACCCATGCCATTGTGCCTTCCTGAAATGGTGATCTCTGTGTGAGGGTGCTCACGTGTGTGTGTGCAGCCACATCAGAGAACTACACCAGAGATCAGCAGGAAACCTCACGCCTCACTTGGCATGGAGCAGCAAAAGGCAGTGCAATGACCAGAAAAACCTGCAGCCCATCGTTTACATACTCCAAGGATCCCTGCATGAATCCAAGAGGGATGAAATAACTGTGAATTGAGGGATTATCTCACATACAGGACAAAATGGAGGGAAAAAAAGAAACCATTTCCAGTTTTATTATCCCTAATATTCTATTCACTGTTGTGCCTTCCTATGCCTCCTCAGTTTTTTGTTTTTTGGTTATTTTTTTGCATTTTCTCCCAAGTGTAATGTGTGGGATTGATCAAGAAATGTTCTGACTTCGGGAGAGGAAGGCACACTGGCTTTGGCACAGGTCTCCAGTTCTTTTGTGCAAAACATAAGCACCTCTGAAGAAAAAGTAGAATTAATGCTCTCCCTCACCAACATCAACAGTGATAGCTACTGACAGAGGAAGGGGAAAACTTCAGAGAAGGCAGTAGCTTAAATGACACATACAAAAAACATTCAGATTCAGAGTATACTTGTCTTTGAAGCCCTCTTGTCCTGTCTGATACTGCCATTCTAAGCCTTCCATATATCTGGAGGCAACATTTTAAACCCACATAAATAGACATGGGAATGAAGAATGGCTGAAATAATGTCAATCCTCTCAGCTCATACTCCTCAGCAATCCCAGAGGCTTCCACCCCCCAGCAGCAAATACCATTGGAAGGCAACTCATACCAGCTTTTCTGTAGCTCAGGGAGATGGCCAAGATAACCAGGACCTCTGGAAGCAACAGCTTCTCTCTGCCAACGTGACAAGGGAACAAGAATGACCAGTGTAAATTAGATACTGGGAGAGAGATCAATCTTGCTGGACTTTAAAAGCCTGTATCATAATGATAACAGTCTGGATTCTCGTTATAGCTGATGGAAAAAAAGCCATTTCTACATGTGACTCGCCGGATCTCTTTTAGACATATTTTTTAGGATGAGATGTGCTTACGCATCAGAAGTGCCTGCTTCTCTCCATTGCCTATAAAGGAGTCAGTATGACTTGCTCAGCTGTTGACGTTTGCACTGTAGGAATCTAAATTTGGGCAGATGAATACCATTTCCAACTTTCAGTCTGCTGAAGTTAGGTAACATGAATTCTACTGTGGGCAAGTGCTAAATATTTGAATAGATGCTATTTTTTAATTCACCCTCTCCTTGCAAGACGACAACATCAGTAGGGTTATCTGTGGGAAGAGGAAACAGCATGTGTCATTAAAACCAGAAGACATCCAAATTCTGTACTTTTTTTCTGGCACAGATTACCATGTGAGCTGCAGCAGATTTCTTAATCCCTCTGCTTTTTAGGCTTTACCACTATTCAATTTTCAAATGTTAGTTTACAATTTAATTCCTGAATGTGCAGACAACACTTTTTAGCACTTCACTGTTCTTGTTTTTCCTCATAACATTTTTATGTGAAATATAAGTTTGTGTTCAGATTCATTACATTTTCAGTGTTTTTCCTTTCTTGCCCTCCTCTGGGAAGTGCTATGCATTTCTTTCATAAATCTGAACTCTCAAGCCTGAAGAATGGCACTAGTATTTTATATCAGAGCATCACTCCTTCACATTTGCTGGCTCTGAGAGGAGTATTTCATATTTTGTCTCCCTTCTAATTTTCTTACTTTTCTTGAGTCTTCAGTTGTTCGATGATGTGTAGGGCAGTATGTTCTGTTCCAGAAGAAGACTTGGGAACAAATCACTGCCAGAGAAAAGGCTTTTATAATCTATTGTGTGGGGGCCATTGTGCTAGTTTGACACCTATTTCTGCTTGGCTCACAGTTTCATCTAGGAAAGGTTCTTTTGCTTTGGAAACTTGGAAGAGAATCATGGAGGGCAACTACTCCTTCCTTAGATACAAACACTCACTTCTTACCCTGCCTGGCAAAAATGTGACAAAAATAGTTGATGCTAAACACTGATTTAAAAAAATGATGAATGAGGCTTAAAATCCACCAGAAAAAACCTGCTTGTCGCAGCATTCAGATCATTCTAAGAGTCTATAAATTTCAAATGGGGGCAAACATCGTTGCAAGCAGCAGCAGGATGTTCACCACCTCTGAACAAAGGAGCAGGGAACTACCAGCTCCTCAAGGAGCTCAGAACTCAAAGTGCAGCCCAAGCAGCAGCAGGGGCTGTGGCACAGCTGGGAAGAAACGTGAAGGGAATGCACTGAGGTGTCTTGCTGAGGTCACAGCTGAATGGCTGGAGAGCAACTGAAGAGCTCGGGACAGCCTTTGAATGAACAGGAGTATTTTTCTAAAGAATGCACACAAAAGCCACAAGCATGGAGAAAGTGTAGAACATGCACCCACAAGGACTAAATTTAAAAGATGTGCTTAGCAGCGAACACATGCATAGCATATGGATGCAGCTGATGGAAGAGTTGTTGGACTCTGTTCAAGATACCACTCACGTAGCAGATGAACCATAAATTTAAGCTACACATGTCACATCCTTACCACTAAGGTTCCCTTTAGTCATGTGTGAATGCAGCTTAGCTCTTGGATCCTGGATTGTGAGCTAACTTAGTCTCTGAGCACAGTAATGGTGGTGGGCAGGACACAGAATGCAGAGGGATCCTCAGCTGCTGGTTACCATTGGTGAGTTATTAGCCTGTGGGCTTTTTGCAGCCCTCACCTTGGCATTTGTTAGTCCTGGCACTCACTGCCTAATGATGTCGCATGCTGTCCTTAGCTCCTCAGCTGCTCGCTGACTGACAGGCCAGCTTCTTTAACATTTGCCTCAATACATTTTCTGGTATTAAATTAAGCTCCTTGAGCTGATTAAAAGTCTTCCAAGATTATGTCATTGCCAAGTCTCCTATGCACACGCACAAAGACAATCATAAATAATAAAACCTGTTCTGGATTTCTCCAATAAGGGTGCTAGTATCTAAGTCTCTGCCCTCTGGCCAATTTTCTGTATTACTGAGCAAATTCATGTTTCTAATAGGTACATAAGAGTGCCAGGTTATTATTCTTCAGCAATTACTTTCTGCTTTCAAAATCTTTTAATCCAAAAAACAGTATACTAATGAAACTGGTAGAAAAAGTAAATATTTACAGAACAAAAAATTAGACCTTCTTCCACTTCCATGCAGCACTGGAGTTGTAAGAGATTCCTTGCAGCTGCTTGCAAGCAATTAAAGTTTTAGATTTGCACTATACTTTTGGAACCCAATTTTATAAGCAGTTGCTGACAGTCCATTAATTTGAATCCAAAATGCCCTTTGAGCTAGACTAGTGCAAAAGAAAGCTTTAGCTCAAGTCCAAAATGGGCTTTATCACATATTCCTGCTGTCCCTCTTGCCTATCTGTTTGACTCAAGGCAATAGTAGCATAGTAGTTAAGTGCCAGTTTTATTTTGGTAATATGCATAATATTTTTATGGGGAGAGGAAACTGAATGACCTTAAACCTTGTTATAATATGAAAGAAAAACAGACTTAAGCATTCATTGGAAGGATTTGTAGGGAAGTCTTGCATATCTCTTGGTAGGGAGGCTTTTTAACATTATGGCTAACACTCAGATTTTGTGGATGTACAAAACCAGAAGTAATTTTTTTTTTCTAATGGGTCTAAATAAAAGAAAAAATTAAAACATATTCCTCTTTCTTAAAAGTCAGATTTCAGCAGAATACTGATATTTGTCACCAATGAATTTATATTTTGGTAGCAGCTGGTGATACCACTCTGTGATGGCAGTTTCTTTCAGATTTGAAGCTCTATGGTAGAAACACAGATGCAGAGGCATCTGTGATATGATTTAAAGGATAACCTGCTGTTGATGATGCTGTATCTGGTGCAGGATTTGGAGGTTTCTCTGGTGGCAGGTTTTGTTGCTGATTTTACTGTCAATGACTTGTGGCAAAGAGGTAATGAAGAGAAATGGCATGAATGTGAAAGTAAGCTGGAATGCAAAACACAGGAAAAGAGATCATCACTGAGTCAGCTAGTAACAGCAGTGTTTTGATTTTTTTAAAGATATTGTTCAGAGGTGAATATTAGTACCTCTGAGCATATGGAGCTTTTCCCAAAATCCAAACTGCAACGTGGGAAAAAGATGGATCTTTTAGGTAGAACAGTGGACTGATGGGCAGAATAGTCTGGAACCATTCTGCAAGACATGGCATGGTCAGTGGCATAATTTATTCATATAAAAAGAAATGGTGAAGTTAAGAAATGAAAGGCCCTAAATGTAGAAGTGAGAAATTTTGACCAAATCATGAACAACAGTGGGTTGTGGTCAGAGATACATTTGAAAGATGACCTGAAGTGTTTTAAATTACTTTTAGGGAGCTAGAACTGCCAAAATGAAAGGCAACAAGAAAGTAAGTGTTGATGGCAAAAGAAATCAAGCTTCCGAAAAAGTATTATAATGATGAAAAGGCCAAAATCTAGTGGTGATGTGGGAAGACTGAACCAATGATAACACATAGAACAAAGGGAAACTGCTTCAAGTTGCCTGGGGGGGTTTTAGACTGGATATTAAGAAGATATTCTTCACAGAAATGGTTGTCAAGCACTGGAGCAGGCTGCCCAGCGAGGTGGCTGAGTCACTGTCCCTGGAGGTATTTAAAAGACACGTAGACATTTTAGGGACACGATTCACTGGTGGACTTGGCAGTACTGGGTTAATGGTTGGATTAAATAGCCTAAAAGGTCTTTTCAAACCAATAAGATTCTATTGGAAACTGGAAAAATTTGGGAAGAAGGCAGAGACTCATGTAGAGGAAAAACAAGCATCAGTTTAGCAATCATGAGTTTAATATTACAGCTATGAAATAAACAAGTCAGAAAGACTGTTAAAGGTGTGTTTTTCATCAGATGTCTGGATTTGCAAAGCACTCCTGAAATTTCTCATCCTGAAGCAGCTAAAGGCGTGCAAGACTCGAGACAGTAGGAGATGGGCCAGAAAGTCAGGTCCTTGTTGGACCCATGCAAACCACTGGAAGTACAAGGGGACCACAACTAAATGAAGGAAAGCTGAAAACCAGTAAAGAGCTGTGTCACAAAACCCTCAAAGTGACTTTTAAGACTTTAAGAACACGTAGCAGTGAAGTTTGAAAAGGAGAGAGGCAGAAGATGTAATAATATTCTAAGGTGTTGTATAAGTCTGCCTCTAGATAGTCACAAAGCTTGTTCATGCATCATATATACAGAAAGTCTGTACCTCACTAAATTTAATTTTATACTATTTTAAATAAAATTTGACCAAGATGTACCTCGATAATATTCATGATGTTTCCATCTGCCTGGAACTTGCAAGCCCACAAAAAGAAGAAAATATCTTGTATTAAATTTTCCAAGTAGCCAAAATGCTGCTGCTCTTTTTTTTTTTTTTTACCCTGTGGTTTGAATTTAAATGTATGTTTCTAAATTTACATATTCAAAAACTTAATCTGAAACCTGTTTGGAATTCAGATGTCTCTTTTTATCACATTTCGTTTAATGCAGTTACTTCTTAAATTGAGGCATCACCCCTGCAGCTACTGGACAAAAAAAAAAATGCTTGAAAGAAAAACTGAAGCCACATTTCTATTCTGCATTTGAGCTGCTGACATTTTCTAGATAACACCAAGAGATGTCAGAATACTGGCTGTTAAAGCAGTCTATGTTTGGAGCCTATTAAGCTGAAGTCTGAGAGTGAAGGGAAATGTAAAGACTTCTGGTAGGACTGACATATACCATTACTTATTATATTTCAATTTTATGGGGAAAAGGAGTTTTTCCTTACTTTTTTTTCCCCCCAAGAGTTACACTTAAAGTCTGGCAGGTCACCGAGAGCCTGTAATTTCACTCTTATTCCTCTGTATATTCAAAGGTTACACAATACAGCCCTTGGCCTTCTGATGAGGGAAGCCTGGGAGGAAGTCCCAGCGGAAGCCTCTTACTCTCTTATTCCTGTCATAGGCGACCACTAACCTGTCTTCTCCACTGACACCAGTAATTCTGCCTCCTTAATGCTCCCCCATTATGTTGCTCCAGGGGTCCAAACTGTCTGTTCTGGTTGTTAAAGATGCAGCTCCACCAAGTTCTTTAGAGTTTCACTGGTGTAAAGGCACCTGGAAGGAGAAGGGGGGCCCCAAGTGTATTGCTCAGGTCTCTTGTATGCCATGTAATGCAACCAGAATGATCGTGGCCTTGCCTCCTAAGCACCCTCTTCTCATGCAGTGGTAAGGGTAGGAAGGAAATTGGTTTCCTGTCAGCTGAATTCTCCCTGGAGCTCCTTGGCATGCACAGGAAGTCTGTCAGAGCACCCCTCCAGAGACCACATTCCTGTCCCTCAGTGCTTGCTCCAGCTCCCCTGTCCCATACCCAGGAAGGGCTGTCTCAGCACAGACCTCTCCCCCATCCGCTGCACAAGGCAATGAGCCTACAACATGCTAAGAAAAAGCATGGAGAATTGAAGAGACCACGACTACAAACAGCTATTTACTTCCAGAGCCAAGCTGCTCTTCTACAAAGGCCAGTCTATCACGCTCTGCCACACTGACAGCCTTGGAAAAGCTGCAAAGGGCTGGGTAGGGTGCATATGGCCAGGGAGGGCACATAGGGCTGGGGCAGAGCTGTGCCTGGACTGACAGGCCCAGATGGATTCCTTCCAGACCTGTCCGGGATGTCTCTGCCTGCTGCTAATCTTCATCTTAGGTTAACCGACAGCTGGTGGCATTTAATCAGAGGCACCATTCCTGTAGGCCCTCCACACTAATGAGACTCCTGAACTGTGTTGTGCTGGATAATGCAGATATATCACTTGCTTCCTTCGGTTGTTCCTGGAGCATTTGTGTCCACCAGTTTATAGATTATCCTAAATATGTTCCTGACTTCAAAAATATGTAAAAGCATTTGAACATCCATCACATCTGAGCAAGAAATATTATAGAACAGCTTGTCCTCCTGCATAGCAGCTGGCCAGAGATTTTCTACTGAAGGTCCTGCCTTAGCACTACGACTAGCATTGATATTCCCCACTTACCTGCATTTGCCTGCCCGTCCTCAACAGCACTGCTGCTGCCTGCCTCAAAGGCAGTAAGGGTGTATGTCTGCCTGACTGGGTTGCTACTGGGCCACATAGACCCTTTGCCAAGCCATGGGGAATTTAGAGGAAGCAATCTGAGCAAGCAGACACACTAAGAAGTACACTTCTCAGTGTTGAAGGCTGAATCCAAGCAGAAACAGCCAAGAAGCTAAAATCCTCTGTATATACCCATGTTAACAACATATGAACTAATGTGAAGATCCTTTCACCAAATTTAGTTTTCTGCTGGCACTTTTCAGGAGCTAATTCATCATTTCCTCATTTTTGGATCTTTGTGTTATGACTTCTAGTGATGAAGGGTACAAGTGGTGGGGCTAGATAATGTCTTTACCAGCACAATCAG